>NW_026913198.1:287500-887500 GCF_034315485.1 Pezoporus occidentalis
CTTTCCTTTCCTTTCCTTTCCTTTCCTTTCCTTTCCTTTCCTTTCCTTTCCTTTCCTTTCCTTTTCCTTTTCCTTTTCCTTTTCCTTTTCTTCTTTTCTTTTTTCTTTTCTCTTATTTTCTTCCCTTCCCTTCCCTTTTTCTTTCTCTTTTCTTATCTCACCAGTGATTAAAATTCCTTTCTCAATAAAATCCTGGAATATTCCATATAGACATACAACCATGTTAAATCCTAATAATCAATTATAGTTCAGGAAATGCCCCCTGAGGTGTACTAATACAATCAAAAATGTTTACATGAGCTTAGAAACCACAACAAAACCTATTCTCAAATTAGGTTAGCTCTCAAATGCACATTAACATTTGCTCCCGGTTCTTCAAGAAAGCTTAAAAGGTTGTGCGTTATGAGTCTTTTTGGAATGTTGCCATCAGTTCCACTGTGAGGGTGGCTGGGTGTTGAGTGAGCACTTCTGAAAGTGCTTTCCAGTCGTGTTTGAGAGTTGAGTATTGGAAAGCATGACCTACTCCAAAAATCTGGCCCACTGCATAGGGCAACAAAAATATGGTAACTGTCAAGGAGCTCAAGTAAGCATCATGCAATACATCTTTACATGGATTACTGTAAACACTCACTGCTCTGGAAGTTATTAGATTGGAATAGGTTTCCAATAACAGAAATGCATTAAGGAAATCATTATATACACCTGGATGGTGGTGACTCATGTCCAACAGCCATTCAGTAACAGAGAACAAATAACTGTTGCAGGCTTAAGGACGTTCACATTTTCAAGGTTAAGGTCTTCCAGTGTGTTCAGATACCTGAGAGAACACAGTTTTAGGTGTCACATCGTATTGACATGACAGATACCTGCACTCATGCCACACAACTTGTGCAGGCATGCAGTCCTTAAAAGAAGCAGCAGCTTTTGGCTCCAGTCAATAGTACGTGCATCTTGACACATTACTTTTAAGATCTTGGCTGGGAGTCCAACCTTTGGGTCACTGAGTCAGTACTGCACAGAAGATATTTTCCTGTATTTGGTAACACCAGTTTTTTCAGAAACGTATCAGTAGTGCTAAGTCCATATTTCGTTTTCATATTCCATATTCTCATATGTGCATCTTAGTGGATGGCATCATATACCACCTATGTATGCTGATCTCCGGCAGTTCCACTGACCTCTGATATTTCTTCAGTGCCAGTTGCAAGGATTTTGCTGACGAATATCTGAACCCTGCCTGGTATGTACCTTTTTCAGTAGAAAAGTTACTGTGCAACTGGTCATGCTCTGTTGCTGAGATGTCTCTCTGATGCATTGGAACAGGTAGCCTCACTCCTAAATCTCCATTGGATTTTGCCTGACACATTGTTATCTGCAAGAATTAATATGCTAATTGATGTAAATTTGGAATCCTTTCTCTTACTGCAAAACAGTTCCATGCTGTGTGATATTTCCTCCCCCAGTCTACATGAGAATACTGCAGCTAACTATATAAAACTTTCTTAACTTCAACATTCTTTGAAAGCCATGAGTAAAGCATCAGGCCTGAATTGCCCATACAGAACAGACCCAAACTACAAGTGATAGGCAACACACCTCAAAATGCTGTACAACTGGTTCCTATGCAACTAAATGCCTCTTTCTTTAAGGAACAGGAATTAACATTGCAGCACACATAGAAGACAGAAGCCTTCAGCAGCTTTCCTTCAGTCAGTGCTCAGATTGAAGACTGAAAGAAACTTCACAAGAGCACCACCAGCTCCAGCTCTGGTCAAACTGAGATCAGGGGGTAGCTTGTGAGATCAGGCCCTTTGTAACAGGCTAAATTCTGCCGTGCTAATTCATCTTTTGCACAGTCTAGTGGTGGGATGCAGATCAAGAAACCCACGCTTTCTTCACAGCTAGTTTGTCCAGGAACTGGCTGAGTCACCTCACACAAAGCCCTTTATCTCAGACTTCAGTGGCTGGTTTAGATGCCTTCAGATAAGGAGCTTCCAACAGAAGACATTACTTCCCTGCAGACAGCTTGTTCTAGTGCTCCTCAGATCTTCCCCCTACAGACTCACGAATAAAACATGCTGACCTTCATGGGTTTCATTTTGGGTGACTGCTTGTCCCTTGGGAAGAGCCTGGGCTGACTCTGGAGCAGTGGGAGCACTAACATTATTCATACACTGAAACTACTTACTACAACACCTTAGAGTGGCTTCCAACTACAGCCCCTGCATAGCTTGAATACATTCTACCATGACCTTTCCTAATACTTACGTGGAATCCCTGGTGCACCTCAGCAGTGTACTCAGCAGAAGTCTATGAAAATGGATGAGATAACAAGAGCTGCTTTTTTTTTTTTTTTTTCAAAATTCTTCAGTTTTCTGTCTGTCACAAGTAGTCAGAATTCCCTGTCCTATGGCTGACGTACTATTGTTAAGCCCTCCACCCAGCTCTAAGATTGCTATAGCTATAAAATGGTTCTTAGTGAGTCCTACTTTCTTACTTGTGGGAAAAGAAAAACAGTATTATGTCCCACAGCATGTCAGGCAAAACATATTTCATTTTAGACTACTATAAAAGCAAACACTAAAAATTGCTACATGAAAACCTCAAGGTATTCACCAGAACACTTTCTGGTCTTTTTTTTTTTTTTAATAAAAATGGTTGTGTTTTTCTTCCTTTTATATATAGATAGAGGACACTTGTTCACTTGTTTCCCAGGGTGCCTTTCTGAGGTTAAGACTTTGAATGGGGGTAGAAGTTAAAATTAGGGTTATTTATTTATTTATTGTATCTAGGTACATGACTGGCACTTGGTTTCATTGTTTCCTCTTACAGTAAGTAATCAACGTTTTTCTTTCTCATATAGCATTTCAATGTTCATTTAGCATTAGTTTAAACATATCAATATTAACAATTGTAAGCATACCCTGAAATAAACATACTATGGTGCAAGATGCCTCGTGCTCTGCTTTTAATTCCAATTAAAGGTTTAGTAGAAACTCTCCTGGAAGAAAATATAACCTCAAGCAAACTATTTTAATGCTGTAAGGACAAACAAACTCTCATGGAAAGCTAAACACAGCTCACGGTAAATTACAGGCCAGTCTTTCCCAGAGTATGAAAGGATATAAGCAGACTAAACTGACTTTCTCCACTCTCACAAAGGAGAAAGAACACGTGGCAGAGAGAGAAGTCATTTGTCTGACCTTGAAATAAAGACCCAAGGTAATGTTATGATTACGGTTGTGGATATTCTCAATAGAACTGCTCTGCTTTATGCCCATCCCTGCAGACAGATCTCAGATGTGCAAGCATGCTCCCTTATAAACAGTTCTTCCATAAAAGACTAGAAAATATGAAAAATGTGAAAATGAGAAGAAGCCCACTTGTAACGTCTAACATTAGGCAGGGATGTGCTAGACCTCTGACTGATATCAAACACAGACCCTGTAGGGCCATTACTTTGTGTTACGTATATAAACAGCTACTCCTGTGCCCTGACTTCCAAACCAAGAAGATATTCTTGTTTAAGTTCACAAGGAAAACAGAAGTAAAAAGTGCCTGGCAGTTTTTGAAGGAGAAACACCTTAATTACATGGAGACAGGCAGATTGCCTGTCTGTGGAAAGCTAAGTCTGATAGCTAGGCTTGATATAAACTGTCCACCTCCTGAAGAGCTTTCCCTTTTAGCATTCACTTACAAGATAGCTAACCAAAGTGAAACCCCTTGTACTTCATAAATAGATGTTGTAATTAAAATGAAACTGATTTCCTGGATACATTTAAATAAAGCTACCCAAAACAGTCGCACACCTCTGCCAAAAATTTAACGCAGTCCAAATTCCCATGGAAATCATCACTGTGTAGTATTTTCTTCAGCCGATGCATAATTACTGCTCAAATGAAATGCCATGTACCTCACCTGGAGTTCAGGAGCCACTGCCGTAATCCATAAAAAGGAGGCTATGTACCATACTTCTTTTTCATGCTGTGTTGAAAGGAGAATGCCTATAATAATGAGGCATTTGAGGCAATGTTGTACTATAAGGGTTGTTGAATATATCAAACAGAGAATACAGTCTGTTCTAAAAAATTTGGCAATGGCTTTACATCAAAACTAATATGGTCAACAGGAGTACATAGAGAAATCTGGAGTCTAAGGGCCAAACTTTATGTGATGCAGAGTTGTCTCATCTTACTCAGAGTATTAAGCATTGTGTGGTCTCTGTAACTAGCCCAGTTACAGAAGAATAAATGTAATAACTCGTATCACAAGGTCAGAAAGACTAATACTGATACTAAAAATAAATAGTTTCTTATGTATTTTTAACTGTCCCAGACCCTTAGTTTATAGTTATGGGACACTACTACTTTAACTGAGAACATGTTAATCTTCCTATTTGCATTTCAGTATAAGTCATCTTGGGGTGCCTTGTGTGACCCAAGATTGCTCTTTGGAGCTGTTTTATAAAACAGTACTTGTGGTTAAGCTTCTACATTCTGATATCTCTGTTAGCTGCAGCAGTTTGTTAGTGTGATAGGTTGTGCTATTAGCATTTAATTTCAGTATCTTTTATGAGCTTTGTGTGAGGCTCTGTTTTGTGCATTCCTTTCAAAAAGGACAGGATCAATACTGTTTCAATTGTGATTTGGTTCTTTTTGTGTGCAAGATACACAAGAAACTCTCATCCTTAAAAGCATTTCCCTGCAATACAACACTATTCATTGTGACAGGGATCAGGAAACACTGTGGAAACTGGGGATGGGGGATGAAGTCAGAAGAATGTAATTATGTAATGGGAAATTAGCTGCAGCAATGCTTTTCAACCTCTTTCTTTTGGGAGCCCCTAAAAATCTGCAAGTGTGTGTAAATCACTTTTTGGAACAGAAGTTACTTGCTAACGTACTGGTGTTTGGTTTGTCTTTCACAAACCCTTTAGAAGAGTAACTGCTAAGCTACAACATTATTACAGATGTTCCTTCTTCACAATCTGGGAAACGATAAGGGTTTTTTGTCATGACTTGTGGTGAGAACCTCAGTTACTAGGATTTTAACCACTGAAAAGATATTTATTTCAACAACAGCATGCACAAACACCCTCCTGATTTGAACTGTTTCAAAGAAAAGCCATATTGGTATCTTCTGACAGTTATTTGGATTTTTCTTGGCCAAATGCTATACAGCTTTAGTAATACTTAATTTCATATTTCCTGTCATCATGGACTGAAACAATCTATTTCCACAGTCATTCTTAATCGTCAGTATTAACTAGCATGGATTCTGTTGTTCAGTGGTTATACAGCTATGAACTTGCTGAATGTGTTCTATAATTTGACTGTACTTACTGAATAATTTATGTCTTGAATATTTATTTGTTCATTTTTAAAATATAAGGAGAATAATATCAGCTTCTGTCTCCTTTTTTTTCCTCTACAACTTCATCTAGTAAATGTCCTATCTACACTTCATCCCTCTACATATCTGAAAACAAACATATAAGTTCTCTGAGAGATATATGGCACAGATGATCAAGTATCATTCTCAAGAAAGAATCTCGATCAATTTGCATCCCTGCTCTTTTGTATTTAGAGGACTAGAATTCCATTATCATAATCACATATTTCAGAGGGACTTTAGACTCCAATACTATTTCCTATTCAAGCACAGGAACTATCCACATTGTAGGAATTCTTTCTTTCATAAATATCCAGTCAAGATTTATTCCTTGCACACAAATGCCCTCCTCCTCTGAGCTTTGAGAAACTGCGAATCCTTCCCAGGGTGAATCATAAAGATTCTTGCCACACTAAATTTCTACATAAGAGCCCCTAGCCTTCAGCCTTAGTAATCAAGCTTGGTTACTAACATATTTGGTTATTTTTGGTTAACGAGAACTTTTGAAGTTACACTTGAATGTTTGTTTTTTTCCTTTCCCTGAATCTCCATGTTCATAGCATTTTCCATTAGCAGTTGTGTCAACATGGCTTAGAGAAATTGGAAGGAAACAAGCTGGAAGACTTTTAGCCTGTAGTCACTTTGTGGTAAAAACGTACATATACAGATTATTAAAAAATTTTAAACACCTGGTGTGGATAAAAGACACATGAATAATTTCTGATGGTCCATAATCTTCTTACGTTTAAGCAGCCATTGCGCTCTGTTTGGAAACAGAATTTGGTTATTTATTTTCATTTTCATTAGAAACCAGTATTTACTATTTAGCCTCTTTAGGCATCTTTAGTCATCCTTAAAAGTATTTCCTTGCAACACAACACTGCTCATGGAAATTGGAGATTTGTGTGAAGAAATGAGAAGGAAGTAAACAAATTGACATCACAATTGGTAATTTTGAAATGAATGTTACAACATAAAACCATTTTTATGCTCCATAACATGGCCCTGGGTTTCAATGTGACTGCATGGGCCATCCAGCTTTGTGCTGGAACCAGGCTGCCACAGAAAATATTCCAGAATTTCTCCCAGTAGCTTGAGCCTTCCTCAGAGCTGTAGGAAGTGTTCTTCTGTTTTTGAGCATACACGTAAATGTGTAGCTTGATAGGTTCAAATTTATTACAGAAAGATGTGCTGTCACGGGCAGCCACTGCAGAGTCTATTTCAAGCATAATCTTAGCAGGAAGATAATGTGCAACAGAGAACTTCAAGGTAAAAAGACAGTGGACTAAATTATTTATTGTGAAATACAGTGTCCTCACGTAAGCCCAGCTTGAGAGGATGGGTTTTGTTCTGACAAGGAACTGCTCGAAGGCTTCTCTTGATTCCTGATGTAGAGGCTTCAGTGTCACGTGGAAATGATCTAGGATATGTACTGAGTGAATATTTTCAAAGTGAGTAGTTATAAAAATAAAAAGTGAGTAGTTATAAAAAAGTGAGTAGTTATAAAATCTTTCCTCACATGGAAAACGATCTAATTGAAAGAGATGGCTTGAGACAAATGAAGTTTAAATCTGAACATCTCTGGAGAAGTAGCTAACCAACAAAGCAGCTGATGATCTTAATGAGTCATCTGGAGATTTAAGGAAATAAAAGGTAGGTAATTTCTTAGAGGAAGAAATGATGAGAGATTGTACACTTTAGGAGATCAGTTGTGTTCATAAAGTCAGCAAGAGAGAAGGATTCCAAACTCCAGCCAGTAGAGATCCTGATCTCAGAGTACCAAACCCAAATTTGTTAAAATGTGAAAGAAGTAGTTGTTTGATTTACATATTTGTTGAGCCGCTCAATGTGCTACGTGAGTCAGGGGTTGTTTGCATGGAAAGAGAAAGCAGTGAACTGAAGCACTCATTTGGTGAGACTCCTAGAAAGCCTGGGTTGCAGACATGAAGCACTTCTATGGGCACCCAGACCACAGAGTCCTGTTAATCAGCTGGACAGCAAAAGGCACCTGGGCAACCATAGCTCAACGGCCCTGTGATGCAGGAGCCAGGGATTTAGCTGGGGAGCACAGAACAGTCCTTGTACCTTTGCAATCTGAGATTGAAAATGCTTTGGGGCAGAGATTGCCTCACTGTTTCTGGTATAACAGTGGGATTCACATCTCGAGCACCACAGTAAAGCAAATGATGACAGTCATCTCCCGTAAACCGACTGAACCCCTGACTCTATTTCAAGGAAGGCATCAGGATTATTAGTTCCTTGCTGGGTAACAAGTATAAACTCTCATCATTTATTTTGCTCTCTAATCTTCTTTCAAGTTGTTTTTTTTTTTTTTTTAGTTAACTAAAATAAACCTTGTTTTAACGGATAGCTTTTTAGCAGGTAAATACAGAGAGTGTATTAAGAGTTAGCTAATTTGAATTTGAATTAGCTACTTCTGTCCTTACCTCCGTTTTAAATGTACCTCATCAGAGGGGAAGCTATAAATAATGTAATCGTATATACTGTGTCTGTAGGACAGAAAATGCAAATGTCAGTACATGCATGAATGAGGACTGGAATTAAGCAGACTAGCCCATACTAACATTTTGATGAGTTCTTAGGCATTATTAACATATTAATGTGTTAGATACCATGGAAACACCTAAGAATGGTCACAGAGGAATTAAGGCTTCTCCCCTGGAAAAGGTGGTGAAATCAGTAGCCCAACTGAAGTGTATCTACACCAATGCACACATGGATGGGCAGCAAACAGGAGGAGCTGGAAGCCATTGTGCAGCAGGAAAACTGTGACATAGTTGCTGTCACGGAAATATGGGATAGTTCGCACAACTGGAGTGCAGTGGATGGCTATAACCTCTTCAGAAAGGCTGGGCAAGGAATGAGAGGCAATGGAGTAGCCTTGTATGGTAGGGAGGGTTTTGACTGTTTAGAGTTTAATGATAGTGATGGTAGGGTTGAGCGTTTATGGATAAGAACCAGGGGGAAGGCCAGCAAGGCAGATACCATGGTGGGAGTCTGTTACAGACCACCCAACCAGCAGGAGGAGGCAGATAGATTTTCTGTATGCAGCACGAAGAAGTCTCACAGTCGCTAGCCCATGTTCTCATGGTGTGCTTGAACTTACCAGGTGTCTGCTGGAAATACAATGTAATGGAGAGGAAACAGTCTAGGGGGGTCCTGGAGAGTGTGGAAGGTAACTTCCTGACACAGCTGGTGGGGACGAAGTTCTGGCTGAACAGAGAGCTTTGGATGGGAAACAAGAAAAAGGGAGCTCATGATCTTTGGAAGAAGGAACAGGCAGCTCAGGAAGACTAAAAGTATGTCATGGGGTTACGTGAGGAGAAAATTACAAGGCCCAAAGAACAACTGTAACTTAACCTGGCCACAGCTGAAAAACATTGTTTTTGTAAAAATTGTTTCTATAAATACATTATCAACAGAAGGAGGGCTGAGAAGAATCCCCATCCTTTATTGGATGCAGGCGGAAACAGTGAGAAATGATGAAGAAAAGGCTGACGTACTTAATGCCTCCTTTGCCTGAGCTTTTAACAGTAAGACCAGTTGTTCTCTGGGTACCCAGCCCTCTGAGCTGGAAAACAGGGACAGGGAGCACAATGAAGCCCCCATAATCCAAGGGAAATGGCCATCAACCTGCCACACAACTTAGACACACGAGTCCACGGAGCCAGATGGGATCCACACGAGGGACTGAGGGAAGTGCTCACCCAGCCACTTCCCACCATGTATCAGCAGTCCTGGCTAACCAGGGAGGTCCCAGTTGGCTGGAGGTTAACAAATGTGACTCCCAGTTACAAGAGGGGCCGGAAGAGGATCTGGGGACCTGCAGGCCTGTCAACCTGGCCCTGGTGCCAGGGAAGGTTATGGAGCAGATCATCCTGAGTGCCATCACACGGCACAACCAGTACAGCACAAACAGCTGATCAGGCCCAGTCAGCACGGGGTTAGGAAAGGCAGGTCCTGCTTGACCAACCTGATCTCCTATCACACATATGTGCTTAGAGGATAAGGGAAAGGCTGTGGATATTATCTAGACTTTAGTAAAGCATTTAATAGAGCCTTTCTACCCTCCAGCAGATCAACACTCCTGCCCAGCTTTTGTCATCTGCAGACTCACCGAATCTGCACTTGACCCCCTTGTCCAGGTCACTGATACAGATATTAAACAGAACTGGAGAAATGGCCCCAATATTAAGCCCTGGTATATTTGATATCAAATATATCCGAATCAAAGTGGTATGATAGACAAATCTAACCAAAGTTTGTCACAGATTTTCATGTTATGAATAATTCCATCTAGCTATTTAATAGTGAGCAAAACACATGAAAAATAACCTACAGACACCTTTATAGCAGAGCTATTAAAAAAGCAGGCTCTTCTATAAGATATGCATCTTAACAGCTGCTGATTGTGAGCAATAGAGAGGGGGAACTACTTTCTAAAAACCAGGCTATTTATTTAACTGCTCCATGTGGACTTAGGTGCATGGATGTAAACATGTATTTTAAAATCTTTAAGTCATGTGGCCCTTTCAAGTATGGATCAAATTATGATCAGGCAGTCACGTGCCTCAATTAACTTCAAGAAAGGCTGCAGCAGCATATTTGACACTGAAGAAGGGCTCAAATGGTCTAATACTTGCATGAGAAAGGAGGACAGATACTGCATAGGCCTTCATGCCTTGACTTGTAACCTCATTCCCCGGCTCTGATCTGCTGTAAAGCTGCCATTAGTTCAGTGCCTGGATGTGCTGGAAACCATTGATGGAGTCACTGTTTTGACAGTGAAAAATGTTAGGCTGACAATGGCTGAATATCTCCCACTGAGCACATGGCAGTCAACAGCAGGCTCTCACCTGGATTCATCTGTATTTCTATAGGGTACAAAGTCTTTCAATCCTATGTGCCTTGCAATTATTCTGTGTATGTATAAAATTGGGCATCTCCCAGATGACTTTTAAGGGGACTACAGGCTATTATTTTTACTTAATTACAATAATGACTCATAAATCATTATCAGGACTTGCTCACTTCCTAGCAGCTCAGCCATTCAGCTGTACTGATGCAGGATAAGCTTCTCATTCCATTACTTTCTCAAGGCCCTGGGTCATGTTTGCCACTGACACAACCGTTGCCTTGAGGCCACAGGTCCCCATCAGTCCAGGGGTGACCCTCTAAAAGGTCTAGCTTAATCTCTAGTATCAGGTAAAAAAAGAGACAATTGGGTGGGGGTTTTTGAGGAAATGACAGATCTGCAGTTTGGTCTAATTAGTTCCCATGCTATCCCTCATTCCTCAGAATACAACAGGGAATGAGCACTCCTGAAGCCAGCGGTCTGAAATCAGATTGTTGCAAAGGCAGTTATTCTCAAATCATAAATTCAAGAATTAGAAATAGATGTCAGGCTGTTGCGCTCCTCTCACCGACAGTTTCCAGTTGTCAGAACATTTTTTAGCTGCTGTCTGACAGAGAGCTCTTAACTGAAAGGCAAACATGACACCTTTCTGAACTGATTCTAAACTTCCAATTTGTTTAATGGGTGGGGAATTGAAAATGACATTTTGAAAGCCAAACAAATGTCTCTATTTTCCATCCTGTAAAGGCTGGAATGCTGCTTTTTGAAGTGTACAAAATAGTAACACATGGCGACATTTTAGTGACATGTCATTTTGATAACTGGTCACGCAGCATTATTTTATCCTGTTTGCTTTTGGGGTACTTGATTTAGGTACTGACAACCAGGATGAGTGTGAACTCTGTTTCATATTCTATGACATATAAATAATCTCAAAGAAGACAAACACAAGGCCGTCTCCATCTTGTGGGGCTGGTTAGGTTGCAGATATTTTAAAAAAGCAGCAAGTTATAATTTATATTAATACAGAATTACTACTGAGGCTCTTATAACACCAGTAGTCTCTAAATCAATGTAAGGATGTAGAGGACTGGTCTGAGGAAAACGAAGTGTGTGGCTAGTATTTCCACAGCCAGCCACTGACTTTATAGCAAATTCCTGACTGAGATACTTAAGACTGTAAAATTTCCCCCATAAGAACTTAGATTATTCGTGTCAAAGAAGCTGGTATTAAGTGAAAAGCAGAAACATATAAGACTTTAATGTCTTGACATCTTCAGTAGATTACACTGTTTCTTCATATAATTAGTCACACAGATTGGTCACGGCATGTTTTGTAGCACTTTCTCCTTTTATTGCTGGTGCTCATACAACAGAAGCTCCTGACAGCACTTACATTTTTAAAAGGCTTCTGTGAGTTCTTACCACAGTTTAAAAATTATACATGATGATCAATCCTTTTACTAAATCTGGAAAAGAAAATACATAACACTTTTAACTGCATATTCTGATCAATCAAAGGCAGCAGTAAAAACACAAGAGGTCTAAATAAGATACTCTTTTTGTCTCTTCATCACTCTTTTCTGTTGGTAGTGTTCAGATTTGTTTCCCAAAGAGTAAGCAAACAACACCCTGAATTTTGTAAATACATCTTTGTGATCACAGCACACAGGTTCAAACCATGCAGAAATAATATGTGTCCACTTACAAAAGATAAGGCTCAGACCTTTGGTCTGCCTGCTTTCTGTCTCCAGTCTTACACTTCTGCTTTTCTGTCTTGGCATTTTATCTCCTCAAAGTGGCCTTTATCTACTGTGTCTTCTCCAGATTTTCTTTCTCCCCTAGGTACTGATTTGGCCCTGAGTGGCTTAGGGCATTGAAGACCCCAAGGTAACTTCTTGTCTAAGGACAGAATAAGATGAACTACAGAACACAGCAGAGGAATGCTGTCCTAAACTCAGCATTAGCCTCTGTTTTTTAGGACTATCCTATCTCCTCTGTGATCAGTGTATGTCATCCTTGTGAGTACGCATGATGCCCTTGCTACAGCCTTGCATTTAGGGCAGCACAGGAGTGTATAATCATGCACACCTTGAACCAAATTTTCCAATGTTTGGGTCCACAAGCCTGCAAAAAGCTGAAGTGTAACCTGGATGTACTCAAACCTGCTTCCAGACTTTTGTGTTTTTTCATTGCATGTATTTAAACAAGGCAAGTCCAGGTTGGACGGGGCTTTGAGCAACCTGATCTAGTGGAAGGTGTCCCTGCCCATGGCAGGAAGTGTTTGAACTACGTGATCTTAAAGGTCCCTTCCAACCCAAAGCATTCTATGATTCTATAAAACACAAATGCATCAAGGTTTACTTAAGTCAACCAAAGGATTAATGAGTCTGGATCACAAGTGTACATCAGGTAAGTTTAAGTCCAGAGGAGCAGCTCTGTTCCCCTTGGCTCACAGCTCCCCGGAGCATTCTATGCATGAGTGTATCTGAAGTCCTTCTCCATGCTTTCAGCAGAGCAGGTTCAACCTGATAAGGATGATGAGTTTCCTGAAAGAAGAAACAGCCTGTTGCACTGAAACTCCAGCTAACCGGAGAGCTTTCAAATCATGTTAAAGAAATCCAAACATAACATGCTCTGTAATCCTTCAGAACCTGATGATCTAAGTCCTATAACTGATGCATAGACAATCTTGAAGATTTTTCAGGGTTGCATTAAACTCTGCACATACTCATGTAATAAGTACTTCCTAAGTAACTACAACACAATGACTTTCATGGCCAGTCAAGTAACCTATCTGACATTCCCCAAACAATGGGACATCAGGAAGCATTCTGGCACAGATACTACCATAAGCACCAGCTAATTTAGTTTGTTCCAACAGCATAAGGCAGTGATAAAACTTTTTGTAAGCTGTCTTTAGTATTTTGCAAAATACAGCTTGGCCAAATGTATGATTCTGAGTTTTGTATTCTCTTTTTTGAGTCCAGGAAAGTATGTTTGACCCTGAACAATCACATTAATATAAAAACCACTTCTATTTAGATTAGACACTGCTTCGTTCTCCTCTGTCAATATCCATGTGTGACTTTATGTTTTTAAAGGAAAATTAACTTTCCTCTGCCTTTAAGTGACAAAGGAATACGTTTTCATATTCATTCCAATGCAAATTTTACGCCAAAGTTTGTAATGAAGACAAGTACTCCCTAATCTGTCCCTCTACCCCTTACAGTATCTGGTATACTACAGACGAGCAGGGCTGAAGCCAGTATGGACTAACAGTAAAGTTCAGACAAGGCACCACATGCTTATCCTGCAGCAACTAGCTATAAGAATGATCTGGTCATATATAAACTGTAGATTTCTTTCCCTGAACATAAGGCTTTGTTGTGCATCAAACTGCATCAAAAAGAAAGTGTTTTCAAGTGTTTTAGGGAAACAAAACAAAAAACAGAACGAAAAACCAAAACACTAAAAAAACAAAACCCCGAAAAACTTTTTCCGATTACTTTGTTTTTTCTGGACTTGAAGATTATTCCCCCAGTTTTCTGTTGGGGTAATTGATACCATGAAAAACAAGTTGAGAAGAGATGCATTAAGCCTGAAATTTTCCCTGCTGTGCCAAAAAGCCATAAATGGTTTGGCAGAAAATAAATGACTTAAATTAGGCTCCAAATCTCTTTCCAATAAAGCCATTTCATGGCTTAATAAAAACACTATGTTTTTGTGACTGGAACAGCTATGAAGCTCCCTTATCTAAGCAGTACATCACAGGTTACCTGACAAAAGCACCCATTTGCGAATACAGTGTTACCACTGCAATCCTTTCCTGCCCTGGGAGTCTCGACCTCTCATTTAGGAAGATGATCTCTCCTCATGATCATTCCTTAGTCCCAAACTGTCAATTGCGTAGCAGTAAAGATGGGGATATGTAGCCCTTAAGATATGAAATACTGGCATTTAGAAATCATACAGTAGTCTTTTTTAATTACTGTCATAATCTACTCCAGAGCAGAACTAAATATCATTCTAACTGATCTAATTATTCTATCCCAATTTAATTGTCTGCAAAATGACCAATACCTTTTTATTTTCAGACATGGTCAGCCACCACTGCCTTTTGTCTAGCAGCTTGCTTAATTGACTACCTCTGTATGAAGCTATAAAAGAAGAGAATAAATAATAATTTTAATCTATGCATAGAATGCTTTTAGTTTGTTGTTTGGTTTTTTTTCTCCTCTTATTATAAGTGTTAGAGAGCATATTTTCATGGACTTTCTGAATAGGCGTTAAAAAAAAATAGTTTTACATGATAAAAAAGTGAAATAATAAGAAAAATTACTGCTCTACCATCACTAATCTTCAATTTCCTTCCAGAGAAGTATAATACCACAAACATGCTTTGAACTAGATTTTTCTAAGTAGGTAGTCTTGAGTGATTAATGTGAGTAAAAGGTACATTACCAACCCCCTCCATCGCTTCTTACATACTGTGAAGAAAGTATCACATGTAGACACAACTGCATTCTTACATGTTTTTTAAAGCACATTTTGCATTCATTTTACACTTCTGGGGGAGAGACAGCACCCAGCTGATGAGCGTCTGTACAGATCATATAGCTCTTAGGCTTTAAAACTGTCTTAATTACGAGTAGACCCAGAGCATGCATACCTTCAAACCTATTTAATCCTTGTTGAAATCAGTTCAGCTTGTCTAAATACAAGGTGCTCCCTTTGCACATTGCTTATAAGATAATGATTGCTCTAAGGGGCTTTATAATGCATATTCCCTTTCAGATCTTTGAATTTTGATCTCCAAAATGGCTTTAGTAGTACTATTCTTGTGTTACAGGTTGTTAAAATATGTGAATGCACTGTAATTGAAGGAATATTGAAATTTTGCATGGCTATTCTGCATTTACTAAATGTACAACTTCAGTGCTAAGTACATGCAGCTGTATCCATATGATCATGTTTCATCTTAGTCTTTCTCAGCTGCTAATCCCCGGCCAAGTTTCATTGCTGGCAGTTTTCTATAATATAGACTTGAAATCAGTATGCAGTTGGCAAAAATTACAGAAATGAGTTAAAGGATCCCAGTCCATTACTTATTTTTAAAGTGTCTGGACAATTTTCTTTCTCAAGTTAGTAGCATAAATCATCCCTTTTGTGTCTTGGGGTAGGCTTCTTTCAATGGCTGTTTCACAATATCAGTTTCACAATGCTGAGGCAACAGACAAACTAGTCTGCCTTGGTGACAGACATTGCTATCTGTTCACATTTCCTTTTAAATATTGCTGGAAAATTAGGGAGGAGGAGGGTTGCTGAAAAAAAAATTTTAATGTCATTGTCATTGTGTTAGACATGAGACTAATGTTTATCTTTGGCTACAATTGCAAGAATTCGATATGAGGTGTAATCAATGAACCTTGATGTGACTTCAGATGTCTCAAGGTTTTTCTTAGCAAGGACATGAGAGCACTTGGGTTTTGTCACCTCACAGGGGGCAGATGGAAGAGCTGAGGTGATGACCATGGGCTTAGGTAACTGGGATCATATCACTAAGTCGAAACCCCAAAGGGGAGGTACTGCTGGAAAACACATTATCTGGCTGTTGTAACTGGCCTGACAAGGCCTTTGTCTCATGGCTTCCTAGAGCAAAACAAAGCATGCTTTGCTGCCAATGCCAGTGTCACAGGCTTGTAGTGGGGCATATTTGTAGCTATCAGTACGTTTATAACAAGGACCTCTCCATCCCTTGCAGTGAGCTGTGCTGGCCATTAGCATCCTGCTGCTGCCACAGGCAAAGGACTTCCTGCCACTACAAAGCAAGGACATACGGTGATTTCTTTGTCTGCAGAGATTAAACTGATCATTTTCTCATTCTTTTTATTTACACAGGAAAACATCAGAAGTCACAAACATGAACAATGCTGTGATGACAGTCATCTCTACTGCCTTCTTCAAGGTCTTTGATGTTTCAGTCCCCAATAAATTATTTCTTTTGTCTCATGTCTTTAAGTCAGTAAAACTTTGATCTACATTTAAATGTGTGTAGTCAAGGCCTTTATTTACATAGTTCAGATGTTAGGGAAGAAGTGATGCTTCTGATCTTGAAGGCTCTGCCACTGGACTATTAAAACTCTGAGCATATGGTCCTTATATGTCTAGCTCACAAAATGCAAGCAGACTCTCTGTTTCTTACCTCTGTTTGCTGGTTATTGTGGTTGGGTAAAATGAGTTTTAGAAGTGGTTTGGATAGAAATAAGGGTGATGTCTCAGTGTCCCACTGCTCTGTGCAGCACAGGATGGGCTGTGTTCAGACCTTTTGCCAGACTCTTTTGGCTTGTTTCTCTTCAGAGGGAAGGGACCTGGCTACTTAACACGCCCCATGTCAGCACACCCTGCTCAGAGTTGCTTTCAAACCCTGCCTACCAAAATGTCCCGTGTGGCAGCCACAGCCAGACATGGCAGACAGAGCTGGGTATGAGTGTGTGTGGGGGCAGTCCCTCCCTGGAAAGCATGTCAAGGGTGGGTAAGTCTATCCAGAGCTCCAGAAAAACTGTGGATCCCCCAGGCATCCTCCCACCAACTTCTCTGACTGAACTGCATTGGGTCTCAGTCATGCCAGGATCTCCCACAGCTGCGGTCCTGTGCACGCAGGGCATCAATGAGGTTTGAGAATGAGGATGAGAAGTGCTTGTAAGGCCCATCTGACAGAAGATGACTTTGTCAGGGTGGGGACAGCAGCACATATCTACCTGTAGATAACAATACAAGGAGATACTTACAGCTAGTGGACCGAATTGCCATACTAAAGCAGGGTGTGGCTGTACATCAGCTCTGTAGAGACAGAATGTGGTTTTCAATTCAATGGTTCCTTGTTTCTGCCTCCCGTGCTAGAAGCTGCCATCTCTCTGTTGTGCCAGTAGCTGTTGCTGTGGCTGCTACTAAACTGGATATGCTTATGGTCTGAATCAGAAAATAGCAAACAAACCAGAAGGGTGGTCTTTAGAAAAGGTTCTAATTCACCAGGGGGAAAAGCATACCTTGGGATGGCTGACTAGGTCATTACTGACAATTTCATTTGCCACTCCCCAGTTGCAGAGATGAATATGAACAAGCTGAATATGAACCAGCATGGTTTACAGCAGAATTTGAAAGCAAACGACACATTATCATTTGCAGTATTTCAGCAGCTCATCTGTCCACGCACAGAGGACAGTGTCCTGAGATGCCAGCCTCAGCCATGCTGCATATGCTCAGGAGTCAGTGCTCTTGGCAGAATTTGTTGGGGTTTTAAGCAGGGTCATTGCACAACTTTAATTTAGACAAGCCACATAAGAAACAGAATAAACACAACTGTAGGGACAGAAACTTTCGGGATGCTGAGACCAAGCTGCTGGGCTTAGAAGTTTGGTAATACCTTGAATAGATCTGCTCCCAACAGATTAGTCATGTGTAATGGGAATCCAGTTTGGATGCAGAGATAACCCAGATGAGAGTGTAGGATTTGACTATGACACAGCTTGTGATTCAGAAGTCTATAAAAGGAGAATATATGCATTCTGCAGTGCCAGTATTTGGAGGTTTATGCTCTCAAAATTTTCTGGGGTTTATGTGGTGAAAAAAAATAGCTGTATATAAAAAAAAAACAACCTAAACTAAGAGAAACTAATAAGAAACATAAGTTTATTCAGTTCAAAATGAAGCAACAAAAGAGCTTTCTTCATACACCAGTGCTTTAGGAAAAGTTAGAAATCTATGGAATATTCCTGTAAATTCTTATTTGCAGCAAGTTCTTCCACATGTATATCTTAATTTCCTGTACTGCATTCTTCTTTAAATACACATTGCCAGAAAGCCTGTACATCCTCTTCCTTTCTGAAAGTATTTTAAAGTATCTTTCAGAATATCCAACAAAAGTAAGATTGTTGAACGTGAAATTTCACTTAATTTATTGTATATCCATTTTTCTTGATGGATCAAGTCACATCAGATGCATGAGCTGACAATTTGTCAGCTGTTCTTCATTTGATGGTGCTGTGAGAAGTTACATAAAAGGATGACATGGCTTTTGCAGCAACAAAAATCAGCAGGACCCTTGACATCTTAAAATATGTCTAATATATATCTGTTGATATGTAAATTATTTTATTTTTCAGCAGAAAAAAAAAAATATATAGGGCTTTGGGTACGTCTTCTTAGCATCTTGCTACTTTTCTGTAACTAATAATTTCTAGAGTTGTGAAATAGCCGCAACGAACCTATGCCTAGCAAGAACTCCAATGTCCTCATGTTGATATTGTCTGCTTCTGATTTTGTCTTGATTTGTGCATATTTCTTCTAGTAAGATACTGTCCTGTGAAAGAGCTTAGCAGGAGACACTGAATAAATACCATTATTAAATACCACTTTCACTCTAAACAAAATAACTTCGACAGCTTCGATAAATGTCCCTCCTAATTCTGCTTTACTGTTGCTCCAAAAACATTCAGTTCAGCATCAGCTACTCTGGGAGAACTCAGCAATATACAAAGGCTGTTCATGGTTGTACAGCGATATACAGAAATGTTTGAAACCAAATATATTTTAGGTGTCCCCAAATAAAAAGCCTTGAACATAATTTATTCAAAACCCGATACTTCTACCCAAAGGTTACCACTGCAGTCAGAGTAAAAATTCCCAATGATATAAAGGAAGCCAAAATTTCACTTGTCTCTAAGAGCCTTCCAGAATCTTACAAGTGTAACAGCAATCCACCAGCAGAAGAGTTTCTTCATTTAAAAATCTGGTTTTCTTTTGAATTCAAAATTAAAACTCCAAGGGAAAAGTCTGAGGAGAAAAACAAATTAGCTGAAATCAACATAAATATTTTGTTCTGATAAGATATTTCATTTCAGGTTTGACTGCTAGATGATAAATTTATATACTATAATATGAGATAAAAACTTAAAATGCACAGAAAAAATAAAGTAATTAGAAAACAGCAGACAGGATGTTTATACCTTATCAAAATCCTTACAGGGCTTCTTTACCCAAACAACTCTATGACAAACACTGCTAGAGATGTGATTACATTTCTAGGTAGAAAATGGTTCCCGTAAGTGTTTCTGCCTGGCTCTAATTAATAGTAATGCACAGTATACTTGTGAAAATGGTTGCTTCAGATTAGCTATGCCCTACAGAGAAGGTAACATGGATGCTTATATTTCTTTTGCTTTGTCTTTTTTCCTTGTGACAAAAGGGAAAGACAAAATGTCTTCCCATTTCTGATAAGGCATTGATAATAAAATGAGTCTGTGGTACCTTTCCCATACTTGGATTTTTCTTGCTAGTTAGTAACCTTTAAGAGCACTGGGCAAAAAGAAATGGCAAAGGTTACAGATCACAATACAGATCGCAAAAATTGCTGATCTACATGATTTTTAATTTTTTGTTGCAAAGGAAAAGACAAATCCAAACAGGAGCTAAGTACCATTTCTAACAGGATCTCTTCACCTATAGAACTGGGTTAATGACTGCAACTTATTAATAAAATGCTTCAGCACTGCCTTATACACGAGATTTAGTTTATATGGAAAACTGATTCTTTCCTTGACATAACAGACAGCATACCATAGCAAATCAAGTGTGTTCGTTTTCTGAGATGAAGAATTTCACTAACTTGGCAATTCTACAAGAGTTTATCCATTCTCACGCTTTCTTCTTTTCTCAAGATACTGCAGGCCAATCCAAATGTAAGATCCATTGCATTAACAACAAATTTGAAACTGCAAGACTGTAGAAATGTTGTTTGGAAGGACTCTCTTGAGATTATCTAGTCCAACCTCCTGCTCAAAGCAAGACTATTGACAGCATTAAATCAGGTCAGTTGTGGTGGTGTCTAACTAAGCCTTGGAAACCTCCAAGTATGGAGATGTCACTACTCCCCTCAGGTTCCAGGGACAGACAAAGAGTGTTTAACAGAAAAAAACATCCACCAGCAGTCCACAACTTGACAGCTCAATGTTAGAACAGCCTTACTGAAAGTATAACCTGAGCTTATGTCTGCATCCTGAAGGCTGGAAGGAAAATAGGATATTGCATTCACTCATTTTTATTGCTTCTTGCTCCTTCTTAAATTAGTTGTGTGCTTACAGTTTGGCTGGTTTATGTTCAGCTATAGCACTGTATTTTGGCTATTAGATGGTTATTTATGATCTCAACATAACTTCAGAGCTAATTTCTGTGGTCTGACTTCGGTGGAAGAAGAGAAGCTCTAGACATTTTACAGATGATTCTAATATATTTTTGCATAGCCAAAAGTAAATTCTAAGAGATGGACATTCTGTTAGGAGCTAACATTATATAAAACATACTTTAAAGTACAGCAAATAAGACCTATTATTTTGTATTTTTTTTTTAAAGTTGATTATGACTACCATGAAATCACTGGCACACCATTATAAGGTTAGCAGAAATGTGATCCTCAAAGCACATTCATGGCAGGAAAACTTGGAAACCCCATGTGGCTTTGTGGTTGAAACACACTGAATTGGACAGACACAGGTTTTTATTCCCGGCTTTCTACTTGCCCGCATTAGGCAAATCATTTCATCTGTTCCCCATCTGAAAAACAGAGTAAATGGTAGTGACCTACTTTATAAACTTCTTCGAGATCTATTGAATTAAAAAAAAAAAAAAAAAAAGAGAGACTTTGCTGATACAAAATAACAGGCCTTATCTCTGGAAATTACTTAGAGGGGCTCTGAGTCAGCATACAAGAGGATTGCTCTGATTTAAATATGTTCCTTTATAAAGTGATTGAGTTAAATCATTGCAATTTCTGTGGTATAGACAAGACCAAAGAAAAAATCTGAAGCAGTAAGTACAGGGGGAGGGGAATGTATTAATAGGTCAAGCAGTGCAGAGCAAAATTCTCTGAAGCAAGCACTTTATGCACAACCAGTTCTCACCAGCTTTCACCTCGTCCTGCTTTAACTTTGGATCACACTACAAAAAAAGATCCAGCCCTTTTAACTGAAGATCAACTACACATTGCTCTGTGCTGCAATATAAACCATTCTTGTAACTTTCTGTAGATCATGAAGCCACAGAGCATAATTAAAAAGAGCTAAGGAACAACCTGTGCTTGACATGGGCTTCCTAGTATATTTAGAAGCAGAGATGATTCATTCTGGCAGCAGTACAAAGCCTGAGGCGAGGGGGCAGGGGGAGAGGGGAGCAGGCTGTAGGGTGCTTAGCCTGAAGGATAGATGGTGTTGTCACTGTCATACTTCCTCATAGTTTTGTCTGGAACAGCTTAAGAGCCTTTTCAGCAGAGCATGCTGAATCAACTCATTCTTGGCCAGCTCAGTTTGCTTTTTGCTGAGTCCAGTGCAGGCAAAGAGGAGGGTGTGACCACCACAGCCTCTTTATTCTGCAGACTTCCTAGCCCATTTGTCATGGTTTCTGCTACCTGGATCTAGTGAAAATTGATCTGTGTCCATTGTCCACTGTGATTTGTGATAGGAGTTGTAATTTTTATGCATGCTCTTAATGTGCAAAAAATCTTTGTAATTTACTACAATGCTTCTATAAGCCCCCTTATCTGATGCATGTTATCAAAAAATTATTAGATCTTAAAAATATTCATGTGGGCTTTTTTGACTGTAACAAGAACAGGGAATAAGTGACATAGAATGCAATGGCCTAGATTAATTAATTCAATCCTGGATGACATTCTATTAATTTGTGGGAGAAATGCACGTGTTTGCAGCAGACGTTAGATGAGTCTGTAAGGATTCTGGTAAGAGTATTTTGATGCTTGTATCCAAGAGAAACAGTATCTAGCCAATCTACTATTTTAACTGAAATCAATGGCATTTAGACTAAGAAGCACTGTACAGAGCACTAGATCTCTTCCTTCGAAACTTTGTTGCTAAGGCAAAGAGCAAGCCCAAGCCATGACATGGAATCCCCCTAAATCCTTTATCTTTCCACAAGAAGACATGCCTGGCCTAGTAACCAGAGCAGATGTTCTTACGTTCAGGTTAGACCATGAATTTTCTGTGTGAAGGCAAGTTGTTTCACTTGTCTGCTTTAGAATTGCTGTTATACAAATAAAGTCTGGATATTCAGAATTACAGTGTTAAAGGTATGGGGCAATCTTAACACTTTACCTGGCAATGATTGCTTTGCAGTATTAATACAATATGCCACACACCTTTCATTCATTAGTCATATAGGAGGATGACACACAGTATTTTCACGTATCTTTGCCTTATTTAGATAAAAATACCTTTCATTTTTTTTAAGAGGCACTTTTAAACATCTCACAGGGACAAGATCCAGAACTTTAAAGTTGGGGTCTGGGCAAGAAAGGACTTTAGGCAGATATTGCCTTGACTGGGCTCAGGGACCTTAACAGGAATAATAATAGCATCCTTTTCCGCCACTGGAGATGAACCACCTGGACCATGACTGTTGCCCTGCAAAAGCTAAGCTGAGATTGCAGTGGAGAAGTGGACAGATTTTGCGTTTTTTTGCTGTAATTTTGGAGTCTCCATATATCATCTCCTAGACCAATGAATGTCAAAATACTTAGACAATCATACGGTAAGCTTGGGCTTACTAGCACGATTTTCATTCATACTTTCCCATCTTCTGCAGCAAGTCTAGAATGCAAGATATCACTGGAATTCAGACCTACGACCTTCTGAATATTCACAATGAACACGCTTTGGAAGCATTATACACTTCAGTCTCAGGACAGCTTTTGTTGTCTTTGGTGTGGTACAATTACTAAAATAAGATGGTTGGAATGCTTTTCCATGTACCAACACAGACTGCCAACATCCTCACACAGCTCATGCATCTGACATTAAATCTAGTTTTAGTTATGGTTTCAAACAAATTAATTGACAGGCTTATAAAGCCAGTCTAAGTCCCAGATTATGAATCTTTATTATTCCAAATAATAGTTATTTATTTCATGCTTTGTTGGGGGCAGGCGAAATAGAAACATTTCTACAACTTCGGCTTTCAAGACATCATAAAAACGCACTTCAATTTAGCTTCTCTACTTTTAGTACTTAAAAAAAAAAAAGAGGTAAAGAGGAAGGAGTCAGGAGTTTATGTTACATATATCTCTATCATGCTGTCATTAGTAAGAGTTTTAGAATGAAAAATAAGAACTAAATATAATTTTAAGGAGAAAAAAATTGCAAAGAATTTTGCATTTGTTGAATGATTAACACACATGTTCACATGAGTTAGAGAAATGGTTCTATTTTAGACATGAATTAAGTTGCTTTATACCACTCACATTAGGGGAAGTTCTGGGTTTAAAATATAGGATTTCTGTCTCTCTGCAGGCATTTCCAATTGGCCATATTCTTCTTTCACAATTTTCTCAAGTGCTACTTTTCTAATACTCTTCAGCTTCCTTCAAATATTGGATAAATTAGAATGGTGTGCAAATGTGCTGTGATGTTCTCTGATACCCAGACTCATATAGTAGGGTATATATTACGCCAAATCCTTCAAAATCCGAAAGAGAAGCTTCTTGCGGACAAGTATAGTGCTCCATAGAAGTATGTATCTGACCATTGTGTTAAGATTGAAAATTCCCCTAAACAAAGTTGAGTTTTAGAAACCTGAAATTTTGGAAATGTGGAAAAGAATCAGGACTCTACTAGTCAGGGAGATAAGAGAGCTATGTACTGATTAGTGATGCAGTGAGTGGCAATCTACTGTATTAAAATCTAATTGGCAGAATAAGAGAATAAAGGATTAACTCGAACTATGAGGCTGTTTTAACATATGAAAAGTACCTTTTCTTAGGGTTTAATGAGTTTAAAGTCTGCCTGTAGCTTAACTGACATGGAGAGCTGGAGAGCTGGGCTTTCCTCACACTAAAGATGTTGCTGCAATTACATGAGTTTCCTCACACTTAAAATAAATGTTGCTGTAATTATGTGTAAGAGCTTTCACTGAACTAAACTCAAGTAAATCTAGGTTTTCTGTGAAAAAGAAGAAATACATATTGTCACAATTCTTAGTAAATACAGGGACTTAGAATATACAAGGGAATGTGGGAGTAACTCAGAAAGGTTGGGCTTTAGGAAATTAAAAATAAGATGAGGTGTTATTTTCTTTATTTAGCTTCTTCACCCTTCACTTTACATTTTGTATCTCTCCATACTTAAAATATACATAAGTATGATGCAGAGGATGAAAGGAGTTATTAGAAAGGGGCCTGCAGTAGTTCTTACTGTAGGCTGAAAGGTATGCTACCACCCTTAAAAGTTCTGTTTGTTCTGGTAAGGATTCTTTGTTCTGGTTAAACAGAGCAAACAGTTACAATCTCAAGACTTCTGTGTCTGAAATTTATTTACATATCTGACTAATATGTAAATGTGTTAATACACATTCTTATCTTGCACAGAAATTTAAAAAAAAATTGTTCTTTTCAACATAAAGCAAACAGTTCATGCAGCTTTATGATTAAGATGCTAGGGTCTACATAATTAAGTTAATATAATGAAATTGGTGTTAATATTTGTAAATAAAATTAATTCCAGATGTTCTGTCTAGAGGACAGAAAACTAAGAGCAGTAGCTCAGTAGTGTTCCTTTGTTAAAGAAGTTCAAGGTAAAACCATGACATGTATTTTTGGATTCATCTGACTTGCACTGTTAGGATCACATACGACAAGCTTGATTAAGGCACTGTCCTTGAAAAGCAGTTGTGCAACTGACTGGAAGTGGTTTGCATGGTTAATTCCTTCATCAGTAAGTGGTCAGTCATGCTCTTTGAGACTTGCAAGCCTTTGGCCAAAATCTGAAAAGTTTTGGCTTAAACCACAAAGAACAAGGAAGATAGGCAATTTATCAAAATATATTATTTGTCCTGCCTTGGCAAGCATTAAATTAATGCCCTCCCCCAGATCCACAGAAACATCATCAGTCAAGGTCATTCTTTGCTTCTCAAGGCCTTTCATAGTGCATGTAAAGTCAGCTCAGTTTTATAGCCTGACAATGTTTTTGGTTACAACAGCAAGATAAAACGAAATCATCAAAATCAAAATTGCAAAATATAAACCCAATCTATTAAAGAATCAGTATATGTATGTTGTCCATATTATAATAGGTTGTCCATATGTCTATAGTAGATACATGTATTTACGTTTCATGCAAATTACGTTTGGCAGTGCGAAAGATGATCAACTAATACAACACCTATTTTCTGTGATTTCAGTATCCAAAAGAAAGATGGCAAATATGCTGAAAGCAGAGGATTTATCTACTGGTGGGATTCATTAGTCTCTACAAACATGAATTTAAATGAACTGGGTGTAGGAAAGGAAGTTATGATATAGGGCAACAGTAGCCCTGATCAGATCTGAAGAAATGTATGAAATTTGTTTTGCAAAGTTACATTTTATTTCACTGTATTTCTTTTGGAGCCAGTTATTCATGCAATGTAGAGGTAAGTTGTTTGGTTTTAATACTATCCAAATACTAAGACTGAGAAGTTATTTTCTCCAGAATTCTCCAGTGCAATCTTTCTTTTTTCCAGAAACTGCCTTGGAAATATTTTTGTGACTCCCGGGCTCTTACTTACTTCTGTATGCACAGAAGAGAAGACTGTTGAAGCAACACAACATTTAAATTACTTTGTCTGAGGATAGCGAAATGCCTACTGCTCATGTCCACATCATCTGGCTCTGGAAGATGTTTAGTTTAGATCGCAGCTTGGGAAACTGTGATTAACTGTCTTTGGAAATACCTTTTTCAGGAACTGGCATTGGCATGCAAGCGATAAAGTAATGTTGCACCTACTATATTTGCTGGAGAGAATAACTTAAATTTATGAGCTTACTAAAAACATGGTGCAGCCTTTTCTAAAAAGGTGATAAAAAGGTGGGTATAATATAAATCTGACTGTTCGGACATAAAAGATCCCATAGCTATTTTTAAGATCTGTGGACTCCCTGTCATCATTACAGCAAAAAAAGCTGTTTGATTCACTTCTGCCACTGTGACAGAAAATTGACAGGCCTGGTATAAAGGGATCACACAATGAGCTAGGCACTAATGTCACTGCTGAGATTCTCTTACTCCTTCTGACATCTGTGAGGGCCTTGGCAGTTCTGTCTGCTGGATTAGGGAAGAGGAACAGCACTGCCACCACTGCTAGCCATCATGAATGAACGCATACAGATAGTATTACTAGAGGGGCAGGGTGGGATGTATAGAAATAAAAAGGAGGGAGAGACTGAGTCAGGCTGGATGCCATTACTGTACCAAGAAATGGTTATTCAGATATATACTGGCTCTAGAGAAAGCAAGCAGGATACTCCGTGGAAGGTCTTCTTGCCAGTTCCTTGCCATCTGGTGATTATTTAGGGAGGCAGTTATCCAGAGGTAGCTGTCAAATTGTGTCACTTTTGTCTGCTCCTCTTCTACAGGATTCTCATAAGGCTTGTGTGCTATGTGCTGGATATACCAACCACATGAGACTGTTGTTTCACAGCCACAGCCATGCTGAGACACACCAACAAGACTTGGTCTTGTTTACATTTGTTGATGGCTGAATCGTTTGTGCTGTTGTCATGTTACTGTCCTCTAGTAGCTGAAGTTTACTGTTGGTATTGTACGATTCTGCTGCTGGTAAAAGGATGACAGAGCAACTGGCAAGGGAAAAGAATAACTGAAGGGAGAAAGCGGTCCTTCTTCCATTGGCCTTTCACACTCCCTTTCAGTAGGCTGCTGTATTGCCCTTAGAGACATAAATAAGAGTGAAACTCTTTCATCTGTTACCTTGTAATTTGGAAATCTATAGCTTCCAGTGGAGAAAAGCTTCCACAGTTGGTTAACAGCTGTGCTTGTATCTGTCCCTTTGTCTCACAGAACAGAAGCAATAATAAGCACCATCTGAAAAAGATGTAACAGCCAGTGTTAGTAGTGGGGTAAAGGAAAACTAAGCTATTGCTGGTCTCCTGAGTCTGAAATGGTACAGTTACTTCCCCCTGGGGAGGGAAGAGATAATGGTGCTAACTGCAGATCCAGGCAAGATCTATGTGGTCAGTCAGGAATCTGAAACAATGTAAGAGAAAGAGCTGAGAGCTGCAATAGTTTTGTTAGCTCTTCGTAAGTGATGTACAAGAAGAGATTTAACAGGTCTTGCTCACTTCATTACTATATTTCCTTTGAGCAAGGTTCACCTGGAAACTTGGTATTAAATCCCTTGTGTCAGGCCTGAGGTAGGTAAATGTATTTGTCACCCAGTTACAGTTGGAGAAAATTGATCCATGAAAGGATGGTGACTTATTCAAGGTCAGAAAAATCCTTGGTAGCACAGCCAAGAAAAATATTCAAAATAGACATCAAAGTAACAATATCTTAAAGACTGAGGTCACAAAATGAACTGATTTTAGTAGTTAATGAAAGATGTACAAAATGGTGATCAGAAAAAATCAAGCAGCAGATAGATTTCAGCTGTACAAGGACTGCAGTCTAGCTTGATGATTGCTCTGTTCCTTGTCTGCCTTCATATTTAAACTGCAAATTCTTTGTAAACAGATTACCTTTTGGTTTTGGATCATACGGTGGATAGACAAAAAGATTCCCCAGTCCGTAAGTAGATGATACAGGAAGAAAATTGATAACTGTCATGAATGTGACTAGACAGTGCAAGGCTGCTAGAAGAAACATCAGCACTCTTAGTTCTCAAAAAGAAACAGTAAACTGTTATCACATGTTTTGATAGAAAAAGGAGAGTTAAGTGCACCTCTTCTCTTATATAATGTGTCTGACACGTAGGTCATGACATATTCTTAAGTTTTGTGGATCCAAAATACATTTTTAATAAAAGTTCAGCTCTGTGTGAGGGAAGAAATTTTTAAACACATGTTCCATGGAAATCAATGCTGAAATTAATAGGTAAATCAGTATGAAAAATACTTAGGTAACAGTGAGACTAGATAATTCTCAGTGTCTCTACTAAATCCACAGAATTTCCTGTAACAGATTCTGATTTTACTCTCCTGAAAAGTCATATGTTATCCTGATTTTCTGAGGTGGAATTTCTTCTAAAAGGCATACACTGTGAAGTTAGAACTGGGCATCAGCAAGATGGCAAAGCATTTCTACAAGTGAGACACCAGAAGATTTTCATCAGGTCCTAGGAAAAAAGAATGAAAAGGACCTCAGATTCTATGTCCTAATTTAGCTGTTTGACTTCTCCATTACACACAGGAGTAAACAGGAAAGGGTTATGGCTTAGGAGCAAGACTGTTTTCCCTTCCTCATAATGGAAAGAATGAATGGAAGATCAAGGTTGGGATAAGTCTTTCTACACAGAAGTACAAGACTGGGAGGATCTAGTTTGTATGCAGTATTAAAGTACTTTTTGCATGTTTAGTCAAGATCAGAAGCTATGGACTGTGTTATCTCTCATATTTATTCTGTTTGCAGATGATGATGCCTAGGTTATGTATTCAGGGGCATAGCAGATTCCTATCTCTAGCATGTTGAAAATTGTTGGTAATTCATGACACTGTTACAGGTTTTGTGCAACAAGGAAAACCCTTGGCTTGCAAAATCTGAGTATGTTCCCAAACAGAAGTTTCTTTGTGTACAACAGTTGATGTTCCAAATGTTGCATGATGCTAATTTGAGGCCAAAGGCTTCTGTTTCATAACAAACCCTGGGTGCCGCTACTTACGACTTAGGGGAAACAGGCCCTCTGCAAACTGCTAAAAGTCTCATGTTACTCTCCAGAGCTGTACTTTAGTTAGACTGAGAAACAATCTGTGCAAAAGGTAACTGACTGTCTTTCTGAGCTCTTCTGTCAATTTTATGCTTTTTACAAAAAGGTCAACCAACTCACATTGATTAAACACAGAAGGATTTTTAAGAGCAGATCATAAAAAAACCACAGCTGTCAATCAGCATTTTCCAATACTGACTTCAGAATTTAGTACTTCCGTTAAAGTCTCAACATTGTGCATAAATCTACATTGCATACAGGCACTGCAGTACCTAGAATTCTGGAGTGAGGCCTTGCAGGTGTTTTCTTTTTGCTGCTGCACCTGTCCTGGTCAAAGTAGAGTGGAGAAACATCCATCTGAAAGAGTAAGGTGAACTTAAGGTTCATAGGCAAATTGTAACTCATTAGAGCTGGATTTCAGTCAGTAATCAGGGTATAAATAGCCCTTATAAGTCATGCCATGTATTCTTTAATGACTAAATAGTGAGGTTTTTTACACTTTCCATCTTATCCAAAAGTAACTCAAAACTTTGATAGACCTGGCCTTACTCAAAAGGCAAATTCATTCCTTAAAAGGGAAGGTGACAGTACTTGTCTGCGCTTTATTATTTCTTATACTGGTGCCTCCCACTGTCCTTGGAGTTCATGTTTTGCCCTGTTTAGCTGCTTTCCAGAAAGCATTTCACCTCAGTGCACATGCACATTCCTCAGCACCCATTGCCACCCTGACATTTTGCCTTGAATTTCCCAAGTTTTCTTCTCCTTTAAGCCTTGTTGGAGCCTTGGCACTCTGGGAGAGGTGTCCCATAGGACTTTGTCAGGCTGAAAGGATGTGTATGCACTCTTACCTCCTAGATTTACTTTTATTAGAAGTTTGCTTTTTCTTCTCTGTATCCTTTTCCAGCCACTTGCTATTCAAAGCTATATTCCTCCTCTCTGTGAAAAGTGTTTACTAAATTCATAAAACTTTTTTCTTTTCTCTTTAGAGTATTTTTAAAAGCATTGGTATTTGGGGAGTTGGGGGGGGGGGTGTTTGGTTTGCATTTTTTGTTTGCTTGTTTGTTTTCACATTATGGCAGAGAGGAATATTTGAAAAATATATTAGTGTAGTGTTTGTTGGTTTATTTTCCTATATAAGACTAGAGAATCCTGTGTACATGCAGGTTACACTACCAACAATTGGTAATAATTTGGTTTTGTTTCAACCATCTGCTTCAGAATTTGCATGCAACTAATCTCACGCTGCTTTTTCAAAGCACTTACTTTGCTCTCTTCTTCCCTGCATTTAGTAACATACTCAATTTGACAATAAGGCTTGGTTTAGGAATCTTCCAGAAAACTCTAATTTATAGTAGAGGGTTTAAACAAGTGTTAAATACTATCTTTATGAAAATCAGAGTTAATTTCTCTTTACATGTACATCCCTGAGTTATACATTATAGGAGCATATTTAGATGACCTGCTTATCCCAAAGGCACCCTACTTACAAGATAATAATGACGAAACTTTCTCACAACAACCTTCACTGAGAAACCCTCACATAGGTGGGTACAGTGTGGCATCTTGACAGACCACCTAAGTGACTCATTTAGTGTAACCTTGAGCATACTGACACGATTCTGCAGTTACATCCAGTGAAAAGAGATTCCTCGGGCTTTTCCTTCTGCAAGTCCGGGGGTAAAGACTTGTTCTAAATTGCCTGTTACACCGTTTAGCAAAGACTCTTAGGTCAGTATCTGAACACGGATGTACGGCACAAAAGAATCTGCCTCTGTTACGAGGCACTTCTCACTCAACTAGTGCTTCAGATCAAAGCAGTGATCCGAGCAAAGCGACCGTGCTAATAATCATTGCCGAAGTGCTTAGTTAATGTTACACTTGGGGTATACATAAGCAAATTCCGAAAAACAAGGAATTTATTCAGCTAACGAGAAGCACTTTGAACTGCGTGACTTCTACGTGCGTGGAGAATCACTCCAGCCCGAAAACAGCCTTGTTAACATTTCATTTTCCTTCCCTTATCTCAGATTAAATCAGCATTCAAACATGTAGGCTTGTTTAAGGGCAGCAAAACCTTTCTGACAGCAACGCGCTCCACTCTGTTCTTGTAAAACTGTAAGTCCCTTCTCTGCAGCCCGGGGGTTGAAAGCACAACCAGCCCGCTGTGGTCGGGTGGAAATCTAGACCAAGAGTAAATTCTGCTTGGACCTCCCCAAAGTTCTGGTCATGTGATGTCTCCTGCCTTTCTTCTCTCCCCCAGCCTGCTGGGACGCAGCCGCAGCGGTCGGGGTGTGTTATAACCCAAGTTGGATGTGCGTACGTGTAGTTACGGTGTGCTCCGCGGAGATCAGCGCTTCTGAGTAGTTACGGGGATGGAAAAGCGGCCGGGGACGGGTGAAGCGACGCCTGCCAAGTGAGGGCAGCCCCGGGAAGGACACGTGGAGGCTGCAAGCAAGGATGCGCAGTGAATTTCGAGCTAATCCCACAGAGGAATGAGCAGGTAAGCTCGGGCACAGCAGCGACTTCCCGGCGCCGAGGCACCGCGCGTAACTCAAACTGCCTCCTGCCCCATGGCTAGCTCCCTCCCGGAGAGCGCCGCCTGGGGATGTTTTATGGAACGGGGGCACACAGCACACATCAGGGTGCCGCGACGCTGCCCGGAGCCGGCGCCACTTTCGGGAAGGGCTTCCCCGGGCCTCAGCTCCTCACAAGACGGCGGCTGCTCCCCAGAGCCCCAGCCGCTCCCCTGCACGTGGGAAGGGCCCCGTGGGGGCGGGGACGCTCTCCCCGCCCGGCGCCTCCGCCGACTCCCTGGCGCGGCCCGTCCCATCGGTTGGTCTGCGGGTGGCCGGTCCCGGGCTGGCCCTTCCCCTCACGGCCGGGTGCGGCGGTAGCTGGCGCGGCGCCGCCAACCGCCAACACCTGCGCGGGGGCGGGCGGGGCGGGGCGCTGCACCTACAAGAGGCCGGCCCGCCCCTCGCGGCCTGCAGCCACCAATCAGCGGCCGCCTCTCTACGCCGGTTGCGCAGGCAGCGCTGTTTGCGCAGCGGGTCAGAGTGCTGTCTCTCCCCGGTCCTCGGGAGCCCGATGTGACCCGCCAGAGAAAATGGCGGCGGCGGCTGGGAATCGCACGTCGTCGTCGGGTTTACCCTCGGGCGGCGGCGCGGAGGCGGCCGCCGCCGCCTGCGGGAGCCTGAAGGGCGGCGCGGTCGCGGGCAGCGTTGCTGGGAGCGGCGGGGGGCTCTTGCAGGAGGCGGGCGGCGGCTGCCGAGAGCAGCGCTCCGACTGGAGACGGAAGCAGCTGCGCAAAGTGCGGAGCGTGGAGCTGGACCGGCTGCCGGAGGCGCCCCTCTTCCTCGCTACCGCCCCGGCCGCCGCTTCCTCCTCTTCCTCTTCATCTCCGGAGACTCCCGAGACGCTGCTGCTCCACTACCTGCCCGGGCCGCCGCGCTCCAGCCCCGCCAGCCCGGCTACCTCTCCTAGCCGCTGCGCCGAGCTCCTGGAACTGCTGACGGTGGGGAGCCCGGCGGGGACCGACCCCGCCGCGGAGCGGAGGATGGAGCCGTCCCCTCCCGGGAGGTGAGGGGACACTGGGGGGAACTGAAGCGGTGTGCTGGGCTCGACCCTGAGAGGTTGCGGTGACAGCAGTGGTGGCGCGGCTGTTTCTCGGGGAGAACTCGAGGTGGGCTCCGACGCGCCGTTCCCCGCGGCGGGTCGGCTGCAGATCGGCGGGAGCTGCCTGCGGAGAGCAGGGCTGGGGCTCATGGGCAGTCGGTGCGGTGTTGGGGTGACCGCAGTTGTCAGCGGCGGCGGCTGCGCGGAGCCCGGTAGCCGGAGGAGCGGGTCGGGCTGCGCGGCGTCCGAGCCGCAGGGGGTGGCTTGTGTTTTTGCGGGGGGTGCTTTTGTGTTTGATTCCTGCCGGAGTTCCGAAAGGCTTTGAAGTGTGAGTTGGGGTGGTGGCGGGGCCCGGGCCGGATGTGTCGGCTATTGGGTGTCGGGGCGAGCGCAGCCCGTGAGTTCTGCTGCAGCTCCGCCGTGCGGGGCCGGGAGCAGGCTGTGCTCCTGCCTCTTCGGTGCTCACCGGGCACCTGGCCAGTGCCTGCAGCTTCCCAGCGGTTCGCTGCACGAAAGTACGGGTTTGGTTTTTGTGTTATTGTTATTATTGAAGGACGTTTCCGAATTACTAATTACGATTTGTAGCATCGTGATATTGCAGAACTGATTTCTTTATGAACGGGGGGGCGGGTGGGGGGCTAGGGGTGGGGAACAGATCCTTTCATATGTCCACTCATTTCTCCAAGAGAAAGTATTTCTGTGGTGGTTTCCTCTAGACTATGCATTCCAGTGAATTAATTTAGTACATTCGTGTTTGTAGCCCCGATTTGCCTTCCATAAGTATTATTTGTTAAGTCCATTTTCTTGAGGTTTTATAGAACTACTTTTATTCTGCCTATTTGACATGTGTAGAAGTATGCAGGATGAAAGCGAAGTCATGTCCGTGGTGAAGCACTTTAAGTACTTCAGAATACTTTCATCTTTAACTTGCAGTTGATAGGTCTGGCTGATACATGTGTGGGAAGGCACTGCAGTGGGGATGGTGTAATTTTAATGTGAAGTTGACAGATTCATATGGATTTCTTGTATGGTTTTGTATGATGTGTACTACGTAGTTTAAGAACTTAGTATCAACATCCAAGGACCTGTTTTAAAGCTGCCTTATAGTTTGTGTGCCTAATTGTTTAAACTCCTTAACAAATCTAGTTTCAGCTTGGACACATGACTTGTATATTTTCAGTTGTGCCTTACATCAGGTAAACCTCAAGAATATTTTTTAAAGGTCGACTTGTCTTGGGACTACTGTAATAATAACCGTTTTGTAGAATAATGTTCTATTTAAATGAATTCCAAGCAATTTAAATGGATTTGGGTCTATTTTTAGGACAGTATAAAAATACGTAATACAGTGCAGTCATAACAGGTAAGAAATATCTCTGTACTTAGAGGATTAGTGAGAAATATTGTGGGGGGAGGATAAAGTTTTAATTTTACTGAGTTACTTGTCTTTTTATGACTCTTAGCACTGTCTTTGTCTCTATCAAGTAGTGAAATTATAATGTACTATATCTCGTATTACAATTGTAACCAGTTTCATGACTTTCAAAGAAAATAAGAATTGGTGTCAGGATGTGTTTAAAATAAATCGGAGCCTTATGGTGATAGCAAGTGAGAGGTTTGATATTAGAGGTTCAGGGAGGTCAATGTATGTTGCATTGATGCTAAAACACTTGAGTCTGTCCTTACTAGTCAGTCCCACAGCAGCAATGACAGAGGAGCTGTGGACTTCTTTACTTTCCCATGGACAGTTTTGCTTACTTTTAAGTACCTGCCTTTGGAGTATGTATACAAGTTAACCTTTCTTCTAAATGTTCTGACATTTTGACTGGGAATGTTAACAACTCATAGAAAATACTAAATGCCAAGTGCTTTTCTGTCTACTATTTTAGTAAGATAATCTACTTTGAATGTATCGTAAGTACAGTTGAAAGTACATGGCGACATTAATAGTCATTGTTCTTCAGAAATATCCTGTACATGCTAGTGTAGAGTAGATTCTGTATGTCGTGTTACCAGTAAACAGATGTTAGACAAAGTACTACTTTGTCTGGCTCTATCAAGAATTTAAAACATCTCTGCCCTTATTGTGATATTAATTAACTTGCTCTAGCCAAAGGAGGGAGGTTTAATTTTTCTGTAAATGTATTGCACATTAAATTTCTACGTGCAGCTGTTGGCCAGACATTTATTAAGAAGCAAACTGAAGGACATAATCAAAATATATTATGTGGAGGTTTTCTGATCTGTTTTCAAATACAGTATTCATACTTTCCTGTAGCGATCTACTGTTAAAGATACTGTGCTTGCTCTGAAGTCCCCCTACCAGTCTCCCTGGTATTACAGTTACTTTCCTTTTAAACAGATTTTCTGTTTCTGTTTATGCTGGAAGACCTGCATGAGCCTCAAAATGAACCTAAGAAAGGCAACTGACTCTGCTGTTACGTTCCAAATATAAATATTACCTTTTTTCTTTACTCCCTCAAGCATTCGGCTTGTTGCAGCAGACAGCAAATACCTTCAGTAAAAGCTGTGAAGGTTGTAATCTTTCTGTATCACTGTAAGGAGGAGGTGGTAGTTCTACTAGTAATTGCAGCTTCAGCATAAAGCACTTCAGACCTCTTATTCCATGTCTGAAGTGACAGTATGTTGATTTGGTTTATATTAAAAGATTCAAATAGTGAGATCAGTTATAATTGTAGTATGATTTCTTGTAACTTGAGGGAAATCCATGAAGGCAAAATGCACCCCCTTCTCTGCAGCCTTAACAAAATTCTTTTAAAACATTCCGACTCTGTAAGTGATACTTGTGTCTGAAATTGGTGTAGGTGACTTTACATCTGTAAATACAGGATTAGTTATACTGCCATGACCATGTTTTTATAAAAAAATGAAAAGCAGGAAATGCTGCAGTTGATCTCAGCATACAGTAACTCTGTGGTTTATGTGAAAATTGTTTGAATTTGAAAATGTATATGCTAGATATGGCAGATTTATCACAGTTCTGCTGCAAAACAATCTTGACAGATATTTATACTGTACTTTCTGCAGTTGCTGTTTGCTACCTGCTAGAGACACCAAAGACACACGGTGAAACTGGAGTTTTGACTGTATGGGCAAGCGTACTATTAAAAACTTACCTGTTTTAGCTCTGCTCATCAATTTGTAGCACCTTTGGTGACTTTCAAAGGAGGGCACATGCTTTAGAAGAGCATTGGACTGGGCAGTGGAATGGGAACAGAGAGCATGTACAGTGAAAGTACAGTGTAGCCGAGGTTTGGGTGTTTTGTTTTTGTTTTTTTTTTGTTGTTGCACTGAAATGATGATGACTTTTTGCTTTCTAAAATGCAGCTAGGGTAAAAAATGTAGCTTGGTATTGACCTTTGGTATTCCTAGCTAAGGTAAAATATTTTGTAACCAAGTCAATAATGCTACATCTTTTTAACTGGCTGCTTAAATAACCCACCAATTTGTCTGCTGGATATAGCTGTGAGAGAAAATTCACTTCCCACCTCTTCTATGCTCTGTAGCTTGAGAGTACTTTTGGAGAGGGTCACCCTCTACTGTGTCTGATTTTTATCACTCTTAGTTATTGCAAGTGGTAGGGTTCTGCTTAAATCGTCTGATGTGTTATGGCAGTTTCTTTGTTCCTGTGCAAAGTAAATAGATTGTAACTAACTAATCTGGAGCTTTCTGTCTCATTGGATGTACTGATACTAAAGGTTCAGTCTCCACTGTCAGTCAGTGGAGTCTAAGTACTGCTCAGTGCAATACCTGTGTGCAGACATGCGCAATTTGTGCCTTACCCAAAGGTCAAACATGTAGAGCTTGAGACTAGAAGATCAGTTTTTCCTTCTGTGTGATAGATTTGAGCTTCACGGGATCTTTCATTGTTGCTGATGCACTTGTTTTGAAGTTGGAGTAAAGGTGATGGTGCAGCTTTAGGAAAGCTTATCCTGGTGCAAAAGAGAATGAGGCTGGAGTGGAAATAGGCTGCTGGGGGTGGGGTGGGGTGGCTGTGGGAATGCTTCTTTTGGCTTTCACAGGCTTCCAGTATTGGTGAAACTTGGCTTAAGCTTGTTTAAAATAGAAATTATACTTTGGCATGTAGCTGTTCTTTAAACAAACTTGTAAAGCTTGTTTTCAGCAGCAGTGCTGATAAGAGAATGGATCTGGTTTGAGTTTCTAATGCTAATCTCTATGTTCTTGGAGGGATCTCTGCAAAGACCATAAGGTCATCTTATTTTACTTTTTATCTGCTCTCACTTAAAACTCTAAAATTACTGTTTATTCTTTTGCTGAAGGCAAAATGGACAGAAAGGCTTTAAAAGGGCTTCTATAACTTGTGCATAGCTGACTAGGAGAAGATGGTTAAGTTGAAAGTTGCTTTCCGTTGCTTCCCTCTCTATTTATCTTTACCCGGAGGCTGAGTGTGTTGCCTGCAGGATGCTTCCAATTTCCTGTCTCACTGTGCTGCAGAACTGGAGAAACCTGGTCAGTGATGAATAGTCTTGGTTATTTTTTGTCTGAGAGAGATGTTTGGGGACTTTTTGTTATTGTTTGTTTATTTCTTAGTTCGGGGGGGGGGGGGGGGTGTATCGTTTTTTCTTGGGTTTTGGTTGTTAGCTTTTTTTGGTGGCGGAGTGGCTTGTCTAAGTTTTTTTTGAATCTTGACTGAAAAATGTCCTGAAAAAAGAGCAGTACTATTTACTTGGTACTTAAGAGCCTTTTGAAATTGGGATTTGTTTACCTTCTGTCTGGAAACGGATGAAGCACTTCTCAAATTTTCCTAATAAAAGCTGATACAGCCATAACTCCCTGTCAGAAAATTGGACACTGCTGAGCAAAATTTATAGTGCTTAGCATCTGATGACTGAAGTTTGAAGGTGTTTGCAAAAAGGGACTTTTTTTTAATTTTTTTTTTAATGTAAGATGTCATTGAGTATTCCTATTTCACTGCTGTGAGATTAGACTGGTAATCAAGTCAGTCTACCTTTGTTTCATACCATCTCCACATATCGCTTTTGTGTCCCTAAAGCTTTAACTATTTACATCATTCATGGAAACATAATGCTGTTTGTTCTCATCGCTGTTACCCTCATATTCTAATTTGTAGTGAAATGGCTGCGAATTTACTTGACAGGTGACTACAAGTCTTCTGTAGTACTTCTCATCAGTAGATTTTTGCACTGCCCTTGATACTGCAGTTCCTTGTAACTTACACAGAGCCACTGTGGAAGGTGGGAGTGCTGGAAAAATGAATGGTGTCTGCTACAGTACACTGACATCCACCACATCTGACATCTTCTAAGCTCTTTCATCCTTTTCTTGAGCATCCAGTCATCTTGTTTTTGAGCAAACTGTACTTAGTCTTTTCTCAGCTGTCAGCAGTGATGATCAGGTCATTTTGTGAGCTGGTAAGTTAACCCTCAGAGATATGCAACTAATACTCCTTGTTTCAGCCCATAGATAATGCTTTTCATTTCACTAATTATTTCTCTCAAAATCCTCTTAAACCCAGAGGGTTTTTTTGTATGTCCTGTATGACTGTTGTGCTTGTATCTTCAGGATTGTTCTTTTCAGACACTGAAAAGTCTTAGTGTAAATATTTTGGGTGTTGAAGGAAAGAAATTTGTAATTACACCAAATTGAGAAGGTTTGGTTTTTTTTTATTTTTTTTTTACTTTGTTTTGTTTTTAAATTAATTGTTGCCACCCATTCTACTGCCAGTAAATGCCTGCAGGACGTTTTCTTAACTTTGTGTTTTCTAGAAGCAGTGCTTCAAAGCTCAGTGAATAATAGGATTTGCTGATTATGCCCAGGTAATATTTAACTGTTCTGCATCTGGAGAGGCATACAAAGTTTGTGGTGAAACTTGTAGTGACCTCCAGTTTGCAGTTCATGTAGAGTTTTTTGAGCTTGTCAGATTAATACACTCTAGCGCGCAAGTGTTTGTTTATTGTCGTGGTTAAGACAACATTCTAATTGCTTTGAATTATGACAGTACCTAAATTTCTGGTTGCTGAATCTGTACTTTGAAAATTCATGTGAGTCAGCGGGTTTTCTCAGTTTGTCAATTTATGTTGGGGTTTTTTTCTAAGTTCTTCCATACTTTTAGACCATGGAGATGCTAGGTATGATAATATTCTGTTTGATTTTTTTTCTCTTGTTTCAAGTTTTAACTTTATCACCATATATGTAATCAGTATCTTAAGTGTTCCCATAAAATACATCTGAAATAAGTTTATTTCACTAAATACTTCTGCAGATGTCTAGCTTATGACTAAGACTTGTTTGCTTAATATATGAAAATATTGCAGTTATCACTAGCATTGAGACTCACTGAAGTAGTGATAATGTGTTCTTAAAAATTTTGGAAAGGATCTCCCATATTAAAGATATGTATTGCTTACTGATTTTGTTGGATTATTCCTATAAATAAAACACAGGTGGTGGCTCTTACAGTTGTGTCAAGTTGTTATGCAGTTCAAACTTGAAATGGAGATGTGAACAGCTGGTTTTTAAAAGGAGTGGAGCTGGATAGTATTTCTCTTAGAACTGTACTAAGATGCAGAAGTTTATTTCTAAAAGTTATTTCAGTAATGCCAGCATATAGTTCCAGAACAGGAACTCTTCTGTAAATATAGGATGGGCATTAATTTCTTGGGTTTTTAACTGTCAGTTGTGCATTTATTCTGTAAGCTCAACATGGTAGGTTTCCTGATCTCTGCAGGCACATCGGATGCCCCAGCCTGTAGGAAGTGCCTGGGTGCTGCAGTCTGTAATAGGTTCTCCATGGTAAGTGTGAAAACTAGGTTTTCCTCACTGCCCAGCAAACACAGCCTGGTTCTTCATGGCCTGCCCAGCAGTGGTGGCTGCTGGCTTCTGGCAAGCTCACTATAAGGAGCAGAATGAACTTTTCCTTTGAACCTCCAAGGTTATGGCCAGGATTTTGTGCAGTGGGATGTCCTGCTCCACACAGCTTTGTTCACTCCTTCTTCTAACATGTTCCTAAAACCAAGTGTTCCACTTTCTTCCCCTGACAGGAATTTGCAACTACATGTTTCTTATCCCTTGCAGAGTCTCTTCTGAGGAAGAGCTGGGGTACATGAAGAAGGGGACTTAGACATGCATATTGGTCTCTGTATGTTTTAAACCCATATTACAGGAAGAGGGAAGGAAGGGAGCTCCCACTCCCTCCGGCCTTGTGGATTAGAAGGCACGAAACAAAACTCCTTAAGCCACACAGACCTCTAGCAGAGAGCAATGCTGATAGTTTTCAGGGTTGTTTTAGAACTGTGGTTTACTGAACTGATACAGAAGTGATTGGGTGACTGATCTATTTGGTTTCTCTCACTGTGAAGAGACATTCAGACTGGCTTTTTTTTTTTTTTTTTGTGGAAAGAAGGCAGATAATCCCCATCAGGAAGCTGAGTAATCAAATTTTTTTGGATTAAACTAAGATGTCTTCCATCTGTTCAAAGTTGTAAGGTGCTTTCATCTAAGGATGTGTTCAGTGTTGTAAACCTGCACATACTGAATCCCTCAGCGAGCAGAATGAGGAGAAATAGTAATGGCTGTCAAAGTGTTTGGCTTGGGTGGTACAGGGCAATTTAGAGTTGCTCCAGTGGGTTACAGTGGTGTCATGTCTGACCATGGCTTTTGGATTCTGCTGCAGGTCAGCATGCCTCTGTTCACAGTGGTTACTGTTATCAGTCATTTCAGCTGTGTGGTTGATAGTGAAAGATTCAGGTTTTGGAGACAGCTTTTTCTTTGGGTAGTTACTTTAGAGCCAGGTGGGTCCAAGTGACTCACTTGGGAATGGAAAACTGGGGGAAAGAGTTAGAAAGCAGATCAGTAAAATAAACAAATGTGAACAGTTCCCTTGTACATGCGGTGCTCATCATTTCAGCCCAAAAGAGTTCTCAAGCCAAGCTTTTTTTCTATCTGCAAAAGAGAATCTTGGGGTTGTAGACTGCACTCCTAAACTCTGATACAAAGTCTCTTCACAGTGGAAGCTGGACTTCCCTTTCTGAAGAGGGGAAAAAAAAATTGTTGAAAGGGTTTGAGCTGAAAGTTGCCCTGTGAGATGTCCATGAGAAAGGTCTTGATGACCTTATTCAAATGTTTACTGTCTGTACCTAATACATCAATGGCAGTAACTTTCCTGGGCTGTGGCTCTTGCAATACTCTCTCCTTTTTTTTTTTTTAATATCATTAAAAGTTCATATTTCTGTACTCAGGGTATAATTATTCTTGGTCTTGAAATAACATTATTTACATTGAAAACTTTGAAGTATAGATTAGCTCTTTCTGAAGTTATGTGTACTTATGGGAAAAGAGTTACTGTTTCTTCAGTTTTGTCCTTTAAGCATGTGGTTAAGTTCCAGCATGTTCAGGTACAATAGTAAACCATCTCATCCTGGTAAATATGCTGAAGTGTATAATTCACCTTAGTATCTCAGCAGAAAATTAGTACGCTTTACTGTTTGCTTGTTCAGACTTGCTGAGCTGCATGTTTATGGCAGAATTTTACAGTTCTGCCACTAGTGAGGATGCCCTGCAAAATCAAGTAGGGAAGGACAGTTGCTTCAGCATTTTGAAATCAACTATGTGTGAATTGTGTTCTAGTATTTTAAAACCAACTGCAAAGGGAATATAGGTCCAATGTAGGACCTTGGGAGGCGAGGCTGCAAGGGAGAGCATATCCAGTGCTTCTGGCTTCCTTTCAGCCCATAGGGTGGACCACCAAGTTGCTAAAAAGGGGAAGTAGTGGGAAATGTGCCAGCTTCTACCATGTAGACAAAGTTCCATTGGAGCTTCATCAGAATGGGTCTCTGACTTTTTCTGGACTTGCCATTTTTTTTAAAAGGTTTTTTTTTCTAGGCAACAGTTTAGCTGTATGCGTAAGTATTTCCACTGTCTTCAAAGTACTCACATGTGCATAAGTAGTTGAGACCTAAATAATCATAAATAGCTGGGACTTAAACAAAAATACAGGTTTTAATCTTGTGAGTGAGCCTCTAATAAACCCCTTATGCAGTGGTGGAGCCTTTTAGGCTTTTTTTGGTATCCTTTATAAGCAGTTAATTTCTTGTGTATATCTCATTTGCAGTATTGGTGCCTTAGACTGAGTAGGTGGAACTATTCCAAATTGGTTTTTGTTCAGAATGTGAATCCCAGTTTAGAGGAAAAACAGAACTTGGTTTACCACTATGCTCACCTTGGAGTTGCATGTCATTTGTAGGGCTCTGAGGGAAGCTTCTCTGCTCACCAACTCTGAAGCCTCTGGCAGCAGGCAGTAGTAGCATAAAACATGTTGCACTCACAATGACTATGTAAGTCCTGTGCATCTTCCAGTCTTTGGGGGGAAAAAAGAAGGATACAGGGTCTGGTAGTGTAGTATGTGTTACAAACTGCAAGACCTCCTGGTTCAAACAGGATCTCCACATATAAATGCATGTTTGAGTTTACATAGGTTTAATACTGTTAGGTTGCTTTTGCCTACACCATGATAATAGTGTTTTGGTACCTGCTAATTTGTGAAATATGTAAAAATGATGAGTTTCTGTTGATTCAAAGGATGTAACTGAAAATTGGCAAAAATACGGTGTTGTTTTTTTTCTCTAATACACCCAGGACCTTTTTAATTATAAATAGCTATACTTAAGGACCCATAAGATTTTCAAAATAATGTTTCTTCTGTTACTCTGAAATAATTTATCTTGTTTGTAAGGGGTAGACTACTGAACAAATTTGCCTTCTCTGGTTGCCACTGGTACAAAACGTTCCCTAAGTTTCTGTGATCATAGTACTGAACCAGCCACATGTCTCCCTCATTTACAATCCACTTTACTTAGTAGGTAAACTGGGTTGGAACAAAGCCAAAAACCACATGGAGGACTGATTTATGCGGTTGCAGCATTTTCAGATGTGAAACATGGTTATCTGTGTAAAAGCTCTGCTGGTTATACTAGTTGGGACCAGCTGTGCTCTGTCTCCCCTCTGTGGGAAGAATGCAGCACATGTTATGGGAGCTGATACCTTAAGGAGGCCAGGCTCTTTAAGTATTCTCAGTTAATCTCTAGGGAAGAAGACACCATTGCCTCTGGATTTCAGAACACTTTCTTGTGCAGCAAATGCATTTGTGATTTATTAGAGACACAAAGCAGGCCTGTGGATTTTGCCCTAAAGAAAACTTTAAAACTTTTTTTTTTCACTTGAAACCCCAGATAATTAGTGCATAATTATAAATGCAGTCAAAGTTTTCATTGTAGTTAGAATTGTGTAAGGTTTTGTCATCCGTCAGTAGAAGTCAGTCTATACAATTTTTCCTCTAGTTTCTTTACAATAACTTTTGGAAAATAAAATATACTATGCAGAACTTGTTCTTCCCTCACCCTTTATTCCCCACCAAAGTTCACTTTAGAGAATCAACATTTCACTTTCTCTTCTGAAGGTCCAGTGTCTGCTTTATTGCATTTCTGAGCCTTATTGTGACAAGGTCTGCCTTTTGATACCTAAAAGGAAATAGGAAATGAGGCAATATGCATCCTTTCCATGTTCAAATAAATGGCATGTTTTTATAGCCGGGAGGGGATAAAGCTGGCTCTCACAAGGGAAGTGGTTAGTGTAGCTGGTTCTTACCGTGGTGACTTTTGATAAGGATTTGTTGGGTTATTGTATACTTCTTTGCTGTTGCTAAAATAATCTGTAATTACAGGATTTAAAATGTTGGAGTCTTTTAGTTTAACTGTTCCTTCGGAAGCTGCAAATGGGAAGTCAGAATTGAAACCTGCTTATCCATATAGAAGCTGTGTGTAGAAATTTGTGTAGATGCGTGCCTGGCTGGCTAATGCTTAACCCAGACATATTAAGCAAGTAGATAGGTCAACAGTTTCAAAAGAGAGCCTTCCTATCTGCAGTGTTCAAAGAGCTACAGTTTGGGTCCTGTATCTGAATGTTCACCTAGTATTTGTTGCTAGAAATATGACTGAAGCTGACTATGCAAATACCTTTAGTCTTCCAGGGTAGGATTACATGACAGTATGTTCTTCACTGGTCCTGCGCAGTCTGGATTGAAGTTGGCCTTGTTCTAACTCTGTTTCAAAGGTGCATTTTCCTCTGACATCTCTGTGGACATGGGACTCCAACACCATAGTCATAGGCTGCCTGTCAGTTTAATGTAGCCATTAATTTAACAGGTGACATTAGTCTTTATCTCCTTTTTTACAGCCAGGTCAGTTCCAGTACACAGTATAAGATTAACTTGTTGAAAAAGGCATTTCCATAAACAGTCCATTAGTAAGACACAAGGGCATGACTTGTGTCACACGTGGACTTTCCCCCAGCTGTAGTTCCACTAGTGTTTCCTGGAAGCTATTCTTTATTTCTGAAACTGTATCACATATATGAGACCATAGTGATTTGGAAAGCACTTACACCCCTGTTTAAACAATTATGACTGCTTTCTCTGTTACTGTCCCATTCTTAAGAGGTTGCTTCTGTGATACAGGTCCCCATGGTAAGAAGTAAAATGAGTCTGAAGTCTTTTGTGATCTCAAATGTTTGCTAACTTTTTGAATATTTAATTAAAATTTAATAAGGAGTTTACCTGTGTTAGAGAAAAGCTTTTTACTTAGACATTTGTCTTGTAAAGATCACACAGTATCACAGTATGCTAGAGATTGGAAGGGACCTCAAAAGATCATCTAGTCCAATCCCCCTGCCAGAGCAGGAACACCTAGATAAAGATCTTTCAGAATAGCATTCTTCTCATTGACCTTAAGATCATATTGCAAATGTGTTTCAGTAATACAAGACATCTAAAATGTCTTACAAGTTTCACTACTACTAACAAGATCGTGCATTGATTTGACATAAAATTCCTTTTGTAATTTCTCAATATGTGGCAATGCCGTTACAGTGGAACACCTTCCAGAGTTGTACGATGTGTGGATTTTTTCCATCTGTTTTCATTCTTTCCAAGTACATTGCATAGCAGAGTAGAGAAAATGAAATTTGATTACAAGTCTCTAATAATTAGACATATTCTGTGATAGATTTCTTACTGTGTCATGTTAACAAAAGTTGTTTGTAACTAAGGGTGAAAGTCCATTCAGAAGAGTTGTAACACAGCAGGGTGGTCACAAATGGGGCTGTACACTAGTTGCAGCTGCCATGCTGGTCAGACTGCTTGGCAGGTCACCTGTTTAACTTGTTGCTGCCTTATCTGCTCATATGCTGAAGCAGAGCTGATGAGTAAAAGCTTTCTTGGTAGAACCTCAGGGAACTACTTCAGATTCAGTTGTTACAGAGGAAGTATCTTTCACCCAAAGGAAATCAGTAACAAGGGGGTTAATTTCCCTTCAAGTTGGTTCAGTGAAACCTTGCAATCTCATTTCCCATACTTTATGAGTATTTCACTACTAGAAATTACTAGGTATTACTTTACTGCTTCAAGTCACAGTCTGAGTTTGTTTCCTATATTTTTGTTTGTTAAAAACAAAACAAAACTCACAAAAAAAAAACAACCCAAACAAAAAAAAGAGCACTCTGCTTTGAATCACTACTGATTTGCGCATGGATTCAGATTTTAAATCCTGAAGTAGGTGGTGGAAGTGTGGACAACGTGCAACTTACTGAGATTTCATTTACGACTTTCTGGGAAAAAAACCTATGACACTTATAGAGGAAAGCTTTATAAGGCAGACTTGACAATTTGATATTTCCAAATAAGAAGAAATGAGCTTGAAGAAAATTAGCTCTTCATTTAATTTAATTTTGAGTAAGACAGTTGCAGCTGCTTGCAAATAAGTCAGTTTAAAAATTGTGCATTGGTCTAAGTCAGGTACTAGACCACTAGAGTGAGCCACTAATAACATGCTTCAGAAGAAAGAAAAAAATGCAAAGTCATTCATATAGACACTCTTTTGAGCTGTGCATGTTTAGATTTTTTTACAGTGTGAAGATACTTTAACCTAATTGAGTGTACAGAGAATTACAGGAATCAGTTCAAACAGAAATGAATTGTGCTTCATCAAATAAAAAAAAATCAAAAAAAGGATTAGGTGAGTTGGGCCTCACGTGTATATTAAGTACATGCTGATACTTGAATAGGATCACAAACCAAGCCAAAACTCCTAGCAAGCAGCTTCTTCATTTGGTTTTTTGTTTGCGGGTTTTTTTTATATCCAGTTGTATTCTTACTCAATGTTGTCTCATTTTCCTCATGATTAGGCTTTTTTCGAAGTAACTCATATTCCTTATTCAGTGTTCTTTAATATTGGACTTCTAAAACACATTCTAAGTCTTCTGTTCCTGCATTCTAGGTTTATATAGAACTTCCATCTGAATGTTCATACAAAAAAAAAACAAACCAAGTTACACAAATTTTGATTACATTTGAATAAATAGTTCGGAATTTCTCTTGCTAGTACTTGCTTTATGTTTTCTGGAGATGAATGCATTTTCTGTTTGCTTTACTGTGCCCTCTTTGATTAGAATTGCTTATGCAGAAAGTGAATGTTGGGTTTTAAGTACAGCTGAAATGTGGAATTAGGTACTTAATTTTTTTATTTTTTTTTTTCAGAAAACCAGATTGCTCCTATGGATACTTCCATATGAATTAGGAAGCTTTTGTAATGTGAAGGCAGGGAGGAGAACCATCCAGAACAGCAGTCACTGGTAACCTTTCACCTTAGAAATGTGCTGCTGTTGTTTTTCTGAAGCCAGCAATGGGAACAAATTAGCAGAAGAGTATGTTAGCCAGTTTGCTCAAGTGATGTGGTTTATTCTGACTTTTCTTAGGATTGAGTGCACATATTATGCAATGCTATTTGCATTATTAATTTGAAGTTGGAAGCTGTTAAGAATTGTCTAAGTATAATGCCAGAGTTTTACTTTTCTTTTGCTTGAGATGCTTTTTTAAGTGCTTTTGAAGAGACACTGGTTTGGCCTTTGTCCACCAATTTGAAAACCAATAAGATTTTTTTTTAAGGTTGTTATTCTAATGGACCAGAATTATTTGTTGCATGAAGAAATTTTCTGTTTGAACAGAAACGCAAGATCCAGTCAATGTTTGTATAACCTTCCCTTAGACAACTGATAGAAAATTTACTGGAAAAGCTCCAGAAACCAGATTAATATACGCTTGAAAGCACAGATTCACTTAGTCCCTTTCTTATTTTAGGACATCATGGTGATCAAAACTACAGTAAAATCTTCAGGAGAAAGTAGTAATAGATGGAAGAAAAAAATGCATCAGGAATATATGCATTCGTTTCAGAAATTTCTGTTAAAACTACAGTGCAGAAATACGGGCCCTTTGGACCTGTTGGAAGGTAAAATGGTTTCCCAGCCAGCCTCCAAAGTTGTAGTTTGTGTTGGTAGGGATTTGTGTCTGGCAGTGGGATGTGGGAGGAAAAGAGACAGGTCTTGGCATTACTAAAACTCTGGAGCTGGTTCAGCATTGTTATTTATGGCCAGTTCTGGGTTTGCTTTTGTTGTACACGTATATTTCAAGTATTTTCCATTTGTTGTTCTTTACTGTGCTAAACAGTACGGTCAAAGTTAAGGAAAAAATATTTCTGTAGTTAGGTTCTGTACTAGAACCTAGATCTTGGGAAGTGGGTTTCTGATTTTGGAATGAATGCTAATTTAAATAAAGATGGTTTTGTAGATGCAAAACCCTTTTTGTTTAAAACCCTTTAAATTTATGTAATATTTTTGAAACGTGTCTACTACCAAGTCAGTCTTGCACTTTTAGTATTTTGGGGATGGTTTCTTAAAGTTTTAAAATTGGAGAAATTGTATAATTATGCAGTTTGCTTTCATCAGAGATACAAAAATCCTAACCTGCAGTGTAAAATTTTCTATCAGATAAACATTTACATTGTGTCTCATGCATGAGTTAGAAAGGTGTCCTAGATACACGGGGATAAAATCACACACAGTATTTGCTATGAAGTAAGAAGTCTGGAAGCCGCTTTTAAAGAATAGAGGTTAAAAAAAATAAAAAAAAAAGTGGGAAACAAATATAAAAACTCCAGATAACTAACTTGCTTCACACATCGATCAGATTTTTTGTTGGCAATGCATTAGTGTATGGGCTACTTTTCATGCTCAGCTTTATTCTCAGTAAGAACATTGCTTTTAAGTTAATACTGTTACATAGATGTGAACACCTCTTTTTGCTTATTGTGCCCTGGTCTGAAGGGAATATGGTATGTTGTTGTATGGATAAGAGATACCCATGTCCTATGGATGTGTAGGTTGTTTACTCTTTAACGCACTGTGAAATTGGAGCTGGTAAGTTGCAAATGGAACAGCCAGCTGCTACTTGCATAGTAACATCTCTGAAATTAGCTAATGGGTTTTTTTTTTTTGCTGTACTGCTTCCAACTAGATGTATTATATGTGCATGACACAAGATTTCTTTTCCTGTAAAGACAATAATTTTGTAAGAGAAGTATTTGCATTTTGTGAACTGTAAAGTGACTCTCCTTAAAGGCAGATCTGAGTTTGTTGCTCCCGATGAACTTTTAAAAATACTGCTGTAAAAGCCTGCTGAGATAAATTGCAGGTGACAAGTGTCTTGTACTTTTTTAACTTAACTCATGCAGATGAATCTTTAGTGGATGGTGACTTTGCTGTGGATGAAGTTACATGAAGTAACTAACCAAATGGTTACTGCATAGAATGGGCCTAGCGAGTGCATTCTGCAGTGCAAGGAAACAAAGTCCTGATCTCCCCTGAAATGCTTCCTGTTGTGTTCTTAACAGCTCTGTGGCAGTAAATTGTTTATTACTTAAAACAAGTAGTCTGAGGAGAAGCTGAATTGTGACAGGTTGTATAGTGTAGTGAAGTTCAGTTCTATGCTGATCATATCTATTCAGTTTATTTAAGTATTATGTACTTTAAATTGAGTCAGCACGGTACTGTGCTGTTCATAACAATTCACTGCAAAAAATCATGTAAGACTGTCACATGCGTTTCCCTTTTTATAATTGTTGAAACACTGTATTTCTATGTTGTCCATCCATTCTGGCTCTTTGGGTGTAATGATCCATCAGAAAAGAATCATGTTGTGAAACACGCTGGGATGTTAGAACAGTACTTGAAAATTCTGTTTTCCAGATTTCTGCCTCCCGTTAACTGAGTTTCACAGATTTTTTTTTTTTGTGTGTGTGTGTGTGTGATACACTAGGAAAGAGAAGGGTTTTTTCTCAGCCAGATAAAAGAACCTGAAAGCATGCAGCTAACTTCTGCAAAATACCTTTTCATTCTCCACTTCCACAAGGGAAGGAGAACTTACGAAGCTGCCTTTAACTTTTGTTAGTAACTATCTTTGTCTTCATGCTGTTTGTGTTACAGCGAACGTAATTTGAAATTCCTGTCTTTTTGTATTTATGTTTCAGAGAGAACATGAGACTGTTTCTTTCTGAATAATGTCTGCTCTTGTTCTGTCTAGGCCTTGGGAAGAGATTGCCTATTTTTGTTGATGCCTTGAGGAATTTGAGGATTTTTTTGTTTTGTTTATCTTTAATTCTGCTGTCAGCTTTCCTTCATGGTGTGTTAATAAAACACTATCAGCATTGAGGTACGATAATCTCTTCATGTCTGTCTGTTAAATGTCGAAAAAGGGACAGTCATTTTGATAGCTTTGCAAAGCAGGAAATTGCGGACTTCTTACGCTTTGTCAGAAACTTCAATGCCTAGAGCAGGAAGAACTGCTGAGATCCATAAGAACATGTTCCAAGATACACAGTGTTTCTGTTTTAGCTTCACTGTTTGTGAGGAAATATTTGACTGAACACTTTTTTCTTTTTCTTAATAGTTTGTAGTAATTGATAATTATCTTTGTATTTGTTTAGGTATGACTTGCAAGTCATTTTTCAACAAGCCAAGGTGTGTTTGGACCTTACTTCTAAGAGTTCATTGCTAGTTTAGTTACCTCAGGGAAAGCCTTCGTGAAATGGAATTTTTCTGCCTTCATCTCTTCTGGGCTGTATGTATGTGATAACACTGACAAATCTGTTTGTTGAATGTCTGGTTGCATGGCCAGCTTCTTTCAGAGGTTTAACATAAACTGTAGTTGTACAGTTTCTCCTTGTTCCCTCCCCCACACGTCATATAGGCCATTTGGGATTTTCCATTTGCCAGTTTGATTTGAGTGAAGCTTACTGAGTACATCAAGCATTTTGTGGCAATATCAGATGTCCTAATCTTAAGTACTATTTCTCTTCCTCCTCATCCATCTTTTCCCAAAGGGGGGAGAAGTGTTAAGGAAAGCTAAGATAGATTACATATACTGCTAGGAAATGCTGTCTGTGTAACTCATGGTAATATATATTGGAGTCTGTTGTTCTTTGCATTGGGAGAATTATTTGGGGTTTGTAGTTTAAATGCAGTTGTATGTAGTGCATTTCTTGTGTAAGATTTTTCTAAATATTTAAACAGTGGGATTTCTTGAGTATTCTTGCGTATTAATGACATGTAATTAAGGATATGCAATGTCTTCTACATAGAGAAGGTAAGTATCTTCTTAAGATAAACTTACTCAAAGTAGAAATAAGGAAAGCAAAGCCTGTACTTTGTGTATCAAGTAGTTTTCTCAGCGCTTGGAAGGGTACCCGAGTACCTTCCTCCTTCTTGACTAAGCTGCAGGAGCGGATTTGATGATTACAGTTTTTTTTTTATCTTGCCTCAGGATTTCGAAAGAAAGGAGGAAGCTCAAAGTGTGTGTGTGTCTTTATGGGAATTCTTTAAGTTATTTTATTTGTAGGCCTTCGATATTTTGGTTTTGTAACAGTGAGTTTTGTTCCCTGACCTACATTTGTACAAAAAGTGGCATGTAAATTGAAATAACCAATGTGCATTTGCTGCTAATGTAACTTCTGTTAGTTTCAGCTGTTTTTCCCTGAGGTCAGCCGAGCTTTTTTTTAAACATCTCTGGTTACTTCATGTGACATACCTTTGGTTTCTAGAGTGCAGACTACCTACAACCCAGCAGAGGAGAGCTTACATCAGATAAAAAAAATCAGTTGGGTATATTCACATAGTCATCCTCCTCCAATTCCTCCCTGGAGCAACACATTGCTGGTGAACATGGGGAAGAAGCTAGGGGAAGAGGTTGAGAAGAGGTTGTTCCTGTGGTTTTACTACAGCATGCACAGGCAGTTGCTGTTCGACATAGGATACTGGGCTGGGTGAACTTCTGGTTTGGTCTTGTAGAGATGACAGACGAGGCAGCTGGGAGCCTTGTAAATGCACAAGGGTCTGCAGCTGCCTGTAAGCAGTAAGCTCTGTTCTTATATTTATCTTTGAGTCATGCTGCTGCGCTTGCTTTCTGTCCTGAAAATATAGTGGTTTATTCCTATCATAAATTGGAAACAAAGGAAGTAGTTATTTTTTGGGATCAACCTATTAAACATGAAAGAAACAAACAAAAAAGTAGTATTTGCTTTCAGAGTGTTAAGCTTTCTAATTCATAGAATAATAGAATGGCTTGGGTTGGAAAGGGCCCCAAGATCATCGTTTAGTTCCAGCCCGTGTCCCCCCCCCCCACCATGGGCAGGGACACTTCACACTAGACCATGTTGCCCAAGATGCTGTCAGACCTGGCCTTGAACACTGCCAGGGATGGAGCACTCACAGCTTCCTTGAGCAGCCTGTGCCAGTGCCTCACCACCCTCAAAGTGAAGAACTTCTTCCTTATATCTAACCTAAACTTCCCCTGTTTAAGCCCATCACCCTTTGTCCTTTCGCTACATATCTAATCTCATGGCTGCAGGACATAACCCCAGCTAACTTGCTGAATAAATTCAGGTTGAGGAACAAACTTCAGATTTTGGGGGCTGTGGTTCCTTCTTCTGCAGCTTCATTTTAATAATAAAACTTTCTTCATCCTATGAAACTCTAGTATCCAGTGTGATTAAATCCCACTGCATGTGGGGCATCTCCTCTACTGGAATAACTTTGCTGTCACAGCATGAATACTGTTGAAATGGAGCACCTTACTACTACGATGTTAGAAGACTGACTGAAGCTTGTTCATCAGAAATGCCATTGTGTCTATTTTCTTGGGAAATTGATGCAAGACCATGTTATGATTGTACTGGAGATAAAATCCAGTTAAGCAGTTTTCCATTTTCTTCTTACCAACCTCAAATTTCAGAATGTGTGGTGTTGGTTTTAGGTTTTTTTGTTGTTTTGTTTGGGGTTTTTGTTTGTTTTTAAGTCAGAGCTGTATCAGCAGGGAGGAATAGAAATTAATAATTGAGGTGGGAGCAGGAACTCCTCAAACTGACATTGCTGCTGAGAAGATGGTATATGGAACTGTTTCAACAGGTTACCTACGCAAGTTAGATAACTTCTGGCCCCTGCTTCCTCTGTAGTGGCATATATAGCTGTTCATTCAAAACCTAGGTATTTAAATTACCTAATGTGTTTCCAGGCTTGTTACTGTGCCAGTTCTAATGTTAGTACTTGATCTAAGAATATTCTAGCAGCAAATTCAAGTTTCTGCTTGCATGTAAATATTTTATGGACCTTCTATTTTTTTAAATACTGTGGTGTTTGTTGGTTTTTTTTAATGCTTAAAAGCATTTTACCCTATGTAACTTAAGTATTTATGGCTGGAATTTAGGTCCATAGCTGAACTGAATAACCTAAAGTACCCACAACAGCTGTAGCTTGGCTTTTCTTTAATTGATGTGGAATGGCACATAGGGGACTTGCAAGAAATTATATTTGGATGTCTTGCTCAAGTAGGTTTGCTTTTAGATGAAAAACTTTTTTGCTTTTCATTCCTCACAAATTTTGAAAGCTGCTTAGTAAAGAAACAAAAAAAATGGCAATTTTTTTTTTGTGTTGTCCCTGGAATAGATTTTCAGTAATCATTATGAATCTCCAGTTTTACAGATGTTCTGTATGTGGTTTGGTTTGCCAGCATTCACTGAGATTCAGTTCAGCTATTATTAAGGACTGTATTACAATGTTCTACTCATTCATGGTTCTATAATGTTAAAATATCTCTTGTCACGTACTGCTAGTAGATTGGAAGTGTTTAGATCTTTGTTGCAGACTGCTGTGAGCTGATTAACGTTGCAAAAAAAATGCAGTACTTGTCATTCTTCTGTTTTATGATCTAGTTCAACTCTGGCCTGTAATTTCTTTAAAAAGTCTAATTTCACTTTTGTTGTATGAGTACATCATTTGGAATATTGAAGATATTATTATTGGAGCATTAAAAATAGAATTGTCAGCTTTACTTGGGTTTCAGTTAAAATTCAACATTCCTGTTTAGTTGATTTTGTGTTTTCTGATGAGCTAATTAGAAAAAATGTTGTATCTTGTGTTTATGCATGACAGGATTTAAGAAATGAATTGCAGAGTGTTTTTCTTATCAGCTTAAGTATTTCTTAATGTATTGAACTTTAGGAAGCTGAACTTAAAAACTGCTGTCAGGAAGTAGTTATTTTGAACTGAGCTACAGAGAAAACAAAGCTTTCCATTGAGGCTTATGTTCGAAATCTGCTGCTTTCATGTGGTAGCTAGCTCTATGCCAACAATATATCATTTCTTAACTGTACCCCTTTCCTGAAAAGGGGAGCACAGCAGTCCTCATGAGTCTAAATGCATGTCACACACTGCTGTAACTGCATTTTGTCACTAGCACTTGAACTAAATTTAAGGATGGCATTTTTACAGTAGCGTGGTCTCCTGGTCTAACCGCATGTTTGCACACACCACCAAGTGCTGAATTCTGTATTACATCAGTTGCACTGGCAGTGCTAGGCAGTAAGTTGAAAACTGGTCTGCTCTGGGAGTCAAGGGCTGCAATTGTGTTGCATCCCCCTAGAGCAGGTGAGTGTGGCTGTAAGCATGACCGTGTTTCCTGCCTTTTGTTATATTTAAATTGTCTGCAATACAACACTGCTGGGGCAGCATTAAAGTTTAATATGTTGGCAAATACAGGTAATGGGTAAAACACATCTGTGCATTTAAACAGTGTTCCTGTTAAAAGTTCCCTTGTGCAGGATACATGTGATATGCTTGCAGCAGCATCCAGAGTTGTTCTGCTTTTGAAACTTGACAGAACTACAAAAGTACTGTCCTGTACATAGGGCATTTGTAGCAGGCTCTCCACTTAACGTGGATTTCTAGAATGTTAATGTATTTCTGGCAACAGAATTTACAATGAAGTACATTCATTTTATGATCCCTTCATAAATGAGACACTTGTACCGGAGACTGACACAGTTTTAAATGCTTTTCCTGTATTACTTTAACTTCCCCTGCAGGTCCTTTTTTATAAAAATTAGAGAAAATAAACAGTTTCTGAAGACAGTAGCAGTACATGTGAAACTCTGGTGGTACTTTACTTTACAAAACCAAAGGCATGCATGGATAATATGAATAAAATACCTGCTATTCAGGACCAAAGCTTCTATTGAGCTGTTTTACTTAAAACTGCAAAAATGTTTTCAGTTCCACTGCTGCCTGAATCATGCTCACTAATTTCTAATGATCATAGAATCAGCTAGGTTGGAAAAGACCTTTAAGATTATCAAGTCCAGTCGTTACCCCAGGACTGTTGTGGTGGTGGTGGTAGTGACGACTAGGAAGCAGAGAAATACAAGCAAAATATTTGTAATATGGCTTTCTCTTACTGCAGAATACTTCAGGATGGGCAGTGTTGGTTGGGGTTTTTTGTTTTTTTTTTGGGTTTTTTTTTTTTAGGGAGCATATTAAGAAATGTAGAAAAATAGTAGTTGGGACAAGGAAGTATTTTCACTTGAGTATGTTGCTGACGGAATTCTGTGTGAAAGATTTCAAGGGTTAAATGTAGATGAATGATACGCAGCTATGTAAGTTATACTATTAGTCTCTAAAAATCTCCTTAGTGATGGAAGACACCTTACCAAAAAAAAGTGGATGTTGATATTTCACTCTTTGTTTCTATGTTCAACAACAGGCACTCCTGAAACAGGGACCCATGTATTTCTCCAGGGTTTATAGCTTAGTTATATTTCACAAGTTCTGTAAAAATTAGCAAGGCTCTTCTATACTAAGGTGTCGTTTTAAAATGAAGAATAGTCTGCAAATCAAGATGTTCGAAAACCATGCTGTGAATTTGGGCTTGGTAAGAAAGCATTCTATAGAAAACTTAATTTATTGTTTTAACTTCATTATGGCCTTGCTTCTCATGTGTCGTAGTGAAATGTCATCTTCCAGACGGACGACAGGAGGTTTCTCTTTTGTTTATACAACTTTCTCAAATACATATCATGCAAAGTTTGAGAAAAATGTGGAAATTCTTTGCATGTGTGTGTAACTAAATGATCAGCCTGTCAAAGCTGGTTTTAACAATTTTAATCTTGGCACACTGGATCAAGTTTTCTTTCTGTATACCTAAGTTTTGGCTTTTAATAAAGTTGCTGTTATAAACACAAGTACATTCTTTTTTTCTGGTCTTAAGGAGGCAGTACCACTGCTTTCACTTCACTGTAAAGTTCAGATAAGCATTAATATTTCGTGATAGCCCGACCACATGTTTTATATCAGTTTTTTTAAAATTAGTGCTTTTGGGTGGGGATGCAGTGATGAAGCAAGGAAACCTTGTCATTGCTGTACATGAATACTTAGGCATTGTGAACTTCACATGGGAGTATCCCAGCATTCTTCCCTGTACTGGGAATATTCATGAAAGGGCCTCGCTGTTGTTGTTTTAGATTTCTCAATGTAGGTTGATTGATAACATCTGAATTCCAGAGAACTGCTCCATTAAATTTTAAGACTTGATTTATGGAGTGTGAACACAATTGTGGACTGCAGATGGATGTTTGAGGGTTGCATTGGTGAGCTTCCACGAGTAGTCCGCGAAAACTTAGTGTTAGCATTGCACAATGAACACAATTTTTGTCTTTTGGGCTATGTGAGAGAGTAATTTAAATATCTGAAAGTACAGCTGTGTGTTAATGTTTGTTTTTTCTTTGAAGCCATGGACTTAGCAGCTATCTCAGCTGAAACGGTGCTTGAGGGTACTGCACAAATGGTTAGTAACCATTTGCTCTCTTGCCCTTCAGGGTCCTTTAGCATGTATGGATTGCATGGCAATTCTTAGACAAATTTTAATTGCATTGCTTGCTGTTTCACAGCTTGGAGTCTTTCTGGCAGTTCTGCTTTGACTAAGTTAGTCAAAAAGCCTGAGTGGCCCCAGGCTTATTCTGTAAGCTGCCTTAGAAACTGTAAAAAAGTTAGTCATATTTACTGAAGAAAACTTAATATCACTGGTGTTCAGTGGTAACTGATAACTGGTCAACAACAAACAGGAAATCAGAACCTTAGTTTGAATGCTGACAGCCAATTCCTGATGAAATAAAGAAATTAAATAGGCAGATAGTTTAAAGGAAGTATCTAGTATCATGCACTTGTAGTTAAGTATTCTGTTCTATTTCTGATGATTGTCAGTATTAAATATTTAAAACAAGTGCCAAATAAAGCAAAACTCTAATTTTAAGAACATTATTGTAATCCTGTTTAAGTTCCCTTTTCAAGTGCATCCAGTATGTGAGAGAGATTTTTGTCATTGAAAACATGTCTCCTCTGCCTGATGTATACGTACATCTCTCTATTAGTCTGCTCCAGATAATTATCTTGCAGATACACTTGGCCTGCATCCCACCGAAAATACCTTTGGTGCTTATTTTATAACCACTGCTGTTGAGTACAGGTCTCTCAATAAGCAAGTAAATGCTTTTTTTTTTTTAAATCATACTTATTTTGTAGCTTCAGCAACATAAGATTACTTCCTCTTCTAAAACAATGGTTGTTTCTTTGTTTTTTGTGCTTGTGGGTGAGGATAAATGAAAAAGCTTTCTTACAAGTCACTTTAATGTGATACCTGTCCGTGGCAATAAAGAAGACTACTTGAGTGTGCTGCTCTGATGTTTTTGAAATGAGTGTGTTTGAGATTTTTGACAGTTTCAATTGATCGACTTTTTACAGTTTGTTTTTTGAACTCCCTTGTATGTCCACAAAACTTGGGTACCATGGTTGCCTGTGCTTATTCCTGTCCATAAATTCCATAGTTTTCCAACTTTTTTTCCTCCTTCCTGGGTGATCCGTTTCAATCAGACAAAGATGTCATTGGTAAATTTACCTGTTCTGATTCAACAGTAGTATATGAAAGTTGGAGTTGTTACAGTTGTAACTCATTTTAGCCAAAACCTGCATAGTTACCTTGGGGAGGAGATCTCACAGTGGAGTTAGAACTGGAATTACTCTTTGGTTCTGCTGTGCTGCTGATTACAAAGCACAGTGAAAGATTAACTCTCTAGGTAAAGAGAAAACTTTCTTTGATTCCTTTTCAACAGCAGTAAGAAATGGTTCATCATTCTGCCAAACATACAGTTGGCATGACTTAGTTTTACTAATTTTAAAATATTATTACTTATTCCCAGTCCATTTTGTGACCTCAAAGTCCTACATGAGTTTAGAGATAGATTTGTTCCCACTACTATATAGGAACATATACCAGAATGTTCAAATAATGCAATACGGGGAGATGGGTGAATATCAGCGTAGTCTTGGGGTTGTTCTGTAATGTGGTTTTTTTTTTTTTTGTCCTGTTGGTCATGTCTTAATCTTTACATACTTCTTAGATACAGAATTGCTTTCAGTGTTCAAAGTGGTGTAGTGGTGTAATCAGTTATATTTTATGAATTTTTACAAAACAATAACTACACAATCTTGATGGAAGGAAAAAGACTTCTTGTACCTGGCAAGCATGGAGATCCTAAAAAGTGCTATCCTTGAATCAGAAAGTGCTAGTTCATTTAAAAAATAAATGCAAGAAATAAGAAGTAGCCAAAGCATTTTCTGCTGAAAGGCAGAATTGAAGTCACCATCCCCAGCTTCCGCATATCATTTACTTTATTTGAATACAAAATGATATTTGACTTTTTGCGGAAAAGTGTGATGCTTTTTTGTGTATTTTATTCTTCACTTACTATTTTGCCTTTAATGATTACTGATCCCAGAGGTCTTGATAACGTGGGGAGTGTGGTCAAACTGGGATGCAGAGAGCTGGTTTGTAGAGCTCTACAAACTGAGCACTACTGTAGCAAGGAGAGAGATGACAGTGCTTGGTGGCCCACAAAACTTGCTGAGGGTTGGCAGTAATCTGGGAAATCAGTGGCATAACAGAAATCTGAAGGTAGTAAAGGCATTTTTTTTCACTACTCATGTCTATTTAAAGCTTTGCACATTGTCAAATAATGTTACTCGTTCACGAAACTGGACTTAGTAAGACCACATACATCTCAATAGATAAAAAGAAATCGTTTAAGATTGTTTCATAGGGTAATATAAAATATCCAGTTAACCCAATAGCTTTTACTTTCTACATTCCCCCTCAAATACTGTAGAAATGCTCAATACTGCTTCTGTTTGCTGTTGCATATATTAGCATGTTTTGCATAAGCATAATATCTATATGTTTTCATACACATGTATCTTTTCTAGATGTATGCAATGCTGTTTTTGTCTGTTTTGGCGGGGTGCCCATTGTTTGTGAAACTGTTTTTTTTCCCAGGTGCTTGCATATGGGAGTTTATTTTGTGCTTAGGAGCCTGGGAGGGAATGGCTAAACTGAAACTCATGTGCAAAACCTTTCTGATCAAATTCTGTTCACATGTAACTTAGTGTCCTTTCTCAAATCACTGATGACAAGCTGAAGCTCTTCTAGGTGATGTCTCTAGTGTTATGCTTCCAGACTGCTATGTGAATATGTTTGCAATTTGTATGTCAATTTTTAAGCAAATACTGAAGATACCCCTTTTCCTTTATCTGGGCTCCTTTTGAAGGAATGTGTACTCACTGCATTTTCACTCTATGTAATTTATAATTAATACCAAGAATTTAATTTCTAAAGAAGCATGTGTTACTATAAATTAAAAACCTAAGTACATTGTTAAAGTAAGATATGAATGCAGCAGAATGTTTTTCCTTAAACAAAATCTCAGAAATACACTGAGGACGATTAAAAAAAAAAAAGCATATTTTTGTTAAGGAATTGTACGTATACTTATTCTCCTGTAATCGGCTTCCTTGTTTTGTTATCACAGGCCTATATGGTTATTATGCTTGCTATAACATTGATTTTTAAATTATTTTTATTTTTAAACTCAATACTGCCTCCTCATCAGATAAGATTCCTGCTGTTAGTTTCTGTACTATAGATTTTGAAGAAGCTGAAAGAGGACTTACTGAAACTGAAGCCATTTTTAGCCATATGCTTGCAGAAGTTTTGAATGCCTTTTCCTGTCATTTTTTGTCATGCTAGCTTGTTTTATCTTACATAAATAAACATTTGTAATAGTAGCTGCCATTGTTAAAGTGGGTGTAGTTACTGTATGCTTGGCCTGTGGCTAGATTAGTTGACAGATACCACAGGAAAGTCTCCTTGTCGCACAGGGAGATCATGCTCTCCCCATACATGCAGAGCACTTGACAGGACGTACATGTGTACACACTGATGCGTTTGAGTTGGTACTGGGAGATTAAACAGCAGAAGGGATGAGAGCCCTAGGAGCTTTTGCAATACTTGTTTCAGATATCCTGTAACCTTCTTAGGAAACATGAAGAAGAGAAGTCCATTTCATTAACTTTGCAGCAAGCATCTGTTGCAAATACGGGCTAGTATTTATTTGCGTGTTTTGTAGGACTCATTTTCAGTGGCTCTTGAACAGTGCCAAAATCTCAAAGTGTGGCCAGGTTCCTTCAGAATCCAGCCAATGGGAGCAATACAGAGAAGCTGTTTGAGCAGCCAGGGATCAGGTTAGGAAAGCTAAAATCCTGATAGAATTAAATCTGGCCAGGGACGTTAACAGCAATCTGCAGGTACGCTGCTGATAAAATGAAGACTAAGGAAAATGTGTGCCCACTCCAGAAGAAAATGGGAGACCTTATTACACAGGATATGAGGAAGGCTGAGGTACTGGGAGAATAAAGAACCACTCACTGTAAGAGATCATGTTTGAGACCATCTAAGGAACAATAAGGTCCACAAGTCCGTAAGACCTAATGGCATGCATCAACAGGTCCTAAAAACTGGTGGAGTAGGTGGAGTAGCTCAGCCACTCTACATCGTGTCTAAGAAGTTTTGGCACTCTGGCACAGTGTGCTGGCTAAAAAAGGGGAAACATAACTCCCATTTTTGCAAATGGAAGAAGATGTGGGGAACTACAGGGTAGTCAGACTCACCTCTGTGCCTGGCATGATTATATAGCAAATCGTTCTGGAAGCTATGCTAAGGCATGTGGAAAATGAGGTGATTGGTGACAGCCAACATGGCTTCATTATGGGCAAGTTTGCTGGCCTTCTGCAACAGGGTAACTGTTTGTGAACAAGAGAAGAGTGACTTACATCATTTACCTGGACTTGTGCAAGATTTGACACTCTCCTGCATGATATCCTTGTCTCTAAACTGAAGAGGATGACTTGGTGGATAAGGAATTGGCTGGATGGTTGCACTGAAAGAGTTAATTCTTCTAATCTCTGTACATCCATCTAAGCCCCTCCCCAGTGTTGACTGTCACCATATATGACATTGGGACTGAGCAGAATATATGATTTCTTGTATATTTGTGCCGCGTTATTCAGTGCTTTTCCACAGAACCCAGGGCTCTTGTTCTGACAACCTGTTGTTAAATGCATTAATTGTTCTGATGGAGCTGCTGTGCAACCCCTTGTTCGTGAATATTTTCTGTGGTCACCAATGGTTTGACTACTGCTGATATGCAAGTTACATTTACCAATGCACTTCATACAAATGTAAAATAAATAAAAATAATTAAAAAAAAAATAATAAAATGACTCGGCAGCTTACAACTTTTTTTCCTCCCTTTAGGTATTTGTGGATATAGCAGACAGAGCTTCCCTTTTCTTGGTGAATTGACTCTTAGCTGTTTCAGAACTTGCCTTTTTCCTGTTTTCCTGCTGCTCATAAAATCTGGTCCAGCTTGGCTACTGAATAAAGCTGCTTGCCCAAATAAATAGCAGAGAAGCAAAGAGCTGTATCTAAACATTAAGAACAGGAAAATTATTTGGAACTATGATTCAGCTTTCCCAAATTGTTATATGCCCTTTGTAAGAATAATACTTGCAGAGAATAAGTACTAAATTTACTGAGCTATTCAGAAGTGAGTCTTGCTTGTGCATTTCATAGTAGTTTGCTAAATAACAAGTGTATTGCATGCCTTGATTTAAAATATTGAATCATTGATCCATAGAGAGCAAGTTGTTAATGATCTAACTATTCAATTACTCTTCACAAGTCTTCGTAATTAAGACAGAAACAAAGGACAATGTTTTGCTTTCTTTATTGCACAAGATGTTCAGTTGATTCTTTCCATGCAGTACGTTAATCTTATTGTAGTTAGTTTCATAGCTCATGAAGCAAATAGTCCAAAGTGGATAATGCAGTTACTAATGCGCAGACCACTGAGCTTATGCATTAAAAAAAATGGCAGTTGTCACACTGTTGAGCTTGCTTATTACTTTAGAATTAAAATTTAGGTTCCTTTCCTTGGCATTTCTTGACTAGTAATACAGGAGTGATGCTGTTGGTTTGAAACTACCAATGAAAATAATTGAGAAGATCTGTAATGCTGCCCTTTTGGGAGGGTGCAAAGTTTGAAAGTGAAGTTTTATCTGGAATAAAAGGTCACTTGTCTTTTTCTTCTGATGCATGAGAAGCTGAAACATTTGAAAGCAAAATGCTTGCTCCATTGTGAAGCAGGGGTTGGGCTGTTGAGAAACAACAGGCACTGTAGTCAAAGCTAGAGTTTCTCTGAGATTTGGGTTTTGGCCTGCTAATTAGTCACTGCTGTTCAAATAAAGCGCCACCTGGCAGTCACTTCAGCACTTTGTTACCTTGATTTATGAATAGGTTTTGCTGTATGAAGATCAGAATGCTCCCTATGCTGCAGGATTAAATCCTCAGTGGACTATACTCCGGATTTATTATTCATGCGTTGTTCTGAGGTACAGTGATAGGGAGACTGGCAACCGAGCCGTTGTGCATCTTACAGGGAAACTTCAGCTTGCCTGGAATAGATGAGGGGTTTGCTTTAAATTAAATTGAAACAATAAGAATTTTAAAAGTGCAGGTTCAGGGACACAAAATAAAGATTTCTTGTAGTATTCAGGAGCTCTTTGCAGTCACAGGGAAATATTTTTTCCACAGACCTAACAGCATCAGAATAGTCAATAAATATTTTAGCCAAGCTTGAGTTAAAATATGAAGTTTTCTTGAGCACTTCAGGAAACATATTCTATAAAAATACATGTAATACTTCTGCAAAAAATATAATCACGGTTTACTCAGCAAAACCTTTCAGACTTGGTTGGTCTTTCCCACCTGCACAGAGGAACTGCACAAGAGTTCTTTGTGCAGGCAAGAGTAGATCAGTTTAGCTGTCACATGAGAGGAAGATAGCTGCTTCTGCTTTTTAGAGAACAAGCACAGATTGTGAAGCCTCTACTGTTGTATTACATTGTTCAAGGGCCTCTAAAAGGCCTTTTTTTTTATATCAGTAGGGAAGTTAATCATGGTTATATGAACAGATGAAATACTGTGTCATTCTTTCACTCCTGGGATAGTGTTTTCTGTCTTGTACACAAAATACTCGTACAACTAAGACGGTTCATGTAATGGAATAACTAACATAAAAAAGGGTATATTTAAAACTTGAAGCTGTATAATTTCAGAGCTGTACTGTTCTTTAATGCCAAAATTTTTGAATGGATTTTTTGACTGAGGACAAAATATGAAGTTGACCCTTCTTACACATAAGCTGTTCCCTTATTTTAAACTTTTAAGGCACATTCTCCATTTGAAGTCATCCTGCTGCTATTAAATCTTTGTTTGCCATGAACTATCACTACAGGGTTTTCTTTAATCTCTGTTTCTAGAAAGCAATAGTATGGAATTCGGTGCTGGAACATAAATGTCAGTCAGCACTAGTTTTGAAGTTACGCATTAATACTTAACTGCTGAAAAAATCTTAGGTGGATTGTGTTTCTCTGTATAAACATTTTAAAGTCTTTAATTGCTAGACAGAGTTCTGAGTGTCTAAGATCAGTTATTAACAGTAGGTTTAGATGCTGCTTGAAAGAAAATATATTTTGTTTACAGTATCCATCTGCTTATTAAGTTTCAGCACTAAACAGGAAGACTTATTTCCTGCCTCAGAATACTTTGTTTCCTTTGTCTTTACAATGAGAGAAAACAAATATAACAGGAATGCTCCTTCTGACCAGGGAAAACTTGTAATTTTTCTAAGTAGGGTTTTGTCATAGGTAAACCTTAGTAATGCATTGCTGATGCAGATAGGAATTGTAATTTCAACATCTTATTGCAGTGAGTGTTACAGGGAGTATGCTGTAGGTCATCATGGCATACATAAATGTAGTTTGAACTGCGTAGATAAATGTTGTAGAAGCTAAAGGCTACATGCATGAAATCAGCGGTTGAAACTAGTATTACAGCCTTATCTCCTCCCACTTTGAGTTGTGATTTGATTTTTTCAGATAAAATTTCATTTTGAGACTTGGCTTAATCAACTTGCTTACTTTTAAAGACAGCTAACTTCAAGAAGATGGGTGGGGATCATGTGCTGCTGCTTAAGAGTGTGGTTTTCTTGGTGATTTAGTAGATAGCTCAGCAGAGTCAGGAAATCTTCCAGACTCTTCGTATTTTTCAGTGTCTGACAGTGTTTTTTGCTTTTTTGTTGTTGCCAGCAATCACAATGAACTACTTTGCTGTAGTTCAAAAAGCACAAGCCTAAATGGATTACACTTTCATTTTACAGATATGAACTTGCTGTGAATTCTGCTGTAATTATATCTGACTTGAAGAGCTATTGAGTCATCAGTCACTTGGAAAGCAGCTCTCATGGCCAATAGCCATGAGTTTAAACATACATACAGTGTATTAGTTTTGAAGTAGTTTTTTAAGGAAAAGTTCATGTATAGGAAGAGGCACTGTATACATAGTTTCACACTTGTGCACTGTATGAAGGCAAAAAATTTTCACCACTGATTTACATTGATTTTTGTAAACTGTTTTAAGGCAGAGACTGCAAGCTTTGAATTGCCAAAGATTCCACAAACCACCACAATGCTCGTGAAACCTTTGGTGAATTGCATGACATGTAGGGTTATTTTTGTATTGGTTTAGTATTTGCCAAGACTTTCCTTTTTACTGGGTGTCCAAACAGAATATGCATTTTAATGGAATAGCCCTCCAGACAGGTATGCTGCAAATGGCAGACTAGCAAATTATTCTTGAAAGGCTGGCTGCAGTTGGTTGGAAGTAATGTTTTAGCAGCTGCAGTGTAAAGAGAGGGAGAACAGGATGGCACAAAATTTAGGAATGTTAATGGTGGTATACTTTAACCAAAATTAATTGTGTGTATGACTTTTGTTGGTTTTATTTTTCTTTGCTGTAGTCGTGACATGGAGAATAAAGAAACCCTCAGGGGGCTGCAAAAGATGGATGACCGCCCAGAAGAGCGCATGATCAGGGAGAAACTCAAGGCAACATGTATGCCAGCCTGGAAGCATGAATGGCTGGAAAGAAGAAGCAGGAGAGGCCCTGTGGTAGGTGGCACTTACGAAATGGCCATATCTGTAACACCTGTTACAAATTAAAATCCTTTAAATTCCTTTCTATTAGAAATCTTGTTTTTTTAACAATTTGCATACTCATAATTATGGTCCTCCTGTTTTTTTGTTTTTTTTTTTTTTTCAAGTGGTTTAACGGGAAACTGTAGCTGACTTTCTGAAATGTATGCATTTCTTAAGCTGTATCTTTTAGGAAAAAGACATATAGCTGAGCAGCTGACTTGTGTATTATAAAATACTGGGACAACACTGCCCTCTAATGTCTTTAACAATAGCAGCTCCCGTTCATTAGGTTAAAACCCACGCCTATGTGCAAAACTGCACTCTGGTGCTTTATACTCCCTTGATACGTAGAGGTTTCATGACTTCAGTTTTCCTTAGTTGGGAAGTGTTAATCTTCTGTGTATTGAAACAGAAATATATGGAATTTTTACTAGAAGGAAAATCAAACTGCAGTCTTACTAGAACCAGACAAAACCAAACTTGTGTAACTCCTTCACACAAGTCTCAGCTCTGCTAAACTTTGGTTGCCAGAGTATTCAAATAGCCTTTTGGGTAATGCTTTTGAATGAATGGCTCAGAAGTGGTTTTAAGAATTGCAGGTAGATCAAATACAAAACTTATTAACAGAGTAACAATTCTATTTAATATAATGCTCACTAATTAATAGCCATTAGTTATCTGTTGGTGCAGTTGCATTGATTCATGTGATTCCCATATACTGCTTGATGGCAGTGTTAATTTAAAGATAAAAGCATCTGATTCAGTAAAAAAGTGTTTGGGGACAGCTTTTCTAGGACAGAAATAAGAGGGTTCTGTGGTTAACTTTTTGTCATTAGAGAGAACATTGAAAATACTTAGTGCACCAAAAAAACAGTTCTTCAAAGGGTAAAATAACAAAACAGTTCTTTAATAATTTTTAAATGCATCTTGGTTACTGCATAACTTGAAGTTGTTTCCTTTCTCAGGCCACTTCCCTTGAGGTTTCTGGTATAACTTGTCCATAGGCACATGAATCTGCATTCTGACCTTCCAGGAATGTGAAAGCCTTACAGGAATCAGTAGGACTTGGAAAAAAAAAAAGAAAAAAACAAACCAAGAGGCCACCCTGCTTTTTATACTTCTCTTTTGTCGTGTTCACTTTCATAATCAGATGCCAATCTCTTTAAAAACAGTATGATGCCTTTTTAAAGTAAAATGAGCAGTTCTTGGGTCAAGGCTATAAAAGTGGGTTTTCCTACTCTTAGACAGTGCCTAACTACTATGTCACAACCTCCTCATTGTCCTCTTCTCTGTAGCCTGCTGAAACTGAAATGCATTTCTGGATAGTGGAATAGCTTCGGTTCGATGAGTTAAATACTTCAGTTTAAAATAGCATTTGACCTTGTGGATGCAGTCCAAATCATCAGGTAGAAAGGCACTGAGTCTGTGTATGTCTTTCTCCTTGTACCCCAAGCAGAGGAAGCCCCTTCCATTTTTTGCCTAAACCAGAGATCTCTGGAACTTTTAGGAGAGGTCTGCTCTTAACCTGAGGTGTAACCTGGAGCTTCCTTCCAGCTTTGAGTCAAGCTCTAAGACATGGAAACATTTAGAACTAAAATTGAATTACCCTCTGTGACTGCTTTTAATTTGATTCCAAGGGCCTTATGCATTGTGCGCGTCTGAGAGGCAGACAGCCGAAAGTTGTCTTGAAATATTCCATACCTCACTGTCAAAGTGCAGTGTTAGTACAACAAAGCACTTTATTGGGAGCGTATGTACTCACTTCTGCTTGAGCATGTGTCCGCTCTTGTAATGCAGCGCTGTGCACAATAGATTAGCTCAGATACCAGATGTGGCATAGCTGTTTTACTTCTATGGCAGGCAGAAAACCCAGGTGTGCTTCTTATAGAGCACAGTACACCTTAATTCTGCTTCAGTGTCTCCAGGTTTAAAGTAGTTTTTATTTTGCAACAAGCGTGCTGGAAAAATAGCAACCATAGTTTTCTCAATTGATACTGTATAAAACAGATCCAATGTTTTGGCTCTTAATAAGCAGGCAATGCCTGTAGAAAACAGTCTTTTGGCTCCAGCTATCAAAATTGGTGAACTGCTGTTCTTTGAGATGTCATGAATGACAATTATGGAAGTACTTTGAGAATCAAATCAGTTGCTGCTACAACTAATGTAAGCAGCACAAACAGAAAAAAATCTCACTTTTTTTTGTTGCATGTAGATTAAAACATAACCCATATTAGATGTTGATACTAGAATCTAGGAAATAAGCAGACTTCAGATGTCTGGATAATGTATTAATTACATAATGCTAGCAAAACAACTTTTAATGAATTTTGCTGTAGTGTAAAACAATCAGTTTATTACTCTAACATGTTTTAATTTCTGCAAGGTGGTGAAACCTATCCCTGCTAAAGGAGATGGATCAGACATGAACAAACTCTCTTTAGAACCTCAAGCTGAAGGACAAAGTACTGCTTCTTCACCTACACAGAAGGGAAGACGTAGTCCTTCTCCTAGTAGCTCCTCTTCATCTTCATCTAGAACAGTTAAATCTGAATCACCCGGTGTTAGAAGAAAAAGGGTATCTCCAGTGCCTGTAAGTAGCAAGCTGTCATGTAATTTTCAGTTTGCCTATATTCTGCAATCCTTTGCTTACAGAGGCAATTAATCCTCCTTGTGTAGGGCAAAATGCTGATACAAATGGGTTATGACAGGATATCACTTGAGTGAGATATGCAGAGCGTCTGATGTTACATTTCTCGTGTATGCAGTTTTAGTCTCTGAAGTTTGAGGTTTTTGTTACTTCAGTCCTGCTTTAAATTTTTATTTGTAGGAAATAATATAGATACTTAGTCATGAAGACGTGTATTTGCTCTTAACTTGATTTGCACAAGGAGGTGCTAATACTTCGGGTTTTTTCCTGCAGTTTTGCATGTCAGTTCTCCAGGCAGGTATATTCCATCAGGGACAGCATTATTGACTGTATTAAGATTCCTGCAGAAAAGCATTACTGGTATGCTATTTGTGATCCTCTATTCCAGAACTGATCTTTATGTACAGATTAATAAGATTTATGATATATGCTTTGTTAGTAGACTAAACTCTGTTATGGCATTTGAGAAGATCTGGAATAGAATCTCTTGAGCAATAGTAACTGACTTCATTAAAGAAGATCAAGAGTATAATGTTTTGAGTGACAGTATTTAATGGGTTTCCTTGTTATAAAAATGCTCATCCACAATTAAGCTTCAGTTGACTTGTCTAAAACTTCACAGTGAATTACAGCAAGAATAGAGTCTTATTTGCTTTTATTGTCCTGTTGCTCTAAACAAGGTTTCAAAACCAAAATCTGTACTGCCATTCCACATTCCTCTGAACTGGAAATGAGTATCACAAGTTACAGTACTTCTCTTGACAAGAGAAATTGAAAGGGGGGGGGGCGGGGCAGAAAACCAACCAGAAAAAAAAATGGAAAATTCAAAACCCCACCAAACTACTTAGACTTTGATCCATATTTACTTGATTGGTTTTCTTTGTTTTACCTTAACCTTTCACATGGAAAACCTTAGAAGTCTAGACTGTCTCTTACTCGTCTGATGGACAGTAAGTTTATTATAACTTGTATTGTAAAATAAAATTCAAAGTGGATGTAAATCAAAGCAGAAGAGCTGAAGTTCAACAAAGTCATTAATGCATATTGTAGCATTAGAAAGGTGAAGAATTTAAATGAAAAAACGTTTAAAAATGTTTAGGCCATTGAATTTTTGATCATGGGCAAATGAAACACAAAAAACCATCCTGAGCTGAAAGTTGCTTTAATTGTGCAAAGGAGAGGAAGCTGTGTCCTTTTTCCTTTTCTTTGGAATTTCTTTTGTTCTTCATTGACTGTATGTTCCCTTTTGTAAACTGTAGTCATAGGATTTCCTCATTTCTGAAGTGTGTTAGCATTATAACCTTATATAACAATTTCCTCTATTAAGTCACAAGTCTATGATTATCTTCTGATTGAATTATACTTGATAATTCCATAGTAATATGGTAAGGCAACCAATGAAGGCTTGAAAACAGAAGCAATTTAAAAGACTTCTGTAATAATGAAAAAATTTCAGTTACCAAAAGCTTCAGTTTTCCTTCTGCCCTCAAATTCTGGGCATGGAAGAAAAGAAATCCTTTTATTATCATACAGTCTAAGCAGGTTTTCATAGTTTCAGGGACCAACAAAACCCAACAAAATATACCCCACCAAATCAGCACCTAATTAAACTTGGTGTAATCCTGGAAATGCTTATGATGGTACTGCATATTTAGTTTCAGACTGGACGAATAACACCACCTCGACGAGCTCCATCTCCAGATGGCTTCTCTCCATACAGCCCTGAGGAAACAAATCGTCGTGTCAACAAAGTTATGCGAGCCAGGCTGTACTTGCTGCAACAGATAGGACCCAACTCTTTCTTAATTGGAGGAGACAGCCCTGACAACAAATACAGAGTGTTTATTGGGCCTCAGGTAGAGAACATCTTTGTGTTGTCTGTAGCTTTTATTAATTTAGACTTTATGTATTTATTTATTTACTCTTGGAAAACTGTTCAAAACCAAATTAGGTCAAGTTAGTTGCCAACCATGATAATGGCTGTGCAAAGTAATGTTTAAAAGTTGTAATCTGTGCTGATGTAATGTAGTGATCAGCTTATATTTTGTCAAATACATAGCAAGTATCTTAGTTTTGTCTTAAGTCTGTCTTTAAAGAAAGACTCCAGTCTTTTTCTCCTTCCTAGAAATGGCTTCAAATTATGTCTTAAGTACTTCAGTAAGAATTTGGCCGCTTCATTTTCCTAGTTTCTCACTCTGAAACACTTTATCCCATCTGTTCATGGGATATATATAAATGACAAGCACATAACATCATTCCTTTAATATTGTGATAACTTCGTTAATAATACCCAAAGTGAGGTCCTTTTTGTAGACTTTAATAGTACTAATTTGATGCTGCATTAGGGAATATTTAGGGTTTTGAGTAAACAGACGCATCTCATTTAAGTTTGATTGCTGTCATGTTATGGGTATATGGAGATTATATGCATAAATTCTTTCCAGTAGGAAGCATAGCAAGAACTTCAGTCAGTGTTAAAAAAAAAAAAAAGTTGGTAAAAAAAAAAAATCAGTTGAAAACTGATGTTGTAATTTTCTGCTTTTCACTGTATATTCCCGAATAATGCTTTAGGAAATATTGTAGACTGTGTAAGCCATTTATGCCTATATGTGAAATATTTTGCATTAACTTTTTTTTTCTTCTCAGGGCTGGGGGGCAGTGTACATTCTGTGATGCATTTGAATGTGTGAAATTATCTATGTAACTATCAATTCAGTAGAGCTTTAGCATATACTTTCTTTGCAGACTTGTAGCTGTGGCCGTGGGACGTTTTGTATTCATCTGCTGTTTGTTATGCTGCGTGTGTTCCAGCTTGAACCCTCAGATCCAATGCTCTGGAGAAAGACACTGAAAAACTTTGAGGTAATCGATTTCTAAAAGATCTAACAGCAGATCTAAAATATACACTCTAGGTAAAAGTCTTTAGGACAGTATCTTAAAAATGCTGAAAGCCATTGCTTTGAAAAGCAATAAGAATATATGTTTTTAATTATATCTTTAATTCAATCTCAAGAGCTCTCTAAATAGAAAGAAAGCTGAAAATAAGAGACATGACTAAGAGGAACAGTGGAGAGCTGTAGTTTAGTGAGCAATTCAAATTCTGGATTTTCTGCTCAAGTTTGTATACCTGTCTAACCAATTAGCTGAAAAATAAACAGAATGAGGGTCTTCAGAAGTAATAGTGTGTATACTTAAAGCTCTTGTTTAGTAAGCAAATAAGTTTTTTCTTGTAAAGTGTCTTCTTTGATCTGTTTGTTAGACTTGTGAAATTCTTGCTGCTGCTACTACTGCTAATGCATTATTGTGAAGGTGAATAGAAATTTTGTAGCAGTAGTTAAACTTTGGTAATGTTACTTTTAATTACAAGCTATTCATAGCATAAATACAACTGTTGCTATCTCTTTCTGATGTTAGGTTGAGAGTTTGTTCCAGAAATATCACAGTAGGCGTAGCTCGAGGATCAAAGCTCCATCTCGTAACACCATCCAGAAGTTTGTCTCACGCATGTCAAATTCTCATACATTGTCATCATCTAGTACTTCTACATCTAGTTCAGAAAACAGGTTAGTATTTTTCTAAGGGAATTAAAAGCTTTATTCTGTAATTTTCTTTGAATTTTGGAGGTTTAGAGTCACCTGCATTCTTTTCTGTTGAAAGCTGCTTTCATTTCAAGCCATGTTAAGTCTCTGTATTTGCAAACAATTGACTCAAGCATGCGTTAGTCACTGTGGGACCAAGTGGGCATATTTGCTTTAAAACCCTGTTTGAAAAATATTAGGTAGAGCTGTAGAAAGTTTTTAGTTTTGTTTGGTTTTTTTTTCTATTTTTTTTCTATTTTTTTTTTTTTATTTTTTGGACCTTTTATGAATTTGGAAAACAAACTTCTGAAATGTAAGTGCATGTATTAACCTTGGAAACCTATTTGTGTGCATTTGTTCAAATACAGCACTTGTGCAGAAGTTGAGAAATGAAGAAACAGGATTTTTCTTTTTCTCTTACCCCACTTTGGAGAATGCTTGTGTCTGTGATAGTATGCTGCAAAACTTTGGGGCAAATGCACTCTGTTTGTGTAAACATATATAAAATACAGGTTTACTTACATTTTTATATATGTATATATAAAAAAAATCATCACCTAAAATGGGTGGGTACATTATTTTGAGAGCTGTTAATCTATTAATTTTTTTAAAGTTGATATAATATTAAGCAGTGCCTTATTTATCAATGTTAAGTGAAGTTTGATTCTTCAGTTATTTTTCCCCTGACTCCTTCTACTTGAGTGCTTTTGCATATTCTTTTCCTTGATTTTGAAAAGATAATGGTTAATTTTTAAACAAGTGAGCTGTCCATTCATTGCTGGGTGGGCTAAACAACCTCTAGAATTGTCAAACTATAGAAGGCAACCTAAATTGTGTCGTGAGTAAAGTGAAGCATAATTTAAGGAGTACATTGATAGGTTACTTTGTGATAATAAGCTTATAGTTAGATTAATATATTCAGACAGGTTTATAATCCTGATGTACAGATTGAGACCTTCATTTCCTATCATCTTTTATTTATTTTTCCAGCTTGCTCAATTGTGTCAGCGTAAAAAAAAATTGATAAACAAAGCAGTTAAATACGTAGTTTCCTCTGGAACTACTTATCTGTCAAGCCAGTTCCTTTAAAAAAGGAACTTTTTTAAATTTTATTTTATAGAATTGGCTTCATTGGACTGTGAACTTCACTACAATAGTTCTCATTTTTACAGGATGAAAGATTTTTCAGCTGTTTCACAGTACAGCTGATATTAGTTCCTAGCATTACTGGTTCCATGAGATAAGTTACTGTTTTGTGCAAGTCTAATCTTGCATGATGTAAGTATGTGAGCATCAGCTTCGAGATAAGAGTTTACTCTGTTCTTGTAATTATTGTGGCTTGCAAATATCTTCAGTTTATTGCTAATTCTTCAAAAACAAGGTTTAATTTAATACTTGCCTTTCTGTACTTGCTGTGGAAATGAGTTTGTAAGATTATTTTTGTGGATTTTTCAAGGCAAAAAGCATCAACCATTTGCAAGGAAGTAGAAGTAAATATACGTATATAGAAATTAAGCATGAACAAATTAATTTAAAGATACATCAGGTATGGGGTTCCAGCAGACTTCTGGACACTCACAAATTATAACTTAAATTTTTGCTGTGAATAGTAAGCTTTGTACATTTAAACAATATTACTGAAGATTAAAATCTGTGTTTTTCACTATGTGTTGTTTAAATTCAGAATAATTTTTCTAAGTCTTTTGTGATATGTACTTAAAAATTAAGGTGAGGATAAACAAAGTGGAAGCAAGTGTAAAATAGAAATTTTTTTTAAAACAAGCTACATGTGATGTGTGTTCACATGTATCTGCTGCATCTGTTTCTGCTAGTGGCAGAGAATTATTGAGGGGCTGTTAACTTCTGGTAATTTTTTGTGTACTATGTAAGTTTGTTAAATAGTATTTACAGTTTCCTGTAATGGGCTAAAAACTACCTTGTGACTCAATACTGTGAAAGGATTGTGATAAAAAAAAAATGTGGGTAGCTTTCAAAATAGAAAACAATCAAGTTTTTTTCGAAACCAGATGATGAGTAAAAACGTAAAGGTCGGTTCATTTTAAGAAGAAACCTTAGAGGAAAAAAGTGCCCAGCACTGGGCCTTTCAATCTGATTGGTATCTGACCTTGTTTGAAGAGTTGTCATGGGTTTTATGACTTTCATTTTAACAAAGTGTTGTCTGTACTCAGTGCTTCTAAAGTTTGATGGCTTAATTACTCAGACCAAAGTTCAGCAGTATGATTTGTAAATAACTGTAGTTATTCATAAGTGACTTTTTCAAAGCTGGAAGTTGTTCTTTTTTTCACTGTTACAGGCTGTTCTGAATTCTGATACACCACTTTTACAATCACAAATATCTATTTTTGTAGCATGAAGGATGAAGAAGAACAGATGTGCCCCATTTGTTTGTTAGGCATGCTGGATGAAGAAAGCCTAACTGTGTGTGAAGATGGCTGCAGGAACAAATTACACCACCACTGCATGTCAATATGTACGTTGTCATCTTTGTCTGAAGTTCTGGTGACTCTAAATGTGCAAAAGTTTTACAACTTAGTGTGTTTTCATTGTTTTTTTTGTTTAAGTCAAAAAAAAAAAAACAACCCCAAACCTGCTCATAAGTCATGACTGGTATTTCTATGTGAGAGTTTGGTATCATTGAGGTACTGTTGATGTTCCTTACTTAATCAGCTATTCACAAATAAAATATGTAATTTGATGCTTTGAGAAAGAAGTTAACTGCGGGGCTAGAGGTTTGAGCCTCTTTCGCCTGAGTGAAAAGACTATGTCCAGTTTGAGCAATGTTAGGAGTAGATTTTTAGATTTATAGATTATATAGTGAATTACGAAGTATGCTTACATGCTACATTAAGTATATGAATACTTACATTTTGCTTTAACAAAAAAAAAATCCATCTCCTGTATTTTAATACTTTTGAAAAAATTGCCTATATTTGAGGTTCAAAAGGAAATGCATTTCAGTTCATAACTTTAAATGTTAATTGTAGTGATAAACTGAAGCATTCCTTCATGCAAAAAAAAAGTGTAAATTCCTGTATTTATCAGGCTGCTGCAAATGGCTCAGTTCAGAAGTGTCTATGCTGAAACTAACATTCTTCAGTAGAACTTTAAACCAGAAGATGGCGTTACTGTTTCTATACACTGTAGAACAGAAGTCTGCATTATCCTGTTGCTGTGTTTCAGGGGCAGAAGAATGCAGAAGAAACAGAGAGCCACTTATTTGTCCTCTTTGCAGATCTAAATGGAGATCTCATGATTTCTATAGGTAAGGATTTAGTCTGTGTATAACAAACTGTTTCTGGATCCTAAGCTGATGTTCCCAAACATGTTGAAGTATTTACTTCAGTACGTTTAATTTGTTAATCCACATCATTTGTTGTGCTCTGTAGTCATGAATTGCCAAGCCCTGTGGATTCTTCTGTTCTCCGTATGGTTCAGCAACAAACTCAGCAGCAGTCTACAGCTGGATCACAGAGAAGAACCCAAGATAGCAGTTTCAACCTTACTCATTATGGAGTCCAGCAGGTCCCTTCTGCCTATAAAGATTTAGCTGAGCCATGGATTCAGGTAATCTTACTTTATATAAGAAGCTTCAAATGTAAAAACTGATTTTTGACTGGTTTTGCCAGATTCATCATAGCAATTCAGAAATTTTATTCTAAATCCTATCAGCTTTGTAGTTGATTGGAAAGCATTATATTTAATGTGCATAAGAGGAGAAGGTTTTCCAGTCTTGTTTAACTGGAGTTTCAGTTTTGGACTTCATCTCAGGCCCCAAATGAAGGGTCCATGTAATAAAATGTAGTATTCTAATTTTGCCTGTGCAAGTGTGACATCAATACAAAGCTGGCATTTGTTGTTACTCAAGTTGTGCTACAAGAGCTGAATGACATTCTAGTTAACATCTTCTAGAGGTGGGTTCAGCAGAGCAGGGGGTCACACACTTAAAAGTGGGAGAACTTGTATTGCCTTTATTTCTGCTGTTGTTTTTGTCCAGTGTAGCTGCATTGTTAATATCTGTGTCTAGAAACAAACTCCATAGTGCGTAATTAAAATTCAGAGTGAATGAAACCATGCAGTCATCCCCTTACTTCTTTTAAGAAAGTTTTTGAAGAACCAATAACTTACCATTTATGACGTTTCTTTTCTGTCACAGAATCTTTTTTTTAAGACACTGTACCTTCTTACACATTTTTATTGTCAGGCTTCTTGAGGTGTGTGTTTGTTTTTCACCAGAAACATTTGTTTGTTGTTCTTGATTTCTCTTCTTGGGTACTTAAGTTGCAGTATCACTCAGTTTGACTTCTGTAATGTTGCTTGTTCCTTGGCAGGTATTTGGGATGGAGTTAGTTGGCTGTTTGTTTTCTCGGAACTGGAATATACGAGAGATGGCGCTTAGACGTCTTTCCCATGATGTTAGTGGTGCTCTATTACTGGCTAATGGTGAAAGCACAGGAAATTCTGGAAGTAGCAATGGAAACAACACAAGTGCTGGAGCTCTGGGAGCAGCTAGTGGGTCATCTCAGACCAGTATCTCAGGAGATGTGGTGGTGGAATCCTGCTGCAGTGTGCTGTCCATGGTCTGTGCTGACCCTGTCTACAAAGTGTATGTTGCTGCTTTAGTAAGTAGTTGTTTTCTTGTTGTATCCTAGTAGGGAAGGGAAAGGGAGGTGATGGATGAAGTCAGGAACCCTAGTAATCATTGTCGGGCACCACTGATAACTTTTAACCATCATCTGAAATTGGGATGACCAGAATCCTCAGCAAGAGTGAAATGATGTAACTCCACTGGCCAAGTAAAAGGAAATGCTTACTGCAGTGCTAACATTAACAGTACTTGTATGATTAGGTTCTTTCCAGTCTCAAAAGATACATGACTACTCTTAACAGTGAACATGTAGTAAGCTGTTTATCATTTGAATGTTTCACTGGTATTTTGAATGCAATTTATGTAAAACTATTTAAAACTCTTTAAAAATATGTACCTGATTTAATTTCCTGGGTATTGTTTTTTTCCTTCCTCTTAGAAAACTCTGAGAGCCATGCTGGTGTATACTCCCTGTCATACTTTGGCAGAGAGGACTAAACTACAGCGACTTCTCAAGCCAGTTGTAGAGACAATATTAGTTAAATGTGCTGATGCCAACAGGTATGATGTCTTACAAACTTCACATTCCTTTTGGATTGTTACTGAAATGTCTTCAAGCTTCATTTATGCAATTTATGTGGAACTAGGAGACCATTTGTAGTTGGGGATGAAATGTGTGAATTGTAAGTATAAATATATCATGTTAAAGTCTGAGTGCTACCAGCAAACATTTGGCTTTAAATATGCAGGTTTTGAAGGCACCTCACTGTACTTTTCTAAAACTCACAGATCTTAGATGATACTTTCATAAGGCCTTTTTCTCCCTTAAAGTAAAGGAAGATGTTAGGTGCAGTCAGGGACCATCCCATCCATCTCGGATGATATTGTTTTGGTTTAATGCACCTTTAAGCAGTCAGCAAGTACCCTTCAGCAAGTACCAGTCATGTGTTTCCTACTTCAGCAAAAGCTGTTGTACATCTGTGCCATGAAGTGTTAATGTAACACTTCTACTTCCGTTTTTTTTTTTTTTTTTTTTTACAATGTGATATTAGGAGATAGCTGTTGTGAGTAAATGCCCTTGGCATTTCTGGCTTGAGTAGTCCTTGTCTTCCTGTCCTTAGCTAAACAGTTTGATTTGCTGCACCAACCATTTCTTCTTTACATGTGCTGTAAGATAGATGCAGAAGTCCACCAGCTTGATTTTGTGCCTGTTTAGGTTTGGTTCCTAAGCAGCATTTCATCTGATACTGTAGCTAGAGATGCTCAGGCAATAGTCTAGCAATAGAATATCTAAAGTTAAGGGAATAAGTGAAATCAGACTGCTCCTGGATGCCTGTTTTTGCAAGAGGAAGAGTTCCTACTTGTTTTTTTGTTTATTAGTGATAGACATTACACTTCTGGAAGTATCCTTGTAAAAAATCCTACAACTATTGGTAGGTTACAGATGGGATTATAGATGGGATTATACAGATTATAGAAATCATTAGGAATAAAGTGATGTGAAATTCTTTTCCACACACAATTCTAAGCTAATGATTATTGTAATATAATTGTTAGTCTGTTTTTCTCTGAAAGCATCTACTAAGAGAGTTACTTTTATTTTAATTTCTTATAGTCGAACAAGTCAACTTTCAGTCTCAACACTATTGGAGATGTGTAAAGGCCAAGCAGGCGAGCTGGCAGTTGGGAGAGAAATACTTAAATCTGGTAATAATAGCTTTTCATATATAAATGAATTATAACTATAAGCAAATACACAGAAGTGTTTTAAATTTAATACAGGATTTATTCAGTATCAGCATGACAAAGAGAATAATATTTCAGCAATTTGGGAGGGGAATAATTTGGGCACACAATGTGTATTTCTGTACAGTACAGTCCTGATATTTATTTAACTAAGATATTTGATTGTGAACATATCTAATCCTTAATTTATCAACTTTATTTTGTAGGATCCATTGGTATAGGTGGTGTCGATTATGTCTTAACTTGTATTCTTGGAACCCAAACCGAAACTAGCAACTGGCAAGCACTACTGGGGCGACTCTGTCTAATAGACAGACTTCTGTTGGAATTTCCTGGTGAATTTTATCCCCACATTGTCTGTGGAGATGTTCTGCAGGCTGACACTGTAGTAGACAGGTATTTGCTTACACTATGTGACTATTACTCTTTGTAGTTGAATGTGTTGTTAGTGACTTCTTAAAAAAAAACAGCTGTTCCAAGTCCTGTAAACAAATAGTATATGTTTATATGCAAAAGTGTCCTTACTGTAGAGAGTATATGGTTGCCTTTTTTTAAAACTTCTGACCTGTGAATCAGTTTTGAAGCACCAGTGTAGCAATAAGTCTCCTTTCTGCTAAATAGCTAAATAAGTTCTCTTGAAATGGCTTTCTTGGCACTAATTAACTCAAACATACTGGTTTATGAAACACCTCTTTTCATTTTTTAGGTATAAGAAACTTCTTTCCCTCTTGACTTTCGCCTTGCAGTCAATTGACAATTCCCACTCAATGGTTGGTAAACTATCACGGAGAGTATTTTTGAGTGCAGCAAGAATGGTGGCAAGAGTGCCCCATGTTTTTGTAAAGCTGTTAGAAATGTTGAGTGTGACAAGCTCCACTCATTATGCAAGGATGCGCCGACGTCTGATGGCAATAGCAGATGAAATGGAAATTGCAGAAGCCATCCAGCTAGGCATGGAAGACATGCACTCTGGGGAATGCCAACATGAAGACTTTTTGCAGCCACCTGTACCAGATAACTCTCCAGAAGCCACAGAAAGTAATACTCCTAACAATACTGTCCAGTTATCAGGGAAAAGTGGGAAAGGGTTAAGCGATAAAAAAATGAGTGCAAGTCCAGAGGATGTTTCTGAGATGCTGGCTGGCCTTGCTGTGGGACTTCCTGTTTCACCAGCAACCACTGAGCAACCAAAGCCAGCCATTCAAACAAAAGGAAAAACCCCCAGTCAGTGTTTGAACTCCTCTCCCTCATCCAGTCATCCCCAGTCAGTATTCCCAACACTTCTGTCTCCTTCAAACCCATCTGTATCAGCTGGCACTGTAACAGATGTCTCTAAACTCAGAACTCCAGGATTTGTGCCCTGCAAAATCCCCTCACCTTCTCCTCAAACACAGCGGAAACTTTCTCTCCAGTTTCAGAGAAGCTATTGTGAAAATAAAGAATCAGAGAAGCTCTCTCCAGTTTTTACCCAAGCCAGGCCATTGCCATCCAGTCACATACGCAGGCCAAAGCCATCACGGCCCACCCCAGGTGATGTGAACAAGCAGGGAGAAACCTTAAAAAAGAGTATGACACTTGATCTGAATGATATTTCACAGTGTGATGGCAATAGTAATAGTAGCAGTGCAGTTATACCGAGTGAAGAGACGGTGTTTACACCAGTAGATGAAAAATGTCGATTGGATGTTAATGCAGAGCTCAATTCTAGTATTGAGGACTTGCTCGAGGCCTCCATGCCAACGAGTGATGGCACAGTTACATTCAAGTCTGAAGTTGCAGTTCTTTCTCCTGAGCGGGCAGAAAATGATGATACTTACAAAGATGATGTAAATCATAATCAGAAATGCAAAGAAAAGATGGAAGCTGAAGAGGAGGAAGCTTTAGCTATTGCTATGGCAATGTCAGCCTCTCAAGATGCTCTGCCAGTAATCCCCCAACTACAGGTCGAAAATGGTGAAGATATCATAATAATTCAGCAGGATGTAAGTATACGCATGGGAATTTAGCCTAAGTCATAATTGAGATTCACTGAATTTATAAAGTAGGGCTGTTTTATTTCTAAAGTTACACAACACACAAAGGTGCTCAATACCTTCTCATAAGAGTTAGGATATAAACATGTTGCCAGTTGAGGGTGCTGACAAGACTTCTTTCATGTTATTAACAAGGTCAGAGAGGTTATTTGGAAGAGAAACATATATATATGCTTATGTCATATACCAGCCTTTCAAAAGGCAGAAAAGTAGAAACTGGGAAATCAGAAAATAAGAGCAAAGTTTTTAAGTAGAACTGTGCTGAATCTTAATGCTGATCTACTTTGAAGGCAGTTGTATAAAAGCAAACAAGTTTCTGAAAGAAAAGGTAGAGTTGGAAGAGATTTTGTTGTCAGTGCACCTTGAGAGAGAAGATGCAAGATCCTTTAGGAGTCAGAAAAAACATTCTTGTTTGTAAATATACAAAAGCCTAAGAAATAAAAATCAAGAAGTATTTTATTTGTGATCCTTTGAATGATTTAACAATATGTGAAGCATAAAATGGGGGAAGTAAGTAAAAGAAACATTATTTTGGTTCTGCTTACTATAGGGGCTGATGAAAACCTTAACTAGATGTGAGATCAAGAATGAAAAAGAGGTCTTGCTTCCAGTTGTGTCATTAAATCTTGCCTTTCTTCTTTGGATAGTAACGTAGAGGCAGCTGTGTTCTTGCATACAGTAGAAGTACGTGGACTACAGAATACACTGGTGTTCCGATCTCAGCTAAAAGTATATGACCTGCAGAACACAGAACTGTAGGGGAGAAGCATAAGAGCTTGGATATTTCATGACATTCCAGGATGTCTACATTTTAGGTGCATGCTGGTAAATTGATTTCAAATTTAATTTGCAGACACCAGAAACCCTGCCTGGACATACCAAAGCAAAACACCATTACAGAGAAGATTCAGAATGGCTTAAAGGTCAGCAAATTGGTCTTGGAGCTTTCTCTTCCTGTTACCAAGCTCAAGATGTAGGAACAGGGACATTAATGGCTGTAAAACAGGTAAGTATTTCAAATACTCCACTTTCCTGAATATATTGTGCTTGTTTTTCTTCAATATTTCTTTGGAATATTAAAGCTCTCTGCTCTCACAGACTTCTTGTATTCCTTGCTTCCTATGCTCCCTGTTATTTTCTCGCATAACAAAATCTACATGCATATTAACATAACATTTTCAGGTTTTTACTTCTCCTTAAACTGAAAGCAAACAAACAAAAACCGCTGTACTTTTTTATATGTTGCACACTTTTTTCATAATTCTTCAAATGCATATTTATTAATTCCATAAATGAGTGACAGGAACGCAGCCCAGATTTCCTGATTCCAAATAAATCCCATATATGCAAGGTAGCTATTAAAAGTAGTTTCCCCTTACTTGTCAAGTTGCTTTTTGTTTGTTGGTTTGTTTTTTTTTTTCCAGAAAATAGTTTCAGCAGAGGAAATGTAGCTTAATATTTTTTTCCACTGATCTAACAGCAGACTTTAAGGCAACTGTTTTTAATACTTAAATGAATAAACACAGAATTGTGACTGTGAAGAGGCTCAAATACACATTCTTCACTCAAGATTCTTGGAAGGTTCTAGGTGTGAGTAAATCTTTGACACTTAAGGTGCCCTAGGTCTAAGTCAGTGATGCCAACATAGAGAATCTTAGTCCTAACATTTCAGTCTAGAATTGATAAGAAACTTAGTTAGGGAATTCAGCAATTTCAAGACATTTAGTCAAGGAAAAAATCTGCCGTCAGCTATTCAAGCTTTGAAACTCTCTTGTTTGTGAAAGAGTAGGACTGTCCATGTAGTTGTTTGGGCTTCTCCTAGAGATACAGAGTTGATTCTGGTGCCCAGATGACATTCTCTGCAGCATATTGTTGTTTCAGATTTAATACGGGTCAGAGCTGGGATTCGCTCCAGTTCCATTACATGACTTCTGATCTGTTTCCCTCACCACCATCGCACCCCCACTGAATTTCTGGGATAAAAGACTTAGTTATGAAACAGCTAGTATGGCATTAAAATCATAAAATTCTGACAAATAACATTGTCATAATCACATTTTGAGTCTTATCTTTCTTCCTTTTCTTCAACATCTGGAATTTTTTTTTCCTAGTTGATGCAGAGGAGAGTGAAGAGGGAAATTTCCTCACTCCATTCTTGGAGATATTTTTGTTAATATTTTCCCAGAAGATCACTCTTAATTTTCTGTGACTGTCTCACATGGAGATACATTCAGCTGAAGAAGCTTGAGATAAAAGAATACTTGCTTTTTACAGATAGTGAAAAGGGACAGAAAACCATCCATTCTTGTTACTGTAATGATGGGGGGTTTACAAGACTGGTAAATTATATAAGTCTGAATACCTGTGTTTCGAAACAGGTGACGTATGTCAGGAACACATCATCTGAGCAAGAAGAGGTAGTTGAAGCACTAAGAGAAGAAATAAGAATGATGAGTCATCTGAACCATCCTAACATCATTCGAATGTTGGGTGCTACATGTGAGAAGAGCAACTATAACCTCTTTATTGAATGGATGGCAGGTAAACAACTACTGTGCCAAAGAAAATGAAGATATTGGTTGAGTGTAGAACTATGTAATTTCATACTGCGTTTTGCATCACTTTAGTTTGCAAATTCGTATCTTCATTGCTCTTGGTAACCAGTATAAAAGTCTACTTACAGAACAGCTTAAGTGGTCATAGCAACACTCTCACTGGTGCATCCTTTTTGTTTTAGATTTGGAATTTTCCATACCTAATCTGTGATGCAGTTAAAGCAGTAGGAAGCCCTGAACAAAAGTTCTACTTTTTCCTCACTTTCTAAATTCAAATGGAGAATTAGAAACTTTGCATTGAAACAGGCTGCCCAGGGCAGTGGTAGAATCACTGTCCCTGGAAGTGTTCAAAAGCCATGTAGTGTTTAGTGACATGGTTTAGTGGTAGACTTGGCAGTCCTAGGGTAATGGTTGGATTTAATGATCCTAAAGGTCTCTTCTAGCCTGGCTGATTCTATGATTCTAAACTGTTGAATTTTTGGTGCATTTTTTCTATAAAGTTTGGAATACCTGTCACTTGTTTTTGTCCCAAGTGTTTTCATAAAAATTGTCTGAGGTAACAAGCCAAAGACATTTAAGAACTTAAAGTAATTTAGTAATAAGTATTATTATTATTATTATTATATTATATATATAATAATATATTATTATAAGGAAAAACATGTTCAAATCTCTAGTTGTTTAGTATCAAATAGTAAAATCTTTTCATTATTGTAGAAGCAGGGATAAGAAAGTCTGTATTTTTTTTTTAAACTAATTTTGTGATGAGGTTATATGTCCAGTTTGCCAAGACTATATTTGGTGTTATATATGCTGTTATTTCTTACAAAAGGAAGCATTGCCCCTTAACTTACATTCTTTGGCAGAAACCACTTAGCAATACCTAAGTGCTAACAAGCAAGGCCCAAGTATGTGTTATTACAAGAAGTAGTGCAGAAAATATTTTCTCAAAACTAAGGGTGGGGTTTTTTTGAGTATAATTTTCCTGACATAATATTTAAATAATAAAATACCTCATTCAAGCCTAACTTCTATTAGAATACTTTGAGAGGCACAATGGAAATAAAAAATCTTGAGGATTTATATACCAGCTGGGGGAGAAGAGGGGTAAGAGGTAGATAATACTTTTTCTTGCTTTTCTGCTTGCTTCTGTATACTAGTACTTGGGCAGAAACAGAAGTAAATTAAGATCCTCAGAGGGAGTGCTTGCTGGAGGCACTTATCTGTTGCCCCGAAGAAAGCTGCTGTTAATGCAAAATATGGATAAATATGTGTCTTTGTGTACAGTTCCAGTTAGAAAGTAATTAAGTGTATTACTTTCTGCCTATAAAACTTATCTTATGTGTTGGGGGAGGAAATATAAGTTAGTTCCAATATCAGGAAGCAGTGCTGCATTCTACTAATAAAAAAATGTAAGTGATCATAAAATGTTCTATTTCTAGGGGGCTCAGTTGCTCATTTGTTAAGTAAATATGGAGCCTTCAAAGAATCGGTTATTATTAATTACACAGAACAACTGCTACGTGGCCTTTCTTACCTCCATGAGAACCAGATAATCCATAGAGATGTTAAAGGTAAGAATTACCTGGAATGTCTTTTCAAATGGTATATTCAGAAAGCAGCAACCTGGAATGTCTTTTAAAAGGGATATTCGGAAAGCAGCATCTATTTTGGATTGAGAACTATTGCTTCTTTCAATATCATCTTAGGAGTTCTATTTCTCTTGTGTTCTCTGATCATTCTTAAGAATCTTCAATTGCTGAAATTAATCAGAACGTTCATAGCATGATTGGGGATATTTGCTACTTGTGCTGATATAGGAAAAAATGGTTTTCTGAATTGGTTCAAATAAAATATTAAGTTGCCATGTAGCTTTGAAGATTGCTAGTTTAACATAAATGTTTACACTGAAATAATAGTAAAATTTGTGAACAAACCAAGATAAAGGGGTCAGGTTTCCAAGGTATAGGAATACTGTGACTTTTTTTCATCCTAATTGAACATAAATACGGTTGTATTGTGTTTGGACAAAATGTGGACTTGACTGGGAAATACCAGTCTTACTAAACTTTTTCCTTTAATGTCACCAACTGTCCATGAACTCGTGAGATACCCAGATAAGTAGCAACGTAGCTGTGGCAAATATTTGTCTTTTAGTATTTGTTCTTGAAATAGGAAAACTTTTAATTCACTAATTCTCTTCAAGACAACCCAAAGTTGCTTAAGGATGAAATAAGTCTAAATTTCAAAGGCAGCTGCAGACAATGAAAACCTTCAGGGTTTTCGGTTGCCATTTTCTTTCATTATTCTGTCTCCAGGCATTGCTCCAAAATCCTGTGTTTGTCCTGCTTTGAAAGTTTTACTGCTTCTCTAAATCTCTTGACAGCCTCAAGCTTTGTGCAGTATCATTCAGGCATAACAGAAAGCTGACATTATTAGACTTTGTGCTTGATTTTTAGATTTTCTTGATACTGGGGGTGGAGAACATCAACCGATGCAGTTTTGAAACAGAGGGTGGAAGAGTGTCTGTTCATCCTTCTGCCTTTAACAGAAAGCCAACTAGCAATATTTTTATTATACTGTTGACAGGTGCCAATTTGCTAATTGACAGCACAGGTCATAGATTAAGAATTGCCGATTTTGGAGCTGCAGCCAGGTTGGCATCAAAAGGAACTGGTGCTGGAGAGTTTCAGGGACAGTTGTTGGGAACTATTGCATTTATGGCACCAGAGGTAAGAAACCAGTTTTGGAAGTTACTTCAAAAACTTTGTTTAATTTCTTTGAGCTAATTCATACAGCCAAATAACAGAAAATTGCTGCAAGTGCTTTGAATACATGTTAAATGAACTTGTTAGAAAGAATGATTCCAACATGGAAGTAATGACATTTCTTTCTTGCTGTCAAAGTTGGTTTAGTTAGTTTGTTACAAGATGAATCTAAGTATTGTCACTAAAGCCCAAACGACCATTTGGTCAAAAGCTAAATATTACAAGGTACTTATGTTTTTCCCCTGATCAGGCATTTTACTTAGTAGCTCTCTGCAGCTGTATAGATCTTACAATATTTACAGCACTGATCACTGTATCAACCTGAAATGTCAATCAGAGTGCACTTAGCTGATGATATCAGGGGGTTTTACATCTCTGTTACTTACAGAGTTAAGCAGATAATCTGAGCTTTGGTCTGTCTGTCTGTTCAGGTTCTGAGAGGCCAGCAGTATGGTAGGAGCTGTGATGTATGGAGTGTTGGCTGTGTTGTTATAGAAATGGCATGTGCTAAACCTCCCTGGAATGCAGAGAAACACTCCAATCATCTTGCTCTGATATTCAAGGTGAGGTATTTTGTTGCTACCAGTATGCTACAAAAGATGCTGACTAATTTAATGAACAGCAGTACGAATTACACAAAAGTATGCTAGTAGGGGTTGTTGCAATAGCTCTTCTTTGTATTGGAGCTGTTTATACAAAATCAATACTAATACCAGTGCTTTTTTTTTTTTTTATTAAAGCAGTAATGACCTTCAGATGGCAGTAAAAAATATGCTAAGGGGAGATAAGCTCATAAATACGACTTGCCATCTGAAAATTATAAGCTTGTGGAATGTTTTGGGGGTAGGAGAGGGTGCTTGAGTGACTTCTAAAAGTTATTTTCCCTTTGTTCAGATCGCTAGTGCAACTACAGCTCCATCAATCCCTACACATCTGTCTCCTGGCTTGAAAGATGTGACTCTTCGGTGTTTAGAGCTTCAACCTCAGGACAGACCCCCATCAAGGGAGCTGCTGAAACACCCAGTCTTCCGTACTACATGGTAGCTACTTACGTACAAGGCTGACATACTGAAGAAGATGCTACTGTATATACAATAACTGTCTCACAGTGCAGTTAAGCACAGCAACTTGTGTTACTCTGCTGGCCTTAATAATAGATACATCAAGGACTTAAGTCCAGTAGAGGACCCTATCTAAGTATGTGATTGACAAATCGAGATCTTTACCTAAGCTCAGTATGCAATGTTTCACAACTTGTGCAGAGATTTGTAAACTGTGCCTTTTTCAAATATCTGGCTTTTTGTGAACACAAAAGCATTTTTCCTTAAATCTGCATGATTATTTAGCAGATAAGTGACTTTTATTTTATTTGGAGCACTTTTTCAGCAATATTAGCAGCTGAGGGGCTCAAGATCTACTTTAATATAGCAATCGCTGTTCTATTTTACATCAGTAGATGTAAGCAGAGGGCTCTGCAATTAATCAGTTTTCAGAACTGGTTAAAAGGAAGTTCTGTATTTGTCCCTTTCAAGTATACAAAGTTCTCTGAGTAACAAATCCAAACATTGATGGATACTTTAAAAACATTTTGCCTTCCTTCAAGTACGATCAAACAGTTATGGGTCACTGTGCATTTACTGCTGGCCATGTAATTTCTTTTGAAATTAGTTTGTTTTCATTGTTTTTTTAACTTTGAGATAAAGGGGATATTTTAAAATAGTCTTTAGAAAAAGATGCAAGCTGTGTCATGGAACATCATTGTGACACAAGAGTTTTAAAAACAGATTTGCTGGAAATCTGGAATAAAATACCACCTTCAACAAGGTAGTGTTGAAGGCTCTGATAGTAAAGGTTATTTAAATAAACAGTTTAGTCTGAACCATGCTAAAAGTTGCTGAGCCTTTTTACATAGCAGCTTCTTCTGGCAAATCATGTAGAGAAGTTTCATGTCAAAGGCTCTAAACCCAGCTCCCGTTAAAATTTATGGGAGGCTTTGTCCTGTACTTCAGTGGGAGCAGGTGCAAACTATGAGCAAATCTCATTCTTTGTGTAACAAAGCTGAGGTCACATTCTCTACTGATAATAAGTTTTACCTGCTGTTTTCCTTCTGCCGTACATCATCTATTTACTGTAGCCATTAGTGATAATTTAATTTGAAAATGTTAAAAATATTACCACAAGAAAGGTATTTATTTTAACAAGAAACAAACTTGGACTTGAAAAGCAAGATAAAGTAAAATGTGAAGTAAAGCTTCACCTCTAGTGCAAAACTTGTGGGTTTTAGCAGGTGTTTTTTTAAAAACAGGTTTTTAAAATTATTTTAAAGGCAGGCTTTTAGATTCTGATGCATGTAATTCTGAAGGAAAATGGCAGCTTTTCTTTTGCTTTTATTAAAGGGGATCTTTTTAAATCAGATACTGATTGTGTTTAATCCTTTTGGAGAAAAATACTGTTTGTCTTCTAACTCTTCAGAAGCCAGTTGGATTGTTGGACTGAAATAGAATTGGTTATTTCAAAGACTCAGGACAAACTAAATAAGCTATAGTACCTTAAAAATGTACAACACAAATTGGAAGTAAAACATCTTTAAGATAAGTTTACAGAAATGATAGTGCTCATACTAATAAAGAAAAAGCGGTGTCATTAGTTGTGAATGTGTTTCTTTTGGAAATTTTACATTCCTTTGTTTTGGAAGATTGGTGGACTTTGAAGAGTTAAAAAGATACTATTGAAATGTGAAGTTTGGTAGCTCTGTTTTGTACTTGACTTTTTTGTTTTTTTGACCACTTTAGAATTTCTCATTCTAGTAAAAGATTGTTTCCAAGTCTTTCTTATGTGCAAGCTTTAAAGGATGCACTCTTGCCAATTCATGTACTGGAAGATCAGTTGTCAGATTAATACTGTTTCTGACAGAAATGTAAACTGTATAAACTGATGAACCTCAGCTAATCAGTATTACTTTGTAGATCACCATGCCTACCACATTTCAAACTCAAACTGCCTCTTGGTGTCCAAATGCATTTGTTTGAGTTTGTTTGCATTTCCCCTGGCTTGCTGGTAATTGTGGTGTTTTTAAAATGCAGATGTGATGTAATATTCTTATTTTCTTTGGATCAAAGCTGGACTGAAAATTGTATCGTGTAATTATTTTTTCGTGTTCTTAATGTTATTTGGTACTTAAGTTGTAAATAACGTCTACTGCTGTTTATTCCAGTTTCTACTACCTCAGGTGTCCTATAGAGTTTCTTCTACCAAAGTTCACTTTCACAATGAAACTATATTTGCTATGTGACTGATTCCTAAGACTTCCAGGGCTTAAGGGCTAACTTCTATTAGCACCTTACTGTGCAAGCAAATTTTACAGAGATCTCTGGGTTAAGAAATTTGGCTTCATTGTATCCTTTGTTATTTTAAATATATCAAGATATTTTAATTAAAAATTTTTACCCCATTGAACCAATTTTATATAGTATAATTTGTATGTATTTTGGTGGTCTCTGTCTTTATAGTAAATAAAAGCTTTTGAACAAATCTTGTCCTTTGCTTAAACACATTCAGTTTACTGATGTGAATAAAATTTCTGGTACACTTCACTGTTTAAACACAATTTTCATACACAGTATTAGTTTCTAATATTAAATTGCATTACCATTAAATCTAACATTAAAATTAAGTCTAATATTAAGTCTAATATTAAGTCTAATATTAAGTCTAATATTAAGTCTAATATTAAGTCTAATATTAAGTCTAATATTAAGTCTAATATTAAGTCTAATATTAAGTCTAATATTAAGTCTAATATTAAGTCTAATATTAAGTCTAATATTAAGTCTAATATTAAGTCTAATATTAAGTCTAATATTAAGTCTAATATTAAGTCTAATATTAAGTCTAATATTAAGTCTAATATTAAGTCTAATATTAAATCTAATATTAAATCTAATATTAAATCTAATATTAAATCTAACATCAAATTATTAATTATTATTGGCTGATATATCTCAGTTTTACCAAAGAATGCTTGACTAAAGGGCAGGAACAAGCACTAATTTTTTTTAATACTGATAAATGTGTGAATTTCTCTTACGAAACACTGTAGCTATGAACCTTGCTTGCTTATTCCTTAGCTAAAACATGAAATGCCTAAATTTTGCATTGCTGCAAATGTAGCTGTTAATTACCAGGTCAGGTGAGCTGGAGCCATTGAGTTCTGGAGCCATTGAGGCGGGAAGTCAGTCTGCTGTTTCATGTTTTCAGTGAAATGATGCTTTTCCTTGTGATTTAAGTAGCAAACATAAGCCTTTCCTTATTCAGACCATCTGAATACATATTGCAAAGCTAGAGCTTGTTTCAGTTGCTTGTCTTAGGTTGTTTTTTTGGTTGGTTTGGTTTTGTTGTGTTTTGTTTTTTTTTTTTTTGTGGTGGGGGTGTTAATTTTTAAAATTAAGCCATTTTTTAATAATGAAAAATCCAGTGTTCTGTAGCCTTTTTTGTGAGGACTAAATTCTGCATCTCATGAGACCCCACCTGCAGTACTGTGTCCAGCTCGGGGGGCCCCAACACAAGAGGGACATGGACCTGTTGGAGCAAGTCCAAAGGAGGCCATGAAGATGCTCAGGTGGCTGGAGCACCTCCTCTATAGAAACAGGCTGAGAGAGGTGGGCTTGTTCAGCCTGGAAAAGAAAAGGCTCTGGGGAGACATCAGAGCAGCTTCCAGTGCCTAAACGGGCCTACAAGAAATCTGGAGAGGGACTTTTTACAAGTAATGACAAGTCAATGGGGGAATGGCTTTAAGCTGGGATAGGGGAGATTCAGATTAGAAATTGGAAATTCTTTACTGTGAGGGTGCTGAGGAGCTGTTACAGGGTGCCCAGAAAAGCACCCAGCAAAGTTCAAGTGTTCAAGGCCAGGGTGGATGGGGCTTGGAGCAACCTGGTCTACTGGAAGGCATCCCTGCCAAGGGCAGGGGGTGTGGAACTGGGTGAGCTTTAAGGTCCTTTCAACCCAAACCATTCTATGCTTCCATGATCACTCTTTTTACAGTCTCCCTTATTTATGTGACTTTCTCCAAATAGAAATGAATGTATCAATTCACCAGCAAAACGTGGCAACAGAAATCTTCTAATACCTGATTTTTAAAATCAGAAAAATCTCCTAACTGAAATACCAAGAAGGAAAGTGTGTAATGAGGATTAAATATAAATTGAGTCTAGTGTATCTTCCTTTATTTGATTTACTACAGAACTGAATCTTTACAGTACTGTGTGGTAATTGCAGTGTTGCAGTCTCCTTTTTAGGAACAAGGAATGGCAGAGATCACTGTCCCGGCAGTCAACTGTAAATGTCAAAGACACCTACTTAGAGAAACATGCGTCTTCATTTGCAAAGGGCATGTTCAGTTCTTCTGAAGGCAAGTAGTAAACTAGGCCCGCTTTGGTTTTTCTGGTGGGAGTAACATTACAGCGTTCCTCACAAGCTGAAGTCTGATAGTGTCTCAACTTCACGAGCTCCTGTTGAAAGGTTCCAGAGCATGTTGGGGTGTCATGATGACCATGTATTTCCTCATCACCATCTGAGTGGGAAGCTTGGATGTGTGGCTCCTCTGACCTGATTTCCACTTCCCTGGACACTGTACCTCCCTTACTAAAGTTTCTCCCATTGCTTAGTGTTCCTTGCTGCGCTGAATCACGAATGTGAAAGGCTTTTTAAGAACCACACTGTGCGCGTACGGCGGACGCTGTTCCGCTATGGCACGCAGCTGCCGGAATGCGCAAGTTGCGAATCCTGACTTTTCTTCCCTGTTATTACCAGGGAAGCCCAGCAGGTGGCAGGGAAGCCTTATGAGGCAGCGGCTACGCCGTTTCCCTTTATTTCCTTCAGTTATTTCAGTTTGCAATGTATCACCGCTTGGCCCCTCTTCTGCGCCAGTGCTCCACCTCCCTCTCAGCGGAGGACTTCTTCACCCTACTGTAACTCGACCCTCTTTTAACGCGTAATTAACAACCCCGTAACGGCACCTCGCCGGCCCACTCGCGGAGCCCGGGGCTTGTCCCGGCTCCTCCGAACCCCGCGAGCCGTTGGACCTAAAAGACCAATGGTAGCTCCGTACGCACAGAGGGCACCGCCCGTCCGGCGCGGTGATTGGTTGGGCCGTTCTCGCGGGCGCGGTGGCCATGGCGGCCGTGAGGGAGCGGAGGTGAGGGGAGTTGTGCCGCTCGTCTCCTGCCATGCTGCGAGGCCTGCGGCGGCGGTGGGACTCCTACAAGTACCGCTTCGTGCCCTGGGTGGCCCTCAACCTCCGCCGCAAGCGCAGGTGAGGCGGAGGAGAGGGTCCTGAGCGCCGCGGGGTAGCGGGGAGGTCTGTCCCGCCGTCCTTTCTGCCTTCCGGCGGCGTGGAGACAGCCACTGCTGGTGGGTTTCCCGCAGGGTGTTTCGGCCTGGAGTAGCTCTTGGAGCAGGGTGGGAGCTTTCCTCAGGGGGCGAGGAGCTGCTGTGGCCGAGATCACGCTTGCAGCATGAGCTGAGGAGCTGCCTGGTGTCTTCCACCGGGGGTTTTGCGAGTGGCTCCTCCTTGTGTGTCACTGCACTGGCCTAAAACTCTTAACGCTGGCATACTTCGAAGTGGTAGTTAATGTTAAATCTAGGCAGATAGTTTTTTGTTTGGGGGTTGTGTGTGTGTGTTTTATGTAGGGGCTTTTTTATGTGTTTTTGCCTAAAATTCTAATACTGGGATACTTTGAAGTGGTATTCTATGTTAAACCTAGGTAGATAAGGTTTTTTGGTTTGCTTTGTGTGTTCTCTTTTTAAGCATGAAAGTAGTGCTTGAAGTTGACTGCACCATTGTTATATGTAGCATAAATCAGTCTCCCTAGTCAGCATAATGTTTGTCCTCACCTCATTTGAAGTGTAATGAGCCGTACGTAAACTTAGGTAATCACATATATTTTGGTTTTGGTATGCCTATCATTAACAGCTCAGTTTAACCTACTTGTCTTGCTGCAAATACACAGATGATGATTTTGTAGTAGTCTGGGCATGAAAGAATGTTTTTTAGAGTTTTTGTTTGTTTAAACCAACAGTGCATATAAGCTGCTGCTGTGAAATTGCTCTTCTATATTTTATTTAAGATAAATGTAATTTTAAAATACCTTTTTTTTTTCCTTTTTTCTCTTACAGGACGCTCCGATATGTTCCTGAAAGCTCCCAAGACAAGATTATCTCTGATGAAAATGTCTTTGAAACACTACTGAAAATATTCAAAGCTCTGTTCATAAATGACTTCAGTAGACAAGCACATATTTTGGCCTTTCTTCCAGAAATCAAACATAAATACCTGGAGTTACTGACTGCGGAGCAGAAGCTATCAAAAGTACACTCGTGTAACCATCTAAATCAACATGTGTTTAGTCCAGAGGAAGTTCTGTTTAATACACTAGGGTTCATGGTTAGCCGGGACCGAAGTTCCCTGGTGTCTGCTGGAAGTGGAGTCTTTGTTACCAAAGGTTTTGTACCAAAGGGGACGGTTGTATCTATGTATCCTGGTAATGCAGCATTCTTATTTCTGGTTGAGTTAGATGTGATTTCTAACCATCTAATTATAGAATGCCAAAGCGCCGCACTAGTTTTTATTTCACAGCTTTAATTTTTGTCATCCCTTAACAAAATCACAAGTTACAGTGAATGAAAATATACCTGTGTAAGCTAACTTTCATTTGGAAATGAGCTAAGCGATATGGAGGGGGAATAATTTTGTTTATTAAAAAAAAAAAAGACCAAATAGAAACAAAACAAAAACCCAAACAGGTTTCAGTACTCAAAGTTTGATTTTTTGGCTGCTAGAAAAGTTGTTCCACATTTTTGAAATACAGATGCAGGGGAGCAGTTTCAAGTGGATGAATGATACAGTTTAATTCTTGAGGGCTACTGTTGAATAGGGATCTGAGAATGAGGTTTTGAGATACCCACACAGATCAGCAGACACGACTATAAACTTTTTCAAGCACAAAAATGCAAATTGGAGAATGAAAGTAAAACCTTTATTTAGCAGAACTGTCTTAGAATCCTAGAATCGTTAGGGTTGGAAAGGACCTTAAGATCATCTAGTTCCAACCCCCCTGTCTTCCATGAAGTATACTTGGAAAATCGGCATTTTTCTGTTCCTCCTCCTTATTGGACCTGTATTTGTTTACATTTAAAAAAAATTGTAATTCTGCCAGGATGGTCAAGCTAAGACAGCTCTGCTGAAGTCCTTTGGGTTTGTTTCCATTTCATCTGTCAATAAAATTGTCTTTTGCATGTGGTCCCTCGCTTCTACCAGTGTTGCCAGTCAAGACCAGTTGAAGCACTGGGCAGCGGAGCATGTTTTTGCCATGGCAAAGCAGGAGCGTGGCCATTACCACTGACTAGTAAACCGACTAATGATCAAATGACAATCACGGAATGAGCCTGCCACCTTTCAAATTTCTTCAAATTTCAGGCACATGATAAATGTGAGATTAGGTTTATTGAGAGTCCCCAGTAATAGCTCATGTAGCAACACAGGATGAGCTGCTGCCATGCCTTCCTTCTTCAGGGGCATGAAGGAAGCTGCAGGGTTGCTGACTGGGGAAAGGACCCTGTGGAGAGAACAGGTCAGTGCTCTCCTGCTTGTTTGGCATCGTGCAGCCTGCTGGCGAGGCCTTCACCTAGCTCCTTGTGAGATAGCAGTGAAGGGTTTCTGCAAAGGATTGTAGAAGATGCAGTGGGTGTGAGAGATGTAAGACTGCAATATCATGAAAACTTGCAAGCTAGTCTGCAGTCACTTCTCTTTGCTTGGCACCCAGGGCAGGTTAAATCCTGTCTTGAGAAATGCTCTGCTGAAATAACTTGTCTGTTCTTGGTTTATCGTTTCTCTCTGCTGTTCCACACAAACTCCCCTGTCCAGGTGGTGGAGGGGGGTGTTTCAGGTTCTTCGCTGTCTATGTGTGCGCTTCTCAAAGACTCCTGACACACCAGTAACAATACAGCTGCACTTTCCTAAATAAACTTCATGTTTTCCTCTACAAAGCAGAGCAGCTGGCTATGATGCTTTATCTACCTCTCACACTGATTCTGGACAAAGGTCTTTTTCACGATTTCCTTCAGTGGCTTTTCTCTTTGGAATATCTCAGCTCATGTAGGGTTGCATGTTTTTGCATCCCACAAAATGGGTCTAAAAGCTTGTAGGTTAACAAGTGTTAATGTTATTAATTAAGAGAGGAATTCTATCCCCTCTGTCTCCTTTGAATTTCTGCATGGATGGGAGTGCATGAAACCATAAGCCCATTCTGACAATTAACTTACTTTCTTCTGAAATAACCATATCTGTCTTGCAACAGGTACAGTATACAGAAAGCATGAGCCCATCTTTTTCCAGTCCCTTGGCAATCCCTTTATTTTCAGGTGCATAGATGGTGTCCTTATTGATGGGAATGATAAAGGACTATCAAGATCAGTGTACAGGTAAGCAGTCAAAAGAAATGGGGCAATGCCACTCAACTGATTTCAAATAGTGGTACTAATAGTCTCAGTTCCCTTTTTTGTATGCTAAATCGAGTTATATTTGAGTATCATCCATCTATATGCACAAGGGTGGGATCCTTTATGTACTCCTTGTGTCTTCATCTGTAATACGAGTGAAAGGTGTTTTGATGTACAAAAACTGTTCCCTGTAAAGAAAATAGTTTTAATAGGAACAGGATGTAGCATAAAAATTTTTAAATGCTTCTGAGCTGTTACTCAGATCTGCTTAGTGTATAAAAAAAAAAACAAAACCCAAACTAAAAGGCCTCTATGTACACCTGCTAATACCACAAAGTGACTGGTACCTCTGGCACTGTCCACAGGCGAACAGCATTTAGGAATGGATCAGTAACTCTTACAATAATGATAATCATTTTTATCTCACATTGGAAGGGGACCCATAAGGACCATCAGGTCCAATTCACTGCTCCTTGCAGGACTACCTAAAACTAAACCATATGACCAAAAGCATCATCCAGGCACTCCTTAAACTCTGACATGGTTGGTGCTGTGACTGTTTCTCTGGGGAGCCTGTTCCAGGGATGGACCACCTCTCAGTGAGGAACCCTTTCCTAATGTCCAGTCTGGATTCCCCTGACCCAGCTAGCCTGGACTGTTTTAGCTTACCTGGAAATATAATTTGTAGCAAGTTGTGTTCAAATATGACATGAAAAAAAAAAATTAATAACAAGCAAAATGATCTAAAATAATACCTAATTTGAATAGTGATACCTAACTAATACCAGATTTTAATTCCAGGAATGGGTTTGAAGTCAATACTGTAATGATCCTTCACATTTTTAGTGGTGGATGAGATGTGTTGACACTTCTGAAATGGTAACGTTTGATGCTGATTTCTGGAACTGCATGTAGTGCTCTTGTACTGGTTCTTGCACCAGAGTCTGAAAGACACCACACACTCGTGGGAGGTATAAATGTACTTTGAAAGTATCAGCGAGGTGCTGATCCATGCACACACACACACCCCCCCTAGTGCTTTCCTGTCTCCCAGGTGGATTGGACAGCCATGGCTTTGCTTGGTGATCATGGCCATTTCTGCAGTAGGAAGTACAGGTAACCCTTAAGTGAAGGAGGGATTCCTGTTAAGGCTGTTGGTCCTTACAGGTCTTGCTGCAGAAGAGACCAGCTTGGCCCGTTTCAGATGAGCGATGAGAGCTGGCTCACAGCTGCCCCTCAGAACCCACTGGCAGTGGGACAGTATGTCAACAACTGCTCACACGGTGAGTTGCCCGGAGAATTTTCCTGTTTATGGATATAAATTATTTTGGAAGTGATACAGAGAATCAGATGCTGGGTACAGTAGTGCTGTTTAAAACAGGGCAAACACTTAATGGAATAAAAAGTTTTTGAGACCTTTTGTGGCAGCTGGGTGTTAGAATCCTTCAGTGCAGCAATGCTTCAAATATTCTTGTGCTTTTCTCACCAACTGCCCCAGTCTCCATCCTGGTATGTAGGATTAAAGGCACACATCCCAAAATGTGAGATGGTGGGAAAGGGTATCTGGCAAAGGACAGTACAGCTGAGGCGGCACACAGAGTTACAGATCAAATTACCATACACAAAGTGACATATACAGTAAGATTCTGTCACTGCTTAGTTTGAACTATAAAACTTCTTTTAGACTTCATTATGTTTATGTGCAAAATCTAGGAAACTGTTGGTATGGTCTAGCTGTTGGGCATGAAGGAAACTCTTCACTTACTCTATCTCATGCAGTATGTGTTGGTCTTAAAGGTCTGGGGGACTAAAGAACTCATGGGAATGGTTGTGATTCAGAAGATTGAACTGCTAGCATACCTTCTAAGTGCCTTTCAGAGCCTCCATTACACTAAAAATACCCTGCCTCCAGGCAGCATCCAGAAGGGTTGCCGGAGTAGCAAACCAGGTATGCTAGGAAACTGGTATGGAAACAAAGGCAATCCCATCAAGCTGTTTTTCTCATGCTCAATGTCCATGTAAGGAAAATTCTCTTCTTCCTGCTGGGCAGATGGTGACTTTTATCCCTGGCTTTATTTATGACATATTCTGCCACCAGGAATTATTTTTTTAAGATTTTTCTTTTTTCACCTATGAAAGCAGATGTTGTATATTAACAACATTTAGCAGTGCAGAGAGCTACCCCTGGTGCTACGCAAAATTGTGCCCCTTTGTCCACATGTTGATAATCAGGTAACCTGTTGAATGCAGTAAGGATGAATTAAAGCTCTTATAGTTGGTTGTGCATATCTTGTGTTAGTTCAAAGTAGGACTTCAGAGGGGTGTAGTAGCTCCCAACAGAGGCATGGTTTTCAGGCTTGGTGAAGCATCTGGTGCTTTTGCAGCAGTACATTTGATGGTTTTACACATCTTTAAACCCTGTCTGAGATTTTTTCTCAGTATCACAGAGACCTTTTTTCTTTTTTTCTTGTTTCTAGAAAAAGCAGCCAACGTGTGTTATCAGGAGATTGATGTGCCAGCATATTTTCCAATAGAACTGAAACAGTATCTTCCAAACATTGTCTACAGCCACGACATAGAGAGGTTAGCAGTAAAATCAAAGAGCTCATAGATTTGTGTGATACAAAACATACTGCATGTGTAGAAAAGACAAACTTTGTTGAAGAATAATGTTATTCTGTATGAAGATGAGTTACACGAAGTGTGCACCTCTATGAAAAGAGCTAGCTCTTTGAGTATACTCATTTTAAGTGATTTATGAGACTGTTTGGTTTTGTTCCCTTTTCCACATCTTTACAAATGAGATCAGAATAGCTCTGAAGACATGTTTTTACAGGCAGTGGTTACACTGTAGTGTGACTCTTCTGAATCCAGTGAGGCACTAGTTATATTTTGCTTGTGTCATAATGCCAAGGTTTTTGAGTATGTATTCCAAATGCAGTTAGCAACCCTTGACCAATCAAAGCCCTTCTAAGGTAGTTGAGATGTAGGCTTCTTACACTCCTGTTTTCCATGGCTTCTGCTTATGTGAGAAATAAGCAGATTAATTTGCAAAAAATACCTCCTAATAGTAATTTGTATTGAGACAAGTGAAATACTCTGCAGTATAAAGGCATGTGACTTGTAGTTACACTGCACAATTACAACATCCTCATTATGACCTGAAAATGCACCTCTTTTAGAAATTAAAACATCTAAAAACCTTTCTAAGATTTCTGTTTGGAAATGTGGGAAAAGCAACAATTAGGTGAATATGTACAAGGAGCAGTGTGGACAACAGGGAGAGATAGTATGCCTGAGTGTCCTGTACTGGGATGTAGTCAATAACTTTGAAGCTGTGACAAAGTAAGTTGTAATGTTGGTGATTAATTTAATACAAAAAAGAAATTGCTTCAAGAGGATGTATAAGGATTTTAAAGCGGATCATCTAGACTTTTTATGTAATTCTGGGGCTATTTTAAAACCCTTGAAATTTGCTTGGAAAAACTTATGGTGCATACTGGAAAACTGGCTTTTCTGAATAAGCTTAGAATTTGTTGAGGCAAGGTTAGACACAAGCAATCTGCAGATAAATAAAAAATGCTAATAAAATTAAAACTGTGAGACTGAACTTTCAGGAAGCCTGAATGTTGTACTTGAAGTGTGAAAGCACATGAGCAGAGCTAAGCTATGGCACCATTTCAGGAAGGGGAAATTTGGTCTGTTCCTTGGAATCTGTCCAAGAAAATACAGTATTTCAGTCATCAGTTCTCCCAGTGTACACCTGTTAGATGGAAGATCCCATCTGCTTCCAGCTGCTTGTTTTGATGCTGATATTTACAGTACTGACAACGTAGGTAATCTGGTTTCTAAATCTTTTTCTGTGTTGTAAAAGAGTCCCTAGTACTTATTTACCTTTTTTTGAATGGCCTCACACTGTGTTTCTGAGTGGTAGGGGCTGTGTGGGTTGATGCTGTTCTTCACTTTCATGTTCCTCAGCATCAGAAGAATGTGCTCTCCTTCCTGGGGTAGATACTCAGCTTTAGAGCATGGACATTTACTTAAGAAGTTGGAGGGGTGGGTTCCCAAATCTCTCGAAGAAAACAGTTTGCCAGCCACTGTCAGGGTTTGTGGAGAATTCGCTCATCACTGTCAGTTGCAGCAGGTCTCTGATGTAGTTCAGAGAGTGAACTAGAGAGAGTGGGTTTAGCCAACTAGCACCTGTAGGTGTGTCTACAGGAATGATTTCTGCTCTGTCAACCTTGCTGTAGCCTCTGTCTGTGTGTCTTTTTCTGTCTTGACTAATTCTTTTCGTTTCTGAATAATTGTGTGAGTTGAAAAGTTATTTGTATACCCACAGAGGCTGTGCTTTTTATTTTATTTTTTGAAATTATATTGTTTTGCTTATACTTGCTATCTGTATTTCAGTGTTGTTTTTCCAGGGTCCCTGGCCTGTGTTATGCATACATGTCATGGTTTAAGCCCAGCTCGTAACTCAGCACCGTGCAGCCACTTGCTCATTCCCTCTTTTTCCCCCATTCCTGGGTGGGATGGGAAGGAGAATTGAAAGAATATAAATCCCACAGATTGAGATAAGAACAGTCCAGTAACTAAAGTATAACATAAAACTACTAGTACTATTACTAATAATAAAGAAAAATCATGAGGGAAATAATAAGGAGAGAGAATATAAAACTAAAAGAGGAAAAGAAACCAATAAACACAAGTGATGCACAATACAATTGCTCACCACCCACTGACTGATACCCAGCCCAACCCGAGCAGCGATCTGCCCTTCCAGGTAATTGCCCCCAGTTTACAGACGGGGCATGACATGCTGTGGTATGGAACACCCCTTTGGCTAGTTTGGGTCAGGGATCCTGACTCTGCTTCCTCCTGCCTTCTTATGCCCCTCCTCACTGCCAGAGCATGAGAGACTGAAAAGTCCTTGATCAGAGTAAACATTATTTAGCAGCAGCTAAAACATTGGTGAGTTATCAGCATTGTTTTCAGACTAAAGCCAAAACACAGCACTGTGCCAGCTACTGGGAGGGAGAAAAAAATGACTGTTACAGTTGAACCCAGGACAATATTACTCCCAGAAGTAATCCAGAGACGTTGTTTTAGCTCCTTGCCATGGAAAGTTAAAAAAAAAAATAAAAAGGGAAATAAAATCATTCATTTTTTGCTTTTCCTTTCTTATAGCCTCCTGCGGTGCATTGTGCTTGTCACTCTCAGAGACATCAAGCAAGGAGAAGAGCTTTTTTCTAATTACTACACTGTTGTCAGCTGAATTAATAAATTCAAAACTGTAGAAATCTGTGTCATTAAAATAGTTACTGGGTGGGTACTTCAAGCTTCATGAGCATTTCTACATAATGCAAGGCTGTAGTTTTACCATGTAGGAAGCAAGCTGCAGGCTTGTAATTCCCTGAAAATATTCCACATTTGATGCAGAGGTGAAGGTGTAACCTTTTACATCATTAGGTTCTCAGCTGTCTCCTGTTGTGGACGTTATTGCTTATTGGTGTTCAAACTGTCCAACAATAGCTCATAAAATAAAAACCTAGGTTCTGGACACATCAGTTAATCTGGTTTGCACAGTTGTCTGTAACTGTGGCTCAGTTTTACTGTTTTGCCATTTCACTTCTTGTGGACATGGTAAAAATTACCACCCTCTCATTCCTTGGAAAATCCTCATAGTTCATGGTAATTACTAGTTCTTGTTCTGGCTTTCTTGGAGTTGGTCCCTTTGGTATCTGCTTCCTTTTAGAACGTATTTGTTGTCCACGTTTTTTATGAAGCCAGTTTTGGAGCAGTGCTGATGGGCACTTCAGGTGTGCCTGTCAGGTATGTGTGTGTGTAACCTGAGGCCTGTCCAGTCTGAGATTCGGTGGTTCAGTGAAAGGTTCCTGTCACGTGGCAGCTTTTGCAGCTTTTATTCTCAAAGAGAGAGGATGTCATGTGCCACGTAGCTGGAGGAAATAATGCTAACCAAGTGTGATGTGTATGTTTGAATGAGTTACTGTCATAAACAGAGCCAGCCGTTCCTACGTTAATTCTTGCTACTATCTGCAAACTGCCTTCAGAAAGTAAACAAGAGACAGCTTGCCAGTGTTTCAGTGGCTAAACAGCTTGGGAAAGGAAACTTATCCCATCATTTACTGTAAAACTCCAAGCAAGTATCCCAGTGAATGAATATGTGGTTGGCATAAGTTCATGAGAAAGAAGGGGTGGGAAGCGGTGTGCTGTGATGTGATCTGGCAGTGTTTGAGGCAGCCGGGGTCCCGGATTAGCTGCAGAAGTCTCCTGTTCAGAATGCAAAGCTTTTCAGTGTCAGTGTTAGTTGGTCTCCTTCCAAGCCTGAACCTTGTCTTTCATATTCATCTGGAAGCCCTTCCACCCATATTCATCTGGAAGCTCTTCCAGCCCTTTCAGGAAGCTTTAAATAGAGCTGTGAGAGAGCAGCATGTGGCTCAGTGTGGGTTGGACTTTTATGGGGATGCTGGGGACAACTTCTGGTGACAGTCCTTGTGTCTTCACTTGCATGGTGGCGGATGAGAGCAGGCATTTTTCTGCAGTCTACTGAAGGGGATGCTCACCCTCTGCCTGAGGTTGCCTTCTCTCCGGAGAGGGATTCTCCCCAGCGCTCCTGGTGGGAGTCACTGGCCATCTCCCAACCACTGAAGAGGGGGCTTGTACTCAGGGTGCCTGCGTCAGCAAGTTGGGGTTGATGGGTAGTTAGGGGGCGCTGGTCTTAGAGCATCCCGGAAAGGCAAGTGCTATTGGTGATACCCAGGCTGAGATGCTGTCAGGAGAGGACGTGAATTAGCTTGTTTGCACCTTTAAATGTCTGAGTTTGAAAGCATACTCCTGTCTGACAGCTGTGGAGGTTAGGTTTACAGCTCTGTCGCTGAGAAAGGTTTGCTTTACAGCACTTGCTGCCTCTTGCATGTGGATGGCATGCAGTTGTGGGGGACTGCAGTGCTCAAGTGCAGGATGCCTGTCACTGACAGGGTACCTGGGCCTGCCTTCTCCTCTCTGAAGTCCTGAAACCTGGCGGCCTGCTTCAGGGACTGCTTAGACACGAGGGAAAGCAGGACCTGGCCTGTAATGGGCCTGATTTCTGTCTGCTGGTGTCTATAGAAGGCCAAAAAGCAGGAGGAGAAGGAGGTGCAGTCAGGTGCTGCTTCTGAGCAACAAGCAGCACAACATGGGGACTGAGCAGGAGAGAGTAAAATGGAAGAGTAGAAATAATGGTCCCGTAAAGTTCTACAGCCTGTGAAAGGGCTCCAGGTATGTCAGAGCTTCCTTGTCGTCTTCAGCATCCCATGTGTCCCTTAAGGGTGGAGGTCATTCTAATCCCCTCTGTGCCCACTCGTTACTACCAGACACCACCAGTGTCTGAGAGGAGGTTGTATTCTGATGTTACATTAGATGCAATGTGCAGTCTGATAATAACCCTGTGAAATTCACAGTGAAACCTTTTTATGATTTATTTTTAATAATAAATTATTCTCTCCCAAATATATAAAATATCTCTCTCAAAAGATGATTTGCCTCGATGATTTCCATTGGAATTCCCTACAAATAGGGGCTTACATGGCTAACTTTGCTTCTACACACCTGTACACTTAGTGCTAGAAGGAGGAAAGAAAAATGGAGCTAAAATTGAAGGTAGTTTCAGTTACTGACACGGCAGATTTATAAAGTCTGCTTCCTGGATGTGCACCCATGTCCATGCTAAATACTGAACTGATTCAGGATAGTGTCTGTGTCTAAATCCATTGCCTCCATGGGGATCTCCAGCTGCCTTGGGCCTGGCTGGGACAGAGCTCCCCTTCCCACAGCATCCCTCGCGGTGCTGAGTGTTAGTACCTGCCAGGGTGCTGGTGCCAGGCAGTGCTCCCAGCACAGCACCCAGGCTGCCTCCCCAGCTACCCTGCCCCAGTGGGTGGGGGCAGGAAAGAGGTTGGGAGGGGGCAGATCCAGGATGGCTGTCCCAGGCTGACCAAAGGGACATTCTGTAGCATATGATATCATAATCAGCAACAAGAGAACGGAGCAAGCCAGGGGCATTTGTTGTTAAAGTGTTTGCCTTCTGGACCAGCTGCTCCATGTGCAGAGGCCCTGCTTCCCAGGCAGCAGCTGTGTGTGCCTGCTGATGCGCAATGGAGAGTAAGTATTTGTGCTTACCTTTGCTTTTCCCTTATTGAACTGCCTTTGTTTGGACTCACGACTTCCTTTCATCCTGCTTTCTCCCCTACTGTCATGCTGAGGAGGGAAGCACTACTGCGCTTCGTGGGCGCCCGGTGTCCAGCGTAAGAGCAAAACTAGGAGTGCATGGGGAAGATGGAAAGGGCCATCGCTGCGCAGGGGGTTTAAGGCTTACTTTTCCCGTATTTGTCTGACTCCTTCCCCATGTGGTAAGTGTCCTGGTACTCCTGCTGCTGCCAGCAGGGGTGTCCCTGACTGCAAGCACCCAGGTACATCTTGCCAACCAGGGTGGAGGTTGAAAGGCTGAGATGCTTAGCAGAGGGGGCTGAATCCATGTCCCTCCTCAGCAGGAGCCTTTCTGTTGCATATAAAGGTGATGCTGTGCTTACCTGACAGCCTCTTGCTGCCTGCTGTGCTGCTCTGCATCTTCGCTGTGATAGAGCTGAAGCTCCCCCAGCGACACAGGAGACAGAGTCAGTCACTGCAGCTAAGGGGAGCGATGCACTGCTGCAGCAGAGGTGTGCAGCACCGAAGCAGAGAGGGGTTTAGCACGATGCTGCAGGGCGGTATGGCAGCAGGAGAACGTATTCATCCTGGCCTCCTCCCACAGCAGGGACCAAGGTTTGCTGGGAGCAATAAATGACTTTTCCCAGCAGAGGGAAGAGAAATCCAGGGACTGGTAAAAAGTGTTTTTTAGCAAACGCATTACTAGTGTTTATGGTTCCAGTCTTTGTTGCCATGTGTTCTGTGGACAAAACGAGGACTTGGGCATCCGACATCCATAAGGTGCCATAAGGACTTCAGGGGCTGCTCATCTTTCTAGTGGCAGAAGTGGATGTGACCTTGTTACCTGGCACTGAAGAAGTTAAGGTTCTGCGATGTGTGTGAAAGCTTAAGAATCTCCAGTTTTAGGAAACAATGTTTCCTGAGCTAAACTTTGAAAAGCTGAGCAAACCAGGAGGTAATTGTGCCTCTACAGGAACTGGATTCATTGTAACATTAAAAATGGCACCTCCTGAGAGACCCTTGCCTCCAAAGACCCCTGCTCTTGTAACATACACAGTGAAAAAACTATGAACTGTGTCTTTAAAGGCCATGACAGAATGTAGCAGTGATTGTAGCTACAGACTGTACATAAGCAGAAGACAGTGTCTTCTGCTGATTAACAAATGGAAGAGGGCAGCTGGCAGGCTGAGGGTCTGCTGCCTTTGTGGAACTAACACATAGCACCTTGCTTTGCACAAACAGGAATCAGTCTCTCTTGTGTGTGAGCCTGGCTCATTGCACAGCAGATGAACCATCCCACATCCGGGACATCCTCACATTAGTTTAATGGAAATGCAAGTTTCCATTGGGCTGGGGGAAAGAGTTTACATTATATATACACATACACTAATTAAAACTATTTTTAAGACACCAGCATCACACAGCTAACAATTAGAATCATAGAACTGCATCAGAACAGGGATGAGATGGGGCCAGTCATTATGATTTGTTCTAGCAACTCTGATCTTTACTCTGAACAACCAGAGGAAGGGAGGTGCAGCTTGTCACTAGAGTTTTGGATGGGTGTTGTCTTTTGCACCTCTATCAACCACCACTACAGACACTTGTCTTGCATCTTCTCACAGGGGGAAGTAAAGGTCATTATGTTTCTTGGCAAATTAGAACTTTCTCTGTTCGGGATGGTAACAGCTTGCATCCTATCTAATTAAAAAAAAAAAAATTACCCATTTCTTTGCCCGAGGCTTTGTTATGCCAGAAACAAGCAGAAACAAGCACACTGGACCTAGGAAAGTAAGAGTCTTTGACAGCATTGGCATGCAAGATCCTAGAAGTAATACGGTGCTTTTCAGGGTCCAAGGTTAGTGTTCATTTTCTTGAGAAAAAGGAAAATCAGGACAAAAAGCATTTGAAATAGTTTAACTTTGGCATAAGCGCCTAAACCATGTGGAATTGTTATATCCTCACCTGTAATCCAGCCTGATGCGGACTTAAGGATTTGGGCAAGTTTTCTTACCCTAGAGAACAAGAATGCAGGTCCCCCATTGGCTCACCATGCACTCTGAATGCTGGGTTACAGGGCTGGGATGTGTTACTCTAAGATGTTCAAGTCCCATCTATGATTTTTCTATACTTAAGCCACGACATTTTCACATCTGAGGGAAATCATTACTTACCGTTTTACCTGCATTGCATTTTTCACTCTATGTACACTGGATAGCGTGGCAGCGTGCACTTTAGTGGTACCTAGAGTTCTTAAAGTGCATTCAGAGTTACTGCTAACTATCTCTGAAAATCAGGTAGCAAATACAGTGCAGATGCATGAAAAGTTTCACAAGCAAAGAAAGGTTTCCAGACATTTATTTCTGGAACTGTACACCAGGTATTAAAGTACAACAAATACAAAATAAGGCTCAAAAAAATCAGTGTTTATGTACAAATATTAAAACCAATGCAACAATAGCGACTTCCTCTTGAACATCTGATACTAAAACATGTTCCGATTGTCACTAGACTTGTTGTTACGCACAGGGTATGTACTTTGAACTGCGAATAACTAGAATCTCTGTTTTATCAGGAGGGCTTTAACCATTCCTACTGTATTTTACAACTGCTAGTATCTTCCTCCTTCTTTCAATGAAAAATAGAAATAAAAAAAATAGTAACCTTGTCATTACTTTATAAATTACTGTATTTAGTTTCCCTGTCTGTAGACAATGTGCTTGTAATGCTGGGCAAATAGTGTCCCTGTTGGTCAGTTCATCCATTAGTTTACATTCAAAGTTGAAACACTCACTATAGACTTTGGTTAAATTAAGTAGTATCGCTATGTTCTACTTGATCTGAAGTTTTCCTATGTTTTTGACCCTCAGTTTTAAAAAATTAAAAACAGGAAACAATTGCACACTTCATTGACCTAATCGTACACAATTTAGTATTCTTCTAACAGTATTGTACATCCTTCAAGTAAATTCAGCGGCTTGACCATGACAAGAGGAAAACTAAACATTTAAAAACCTATTATGAGGAGACGTATGACTTATCAAAGCAAAAGTATTGCTATAATCACAGCACCAGTTACACTTCTAAATGAATCAGCTACTCTCTTCAGGTTCCCTGTACATAAAAAGGATACATCTACCAACACTGCAATTGCCCCTTATGCATTTTTTGGTTTGTCTGTAGGAAGAACAAGAGTGTCAAAGGACAAAGAATTCATCACAGTTTGTTATAAGAATTGTGCTTCACCATCTAGGGACCAAGGCAATGTAATTTCTTCATATGGTTGCAATTCAGTTATATTCATGCTGACTTTCAAAACACAATTCTTTTAATAAACAGTAACAAGTTCTCCATTTAAATGTTTAAACTGAGAGAAAAATAAGTAAGTCCAGCTTTTAAAAGAAAATTTCAATAAATAGTTATTTTACATGGATAAAGTCATAGTGGTACAAATTTATGAATGTCACATCAAGCATGCACAAAAATGTTACTATACATGGAAGTAGTCAGAAAATATTGAAATAGATATCTAAAAAGATATGAAGAATTTACATATTTACAAAATCTTGCAAATTATTGCCTCATTTTAACAAGGAATTAAAAGTAAACGACACCAGCTAGCTAGCCAACAGGCTAAATATGATCAGCATTTAAAAATCTACTAGACTAGCCGGAATTCATTTTTCTCTCATATCATTTTCTGAATTTTGGTCAAAAGTCTTTATTAAATAACTAAAGTGTCCATTCAACTTGCTGACAACCCAAACCTTAGACAAGCCTCTGTCTACATTAAGAGCCCAGCAATGCATAGATAAACTGAATATATTACTGCATCAGCTAATGAGAATGGGCATGTTCATTTAAGTGCAACTGGTATAAGCATTCAGTCATCTTTGTATAATGATTTCTGTACAGACCAGCCACTCACTGTAAACCCATAAACTTGAATGTATAACAATGGAAGATCATGGCCAGTATTTTACAAAATTACATAAAATGTGCTGATTCGTAAAGAAAAGAAACCAGGTACAAAGTTCAGCACAAAATGCAGCAAGAAGCTGACAACTTGGCTAAAAATGTCAAGAGTACAACACAGGGCCAAGGCTACCCGTTATTTACTGTGTACTTACTAAAGTTACCTATTTCAGATGTGTAAGTTAAGAACTGATTACAGAATCTTCTCTACTTTTGTCCACTGTGCTAAACTAATTTGTTTTTAATATGGTAAATGTGCTATTGCATGAACACTTCAAAGCAATCTTCATTACAATGCTGTAAAGAGAACTCCACATGCTGCATCCCAAACTCAGGATGTCAATGCAGTTCACAGTATGCATAATAAATACCCTCTTCCCTTTCAAATATTTAAGTCACTAGTTTCTAATTACTCAGCATAACCTTGAAGCAACCACTACAAATATCAACAACACAAACTTAATCACTTGAATAATGAAAACAAATCAGTGGCAATTAAATCTGTAATACAAACAGTGCAAAGAAAAAGTATGGAGGAAAAGGGGGTTATTCTATTTAAGTGAGGTTCAGATTCTAATTGGAAAACCCTGTAAGTTCTGTGCTACAACATGTTGCAATCCAGTCCTATGTTTGGTTTGACTTCCCTGCAGGAATTAGAACAAGCGTTAGCCAGACAAACTTCCTGGATGGCTAAATTGCACTCAATGTTCAAAATAAAAAATTTATGGAAGTTAAGTAGCTGCTGAGAGATGTTTTTACTTAACTTTTCCTATCTGAGCAATGAAGCGAAGTGCCATTTTTAAGCCAATGACTTTTCTAAACAAATAAATGCAATCCATACTAAAGAAAAACTTTAAAATACATACTTCAAGGTTCTACTATTCCCATCTAAACTAGACAGTCCCTCAAAACTAACACTTTGAACTGCAGTGCTCCAAACAATTTAAGATGTCTTCCAAATGCAGACTGTTTGTTTAGTGGTAAATCCCAAGCTGTGAGGACTATAGCTTTATACACCAACAGCTGTCTTAGGTACATGATCACATTATTCTCCAAGGTTGTGGACAAAACCCACTGAAACACAATATAGCCTAAATAGCATCTGTTTCAGCCAATTTTAAAGTACACAGACAGTTATGGCAGCATTATTACTTCTGTGTAAGGTAGCCATGGCCTGTAGTTTTTTGCAACAGGATTGAAGTGTAGGTCTTCACACTTTACCCATGTTAAGTCCCTTGTGCTAGCTTTCACCAAGATGAACTTGCTGTTTTGTAAACTGAAGTGCTCTAGTTTAGTATCACATGAGAGAAGGTTCCATTTAAAAAACATCCGTGTATGTTTCTGCAGTTTAAATTAAAGAAACCCACCCCTGCCTTTGTAAGAAAAAAAAAAAATGCTACATTGAGCAGGGATCAGGATTGGTACCTGTAAACATTGTTATTCCACTGCATCCATCACAGCAAAAGTAACTTAGACTAAAAAGCCACTCCAATCCAGTCAGAACTTCTGTGCTGGTTTTGAAATGGTGGCCTCCGTCTACAGGCTTTAAAAAAAAAATGGAAGCAGAGCTTAAAGCTGCACCACAGAGTTCTCTGAGTCCCAAACTCCGCCTAACATCCTATGACATTTCCACATTTATGGACTGAAAAAAGAAATTACTCTTGATAAATCAAGATATAGTTCTATACATACAAAGACATCACTGATGTCAAAGTTCAAACTTCCAGTGAAAGACTAAGCAAACCTGATAGCTCCCATCAAGTTTACCACTGCATAAAGTACCCACTGTTTGTTTAGTTTTCCACAGTCATTCCGAGTGAAGGGCAGCATGTTGGTGAAGAGCATGGGTACTGATAAAACCATTTGTTTCATTTGCAGATAGACTGCTGAAGTCAGCCACTGAAACAGCCATTTTGGCACTGGTAATATGATGTGTGTGGTTCTCCAAGTCTACACCGAGGTTATTTACAGAGACATCATTCATGAAAGATTCTGGAACAGGAATCCCCATTTTCAATCTCTTTGCAGGCCTTTCTGTCTCCTCACTGCACACGTTCACTGGGTTTAGCTCTGAATGATAAAAGCCAGTCTCAAATAAATTAAAACAATCACTTTCACCATTGCTAGGCAAGCTGAGCAATTCTTCTGTTCCAACAGGCACATGATTAACTGGTGCTCGGGGTAAGCTGTCCATAGGAGGAAAGGCATCATCCAGGCAGTTCACATCTGAAGTATGGCAGACTGTAGCTACACTGTTCGTCAATGCTGAAGAGAAGATGAACACAAATGCAGATGAAATAGCTGTTTGCACAGTTACAACAAAAAGTTTTCTTTTTTTCTTGATTTACCTGTCAACTCATTGGCAGTGATAGAGTTCAGAATGCTCAGTTGTTGATCGGGAATGGTTTCTGTTCGACTATTAGATGTTAAGGCTGAAGAATGCACAGCTCCACCAAGGGCTTCTGCTTCATCTACCAAACGATCCATGTAGTCCCTAAAATAAATTTGCATCCATAATGTTATGGATAACATATGTTGTCTTAATAAGACAACAAAGCCTAAAAATTATGATGGGTTTAATTTCAGCTGCCGTAGCTGCTGCAGCATTACACTGCAATAGCAGAAGGGAAAAAAATATTCCGCATTCATGATTTGTAACAGAAAACACATTCCAAGAATGTTTTACTTACGTAACTCCTGGATGATGGTTATATTTCTTCTTTCCAAATCTTGTTTGCTGAGCAAAGTAGTCATAACGTTCTGACTTCTTCCACATGTAATAGAAAGCCACACACTCAGCAACTGTTCTGGTTCTTACCTAAAAGAAGGCAGGAAGAATTGACAAGATTAACATGAAGACTGACGTTTTGACATCTCCCCCATTCCCATTCCTGCAATATCATTAGTTTTATTGTTCTAGTATCTGGAACAAACTAATTAAATCAGGAGACTTCAAACAGATTAATAGCATTGCATAGTATTACATGTGTTCTACTGTACACATTACTAACTTTTTAAAAACTAGACTGAAACTGTATCTACATCTGAAGCATATATATATATATATAAATAAATATATATAACAATTTTTTAAACTTTTAAGATGCAAAAAGCTGAGCAGATCAATGACCTAAGAGAAGTGAAGCGGAAAAGATTTGGGTACTTATGCCTTTTAGGAAAAGTGGAGGGTTTTAAAAATAAATATTCAAACAACAAAATAAAACTGTAATCTGGTTGAGTATGTACAAAGGACTCAAAAAACTCATTTTGATCTATGTTAACTCTCTGTCTCCCCAAAACGCAGATAGCTATGTGAAGTCAGTTTCTTGGAGAAAACATAATTCCTTCTACCTGCATTCTTACAAACTATATCCATTTTTAGATGCAGAAACATTTCACATCATGATCAGCCCACAGCTCCAGTTTAAGTTTTACAACTGTAATATACAGCTCTATCCAGATAAGTCTGGCCGTAAACTATACTTGAGCTTCATCAAACTTAGAGAAACATCAGAGGGAAACCCAAAATGCCTTGGGTGTAAGTAGTAAACCTTGCTAGTGAGGGCACAACCATATGAGAGGCAGGGTAGGAAATGAACAGATATCCTTATGCCTAGTACATGAACTCCCAGTGAACACTGCTTTGCAGCTGGGTCCACAACTTTCCCTAAACATTCTGGTATTTCACCTACTTGAAAAGAAAACCACTGCAGATTTCTAGGACAAATTCTGCTTCCTCCTGGCAGATACATCAACACATGTACTTTCCTGCATGCTGGAAAAAGCATTTTTAAATTGTTTCTTTGCATATCTGATGAATTGCTGTCTATTGGCAAGGTCCACTTAAAATCTGAACAACCCAAACATTATCTAGGATGGGTTGAACCAGGTATTGAGCAGGAGCAGCTGACTGTTGTTGAATAGCAACCACCACCCTAGAAAGTTCACCTGAAATACAACAAAAACACCAGACTTCTGAAGAAAAAAAACCTTCAAAGTGGTATCAAAGCATAAAGGAGACAGACAGAAGATCTGGAAACAGCTCTTGCTTTTTAACCACAAAAAAATTATCCCTATTCTGCAGGCACAGAGGAGTCAATCAGAAGCAGTCCAGAGCAAGATTAGAACTCCTTCACTGGCAAGAAAAGAGTACCAATGGAAGACTACGCTTCCTGAGAACACAAATAGCTAAAGCTTGTTTCTGTAAACTACGCCTTCCTCATGACAAAAGTAAGTTAAGATGCAACTTCCCCTCCCACAGCTATAGTATTGAAATACTGTACTTTTAGGTGAGCACACATTTAAAGTAACTTATAACACAAATGAAAAAATGGATGCAACATCAACATGTCAGTTTCAAAGCTGATACATTTACTCATCTTGGAATGCCTAGTTTTTCCAATGGCATCTAAGAAAAAATCAGCACAAAAGTTCCAAGCTGGTTTTAATATACTGGTTCTAATTTCAGTCTTCTTCATGGCTTCTGACAAACGTGTTGTTTTTACAGATTTTCAGCATTATATCACGTACCAATTCTTCCGTTTAACTAAAATACTAACCTTGTTTTTCTGTATAAGATGAAAATCTTTTCCATAAATCCTAAGTGCGTCTTCAAAGCTTCTGCATTCTTCTTCTGTCCATGCTGTCATCTCTTCTAGACAATTTCAAAAGTAGCATGATAAACTCACCAAGCTTTTACAAAGAATAAAACGTTTGTCGCTAATGGAAGAGTACCCAAATGCATGTTAAAAAAACTCAATAGTTCAGTTATTTAGATCCATGTTCTTTTCTCTATGGTACAGATATCCTACCTGAACTCTAACTTTTGTTATAAACACTCATAGACGAGTTTGATTTCTAAGATCTTTTATCGTTAAGGGCAAAGGACATTCAAAAGATTTATTATTTAATAAGTCTGTCATCGAAACACGAAGTTTGATAACATCACCAAGGTATAAGTGAGATAAATTGTCTGAATATTCCTTCTCACATAAGATACAAAGAACAGTGGTTGCTGGAAAAAAAAAGTGAAGAAACAACCTGTTGCAATGGATGCCCCTGCTCCGATTCAGGCACCACCAACATGAAGGCCTGAGATCAGGCCTGCTGTGAAAACCTGTAAGAGCTGTGCTAGGCTGCATCTTCTCAGGAGCTAAAGAGTCTAGGCCATGTCTTACCAAGAGCCTGAGCTGGGACTAGACAAAACTAAAACTGCTACAGCTACACAAAAAAATAAAGGAGGGGTTGACTATGAGTAGTCTGCTTTACACTGTAAGTACCTGTAGCCTCTGAAAGCCCACTGAACTCTCCTGTACAGCAGCAGGCTGCAAAGACATGACCTCCACTACAGCAGGGAATGGACATCTCTCAAGATGACCCTTCAGGGCTGAAACGCCACTTACCCAGCACCTGACAGCTGTAATAAGGTAAACTGTATTTTACCTAAAGCCTGAAAGTATATTATATACTAGAGATATATATTTATATTAACCTATAGCTTAATTATTAGAAGTGTAGTAAGTAGAGTTTGACCACTGCCCAATTACTGACTATTGTTAAATTATTGTTAAATCATCATTTAATTATTATTCAATTATTGCTTAATTGTAACTTGATAATTTAATAATTTAAATTTAGTTAATCCTGTAACAATGACATTTAATAATTTACCTATGACAAAAACTGGTGTAGTTGTCAGGATGGCACTGACTACTTACAGAGGCATAGAGATAACCCTCCACTGAAATTTTCAGATGACATGGATGTGTGAAAAGCAGGACAATTTAAGTAAGGTAAAATAACAAGAGGGAAAGAGAGAAACTGAAAGATGAGAAAGAGAAGATGATAATAATACACAAGATATTGAAAGCATATTTAGTAGCTGCGTATCAGCATAAGGAATGCGGTGAAGAAATGAGACCGTTACAAGATGAGGCTGAAAAAAGAAAGTGTCAAGAAATGTTGTTACCTCTGTGAATAGACCAACTGCTTTAACAACTTGGGGAGGAAACAGAAAGAAACATGAAGGCAGAGGATAAACTAGAACTCAGGATAATCTGGGCCACCCAGATTATTCAGATCTTGTAAAATTCCCAGATCTTGTGAAACTCATTAGCTAATCATTTCGCCAGAAGATAGTGACAGAGAGATCAGAATTCAGTGTAGCCCTTTACTGAAACAAGTATATGCTGGGCCTCAAGGAGGCAAGTGGAGAAATACAATAAAGACCACTCTGTGGGACCCCCTTCAACTGGCCAATCTGCACAAAAAATACGTGTGGAAGTCTGGTGAAAGCAAGACTGAGTATCTTCAGCATGTCCCCTTAATTGGGGGAGACTGTATTACTTTAGATCATTATGGCTTTTGCGGACCAGGAGTGCGCTTGACTAAGGGATCATCCCCAGCACTGAACCACACTCTATTACGTGCTGAGTATCATATTGATCGGGAGGCACAGACCCTCAGGATAGAGGGGAACCCACTGCTATACCAGTAAGATTAAGTGAACTTTCTACTGCTGTAGACTACAAAAGCAGTCTGCCTTCAGGCTATGAATGACAATGCAAATAGTGATTATCCTATCTCTGTGCCTGCAGATACACCACTTGTTTCAGGTGGGATAGAGTTAATTTTCTTTCTAGTAGCTGGCACAGTGCTGTGTTTTGGCTTTAGTCTGAAAACAATGCTGGTAACACACCAATGTTTTAGTTGCTGCTCAGAAGCACTCTGAAAAAGGACTCTTTCATTTCCCATGCTCTGCCAGTAAGGCAGGGGACAGGAAGCCGGGAGGAAGCAGACACAGGACACCTGACCCAAACTAGCCAAAGGGGTGTTCCATACCACAGCACATCATGTCCGGTTACCCGGAAGGGCTAGATTGCTGCTTGCGTTGGGCTGGGTATCAGTTGGTGGGTGGTGAGCAATTGTACTGTACATTACTTGTGTTTATTGGGTTTTTGTCCCTTCCCTTTTTAATTCCATATTCTCTCCCCTTGTTACTTCCCTTATCATTGCTATTGTTAGCAGTAGTTTATACTTTACTGTATATATCATACTCTAGTCATGGACTGTTTATATCTCAACCCATGGGAGTTAACATTCTTTTGATTCTCCTCTCTACCCGGACTGGGAGTTGGGGGGTGGGGGGAAGAGGGAGTTTGCTGTGTGGGTCTGAGCTACCACCTGGGCTTAAACCATGACAATAACCCCTTCAGGCTTCTTAAAAAGGACCTGCAAATCCCCTTCCCCCCCCCCCCCCCCCCTTTTTTTTTAATGATAAAACATGCAGTTTCCAAACTAAATTTTAGAAATAAATAAATAAATTTAAAAACCCACTAAAAAAGAGCAAGACTTTTAAAGTTCGTTTTGAACAGGTTTGGTTTGTCTCAGGTATTGTTGCTTCCCTATCTTGATTATGGCTTTGGATCTAATTAAGAAGGGATATTTCAGGCATTTTACATTCATAATGGTGATCCAGAAATTTTCCGATAAGCTGACATTTAAAGCCAATAGAAGGAAAAAATACCACTGTGTTTCAAAACATTTCTGGCAGCAGACACTGAAACCAAGACCCTGCTGCTCCCAGATGAAGGTGATAATCATTTCACTGCAAGGCCATTTCTTTCTTCCTCAACCCATTAACTTTGCATTCCTTACTACAAAGGTCTCAAGCTTAGAAGAGAAGAAAAGATCTTTACCACTGTAAAGTCCCATTGTTAAGAAATCTTCTTGGGAGTGATATATTTTAATTCTTGTGAATAGAAGTGAACTTCAGTGCATGGAAGCAGTGAATTGCCCCCATTTACTCTAAAAGACAGGCAGAGAAAGTATTACCATCCTTTACCATTTTTAATGAGGGTATAATGAGTCCCATCTGATTGGGGTGGGTAAGGTACTAGTCCTTGGGATAGAATTTTAGGCTCTGAACCACAAATCGGCAGAGGTAATTTTTCATCCCCAAACAGGAATCCAAATCCTACAGGTGTGTGAGTTTAGATACAACCCTGCAACTGATACTTCCTTATTGATAAGGTCTACACAATCTCCTGTTGTACATGAACTTTCTGAAGCACTGCTCTAGTAGTCCTTATTATCCACTTCAGCTTTACCTTAGATATTTTCACAGCCCTTTTAAACACCAAAGTTCCCTCTAGATCCAGTTCTTAGTAGGCAATATCTGCAAGAATATCAACTTATACCAAAGCTCATACTCCCGTTTCTGCTTTATGCAACACATATGTTAAAATACGGGACAAAGAACTGTCTTTGTTAAATGATAAACTCTGATTTTCATTTAAGGGAATAATACAGTTAGGGACAAACAAGACAGAAACTTATTTTCACTGTAGACTCAAGCAAAGCTTTCTCTGCTCTACCAAAGACCTGCGGACTTACACAGTGGAACAAATTCAGGTTTGGCATAGTATAATGTTAATAGTGAGGAAGAGAGTGAGACCTCTTTATACAGCTAGCTATATTTTCCTGATTTTGGTATAAATATTGTTGTATTACAGTTGATCATGATCTCGGAAAGATACTGTAATGTGGGTAAGAACTGCCCAAGAGCAAATTCACTTCTCCCCCAACCCCTCTCCTCAGTCTCTGCCATTGTTACAAGAGCAATGAAGGAAAGAAGGGAAGGTGGAAAGCTGACTCTCAACTTCTATGCAAGTCACAAACTTCTCTAGCAGGAACTTCCAACTGGCCAACAGTCAGGTTATACCTAATCAGTGCTAAAGACATCATGGAAAGGGATATGCTCATCAATCTGATTCTTACTTAAGGTTTTGCTACACAACTTTCTTTTTTTCTATTTTTTTCCATTTTTTCCCAACACACATTTCTGACAACACAGGTCTTCTCTCTTACCCTGAGATGTCTTTCCTTTTGAGCAGTATCTCTCAATTGCTTCTTTAACATTATGGCTACTTTTAAGAAGTTCATGCAGTGCCTATAAAATGGAAAAAGTCTTTAGAAAAAGTCAAAGTTTGCAAATATTAAATCTAGACCAGCAAAACTATCTTTTCAGTGAGCATATCTAATGTAAAAAAGATTTATCTTTATACATGATGAAAATTTCAAAATAACAACCAAAACCATCAAAAAAATGAGACAAGTTTTAATTAAAAAAGAAAAAGTAAAACACTATATGCAATTATTAGAAGAGCTGGATTTGTCAGCAGCATGGCAATCAGAAACATCACAGATCACATCACTGGCAACATTCAAATACTCCATGCTTAAAATGACAAATAAGATCCTGACCCCAATAACAGCTAATTTAAAAAAAAAAAAAAAGAAACTGAGTATTGTTGCATGTGTAATACAAGGCAGAGAAAGAGAACACATGTTAATTGCAAAGCAATGTGTCACAAATGGAACAAGATATAAAACATACTTGCTCATTATCCCGTGTATGTAGTCCTTCGGGAATTCTGCCAATCATTTTTTCATTTCCTGTTCTTAAGGAAGCTTCAAAAAGGTATTCTTTAACTTTACTTTCTGAGATCACACCAGGTTTCCAAAGTAAATGGTCTTCATTTTCATAGGCTGTTAAAACAGAAACCCATTAACACCAGATGTGACATTTTTAAGGCTGTAACATTAAAAGCTATTTCACAAAGATACAGAACAGGAACACAAAAGTAACCAAATCAAGCATCATCATGCTACTTTTAAATTGCAGCTCACTTTTTCCCTAAAAGCCTCAGTTAAGAAACAGTGTGACATGGCAAAGAGATTCAGGCTCCATAAGGATAAGGGATGGAACTATTGAGGCAAGGAGTCTACAGAAGAGCAGCCTGCTGACAGCTAGATGATTCGAGTCTAATTATGTGTATATATTCATCATCTTCATATAAACAAACTAGCCAAACCATTCACAGTTGTATTCAGCTGTTTTCAAAAATTATAGTTCTATAGTTTACAGTAAAAGAGTACAGGATATCATTTTAGTATTTCAAGTGTTATTTGTCAAAAAAAAAAAAAAAGGAAAAAAAAAACAAAGAGGCTAACTGGTCAATTTCAACTAGAATTTGCCAAAAATTACTTAAGAGAATGGAAATCTAGGTCTGAATGTGGTAATCTGTTCTTCCATTCACTAACAACTGAATGCTGTTAAGAACTTGTATGTTGCATACTTGACAAGCAACCAGGATGTACAGTCCTCCTTCACATTATATTGAAACCAAGTATGCACCTCTTAAAACAGCTTATTTGAAAGACAATATACTGGAAACACGCTAGAGTTGGCCTGAACCTTTGTTGGCCTTTGCATATGTTTCAATTCTAGATTAAACTATAAATCCTTTACTCTGATCAATAGATGTGGTTAACATTGCACACAATGTTTCACACACACACAAGTATAATGGTTGTTATAGTAGAAAAGATGAAGATTCTTAATTTTCATAAAACTGCAAGAAATAGTATTAAGGTAAGGTGAGGAATAAAATTACATCTCTGAAAATTCTCTTACGGCTTAAGAACATGGAAACTTTCAACAGACATGCTACAAGTGTAAGGTTTATAGATGAGCAGCACTGCCTTCTAGCACAATTCCGCTAGCTGGGAATATACAGCAGAAATGTAAGCCCCAGTTTGCAATCATAAGCTCTTCAGAGTACAGAAGAGGCTCTCACAAAATCCTCCACCCCTACAGCCAGGTCCAACCTCTTCAGAACACTGCTTATGCTCCTCTTCAACCTCCTTTATCAACCAAGACAGCCCAGCACTTCTAGCTGGGGTCCATGAAGGATAATCTCTAGAGAAGCTCCTCTGTCTCTCTCATTTTGCAGCTACGTCATTGCTCTTGGCCATGCCAGCAGACAAGACTCTTGATGGTTCTCTCTAGCACCAGCTCATTCCAGAGAAATTTGTCAGATTAACCCCTTCCTGGTCATCCTCTGGTTACTGGCACTTCTCTAGTTCTTGGCTGAGGAGAAGTCAAGATGTATAAACAGTAAAAGGACTATCCAGATAAATCCAGTCTTACTCCTCCATTTCTCACAAACAATAAGCATCATGCTTGAATCTTAGAAAATAGGAGACTTCCCTAGGTCTTAAGCAACACAAGAGATGCTCACTTGCCAACACTTCCGGCTCCATCCATACCCAACATTCTTCTTCTCTACTGCAAAGCATCATTCTTCAAAAAAGCAGCTGGTAATGGTGAAAAGACTTTATATACTACACTAGAATAATATCCCCATGAAATGTCACAGTGCAAACACAAGTAACTTGCAGAAAATTTACAGAAAACAAACAGAATGCCCTTTATTTATTAATATATCCCCCAAATTGTTCTGTAATTTCCCAGCTGTACCACCCATTAGCAAATTTCTTTCATTAGTTGCTTTCTCTATTCCACAGCTGTATGCACTCTACCTTTCTCATAGTAAAGTTTTCTAAAGATACAAAATAGAACTCTTCTTTTTTCTACTCTAGCACAATTGCGGTTTTTAACCTGAATTTGCACTGGAATAATATAACACTTAAAACATCGAATTTTTTAGAAGACAGAAGTACCTACATCTTCTACTCATGCTACGGAAATTTAGTTTATTGCATTGTTTTCTGTATCTATTTTGTAACCCACAGTGTTGTGCTCCCCCCCAAAAAAAAGTAAAATACTGTTTTGAAGATCTTCAATGTTAACTAAGTTACATGCTCGTAGTCCAATTACAATACTCTAATGAAAATATTTCCTTCTTAACCCTGTTTGCTACACTCTTATTTCAGTGCTAACATTGTAATCCACCTTCCAATGTTTTCTTGAGAATGTCCTTTCAAAACTGAGTTTCGAAGAAGAAATCAAATTTCTGAGATACAATTATGTGACTGTTATTACAGTTTTTTTTAGTGCCTTTTTGTGTGTGGTTTTCTATTGTTCGGGGTTTTGCTCTTTTGGTTTGGGTTTCTTTAAGATCTGTGAGTCTTTAAGCCACCAAATTTATCTTATAAATTTAAAGAACATTTTTTCATCAACTACTATGTATAATCATAAAATAAGAAGTAAAATATTGAGAAGAACTTACCCTTTCCATTATCAGTGTATTTGCCAAGATAAGGTGGAATTTCAGCCTGGTACTGTGAACCAACCATTATTTCCTGAAGATGTAACAAAAGTGAAAAGACAAAAGTATTAACTAAGTATTTTGTGTATGGAATCATTTAAAATGCCATTAACCTGGCATTTGACAGAGAATTCCAGAATTAAGGTAATATTTTAGATATGCACTACAAATCAATGCATTTTTCGTCACAGTAAAGGCTTTTTTAACTTCTTTTTTTTTAAGATATAATTATTACCTTTCTCAAATCTTCAGATGAATTACCATTGTCTGCCTCTACATCTTCACCATCTGATTCTTTATCTCCATCACACGTAGTGTTTGCTTCAGACACAAAGAAGTTTGGTTTTAGCTAGCAAGAATTTTCAATTTGAGCACAGAACTACGAGGTATCACTGACTTTTGAAAGGAACACCTGCTTTTATTCTGGGAGACACTTACCATGAATCTATTAACCTACATTTCTATGAAACTAGCATGAAGTCAGAAAGTACTGGTATTTGTATACTGCAGAACTGAAACTTTAATCATCACTGCATCTTAGACAATCTACTTTATTTCTAAGATTCAAAAGGAAAATGAGACCATTTTTCTTCATCTGTTTTCTCAATAAAGGCTTCTACCTTACAGAAAAGGTATGAGAAAAACAACTTCCATGGCTATGACTTAGCCTCGGGTTAATCACAAAGAAAGTAAAGTTGAAGGCATGTCTTTATAACCTACTAAACCCTTTCATCAGGAGTTTAAATGGGCACTCAAAACATTCGTTTAAAAGAAGGTTGCCTAAGCATGGAGTGAAAACACAGGAGAGATATACAAAATGGAATAAGCAAAATCCAGCAAGACTGCTTATTCGTCTTTAATCTCCCTGCCTCCACCCTTCTCCCTCTACCCCCCAAAGAAATACCCGCAGAGCACTCCAAGCAATTCAAATCCATAGAAGAACTCGTATTTTAGAATTTGAAACACTTTGGTACCAGGTTCTGAAGTAATTCTATTTTTATAGCTGTATAATCCTAGCACAATGAAATCTACAATTCTGGTATGATTAAAGCTATTTCGTATTCCCTAACTTCAGAAACAACATACTTATAGATAAGGTTGCAATTTTAGCTTCATCACAACTAAACAGAGTCATCAATGTCAGAGACAATATTCCAAGACTGTGTGGACTGAAGCACTCCTGTAGTCATTATGATAATCACCAGTCTTACCTCTTTTTTATTGTTAGAAGCTTTAGTTAGAAGCAAAAAGCTAACAAGAATGTGTGAAACAACAACATGCCTGGATAATCATAGGCAATTATTTCTTCCAGTTAATGCAAATTTAATAAAATAGCCGATATTATATAGTAGACATGTTTATCTTAAAACTTAATGTAATCTTAGTGTCTGAGGAACAGACAGAGAAAAAAAGATGAAATTGCCAACAGCAGAAAGGACAACTCCCTCCCTGAAATGGCAGAAATTTGATTTTAAAATGTCCAGCCAAAAGTTTTAATAGAGAAAGCAACACTCTGATAGAAAGCCATGACATCTGAAAACAACAACTGTTTTTTAATCCTCTGTACGATGATGGGCTAGTCATTTTTTCTATAAAGCTGCCACACTTTCAGTCTCATATTAAACAGTTCACAAGCAGTGTTTAAATGGTGGCCAAGTTTGGCCTTTGCTTGATTAAAAAAAGGGCATGATAATTTTTAATATATTTCTATCTCTCTTCAATAAAAATGTCTTGTATTTAGCATACAATCAGCAGCATACAAGGGGCTACAACTGTTGATGACTTGAGGCAGAACATCCCCTTTATTATCTCCCTTCTCTAGAGGAATGAAATACCCCAGAAATAGCGTAAGATACTTGTCAAATTAAAACCGTAAGAATCCTCCACATTGCCCTAGTACACCAGTGAACAAAGAAGCTGCAACAGCAATGAGGACTACTTTGTCCAGGTTGGATAAGTGAACCATTGGTTCTCAGATCTTTCCTGTAATAGCTCCATGGGCAGTGAAATTTTGGTGGTCATGGGTTTATAGGCCCCATCAAATAGAAAACTACTTTGGATCACCCTGTGAAATCCTAGTGGAAAAGTGTTTAATGCGTGAAAGGAAATAACCATAAAGAAACTGCATCCCTGTTCACATACACAGGATGCATGGAGGAGTCGCTGCCTTAAAAACAGCAGCAAATAATTTAGAAGAGAAACACTGACTTAATAGAATGGGTTACACATTAACGTAATTCACTAACATATTGAAAACCATTAAGGGTATTCCTCAATACCATTAAGTTATTGTATTTGTAGAAAAATTAATTTTACTTGTGCTTTGAGCATAGTACCAAATACAAGTCTTTAAGGTAATACCAAAGACAACAGTCATGTATAACATCCTGCAAAGTACTGTTTCTCAGTTCCCAGTAAAGTCAGCACTACTCTGCAATTCTGATATTTTAAGCTAAGAAGGTGTATACAATGCTAAGACTTTTTTAGTACTATTATAAAATTAGGTCTCCTACATCTTAATGGCCGAGGAAAGAAGTCAGTAGCTTCATGTGAAGTAACTGATGGTGTCAAGTCATCAGCAGAGGACTGCGTTTCTTCATCATCACCTGACAAGAGGTCCTTAGCAATTTCCTCCTGTATCATTAAAATAAAAACACAAAACCTCAGACTGACCATTAAGTACAGACTGGTGAGCATTTAGATACAGCAAATTCTGGGTATCATCAATTAAAATGCTTTACTGTAAGTAAATTTAGCAGACCACATTCCCTTAATTAAAATGATAGTTTGCTCCTCCTAAATCTAAGACTAAATACACCCATTCATTTCAGAGTTGGACACGTGTTAATTTTCCCTTAGTCTTCTATTAAAATGAACGCACAAGAAGTAACTTCTGCACGCATAAGATGTTTTTCCAACCGCTTCCAATGAAAAATGCCAGTGGAAACTGCCTCAAATATTTGGAATTCTGTCATTCTTTGCATCACAGACACACTAGAGCTTTAAAATGCTGCTTCCCCTTAAACTCTGGGAAAAAACAAAACAAAACAGCCAGGCACTTTTGTAGACTTTTGCGGTGAGGACAGTTACAGGTCACAGTATCTTCCCAAAACACGTACAAAAACTGTTGTTTCTGTATGTTAAAAAAAAAAAAAAAAGAAAAAAGAAGAGGATATTAAGAAAGAAAAAGCACACTTCCTCCACTAGCAGATGTGTTTGAGCCCCTTTGTATAGAGGGTAGGAAGGGAAGAACTGCGTTAGACAACAAGCCGACTACATTTCTGTAGCCTCAACACAATCATGAATCCTAATGAGAATCAGATGTGCAGAGCCATCATTATACCCTACTTTCTGCGGAGTTCACCGTTACATCATACTCAGAGAGAGGGGAAAAAAAAAAGAGACATATGCCTATTACCTCCATTCTTTATAATCCAAACTACTAACTGCATATGCTTTATAGCAGAAAATCAGACTAAAATCTCAGAATTCAAAGTTAGCTTGCAAAATCACTAAACCCAAAGTTTCGGTTCTCTACATCAGCAATGCAATATATTCAGTCAGTGCACATAAAAGAATTTCTCGCACTCCCCCAAGTTAAGAACTTTCCAAACAATACGCATTTGAAAGCCACATTCTAAAGCACTCAGGAATGCATTTTCAAGTTATCCACAAATGTTTTGATATTTGGCAAGTGTGTTACAAGCCAGAATTATTATTTTTGGACACTGCAAACATTATAAAAAAAACCCACTTCTATTTAAAAAAAAAAACAACAAAAAAATCCAACCCATTTAAAGTTCTTTGGATGTGTTTTAGGACAATCGTTAACTTTCTAATTTCTCATTTTAGTAACAGTGCTAATTAAGTTGCTATGCATTTTTAAGTGTGGTAGTAAGAATTAGAATAAAATCCTCAATATCCTTGAAAAAGAATTAATTCAGAGTAAAACTGTACATTAACAAAGATACATAATCTGTAATATCAAGAGACAGTGCAAAATATTTTAAGGTCACTTCTATTTCAGCTTTTAAACCATAATACGTGGGAAAAACAGTTCTAACTTACTTTATCTAGAGTCATATCTGGAAGTTCATCTGCAAGTTCACTTGGAGAGCTATCCGCACTGGAACCTGCCATAACTGGAATTGTGGGTTCATAGCCATAGAATGCCAGTAAATCTTCCAACGGCATGTTTCCTTCCTAATACAAGAGGATTTACAAACATATCAAACCATTGCCAAATACTTGTAAACAGTTCAGACCTAAAATGTTAAGACATTACTCTGAAGAAGTAAAAAAACCCAAAAAACAACAACAACAAAACCAACAAAAAAACCCAAACAAATGTAACTGAAACCATGAATCTTGATTAGAGATTTAAAGTATTTTCAGGCACAGGACTGAAATTATTCATAACCATGCCTCTTGGCATAAAGGGAAATTCCACCAAGCTACTGAATAAAACTGTTTACTGCATGAAACTAAAGAATAAATACAAAAAACTTCCTCTTACTGAATTTACACTGTAAAGCATGATTTGCCTGTATTTCAAGACAGTGGATACCCTAGAACCACTAACAACCCCCCTACAAGAGAGAAAGCCAGAAAAACTTGAAGCTTTCAGTCCTACAGTTACAGCTGCAAGTGTGCAAACCCCTGTAAAAATAAACCAATCTAGCAACTTCAAAGCCCTCCTTTCCATCTCCCACAGAACATACTTTTATCATGATCACTGAGAAGGTAACAGAAGACTAAGTCTTGATTTGTAACTTGTTTTTTCCAAGAGCTTCTGATCAAATGATTTTAGCAAGCATCATTATACTTGCACCCTAATACAATTAATAAGACAATAAACAGCAAATATTTTTTAAGTTACCTGACTCAAGCCATCAAAATATTAAAAATATTTTCCAATGTTTATACCTTTAAAAGTTATATTACCTTTAAAAAATTCTTGTTGAACTCATACACTGATTAAATTACTTGTTTTCTTTAGTCAGCTAAGGTCTTAGTCCTGTAAAGACTTTTCACAATGGGTAAACGTAAAATCATGTCCAAGTCTTTCCAGGATCGGGACCTAAAGTAATAAAGCGTTTAAGATGAGTGGCTCTCTCTTCTTCCTTCATTATAGAAGCACAAGATAATTTTGTGGAGTAACAACTCCATTTTAACCACCAGACTTGCCAACCTGCTTTGCTATTATAATTGCAAGCTCATAATCAGCAAAAAAATCCAATTGTAAAGGTAGCACGACAGAAAAAAAAAACAACAAACCAACCAACAAAAAACTCCCCCCCAAAAAACAGGAGTATAAAGAGTGTCAACTCCATACTTAGAAAATTGTTTTTTACATAGACTATAAAAACACTGCCTCTTATCTGATGCTAAAAATTACTTCCTTGGGGCTCTGTTGACCAAAATCTGCAGTTGTACCGAGTACTGTAAGCGGGCCACTGAACAGTAATGCAAGCAGCATCAGTTTGTGGGTGTTCAGCATACTTTGAAATTTTTAATGCACTGCCACAGATGAACAAGAGGTTTACACAGGAAAAACATGTCATCAAAAATGGTAAAATGGAATAAGGAAAGCCAAGGAGCATGTTTGTCATTTCGTACACCCACCAAATGCCAAACTGATGAAGCTAAGACACAGAACTGCCATTTACATAGCAAATGAATATGATCCACCACACCTAAAGCAGGACTGTTTGTCTGCATATTGGAAAAGCAAAACTTGACCAACAGAATCAAATACAGCTAGCTGGTCACTTAACAGTATGCAAAATGGGCAGTGTCAACTTACATACAACTTATAAAACTTAGAAGTGATATTGGAAGACAGGACTCTAAAACTTCCTTCCATGATTCCCCTACCAAAACAAAAAGACTACTAAATGAACTTAGAAGTGATGTTAGATGACAGGACTCTAAAACCTGCTTCTGTGATTCCTCTACCAAAGTGAAAGGATTACTAAATGAAAAGTATGAAGTTAATATAACACTAGTATGAACTTATAACACTAGTATCTAAGCTAAGGTCAGCCTTTTTGTGAAGATGCACTACTACATCCTAACAAGACCTGATTTTTTTTTTAACAAGCTGCAAAGGCATGTTGCAGGAAACTGACTTATACAATACAAACTGAGGAGCAGGCTGAGTTCTTTTCACTAGAAAAATTGTGACATGTATGGACATTTACAAGTCACTCTTACCTTTTCTAAATCTTCAATTTCAGTGCTGAAATTTTTGCTTTCTTCCATCATTTCCTCTTCCTCAAGGGTTCGCTCATCATCATAATCATGTACCAGCATTTCAGCAGATGGGTCAAAGTCATGATCCTCTGACGATAAAGAGCCAACTATCAAAAAAACTTAATTTGAGTAATCCTTTTGTTTCTATACCAACATATGAAATTACATCATAAAAAAAAAAAGCATGAATTCTCTTACGTACAGGGTCAGAGCTCTCAATGGAGTAACTCAAACAAAGTCCTAACTACTTGACAAATTCAGCTGTTTTCAGCTGACCTCTTTCTGTGTTTGTAAGCAATAGGTGCAGTTTTCTCTTTTGCAGTATAGGATACTTGGAAGAAGTACCTAAACTACTGAAACAAAGTTTCACAAAGTAAAATCCCAAATTAGTATTTTACAGAGTAAAAGGTTGCTCAAAATACCCTTGAAATCATCATTAAGGTAAAAAGCACACGTCAAGGTTTCAGATGCTGCAAGACCATGATTTACAGAGTCTGATTCTACTCATGTGATGTTTATGGTAATTAGTATAGTTTTTCACTGCTAAACAGGTAAATTAGGTTATGAATTACCTTCTCACCACAGTAGCAAGGTAAATAAAGGGTAAAGATTTGCTTCAGATTTGCATTACATATGTAGCTTTTATTAAAACTAATTCTTAGCACTTGACCTAGAAAGGAAGAATAAATGTAGCAGTTTCAAGAAATACTGAGGAAAATATACTGGAAATGAAGCAGTGCTTCCAGTAGTTCACATTAACAAGGCATAGTGACAGCTCTGTGGTCCTTTTCATTACTTAAGAGGATACTTTAAATCATTGAAAAAGTACTGTTATTAGGTGTATCTTGCATTTATATGTTAAGTGTATTTTAAGTGTATTTTAATGATAACCTTTCTGTTATAAAGGTTATCATTAGATTCAACAAGTTTTAAAGATGCAAATATTCTGCACCCCAAAGTGGTGATAAAAATTACTAAATTGCAGGGTTGTTTTGCTCTTTAGTGTTAACTTCCTTACAGAGGAAAGAAACAGATTGGGGCACTTCTCTTTCATGTCTGGTTTCCCTTTTGGTTCTTACATTCTACTGCTCTGTTGCAATCCTTAGCTTACAAGCAGCTAAGAAAAAGTTTACTAAGAATTATTTCCATGTAAGAACTTCTGAGGAAGTTCTGCAGGGAGCAGCTACAAATTTTCAATCCTTTCCAAAAAAAATAAAGCAGTATCCCTCTTTGCACCACTTCCAGTCTTGAAAGAGACAGTTCTATACACTAATGCTTCCAAGTCTTAAAGCACCTAACTAATTTTATATCGATTAGGTTAAGTGCTCATTCCTAATATGCAGGTAATTAAAGCAAACTTTCGCTGTTCACTTAATACTGTGAAAGTTCATATCATACTGTAGAGAAACACTCATGCCTTAACAAATTTATATCTGTGTGCTCCAGAGTATTGTTTCTAACCCATATTCTAACTCATTTTATGTTTGAGTAACTGAAGTGAAAGCTCTTTTATCTAAAGTCTACAACAGGAATAAAGTCCCAAGTATCCAAAAAACAAGTTCAATACATTTTGTAATAGTTATAAGAGAAACAACCAAAAGCAGCTACGCAGAAATACAGCCCCCAAATACTATTTTGAGAGTAGCCCTGCTGATGTTAACTATGTGTGCTTGTGTAAAGTATTCCAAAGAAACTTAAGAGCAGTTAAAGGCTTAAAAATTACTTATCACTATGATTCAGAACATCCTGTTATTACTAAGAAGTCAAAAATTTACACAAGCATATAGTTATCAGCAACAAGAGAAGCAGTCTCTCTCTAGGCTACCTGGCTTTACTGAGATGCTGACTTAAAAGTGCAACAAAACGTTGTCCTCATTTTGGGTTCCGAGCAGCCAATTACTAACTGCAACCAGAGTTAAGGGAAGGACTTCACAGTTCACATCTCCTTCTCTCAAATTTATCTAGCAGGCGGTTAATTGCGTGGAGATGAAGCGTTAGGAAAGGTACGAAACGATAAATTTGGGAAGAATCAGGAAGGCGAGCGCAGCGTGCGGGCTGCAGGCCGGGTGCCGGAGCAGGAGGTGGGCGAGGACGAACCTGGGCTCGAACTCCCAAAGGAAGCCTGCGGAGAGAAGCGAGAGCAAAGTGAGAACGGGCTCCCACCGGCCGGGCAGCAGTCTTCATTTCATGCTCCCCGCCTCCATCCCCAGAGCTGTCCGCCCTTCCACTGCCGCCCCCCACCATCCCCAGCCCCTTCGTCCCGCCCTGCTGGCCCGTCCATCCCGTTCACCCTCTGCCTTCCCTCCTTCGCTAGCTCGCTCGCCGCCTGCCGCTGTCCTCTCCTCCTTCCCCACGGGTAAAAGCCCCCAGGAGCTGAGCCCGGCCCGACCGGCGCTACCGATCGCTCCAGCAGTGGCCAGGAGAGACATGACAGGGGCACGCAGCACCGGACCGGCCGCCGCTTCTTCCCCGCTCCCAGCCCGGGGTTTGCTCCTCCTCCCTCCCGCGGGGCTCTTCTCCATCGCCCGAGCTACGGAGCCGCCGCCGGCCCGACCCGCTCCCCCCAGGGCCCTCCGCACCGGTCGCGCCCCTCTCCGCGCCCGGCCCAGGCCTGTCGGCCGCCCCCGGGCTGCGAACCCGGCACCCGCGCTGCGCGGCGCCCGCCGTGCGGCCTAGTCGCGCAGGCTCCCGCTGCCCCGGCGCCGGCGGCTCCACCGTCTGTCCCGCCGCCCTGCAGCCCGGCACGCCTTTCCGCGGCGCCGGGCGGTCCCGGAGGCGCCTTACGGGGATGTCGAGGCGGGCGCGGGGGGTCTGCCGGTGGCGGCGGCCCACGGGGAGCCGGCCGAACTCCGACGCCCCAACCTGCTCTCCCCGCTCACCTCCGCCATATTGGGACGATCGGGCTGAGGAGCAGCGCTGCGCCGAGTGCCCGGATGGGGCCGCTAAGCCAATAGCAGCCGCCGAACCCCAGCCGAAGCCGGCCGGGAGGGAGCGGAGGGGCCGACAGGACCGACCTGGGGCGGAGGAGGCGGCGCCGGGGCAGGGGCCGGGGCAGTGCCGGGACCCCACCTCCGGCTGCGGGGCCGCCTTTCGCCCCGGCCGGAGAGGGCGCTCTGCTCTTCCCGGTCCGCTGCGCGCCGGGCCTGCCCCGCCCGGAGAGGGCGCTCAGCGCCAACCTGTGAGCCCAGGCCACAGCGGCTCGGGCTGGCTTCCGCCCCCCCCACCTGGGGAAGCCTGAGGCGGCGGAGGCTGTTTGCTCTGGGGCGAGGCGAGCGGCAGTCGTGCCACCCCAGGGCCGCCCCCGGCCGGCTGGAGCTGAGGCAACTGGGTCATCATGACCGTCTGGCTCAGCGTGTCTGCGTCGTCGCGCTGTGCTGTCCTGGCCTGTCCTGTCCCGTCCCGTCCCGGGCCAAGGGGTGCCCTGCGGGGGCAGTATCAGCTGTGTCACCCGCGCCTCCCTTGGTGTCGAGCCCCTTCTTAGGTGCTGGAGTGGAGGGCGGCTGGTAGTTACACTGACACCGAACATCCTAAGAGTCTGGAGCAGGAAACAAATGTCCAAGCCTTCAAACCGTGCTGTTGTTGTTCGCCTGCTGTGGCTTAAACAGAGAAAGTTCAATTTACTTTACAGTGGGGGTTTTCTATACAAATGTTGAAGCGATTTACATGCAAGTAGTATTTATTCTATTTCTCCATGGGTTTTTTTTTTTTTGTTTGTGGTTTTGGGGTGTTTGTTTTTGTTTTTTTTTTTTTGTTTGTTTTGTTTTTTTTTGTCCTGGTACACATAAAGGGTGAGTCAGGCAGTTTTAAGCTTCATCCAGGTTCTTCATCCCAGGCTACAAAGACTTTTAATTTCAGAGTCACATATTTCTGCTTCTGGCCAAAATAGCCTCTGCCATGCTAGCTGTATCAAATACTGCACTGTTGAGGAGGTGCTGTGCATCACAGCAACATTTGTGCTACAGTGCCCCAGACTGCATCCAGCCCCAGGAACCTGGGAGGTTCACAGATGTGTTACAAAGTGAACAGCTTCTTTGGGTGCTTCCAAAGTTGGGCTTGGGGACAGTGCAGAGATCCCAAAATAGTTAGGTACTTAAGCAGTGCAGCTCTATACTGTTTATTTATTCTGCTGGGACCTGTCGCTTTGAGAAAGTGTAAATTAACTTGTGTCATGGGCTGCACTGATGAGTCTAGTCTAATTCCAGTATATAAGCTCTGCAAGTGCCTTCATACTACACAGCAGCCAACAATGTAGACATACCTGCTCTTGATGTACCTGGGGTACAGTGCTGACAAATCTCAAAAAAAAAAAAAAATGTAGAAATGCTTTTCTTTTTCAGGAAACTAGTCACGGTCACAAACAACTACAGCAGTACCTCATCCTCTGACTGCTGATCGATCAGTCTTTGCCTTTTCCCAAAGTTGTATACACAGTGTACATTGCATGTGCTCAAAAATTAAGAAGAAATATTTAATCAATTACTTTGACTGATCTGGAATGCCATTATATGTCACTAATGTTCCTTAGAGTCTTTCAGTTTTGTTGCTCCCCACATACACAGAAACCCAGTTTCTATCCCTTTTCCCTTGAAGCCTCAGCTCAGGTAAGTTTCTGATGTATGCGGAACATGTAAGACATACACAAGCCTGTTCATCTTATCAAAATATAGCACAGAAAGTGCAGCAGGAAGAATCACCAGTCCAATACATATTTGCTACTATATATGTTTTGTCAATAGGAATTCTTGCCAATTTGGATGCAAGTAGCTATTTCCTAACTTCTGAAATACTTTACTACTTCAACTGTTCTTCTTGTTCTTCAAAAGTCTTTCAACTGTTACATGTGATCAAGTTTTTCAGTTGTGTGCAATTTTACAGAAAAATTTTCAGTTACTAATTTGCTGCTTAATCTTTTATCAGGTTTAGATCAGATTTAGAATTGAGAAGTTTTATTATGATTCAGACCTCTCTGATAAAATAGTATGAACTTATAGCTCTACCACAGCAGGTCAGAGGGTTTGTTCCAGAGCTGTCATAGAAGTTGCAAAAAGAATTCTGGAAAAACTAGTGCTCAGAGTTGTGGACAGGCTAAAAAAAAAAAACAAAACAAAAAAACAACAAAAAAGCCTTACTGGGTTCTAAATCATAACCAAAAATGTCATGAAGCTGATCAGTTACAGATGAGTTTTAAGGTAAGACTGCAGAAGCTCTAGAAGAAAATCTGTTGATCTGTAACATTTTTTCTCCTTTACCCTTTAAGAATAGTATAATGTCTTTTCCATTCTCCAGTCTTAGGTGTATGGTATCAGAGATACATCCAACAGATATTTGGTGATCAGAGAATATCATAACCATGTTTGAAGTCTTGTCCTATATCTGGGTGTTGTGAATGTTTTGATAATTTTTCACTTCAGTCCACACTTTTCTAGCAAACCTGTTGCCCAAAGCCCTGGAGTAATGGGTCTCTCATAGCCCTTCCTGTAGGCATACTGGCAAAAAGTAAAGCCTACTTGTCCAGGAAATGGAGCTGGTCTTAGATGCTTCAGCTGTATCTCTGCTAGTAAAGTAAGTATGCTCAGGAATGTCTCCTAGACATTGAAAACACCAAAAAGCACAAGGCTGCCCACATCTCTGCTAGCAAAACCTCTGCTTTCTTCAGAGAGTGCCTGTGGCAGATGGACCATCGAACACAGTAACTCCTGAAGAAGGAGGCAGGCTGGTGTGAGAAGTGCATGAAGCATGTGGAGACCATCCTAACAGTCTGATGTGATGGATTACCATATGCCAGTGCTATTTAACTTACCAGAAAAGATAAAATCATAAAAGTACAAGTCACCATCTCCTGCCAATCTATATTCTTTGAGCTTTGAGATGGGAGGATGGAAGGAAGCCCATTTATTAGGCATGTCACCACTCTTAATTACATTGCTCGTTGTGCAGATACTATGGTTTTGAGGATCGTATTTGCAAGAGAATGGATACGCAAAAGAAGTCTTTAAATCCCTAGTGGTGTCTGTATCCCAGTACTTTAATTTTCATCAGTGCAAGTAACACAGCTTTCTGCAGTACTGACTGAATTACTGGCTAACGTAAGGAAGTTTGACTTTTTAAATAGTACTGCTCACTTAACCTCTCATGCCAAGTTTTCAAAAGGAACAGTTTCACATACTGCTTTTAGTATTCTGCTGTTTTTTAAAAAAGAAAGTATAATTTCTCCCTAGAGAACCTGGGTGAAAAGTTGTAAGTGATTTACTTCTCATAATAATAATAATTTTATTAACATGCAAACCAGCCTGTTTTTCTCTGAAGCTTATCAGCAGCTGCAGATTTACAGCAAGGAGGTGTTTTACCCAGACATACAGGCAGATAAAGCACTGGCAATTACATAAGAGATGGTGTAATATGAGCATAATAAATATTTTTAATTTAGGGAACCTTTTTGTGGTTTCTTTAATGAATTTAAACAATTTCATTTGTATATAATCATAAATAGTTGTAAACAAAAAGTTAGATATTGTAGCAGGAATGTAGGCAGCCTGACTCTCCTGGTTGTGTTACTCCCTCAGTTCACTTCTACCAGGAGAAGCAGCTCTTCCATGAGCACTTCCTACCAAACCATCCTTAATTGGAATCACCATCTTTCTTTGTTCTGTCATTCAGTCTAAAGTGCCAAGGGGCTTCTACCTAGCCAGTATATTTGTCAGCCTCTTTTACATGTTGCTTGCATAGCATGTACTGTCTTTCTCCCTTTTTTCTAGAGAATGCATCCTCTCGCATCCCATGTAGCTTCTCTGTTTCCTGACTCATCCCCATGCATCTCCTGCCCACTTGGGCATTTTGAAGATGTGGTCTGAGGAATGCTTGTTACCAGGTACTCACCTTAGGCTGCACCCCGCAGCTCTTACGGTTTTACCACTGAAGGGATGGGATAATGCTGGTGCGAACAGGACAAGCCCCATGCTCCCTGAAGGGCTCAGCTACCCCAGAAAGGGCTCCTTGCTTAAAGAAAGAGGCTTTCTGATTGTCTTCATGCTGAAATGTGACTTCATTTTCAATATAACTGAAACCAACTGTTAGTTATGTATAGAAAAACAGATGACTAAGAACCTCCTCTGTATGTCTTACTGCTGGGCAAGGAGGAGTGTCGGAGTTTATAATCAATGGGTAGGTGTATGATTAAATTGTAAACAATTAAACGCATGATGAGAAACAATTTCTCCTACGTATAGTATCACACCTCACTAATTTTCTTTTTATAGCATTGACAGATATGTCACATTGTATGAAAGAAAAAAAATCAAGCTTTTTGGTGTCTCTCAAAATATTTTAAGCATATACACAATAGCCACCATAATCAGCAAAATATTTACAGGAAATTTGCTTTTTTTTTTTTTTTTTAGTAAAGAAATGCTATTAGCCATATAGTATAGTGTAATAGGATATCATTGTTTCGGAATGACTGAAAAGGAATGTTTCTTTAAAAGGAAGCCCTATAGTTGTGTTTTGAGGGTGTTTTGCCTATTTCTTTTGAGCCAAGTTAGAATAACTAGGAAGTTTACAGAAAGTATCATCATTGCCTTTCAAAAAGTTCATGAAGATATGCAAGCATTTATACATGACTCTTGCAGATTGTGAAAGCTAAGGCACAGAAAAGTAAAAAACAAAACAAAACAACCCCCCACTGCTCCAAACTCGGCCAAAGGCTAATGCAGGATCTCTGGCAGAAGTGAAAATCAAAACAAGACAATGCTGATTTGAAGCTACTGCATCATCTTCACAGATTAAAGTTTGTATTTCAAGGATTTCAAATTTATTTTCCACAAATACCAGGAGTTTCTACTAGCAACATACAAAAATGCCACTATGTGAGAGTATCACTTCTGTTGGGTAGGTGTCTATATAGAGGGACATTTCCAGTTCTGAATGGAGAGCCTCTGAAATTTTTTCAGTGATCTGGAAAACTGCATAACATAGCCCCAGGCAAGTAAGACTGAGAAAGTATTTCGTTTGCTTTTGACCCTATTCACACCCTTTCATACAATTAATTTCCTTGGGTTGCTTTTTTGGTATTTGTTTGTTTTGGTAGGTTGGTTTGCATTTGTGTGGTGTTTTGTTTTGTTTTGTTTTGTTTCCAAAGTTTCAGATAACAGAACTCTGCTGCCTGGTTTTGTCTACAAAGGGAAAAACAGAGAAAAAGGATCAGCTGAGAAAGAGCTTGATTTTCCTCTTTAATCCTTTGCATTGAATCTTCTTAGAATACTAGAGCTTTGCTGGGGCATTTCAGCTTGGTTTAAAGATATAAGAAAGCTGCTAGTCAGAAAGCTGGGTTTAGTCTTTATTGAAAATACTTGTAAGTGAATCTTATTTTGGTCATAAATCCTGCAGGGTTTTTTTTGTGGTTTTTTTTTTTTTTTTTTAATCCTCTCAAAGGCCGATTGAAGGTAGGGAAGTGCAACAGCTGAATCCCCTCTACCAACCATAATAGTTCTTTCTGGGGATCATTACAACAAACTCGGAAGATCTTTGCAGCCCATGTTATACCATATTGTGTTTAGTATTTATGACAAAACCTAGGCTTCTAGCAGTTCTAGGAAACAGATCTAAAAAAAAGTCTACATTTGTTTGGTTTGACTTTTTAGAGGGGATGGGGTAGGGAAAGATTATTCTATTAATTAGATAATATAGCTGGGGAAAAAAATAACAAATTTTGCTACGTGCAATTCCTTCATCACATCTGCCTATGTGAAGAAACAAGGCATCTCTTGGCCAGTTTGCAAAGGTGAGCCTCTAGTAACTACACATGCTTCTGGAAAGCATGGTAATGTATACACAGATGGTGGGCAAAACTGGCAGAAAACCTTTACAAAAATGTTTTTTTTTACACTTTACCTGAATGTGAAAAGTTTCTAAATTAATCTAGACATTAAAAAATCAGAAAAATAAAATGTAAAGTTGGTATCAGTACAGATTTTTTCATATATATGTAAGTGTTGTGTTTTTTTGTTTCGTTTTGTTTGTGGGGTTTTTTGTGTGGTTTGTTTGGTTTGGTTTTGGATTTTATTTTTGTATTTTTTTTCATAAGAAAGAAGGATAAACCAAATAGATTTGGGTATGAAATTAACTTGGACTAAAATGAGATTTGCGTGTTTGTGTTCAAGATCCTATCACTGTTCTGGTCCTCCGGCCTCCTTACTTCAAAATTAACGTGCTCTAAGTTCAAAAGATAGCTAGGTTTGTTGTAAGGAAAATACAGGAATTTCATTTTATAAAAGAGTAAAGACAAGCATCTTATGAAAAAGTAGTAACTTGGCATTGTATCTTCAGTTCAGAATTCCTTCCATTTGTTTCTTTTCATCTAAACTCTTCCTTGTGATTAATAGTTATTCATTTGAGTTCTTTGTGAAATTTAGAACAGCGGGTATTCGGTCGCTGTTGTTTCACTTTCCAGGGTGGAACAGGGCAGAAATTAAGTACATTTAGGATTTGCTTGCATACTATTTTAGATGTGGATAGCATGACTTTATCTTCCAATGGAATAAATATCACACGGACAGCATTCATCTGGGACATATCTGAAGAACAGTTGCACCCTTTTAACCTCAATTCATTAGCTGGATAACTTATATGAAAGGAATAATTCTTAATGGAGATAAACCATTAAAACAGTTTCAAGTAACCCTTGGTTTAATACTGCCCAAAGTTTCTGAAATCCATTCTTGGAGATTTTTTCAGTTACAATATAGGTGAAATGAAGAAGCTGCTCTTTTAAAAGCTTGATTCTTAATAATCTTTTTACCTTCAATTAGTATAAACAAAAGAATGGCCTCTGAGTTTTTATCCTGGCTTTTCACTAGTGTCACAAAGATACTGATTCTTTTCGGTAGAGGCAGTCATCACTTTTACAGATATAAAATCATCAATTAATTTCAATAATATAGGTCAGATTTTTACTTTCATGTCATTCAAAATTAGTATGTACACATGGCTTCAAAATATGAACCGCTACCTACAGCTTTCTTGAAGTCTTTGCCCAGAATGTTACTCCTGTCAAAGTAATTTTAATATTAAAGTTCTTCAGGAAAAAAAATGACTCAACATTATGTTTTATGCTTTAATTTTCAGATCTATTTAGTACTTGTTGGTTGTTATTAAAGTGCATTAGACATGGTAATTATCATGAGATGCTCAGAACTCTTGAAAAAATCAGTAACTACAAGTTATACATCCTACAATGTAAATAATAATGGCCAATTGCTTAATACAGTCAAATCCCGTTGTCTTAATTGTGTTGTTAGACCCGCTGAAATCCTGAAGCAATTGCAAAATTCATCCTACCTTCCTTTCCTGGAAGGGATAACATACATAAACAGACAAGCCAGATACTTTATGCTAGTGTTCATTGTGTTACTGCAAGAGATAACGACTATGCATTTTTGTATAATGCTTCTATTCTTTTAATTTTCCTACTTAAAATGCTTCACATTGTGAACACACAGCTTAAAGACACGTAAAACTTCACAATAAGGACTGTTTATTATAACTGTGTTTGTACTGAAGAACCCTCACTGAGTCTGGGATCTGGCTGTACAAATACTTCTCTGTTGAGAGAAGCATGTATTAGAATTGGGGTTTTATTATTAAGTTAGCATTTTCTTCCTATTTTTTAAATACAGGGCTCACTTTATCAGAAGCTTTCTGGAGCAAATCAGTATTAATCAGATTTTAAACCCGTTACATGAAAATTCAATTGTCACACTGGGATTTTAGTACAAGGTCAAGTGTTTTGTACATCCTCATGAGTGACATGAAAATGTGTAATAGTAAGTAATTAAGTATGTACCCATATTTTTTTCTTTAATAGTTGCTTAATTAACAATCTTAAGTGTGTAATACACTTGGGTGTCTTGTATCCTATTCCTAGAACAACTAGAAGTCACCATATTTCAAGTGCCTGTCAAAATACATTTTTAAAATACATTTTTAACTTTTGGTCTTGTACTTCATCCTATCATCCAAGCTTGCACAGTAAATGAGTTAATGTTAAATTCATTACACATTTTTCATACTAAAATGAGTTCTAAAACTTGTATTTACATATGGATGGTGAGTATCCAATGGGAGGTAAAATGTTTCTGGTTTCATTTCTTATATCTCAGCATTTTCCACACATTTTTGTTTTGTTGTGTTCATTCAATGTTTTCATATGCTGATGTAGACAGTTCCTTACGGAATGAGCTCTCTCTCTTCTGTTAGCTTTTAGTCCATAGTCTGCTCTGCACCAAACAGAACCTTAAATTACATATAGTGTTAAAAATACTAAATTTGGATGAAAGCGCTAAATGTGTTTTGCTTCTCTCTTCATCAAACTACACAAACATTCAAAACAAGTAATTTTTAGCTTGTTCTTAAAATATCCGCTATTGTCTAAACTCCAGTTGAGTTACCCTTTGCTTACATCATGATTCATTGAAGGACTGCTAAAAACATGTGCGAACATCTGTGGCAAAAATCTTGGCCTACTTTTCCAAGTATGCCTAACAAAAGAGAGCTGTTCATATGGATATACCTTCCTCCCAGATACTAACTTCCAGTGTAAATGTCATTGAATCATAGAAAGGTTTGGGTTGGAAGGGACCTTAGAGATTATCCAGTTCCAACCCTGAGCCGCGGGCAGGGACACCTTCCCCTAGCACGGGTTTCTCAAAGCCCTGTCCAACCTGACCTTGAACACTGCCAGGGATGGGACAGCCACAGCTTCTCTGGGCACTCTGTGCCAAGGCCTCAGCACCTTCACAGAGAGGAATGTTTTCCTAATGGCTAATCTAAATCTCCCTTCTGTCATCTTAAGCAGGTCACCCTTGTCCTGTCACTACACGCCCTTGTAAAAACTTCATTGTAATCTCCTATAGCATTTTTCCAAAACAGACAGGTTCTGCTAGGCCTAACTAGTTTCAGAAGCTGTTTCTGTTAAGTATCAACCACTTTAATGCTCTCACCCTCTTCTGGGCTCCATATACGTCAGGAGACCCAGGTACAGTTGGGTTCAAAAGAACAAACATGGTTTACAACCAAAAAGTGCTGTAAATACTTCTTTGCAAAATTACTATTCTGACAATCTTCTTACTTCTTCATAACAGATAATGACTATGCTCATACTAGGTTTTCTTCATCATGGAATGGAATATGTATAGTTTTATCAGTGTAGTTCAGTAATTCCACACACAAGCAAAACAACATGGTATCTGTAGAAGCACTGTTTTGCTGGTATAAACTTGGTGTGCATCAGAACCAGCTGGTATACTTAGGCCATGCGTGGCAGGAATCCCTTCACAGACAAAATTCCTATGTCAGCAGGCTTGCAAATTAATTCCTTTAAGCAAATGCTTGCATGCTAATAATGTCTTGTTGACTTTGATGGAACTGCTTAAGTGCTTGTGACACGTAAACTAAAGTGTGCTACAAGAGGAGAGCTCTTGATTTTAATTCAGTGTGAGGTTTGCCACTGATCTTAATGAGCCAAGGACATCACCTCAGCTATCTGCTGGATCAAACTCTTGCTTTTCATGAAGTGGAAATGGCAGTATACCTTCTTTTATGAAACAATTAGAGATATAAATCAAACCTGTTTCCCATTACTACTTTAAAGTAATTACCCCAATGACTATCACAGCTTTTCCTGTCGTTACTAAAATTGGTTAGTAACCAAGTAAAATTGGTTAGATGTGGTTATTGTCAACAGAAGGAAATAGAAGGATCTTGCATGAAGCAACACAAACAAAAACTCATTAGGAGGACTGATGTTAAATTGACAATCTACTGCTACTTACTGTGTTTCTCTTTTGATACCCATGGTATATAATAGATTGCAAAGCCAGAAAATGCTCAGAATAGGTGAGCAGTGTGAATTGAAAGGTCATTTCAGATCATTAATACAGCCTTAAATGTGTGTTGTCAAGGTGGCCTGGAAATGCTTTATTGACTCTTTGTTTTCATGTTGCTTCAGGTTCACCTCTGACCTTGTTTTCCTAGAAACTGTTACGCATCCTATTTTAGGATTATACATGTTGCCTTGGGATTTGTATATGACCTCTTTGTTCAAAGCTTTCTTGGTATTACATACGCCTGAATCACACAGCATAAAGCGTCGTGGAGTCCTGAGATGTTTTTGGTAACTTTTCCTGATTGAACAAATCTGTTAGCTTCTAGCTACTACTTCGGCACACGTCTGATATGGGTTCTAAATTACTATTTTGAAAGATATTTTAATAATGAAACCTGAGAGTGTGGGCACTTTTGGTACCATGGTCCTGGTGACTGCATATGGATGTATCAGGCTTGGCTCCTTGGCAAGACTGTGATGGGAACCTACAAGAACACTGCTGCTGTTAGGAACTGGAACTGGGGTTGACTACTCAAGAGTTGAGTGGATGGCAAATGTGACCAACAGCAGCTTCAGAGCTTCTGACAGCCTTTTAAAGATTAAACTCATGCATTTTCTATGATTTTTCTTCAGTTTTTAGTAATTTTTATAGTAAATGTTGCTTTCGAGTAATTTTATCAGTTTCAAAAGTGGGTTGACAGCATATATATATATGCCCGTTAAATGCATTAAAAATGCATTTAAAAAATCCAGGGTCAAATGCAGGCTCTAGAAACACTCTCCAGTACCCTTTCTAATGATGCTTAAGCACGATTTCATGTATTTAATTTTTCTCCTAATTGATTGCAAAATAACCTGCCTCGTGCTGGAAATAGGATTTAAAAATCTAAAACGCCTAAAACGTGAATTCACTTATTTCCCAGCCGGCAGAAATCCATCACATTTCTTCCAGAAAAAGGAGCGCAGAAGGACTGCACGCACGTCCAGCGCTTTTCCCTGCTTACGCTTGTAAACTGAAGCCATTCCTTCTGACCGGGTGAAGACGCCCGTTTTCTGCCCTTCGATCAAACGGCGCTCACTGACGCGCTCCCTTCCCCCCCGTCCCCGCTACGCCTGCGAGTCGCGCTTGGCTGGGTCGAGGTTCGGGAGGACTTGGAATCCGGCTACGCCCGCCGCCCTCCCACCGGACTTTCCCCGACACCTCGCCTCAACCCAGGTGCCCCGTTGCGGCCGCTCAGCGGGGTGCCAGTGCCGCTGTCGACAGGGCCAGCGCCGCGCGAGGCCGCGCAGCTACACTGTTAATTACGGCGGCGGCGGCGGCAGCGCCGGGGACTCCCGCGGGCGGGGCGCGCTTGGGGGATTCCCAGCCTCCCGCGGAACTTTCGGGATCGTTCCGTGACGTCACGGCCGGGGGGCTCCCCGCGGCGGGGCGGTGTCGCGGCAGGCAGGCCCCGCCCCAGGGTCGTGCGGAGGCTCTCGCGAGGCCTGCGCGCGAGGAGCACTGAGGCTCGGAGCGGCGCCATTTTAAGAGCGAGGCGAGCGGGGTGTGTGTATGTGAACGCGTATGGTGTGTGCGCTGCGCTCTTGCGCCCGCGTGTTCTCCCCCTCCTCCGGTTCTCCGGGTCCCACAGCCGCCAGGCCCAGGGCACCACCCACCCACCCCCCCCCCCCGGGGGGCTCCGGTGGCGCCGAGCAGAGGGCGGCTGGGTGGGCACCGGCAGTGCCGTGCGGGGCGCCCCGTCCCCATCCCGTCCCCTTCCCTGCCGCGCGGCCAGGCCCGCCCCCGGGGCCCCGGTGAGGCAGGACTAGCGCGGGCCGACGAGTCCAGCTCACCCCCGCCCCATGCCCGTCGCGGCCCCGCAGCGGAGAGGCCGGGGGTAGCGGTGGAGCAGAGGGTCTGCACGCGCATTGAGGAGGCGGGCCCCGCTGGGGCTTCCCCCGGGCGCGCTGGGGCTTCCCCAACGGCTCCCGCCGCTCCCTAGGCTCGTTCTGTGCTTCTGCTCAGTGTCCCTGGCGCAGGTCAGCGCCTCGCTCTCGGCTGCGTTGTGTGGAGACGTCCATCCTTCCCAATAAAACGAGAAATGCCCTTTCCCCCGCGCCCCCTCCTGTCCTTCCTGTTTTCCTTCCCTTCTCTAGGGAGCTGGAGGCAGCGTTCCCCATGATCGTGATTGTTCCGTTCTCCGGGACGAATGAAGGTTTAACTGAGGCAGCTGTACCCCCGTTTGGCCCCCTGGTTGCATGTGTTTGCTTTGCTAGACTCAGGCATCTGTGTGTGTAACACCAGGTTTCAGAAGGAAGAGCTGATTGTTCTGGTTCTTTTTACCGTAGGCAGTTCGGATTACAGCTAGAGTCCTGGATTTTCGCAGCCTTTTGCTTCAGCTCCTGGGCAGGAAAAGAGGTGGAAACCGACCTGCTGCAATTGCGTCCTGTGAAAGGGGAGGAATACCGAACACTGCCCTGGGATAATTTGGCAAAGTGCTTCCTCCTGAAAAGGCTTCTGAAACAATCACCAGACATCTGGGAAGCGAATTGGAAGTTGAAGTCGTGAGGTTTTTCTTTCTAGCGGTGCTAAGCATTTCACCCATGGACATTGTTGTCCACATGGCATGGATATATACCTAAACTCACTACGTGCTCAGTATTCCAGCTGCCAAAATAAAGTGCTTGCTTTTTTTAAATACTTTTTTTTCTTCTGGGCAGTATTTTGTCTTGAGTCATCGGTATAACCGGTTTTGGTAACTGGTTCCACATTAAATGCAGCCTGAGCCACTGTGTAGACAGTGCTGAGAAGTTTCATGGCAAATATTTTTATCCCTACCTTACTTTTCAGATTTTCTGACATAGCCTTCCATTGTTTTGTAATGAGACCTATTTTCTAAATGAAGACTCTAATAGATGCTTGTTTATCATTTTTTCTTTTATATTTTATTTAGTATTTTTGTTAAAAAATGTTGTTGCCAATAAGCAATATGGAGGTATCCAGATAGCTCCTGTTTACAAATGCCTGTTATGTGAAGCTAGGAAGTGTTCCACAGTTCAGATGTGAAATCTGGATTTTCAGCTTCACAGGTTGTGTGTAAAAAGTGTATTTATTTCACCTGGAGCTCATGCTTCTTACAGTGATATGTACATGGAATAGACGAGAGAAGAAGCTGCCAGAGGAGAACAAAAAGCTTTTTAAAACAAAATTGGCAAATTTTGGAAATAGCCTTGCAGAATCTGTAAGCAGGAAGGATGGGTAGCTGATTTCTGTGAGGTCAAATCTATGTCAAACAGCTACGAATGTAGTATCAACGAGAACTGGGGATATTTTCTCAAGGAAAACAAACTGGAAAAATATAAACCACGCAGTACTAACACCTTGTGTGGTCCTCTTGCATTAGGTAAGTGGTGTGGTATTCATAAATAAGTTTATACTCGAATAAATATCACTAGGATGGTTAAACCAGTAACATTTACTGCCTAGAGGTTGTTGGTTTTTTTGAGAATCTTGAAATGTGCTTGCAGAATCTAAGTTTTACTTGCTGTTTTTAATAATTGACAGAATAATTCTTTAATATTTGATGAACACAGGTACAGGGAGAAATGTGTGGGTAGGAGTGTGGCTTTTCTGGGAGATTGAAAAATAGGTACATCAAGACTGTATCTGTAGGTAACAACCTTCATGTTAATATTGTGATCTCAGCAGTGAGCTATTATGCTTACTGAAAAGTCTGCTGGATGGCTTGCACATCTCAGTCTTCAAATTTGTATTAGATGTTTTTGCAGTATGACAGTACTAATGCAGATTTTGTTTCTCCCCTTTTCTGTACTTTGTCACTTATGGAAGCCAGGTATTTTTTACCAGAAATTAGTTTACTGCCTATGCAAACTATTTTTTAATGTGTTGATACTTTAAGTTTAGGTTCAGAGTAATTTCCTATTCTGTAATGGGAGTGAATGAGTCTGGTCTGCAAGTATAATATTACGAAAAACCTCTACCTTTTTGGAAGGATTCAAAACAAAATCTAGTGGTGAAATAACTGAACTTGCATGCTGTTTTTAGATGTATTGCTGTTCCCTTCCTCCCATAGTGTTTAAATGTTTCTGTAGATAGATACAGTTTAAATGTTGAAATTAATATGTTCACATTTGTTTTTCCTTGTAGATTTGTATTCAGCTGAACTGCTGTTTTGAAGAAAATTAAGATGGACAGAGCAACGTAATTCAAAAGTTAGTGTTATTTTCCCTTGAGCTCTTTTCCCCTTACCCCACCTTGGTTATTCATAAAGCTTTAAATAATTAAAGCATTACTGGATAAACTTTAAACTATCTGGTGAAGATGACACATTTACCATAGTTGCCACCTCTTTAATTTTTTTTTTTTTCCAGAGCTTCTGCAATACTGAATTATTACTAGTAGTGAGCTAGCGAAACAAAAATGTCCTTCTCTAAGGGCAGTGCAGAGGTACTTGGGAAGATGGCATATGTGAAAGCCTTGTAGAAAAAGTAAAGTTTTATGTGCTTATGTGAAGCTGTATCTGAAGATTACTGTGCTGTTTCCTCCCCTGTAATTTGTTATTTTGACCGCAGATGAAAGGCTTCCGTATAAGTTTTACAAATTTTGAGGCTCACTGAAGTGTTTCTGTGTGTTGTCTTGTCAGTGTCTAAAAGTTGATACAGCTTCAGTATTTTGCTTTCTTTGGGTAGCTCTGCTGTTTTGTTATGTAACTTCTGTTTCAGTTTTGATGTTTTGAAAACATGGGAAGTGTGGAATGTGAACAGGAGGTGGTTTCTGTGTTTCTGGCTTTGTGGCTCTTCTGTATTGAGTTCAGTGTGGCTGGGGATTGACTGAATGAACTGAGCCACATGTGAAGGAAGGAAACCAACAGAGAAGAATGATCTTCTCATTCCTTTGTCTGGGTTAATCTGTGTTTTGTTTGGAAGCATTTGGTAAATGGAAAGAGTTCAGTAAGTGGCCATTTCTTTCATTTTTTTTTATCTATTGTATAGTCACAGTAGTAATACAAGTACTTGCTTCTTAACTCACAAAGTGATGTCTCGTTTTTCAAGCTATTGACTTTCAGTGCTGTGAGATACTTCTTCAGTAGAGGCTCTCAGTGAAATTAAGGAGCTGCATCCCCACTTACTATTTTGGGTGATATCTCTATCTGGACTCTTGTGGATATTGCAAAGAGTTCGCATTTTTGAGGTTCATTAAATTAACTTTGTCTTTACATCTCTGTTTGCTGGTAGGATCTTTTTTTTTTTTTTTTTCCTTTCACCAAGTTTGCACCTTGGGAAGTCCAGTTGTTCTTATTGTGTGCCTATTCATTCATGTTTTAAAGGTGTCCTTGTACTGTAAGTAAAATTCATACTTGGGTGAGTCCCTCTGAGCAGAAAATGCCTTGCATGCTAGGCCATTTTAATTCCTTCTTTAGGTTTTTATTTGTGTAGTGATGACAGTTTGTTAAGTGGTTTGCAGACAACTATGAAGATAAGGTCCTTGTCTCCAAGAGCTTATGCTTTAAGCCTTGATGTAAACATAGCTTTTGTACTGGAATAACTGTCAGCAGCTTCACTCTTTTACTGATGAGGTTATTCTGGTAGAAATCCTAAAAAGGTACATTTGTGTTGAGAAGTTCTCTTGAATGGTGTAGGCTGCTCTGCTGCGTGAAAGATGTGTTGGTGGAAGCTCGTAAGATTAAGCAGAGTTTACACTTACAGCAAAGCTTAAGTGGAATTACATGGGTAAAATGATACAGGGAGATCATGTAGATATTTAGGTTTGTTAGTACTTAACAAGTTAATGTATTTTAGGCTCCTTTGTTTTTCTCCTTTCTAATAAGATTCTTCTGATTAAAATATGTGGATAAAGCGATGTGACAGAGTTCATCAGTAAGTTTTGGGGAAGTAGCTTTTATTTATTTTTTTAGTACTAGGAATAGATTGTCTCTTGCAAGGAGAACTGTTTGCAGACCTTATTATAAATGAGCTTGAATGAGACTTGGCATGCTTTTTGTTTGGGTTTTTGTTACTGTGTGTGTTTCGGCAGTGGTATTACACAGAAAATGATGATAAAGCCCTGTGTGGTGCTAACAGCTCTTCCACAATTGCCTCCTTCCCTATTTTACATAAACATAGTCAGGGAAACAGCTGAAATAGCGTTTTTCTGGTTTCTGTGCTCAGGATGTCAAACCTGCTACTATTTTCAGCTACTTTTTCTTCAGATCCTTGTGAAGACCGCAAAGTGCAGAAGAATTCCTGGTGAATTTGTTACATGATGTGTGCTGAATGGGGTGGTGATGTTATTGCACCACCACTTCAGGTTTTTTGGACTTTGAGCCTTGTGAACAGCAAGCGATTAGCCTTTACCTAGCTTTCTGCTAAATGATGCTGCAGGTGTGTTGGGTTTCAAGCAGAAGGAACCTGGTTGTAGTTTACCTTCAAGTATGAAGTCTCTCTGTGTTCCAAAATACATTTTATGTTTAAATTTACATTTTGGTACAGTGCAAGAAATAAAAAATAAAAGGCAACTTGTAGAACTGATGATTTATTTGAAGCACTCTCATTAACTTTGGCTGTTTCTAAAACACCTTGTAAAAGGTGCTTTGATTGTTGTTGTCATTGTCCTGAACTCGGTATATATACGTCATTGTGACATTAATATATGATTCACAAAGTGATGTAAACCCTGTTGCTTGTGGACCATATCTGTATACAGAAAGGAGACTACACGATAAAGAACAGTGGTTGGGATTTTTAGAGCAATGTCCACCTAGGCCCATTCGCATTCTTATGCAAAACAAAGCATGGTTCTGTTTATTTTTCTCATATAAGGAGCTTGATCCCTAAGTAGAAATGAAGGTGGATTTTTCTTGTTTGTTTGTTTGTTTTTTGCTAAGGCACTGCAAAGCTAGGTTTTAGGGCTGTGGCTGTACTGGAGAATGTGTTTTCTTTCAGTGGTTAAAAAATGGACTGTTACAGTGTGACTCCGTGCAGTCCTCGTACCTGGATGTTTCATCAGACTTTTGGAAGTGTTCAAATTTGAGAGAGGACCTTGTTCCTTCCTCGGTGTTCTTCAGGAAGCCCTGGTTCTCATACTTCATTTTAAAAGATGAGGCAAGAGGGTAAATGAAAAAAAATAAATCTGGATGTTTTATTTTATTTTTCCTTATTGTCCAGTGCTAGAACACTCATCAGAACAGTTCTGTATTGGATGGTGAGGACAGCAAGGCTAAAACTGGAGATTTTACTTGCTCTTCAGTAGCAGAAGTAGCAGCGTTGAAAAGGAAGAGGTTTCACTGAGTTACCAAGAACTGTTTAGTATTTGTTGAAGCAGTGGGAGAGAAGACCTTCAGAGGTTCAGCTCCCTTCGTTTTATTGGAGGTGTGAGTCTGACAATAAATTTCAGAGAATCAAGGAACTTGAGAGAGTTACCATAACCAAACTTAACTTTGTGTGTAAATTATGTGTCTGTAAACAGTCTTCTGCACTGAAATGTGGTGGTGAGTGTGGCAGGCACACTTTCCTTTCAAAGTGTTAAAAAGTTCGTTGTAAAGATTTAAGCTTATTCTGTTGTTGTGGCTATGCATTTACATAGAAAAGAAAGGAAATAATCATCAGTTGAAGTAGTTGTCATGTTTTTGCAGTGATACATGATCACTGGAAATGCTTCCATTTTTGCAAACTTAGTAAAGCTTATGTTAGGTTTTGAATATTAATTCCTGTTTTATTAACAGGAAAATTTTGGATAGCAGAAAAAACTCGGATTTAGCTTATTTTGCTTTGCTCAAACTAAATAAATCTCAGAGTTAGGAAGATCTCTGTGTTTAAAAGGGTAATGAAAATTGAGATTTATAGGCTTTAAACAAAAGTACTGTTTAAAGCTTACATTTAACAACTTAAAATTAGTGCTGCTCTTGACTCGTGGTAACAGGGAAGAATCTGTTATCACAACTTTTTTTTTTTCTCATTAAGTGAGTTGTGGCAGAAAGAAAAATGTTTGATGGACTGGATTATTTTAAAGGCCTGTTAAGTTTGAGAATAGCCCTCAACATTTCTGTTTATGAAGAAGAGGGACTATAGTCTATTTAGTCTATTGTTTTTAATTCTGGTGACTTGCAGCCTTCTTTTATAGAATCATAGAATGGTTTGGGTTAGAAAGGACCTTAAAATCATCTAGTTTCAATCTCCTGCCATAGGCAGGGATGCCTCACACTAAACCATGTTGCCCAAGGCTCTGTCCAGCCTGGCCTTGAACACTGCCAGGGATGGAGCATTTACCATTTCTTTGGGCAACCTGTTCCAGTGCCTCACCACCCTCATAGTAAAGAACTTCCTTATATCTAACCCGAACTTCGCCTGTTTAAGTTTAAACCCATTACCCGTTGTCCTGTCACTACAATCCCTGATGAAGAGTCCCTCTCCAGCTTCCTTGTAGGCCCCCCTTCTGATGCTGGAAGGTGGCTCTGAGGTCTCCACACAGCCTTTGCCCGATTTATAAATATTACACTAAAACTTCTGTGACAAGGAGAGGGTAGGTTGTCAAACAAGTGTGTAGCTGGAGCCAAGGTTCCCATGAGTATTTTGTGGTGTGCTGCCCTTACGACAGTAATAATCTGTGAGACATTAGGTAAAAGTTCGTGGGTATGTGACACTTAGATATGCACACATGCTAATCTCAGACTTTCCTGAAAATTATGAATGCGCATATATCCATGTGCTTTTAACATCCTGTTTGTGGGTTTCTCTATGCAAATCAATAGGCTGAATTTCTAAACTGGTCTTCAGGGAGCATCAAGAAATCTGAATCTGTATCTTACTTCTAACTTCAGGAATTTGTGGCTTGAAGCTTTTTTTCCCTGTTAATAATTCTGCAATTCCACTCTCAAGCTTCAAGTATTCCTAGCTGTTGCATATTGCTTTTTATTTTAATTGCTTTCTGACAACCTCTTGATTACCCAGAGGCACAGAAACTACTTCCTGAAAAATGATGTAGGCTGTTGGGAGAGCGTGAGAAGTACAGAAGTTGAAAACGCAGAACTATTTTTCCTTGTCTTTAGCTTCTGGTGAGATGGGTTCAGCTGTTCTTGTTCCTCCCCCTCTTCCCCCAGTTCTAGCATTTATTTTTTTTTCCTCCCCGCTATAAAATTTTGGTTAGCTCCACTTTAATTTGATATATTTCTTAATTAGTTAAATTCGCAAGATGGCCAGAAGCATGCGAATTAATACAAATACAAAGTAAATTAAGTTTTTAGATTGTAGGTGTTTTGTCTGTTTTACTGTTACAATGACCAGCTTTTTTCATACTGTAGTGATGTCACCATTTTTTATCTGTTTCTTCATGCTAGGACATTATGGAAAAGCAAAATTGTTTTTATTCTGGTACTTTGGACAAATAGGGCTACCAAAGGTATCTTGCCAACAGTAATGAAACCCGTCTTCAGTATTTAAGGCATCTTTCTAGGCTAGAAAAGTACTTTAATTTTGTACACTTGAAGAAACCTCTCTGAAGTTGGATCTCTTCAATACCAGTGGGACTGTCTTTCCTCTGGCAGCTAAATACTGGTTAGACAAGTTAAGCAACATGCCCTTAAAAATGGGTGGTGATGATCTCTGATCTCACATCCTCGTCATCTTAAAGTTCTGCTGTGCTTTTATTTCTCCACCGTCAGTGGAGAAAGGATCAGGTTAGGGAACACTTAAATAAGGTATACATAAATCTGTGGTCTTGACAGGATGCTCCCATGAGTGCAGAGGGAGCCAGCTGGTGTCATTGCAAGGCTGTTCCATATGATCTTTGAGAAGTCTTATGGTCACCCCACTGTGAGAGGTACTAGAAGACAGCAGATGTCAATCCTATCATCAGGAAGGGTAAGGAGGAAGATCCAGGGAACTACAGGCCGATCAGCCTCACTTCAGTTCATGGGAAGGTGGCACAGCAACTTACCCTGGAAACACAAACACATGAAGGACAGGAAGGTGAGTGGAAGGGAAAACCATGCTAAACCAAGCTGGTAGTCCTCTACAATGAGGTCACTAGTTTGGGAGAGCAATTGATGGTGGTTGTCTTGACTTCAGTAAGGCTTTTGACATTGTCTTGCATGACATTCTTGTGGAAAAGCTGACAAAGTATGTGTAGAAAAGTGAATGATGAGGTTTAGCAAAAACTGTCTTAATGGCTAGGCCCAAGTGTGCAGGATTGTGATCAGTGCCACAAAAGTCATTTGGAGGAAGCCATTATTGTATCCTGGGCTTCAGTACTAGAGGCTGAACTGTGTAACATCTTCATAAAAGTCCTGAACAATGAGCAGAATTTACCCTCAGCAAGTTTGCAAATGATACAAAGTGGGGAGGAGTGGCTGATAGGCTTGATGTTTGTGCTGCTGTAAAGAGGAGCCTGGAAAGGCTCAAGACCTGAACAGAGGATCCTCATGAAGCTCGGCAAAGGGAAAATGTGAAATCCTACCTCTGGGTAGGAGCAGTGGCATGTGCAAGTAAATGCTGGGAGCTGACTAGCTGCTAAGCAGCTCTGCAGAGAAGGACCTGGCAGTCCAGTTGGACAGCAAGCCAACTGTGAACCAGCAGTGCATCTTCATAATAAATACGCCTACGATCTCCCTGGTCTACATTAGGAAGACTGTTGCCAGCAGGTTGAGGGGAGTTAATCTTTCTCCTCTCCACAGCCCTGTTGAGCCCGCATTTGGAGTCCTGTTTCCTATTATAGGCTGCTGGTACAGGAAATATGTGGACTTAGTGGAGTGAGTTCTGCGAAGGACCACAAAGATGATTAAGGGACTAGAGCATCTTTTCTGTCTGGAGAAGCTGATACTCCATGCGATCCTTAAAGGAAGTGTGAGTTGGTCCTCAGTCTTTTAGAACGTTCTTTGGACGTTTTATTTTTTTCAGAAGATAGTTTCCAGATTTTTAATTAGTAATCCATTAAACCAGTTTTTCTCATGTAAGGTTATGTGAAGGTGAAAATGGTGGGGGAGACTGTCTTTGTTAATGTTGTTGATGGGACTACAAACAGTTGGGACAGGAGCAGACAGTATGCCCTCAGAAGGATGTTACAAGTGTCATGGTTTAACCTGAGATGGTATCTAAGTGCCATGCAGCTTCTTGCTCATTTCCCCCCCTTAGTGCGATGGGGAGAAGAGTAAGAAAAACTGTAAACCCCCAGGGGTTGAGATAGCAGTTTAATAATGAAATAAAATAATAATAGAAAATGGAGAGAGAGGGGAAGGAATAAACCCTGCTCCCACTCCAAAAAACGAAACCCACAAGTGGTGCACAGTACAACTACTCACCAACCCCTGACAAGTGTCTAGCTTGTCCCAGAGCAGTGACCTGCCCTTCCCAGACATCTCCACCCAGTTTCTATACTGAGCATGATGTTCCATGGTATGGAATATCCCTTTGCGTAGTGGGGCTCAGCTCTCCTGGCTGTGATCTCCGGGCTTCATGTGTCCCTTCCTCACTGGGAGAACACGAGAGACTGGAAAGCGCTCACCAGAGTTAGCACATTTGAGTAACTTCTGGGCAAGCTTTTTGTGAGCAGCCACTAAAATACCAGTGTGTATCAACGTTATTCTCAGATTAAAGCCAAAACACAGCACTGCACCAAACAAAACAAACACAAGGTAACGCTGCCATGTTACAATGTCATAAAAAGTTGTAAATTCTGTCTGTCATAAGTTGAAGAGTTGAGACGTTCCTGCTATCATCTGCAGTGGGTACAGACCTGTGAAAAAGATAGGTTATGCGTCTTACGCTTAGTTCTTACGAGTAGCAGAATTGTTACAGAATTTATAGTTAAATACATTAAAATACGATACTGAATGCATTTGCTCTTGTTGGAACTACCTAATACCAAATAATGAAAATAGTCTTCCAATATCACAGCAGTTAAATGTGAATGCATATTACCTTGTATGTCATAGTCCTTTCAGGATTCTCCTTTCTGGATTCTGTACTTTAATAATAAGGCTAATTTTTTCTTATTTGGCCTGTTTATAGAAAGCAAAACATGGAACTAATACTCAGAATGCTTTGATTATATCTGCTTGCTCTGTTCTTTGCGCTTGCAATATCCCAGAAGATATTTTGTCCCTGTGACTGTGGGCTCTCATGTCCACCTTTGTAGCCGGTGCAGAGATACTCTTGAGATGTGTTTTCATGAGAGTCACTTTCCCAGCTCTAAGAATATTTTGCAGTTCCAGAGATGCTGTATTTTCATATTGCAGAAGTAGACAAGTAGAGAGAGGGTTTCTGTTGCTGGAAAGATTTTATGAACAGAAGTGAAGCTAGAATAATTCTGGATAAAGGATCAATCATCTTTATAAAGGAGTAGGAATGATCACTTACTTTTTTTTTTTGTGTAACCAGTTTATTCCAGTGCTCAGTAGCCTTTGCTTTCTTGGTACATTTAAGGTTAGGTTGAAGACATGTGTAAAGGAAATGACTGTTGCTCCATTGTGTTAGCGGGAGTAGTGCAGGAAATACGATTTTCTAGCATATGAAGGAAGTCAGGTTAGATTATAAGTGTTTGAGCTGGAGACTTTTGAAGTTTATTTAAGGCTTTGTCAGGTGTAATTGTTTCCAGCATTTTACATATGCCTGGCATGGGGAATTAAAAAAAAAGTGAAAGTCTGTATCCTTGCCATACTCTTTTGCTCCATAACTTCTGGCAGCGCAACTGCTTCCTGGCTTAGTGCTGCAGCAAAGTTGAGTTAATATCTACCCTATTCTGTCTGTAGTAACTCTACAGTTACGCTGTAATGAGTCTGATACTTGACTGTACTGTATTACTGTATTCCCATTTTTGATGTGCTGGACTAACAGATGGTAGGGTTCTGTGCTATGCTTAGCTGGTAATGCTCTCACACTTCGCTTACCTGTTAGAAGCTGCTGCCATGTATTGCCAGTCTGCCTATCTTTCAGCAGTGAAGGAGGGTGAAATCTGTAAGTGCTGATAGTGGTGGCAGAAGTCCCTCGTTTAGGTCAGACAGTGTAAGAATGAGAGCTACTTTGTAAATAGAGGGGGAAAAGAGTTTGGTGTTTGTTTTTTTATTAATTAGTTTTACTGGAAGAAATTACACAAATTTTATTAAAATGTGAGAAAAAATACTGCTTACCTTTCTAGAATTGTGCAGCCTTGTTTCGGTAATAGGCAACCTGATAGCTTTTATGACACTTTTGTTAAATAATGGTGGGTCTATTTTGAGTTTGTGCTGGTAGGGAATGATGACTTAAACATTCAGTGTTAAATTTTGGGCCTACTCTTTTGTTATCAAGAGAGTTTCTGAAAGGGATGGAATCATATTTGGATCTGTGGTTTTTATCTTGATAAGCTTTCTTCTGATAACATTATTAATGCAGGGAGTACATAGCTGGTTTATCAGTGTTAATGAATAGCAGTTGATCCTTTGTGTGGTGTGTACCTAAAAGAAGATTCGCTAGCAGACAGATGGGTTCTTCACATCTGTTATAATTAAAGCAGTTCCTTGTAAATGCTTGTGTGAGTGCATACTGACTGCAATTCTGTTAAAATACTTCAGATGTTTTTGGTTTTAATTTAGAAGTAGTTCTATGTTTCTGAAAGGCAGAAATGCTCTTCCAAAGTAAATTGCTGATCAGTGTTACCTCTTTGCCTTAGTGGGTCCTCAATCTCTTTAAAGGCAGCTCTTGTTTGATCTATCTCTTGTCAAGCTAGAAGGATGTATCAGTAAATTCCTAGAGAAGTCTCTCCAGTATTTTTATTGATAACTTCAGTTATGAAATAGAATGGTTGCTTATTAAATTTATAGATAGTACACATCTGCATAGAGGTTGCAAGTGCTTTGGTGGACACGAAATGCAGAAAGTCTCTGACTGCTGAGGACAGCTTAGGTAATGGACCTAAATAGCAGGAAAAAAGACCTGGTAGAAGGAACTTCCTAGTGGGGTGACGTGTTGCAGAATAATGTGGTAGTTTCAGTTGTTGGTCTAACTTATGTTGGAAAGCAAGCAAGGAAGGAACAAACTGGTATTTGGCAACCAAGCTGATAATGAAGTGTTCAAGCATAGTAAATCCTGCCTGTGGCAGTGGAGCAGTCTTGCTGGCATCCTGTTCTCACTTTCTGTGATCTGTTTTCAATTTACCAAGAATATCTTCCGGAGAAGGAAAAGTATCTTAGAGCTGTCAGTCATCAAAACAGAGCTCATGCTTGTAATGAAAATGTTTTTATATTAAAATACATTCTAGGACAAACTCGTTGGCAACATGAGAAAGGAGCATCTGTAAGCATTTGTATGAAACATGGAGCTAGCAACTTAAAGCTGGGAGGGCTATGTACTCTAAGATAAGAGTTTTAAAAAAATGCTATTATTTGTCCTTTCCTGATCTGCTGATTGTTTTCCAACTTAATTGTGGCTAGGGTGTTTCTCCTTGTTAGTAAGGTTGAATAGTGAAAATAGTTGATTTTCCCATGTCCAATTGCCAGACCAATAATATGTACAATCAGATGAGAGAAAGTGTTTTTTTTTTTACTTCTGTGGTGTGGAGATCAGTATCCTCAATGGTTGTTTTTTTTGCTAATCTTTAACTGTAGACCTGTGAAATTGGTCAGATTTCTAAAAATACATCTGTGCTTTTATTACCACTGCTCTTTTATCATAATCAGTTGGAAGAATTAGGCCTAAAAGACTTTTTGTTTTATGCCCTTACTGAAATTTACAGATATTCTGCTACTGCCTTTATGCTCTGAGTATTGTGCAGTTTTTCCCCAGGCCCCTGTCTTTACCACTTCATTATATGGCGTTGTAGGAAAGGGATTGACTCACATGATAGAGCAGCACCATTAAAAACCTTTTCTAGAGTTTTTAGCTGAAGAACTGAGAACATTACAAAGACTTGACTCTGCTTCTAGAATAATTTTTGCAGTAAGAAATATACACCCAATATCAGTGGGCTGTGGACAAAGCTCAGTTGAAAACAACTTTCCAGTCCTCAGATGCTTGGTGATCACCAAATCTTGCCTGAGCCCATGATTTGTAAGGAAAAGGTAAAAGGTAGGAGTGTTAATGAGTAAGAATAAGCTCTCTTCATGGCAGTTGGATATATAGTGGAAGCTTGAATAGTTTTCTAAAACCAGTAATGACTGTAATGACCAGTGGATATATTTGGAAGCTTGATTAGTTTTCTAAAAACGTTAAGTTGAGTTTATTAAGAAATAACATTGTTGGTGCCTTTTTTGTCTCGTACATAATGGCCAATTCACCAATAACTTGGTGAACTTATATCCTTCGTTTTGTTCTTATTTGGTATAAACCCAATCTCTCCCCTTGTTTTTCAGACTGTAAGTACTTTGGAATGAAGTTTTTGTTCTTGTTATGCTTATCTTCCAGTGTTAATACCTGTCTTGATCCTTTCTAAAGATTTCATGATTCTCCTGCTTGGATAGGAGGACTGTATCGGAGGGAAGGAGAAAAAACTTATGAGTTGCATTCTGCTCACATTTAATTTGCTGTTTCTTAATGTAGCATCTCTTGTGTTCATTCATCTGTAAACACACACCCATTTCTGCTTATATACTACTGTTGAAGATGAAAGTGAACTGGGCTCCTGTTAGACAAGCCATTTTTTGTGTTGGTTCTGTGACTCTAGATCTTTTCTTCATTTGTGTTTTAGTAGTCTGACACAGTTGCATTCTTTAGAAAATTTCTCTGAAATTTTTGTTGAGGTTAATTTAGAAGAGAGTGTTGGATGATTTCAGAAGAATAATTTGAAATGTTATTTGGGTGAGATACCTTTACACTTGTGTCTGTTTTGTACATCTCACCTTACAGTTTAACTCTGGTATTAAGAGACACCTAAAAAACCTATGTATGAGCTCACAGCATAAAGAAGAACTGGCAGCTCAACTAAATGCAGTTTAATGCTTACAGATGTGTTAGGCTTCCATTTAGAAGCTGGAACATTCTCATCTGTCACTGGAAATCTGCATTAGCCTGGTTCATGCCAGAATACAGTTATGAGTTACCAAGTTCAGATTACACAGCTCATACTAATACGTTACAGCAGCCTTAAAGTGAACTATGTTAGTTCTCACTTAACAGATATGTACTCTTGAGCAGAGATGTGGAATACGTGTTTATTTGGGTTTCCCTATGAAATACATGTGGGTGTTCGTTATGTTTTTATTAGCTGTATTTCAAGTAGTATGTATATCATACTTAAAATATTTTTGCATCATTGGCAATATTTCAGTCTCCAGCAGGCAGTGTTTCATCCATTTCTTTCCTTCCTGTGCTATAGCTCAGCTTCAGGTAATACAGTTCATATTATCTTGCATTCTCTTGCTTATTGAGAGATGTTTTCCTACCTGTGGGGTAAGCGTGGGGTAGAAAAAGTATTCTTATGTTTTAATCTTAAGCCATTGCTTCCTCTTGCCCATTTTCAAACTAGAGAATTTTACTGGATTTGACAGTGTTTTTTGACACATAGACTCTGTTTCTGTTGATTCCAGAGATAATACGGGATTTGTGGTGGCCCTGAGCATCTATTTTTTCATAAGGAAACTTAATATAGCCTTTAAGACTAACTTTCAGGGGCTAGTTACATCAGCTTCTTCTAGTAAACTGATTAAATACCTCCTGAAATCCGTTCTAGATAGTACCAGAAAGTATTTCAACAAGGTAGTTCTGCCACAGATTTCTGGATCAGACCTTACACAAGATGTTTCATTCCATTTATAAGAGGAAATAAAGGATTAAATGTTACAGCTGTATTTTCATGATACCTATGATATATTTCATTAGTGTGACACTTTGGTAGTAAAAGCACAAATGTGGTGCTATAAATGAGATGAGGATACTTAGATTCTAAACCAGATCTGTGTGAGAAAATCGTAACAGAAAGCAGAAGGGAAATAATAATTGAAACACCACAAGTGTAATCCTTTTGTAGCATAAGCATCTGAAGAGTATTTATTTCTTGTTTTTACAACTACAGGAACTTGCCATGAGGTGTTGAAGCCTTGTTTCATTGATTCGAAGAGACTGGACCTAAATGGCGCAGCATGACTTTGCTCCAGCCTGGCTTAATTTTCCTACTCCACCATCATCAACAAAGGTATGTTCTCCATTGCTGTTTTCAAGAGGCACTCTCATTATTAGAGAGGTCTAAATGTCATAACCTCAATCATAGTGAAAAATGCAAATTTCCTTGTGAATAGGATGACAACAGATATTACTTGGCAAGTCTTCTTGTTGGGATTTAAGTAGCTGTGCTGTGACTGTAAAGCTCATACTCAGAGATTTTTGCTTGAGCAGCTGAATGGAAAGAACTGTGTGCCTGGCTGTATTATCAAAGCTGTTACTGAATTAAGATTGCCTTCATTAGGACTTTAAAATTAATTATTTTGTGCTAGAAGTACCAAGGCAGAGACATGTGCTTGATGTTCTTGCTTCTGATTTTGCTCTGTGTCCTAAAGTTTTACAGATGTGTTATCCTGTCATCTAAGTGACTAAAAAAACAGCTTTTGAAATAGACCATGACCTTCTGAAATGGCTTCTCATTTGCTGGTGGGATGCTTCTTACTACAGGTGGAGTGTAGAGCTTAAAACTAGTTGTGCATCTTCACTCCGGTTGTTTCATCTAGATTACTGTTTCGTTATACAATGGGACAGTTAGTTTGGAAAGAGGAAATAGCAACCTCTGAATCTTCCGGATTTGTAAATATTCTAGGATGTCATCAGTATGTCTTATCTCATAAATGTTTATTTTTTTTCTGGCCTATACTGATTTTTCTTAATTTGTGTGAATGCAGAAGGAGAAGGCAGCACTGGATATTCAAACTGTCATCTATTTCCTTGTTTGTAGACCTTTTTTCATTGTAATCTTTTGAATCCAATATCCATACCTGCAGCTATGAAGGTGGCGTTGTCTTACTTTAATGTATTCATACAAGTTTCTTTCTGTCTTTCATGTTCATGGGAAAAGTTCAGCTTTTATAAATTTACAGAAATAGGCTTCTTGTGCTATTGTTAATTGCACAGTTAGCTGTGTTACTTCAGTTAGCTATCAGTATTACTTATGATCCCATTGCTTTGCTTATGTATGTCTACACACATGTGCATACGTGTGTGCATTTTCTTTAGTCAGGTCGTTGAATGTCCTTATTCATATTGCTCTACTTACATTTCTTCTACACTGACCTAGTTAGCTTCTTGCAGCTTTCCTGTAGTCTGTCAGCAACCCAGTTGCTGTTCTGGGAACATTGAGCCCATCTCATTACAATTGGTTCCTGTGATCTGTTTTTGTTCCACTTGATTTCTGATATGTTCAGCTATTGTGGTTGGCTTTTTACAACTTAATAAATACATTTTCAACTGGAAAAGTAATCAGAGCTTAGTTAAATATGGTGTCACAGTTACAAAGCAATCTTCACCATGTATCTCAAGAGTCTGCTGGAAAAGCGTAACCTGCATGCTTAAAGTGTAAATACAGCTGGATAAAAGTTCCAGAGCTACTCCAGTACCTCTCAACTGTATCTGAGTTATGGGTTGTATTTGACACCTCATTCCTGAATTGTGTGAAATACCATTGAAAGCATATGTTGTGTAACCTTTTCCATGACACTTCACCTCAAGAAATTCAGATAGATTTTCTTTAACCTCTTCCAAAATCTCGAGTTTTATGCTTTCTCCATTATATTCTTTGTACTTCACCTGTTTGAAATGCAGCTTATTTGCCTGTGTCACTGCCTTACTTAGTGACCAGCATTCTGTGGTACGCAGCATGTTTGGATATTAAATGCTTGCTGTCTTTTGGTCCTACCCATTGTGTAGCCACTCTTAGTTTACAGAATAAAGCATCTCCTGTCATTCCTCTACCAGACAGGTCTTAAATATTGTGGCCCCTTCTCCTCTCCATTTCCTAAAACAGATGTTTATTTCTATTTCCCATACATATCAACAAAGCATCTGAAGAACAGATAATAGGGATGGAGATGAAGAGGAAAAATGGGGTGAGGAAGGCAAGGTGTTTCATGTTTCATGCAGAATGGAGCTGGGGTGAGGCTGTGGTATCAGTGATGTTCAGACTTGAGAAATGAAACTGCTCTGTCATTTTTTATTTCTCTGAAGAGGCACTTAGAGAAATTGCATCTTTAGGAGTTTGGTTTCCCCCTCAATCCTGGATAGCTGGGGCTTTTCCTTACATAGGTAAAAGCTAGCATTAGAAAAAATGTGATGCCAGGAAGCTGGGATTGTGAATGAGCTTTCTTAATGTGACAGGTACAGATTACAGCTTGACTGAAATCCATCTCGCCTATTGCTAATGATTTCTTTTTAAGGATAAGCTTTTATAATATCATCTCCCCGACACTTACATAACAAAGTCCACTTACAGCTGGGTATCCATTGCTAAGTAGCTTTTGTTCAGGTCTGGAACTATTATATTTGTGTCAGTGCAGTATTGTAGTTGGGCAGATGTAAATGGGAAGGCGTTGTGAATAGTGAAACCACCGTGGGACACAGACAAAGCTTTTCAGAGAGGACTGCTGTAAGATATGTATGGGAAGATTGTGGATGGACTGGTAAACTCGTTTTTTGCAAACTTCTACTATATGTTCAGCAATAAGAAGACTACTTTTTATATTTCAGGAATGTGTGTTGCTTGTTTACTTCCTTGTCTGACTGAAACTAGATAATTTCTCAACTTCCAGAAACTGCCAGTAGGTTGGTTTCCTGTTGGTGACAAAGTGTATGGTAATCTCTGCCACAGGATGCTTGATAGGCTAATACCTCCACCGTGTGGGGAAAGTGCAAACTGCGCTGTCTTTGCGCAAAATGCAGAGACTTCAGATTCGTTATGTCTTGTACAACACAAACACTACGTATAAAATGCTGTCAGTTATACTTCGGGAAAATTTGATCGTTCTTCAGAGTTCATAAAAAATATCTGAACTACAAAGGCAGTGTTAGAAGGTTGTTGCATGTAAACAAACACATGAAGTTATCTTCAAAAATGCCATCATGATCAACAGATCTGGAGTTTTCTGAAACTTTGGGAAAGCTTATTCAAAACGTATTATAAGGATTTTTTTTCTTTTTTTTTTTTTTACATAAATATTTGAGATTCATTGTCATAATTTTTCAACTACTTAGATCTTTTGATAGTTTCTTGTGGTTTTCTGTTTTTTGTCTCTCTTGAAGTTTGTCAAGGAAATAATTTGCTTCCCAGGTCTCAAATTGAGAGGGCAACCCCTCATTTGAGCAGTGAATTTTGAATAGCACCTTGAGCTCTGGTAGGGCATCGTCAGTAGAACTTGGCTATCTTTTTTAATTTGACTGAATATTTTTCCCAATGTAATTAAACTTACTGATGTGATTTCCTTCCTCACTCCCCTCTCCCCCTCATTGTGATCAGTGCAGTACTTCAGATATTAGTAAAGCTCAATTAGATGTTAATGGATAATAACTGTTGAAATAAAGTTGGGGCTTACATTCTCAGACATATACCATTACTGCTATACTTTTTGTCCTGAGTGTTATTTAGTCTGGAAAGGGAGTGAGCTTCAGGCAGTGAAGTTGATACTTTGAGTGCAGTGAAGTTCATACTTCTTCATTAAGCTTAATTTGCTGACACAGTACATTTCCACAAAGCTGTGTGTTTATGCATTTGTATCCCTTAATGCCCTGGATTGTGTTGATCCCGTGTGCATGTTGACATACGTGTGCATGGTGAGTCTGCTTGAAGGAAGGGGGCTTTGCTTCATGTTCACCGAAGGCTGGCTGCGTGGCAGGGAGATGCCAGATAACACAGCCCTCCGCTGTCACTCACTGGGAGATGTGTCGTGTGAACAGCAGTAAGACTAAGCACTGCTTTTGCAGAATGAAAATATTTTCTTGAATTTTTAAGATGGAACAGGGAAAGAGATACGTTACAGTATTAAAGGAATAAAGCCAGAAGTAGCAGGGAACACAGCTGCCATAAGACATGATCTTTTTTGGTTTAATCCTCTCAGGTATGAGTTTGAATCAGGATGTGTCAGTGCTGTTCTCAATATAAGGTTTTTTAAGTTTCCAAAGTACTTCCTCCTGATGTATTAAATACTTTAAATTTCTACCATGCCTACTTACAAGCTGATAATTTGAAGTATACTTGTGTACTTTAATTTGGTCAGCATGCTTCTGACTCTAGGTTTTATTTGTATTTCATAACTAGTTGCATGTGCCTTGTTAAGTTACAATGACAAGATTAATAAATTGGGCCTTTTTTGGGTGGAAGTGACTTCTTGCTTTCTGTGGAACGCATATGTGTAGCCTCTGACCAGAATTGTGATCTCAGACTTCTTTTCTGCTCTCCAAGCTGTGATGTGCTCTCCTTTCTTACCTTTTTTTTTTTTTTATTATTTTTTTCTCTGCTGCAGCACATATCAGTTGTGCTCTGTCCTGCTGCCAAAACAAAACAGACACTTGGATTTTTTACCTTGTGTCAGAAGCGTGGTCCTTGACGCTGTGTCAGTGTCCTGGGGCAGAAGGTACAGCTTCCACTTTCTGGTGTGGGAGATGTTGACATAGCTCTGAACATAGGTATCCCTTATGGCTGCTGCACTGCCTGTCATTAAAGGTCATTTTAAAAATGAATTGCATGTATACTATGAGTAATGTGCATGTTATGGTTCTGATAGTTCAGTTTTGTTATTAATCAGATGTCTCAGGTCTACTGCTTGTGCTCCTTTACAGTCAACACTGAATTTTGAGAAACATTCTGAAAATTTTTCGTGCACAGAGAATCGTTATGAAGCAAATCGCAGAAGACACAACTCTTCAGATGGGTTCGATCCCAACATTGGACGGGCTAGTGGAGGTATAATTTAGTTTTCATGGAACTTTTTGAATACTTAATATTGCTTTGTAGCAACTTTAGACAGAAAAAAAGTCTGATGACGAGGTTGTACAAGGACAAATATAAGATTTTGCAGCTCTGTAAACACAATCCAGGGGTGCAGCACAGGCTGGGATTTACCTGTCTGGGAAACAGCACTGTGGAAAGGGACCTGAGGTTCTTCATGGGCAGTTAAGGGCAATGTAAGCGAACAGTGTACTGCTGTGGCAAAGAAAACCAACAGGATGCTAGTTTGTATCAACAAGGGGATCACCAGCAGAGGTAGATGACATTATCCCACTCTACTCTGCACTTGTCAGGTCACACCTGGAATACTGTGTTCAGTTTTGGTCCCTGCTATACAAAACATATGTGGACAGGCTGGAGAGGATCCAAAGGGCCACCGAGATGATCCAAGGACTGGGAAGCCTGGCTTATGAGGACAGACTGAGAGAAGTGGGTTTGTTCAGCCTTGAGAAAAGAAATCTCAGGGGAGACCTTACCACCATATTCCAGTATTTAAAGGGTGTCTGCAAAAAAGATGGAGACTCCCTTTTTACAAGGAGTCACATGGCAAAGACAAGGGATAGTGGGTACAAGATACTCTTGAGAAGATTCTGACTCGACAGGAGGAAATTTTTTCACAGTGAGGACAATCAGCCACTGGAATAATCTTCCTAGGGAGGTAGTGGGTTCCCCAGCGTTGGACACTGTTAAGATTCAACTGGACAGGGTGCTGGGCTGTCTTATCTAAACGGTGCTTTTGCTGAGAAAGGTTGGACCAGATGATCCTTGAGATGGATTCCAACCGGGTATTCTGTGATTCTGTGATAGCTCTCCTATGCTAAATTATTATTCTGTAGTATAATAGAGGTAATGGGAAGACTGATCTTTTGGGGGAGGATGTGAGGACTAGGGCTGGTTAAAAGTAGTGCGCTTCCACGTGTATTTCTCTCTTAAGAAGAAAAGTATCAAGTATACTCTAGCCACCAGTATGTGAACGAACAGCTATCACTCATCAAGGAGAATGACTTGGTTTACAATTGAATTACTGTTTTCTTTCTCTGGAACTGTTTTGTAAGATTTTTCCCTGCTGCTCATATGAATATCTCATCCCAGAGTACAGAGCTGCTGACTTGGCTTCTTTAATAATTTTGGAAGAGTAGAATATTATTCTGAATTGTTTGTAATTACATTTCTTTAAAATCTAAGGTTATTTTGGAAGAAAAGAGAAGGCTGGTTGGCGTTCACAAGGCAGAAATTTTACTGAAAATTTAAACCATCATGGAGGGTACTATGGTGGAAGTTCCCGGGCTTGTACCAGCGCTTTCCACTGTGGAAAAGGCCAAGGACTGCATGAGAACAATGTACCTGATAACAAAACTGGAAAAAAGGAAGACAGAGGAGTACCCAAGCAGTTTGAGCCTGAGGATTTTGTAAGTTAATTGTAATTATAATTTTTATAAACAAGGTTTCATGGTTTCTGCAAGTGCCATTTTGTCCATTACAAGCTGTTTCTTGAGATTTAACCAGTTTCAGATCAGCATACAAGGGATCACCCTACCCATAGGTAGGAGGATGCTAGTCATTTGTCCGTTAACTTGTTCGTCCTTTTATATCCAGCTTTTATCATATGCTTTTCATTGTCACTTAAGTGTTCAAGTGAAACTACAGTAGGGTTCCACTTTACTGTGGTATGTGTATGTATTAAATGCTACACAGTTACCTTACTGGAAATCTGAAGTACTAACAAAGTGATCTTTCTGCCAGGGGCTATTTGAGATGCTGTGCTTCAATGTAAAATTGTAGAATGTAAGAGGAACGTGAACCTCCTCTTTGAAGTACATCACTGTTTTTTGCTTTCTCTAGGCAGTTCATGTAATGGTATTGACTGCTGCCTGAGATGTTTTGTTGGGAAAGAGAAATAAGTGAGCACTGACCTATTTGGATCACAGGGAGAAGTGTCTAGTCTGTTTCCATTTAAAAATCTTTGACAGCAGAGGTCATACTGCTGTTATCATTGTGATTCTTTATTTCATTGGTCCCAGAATTCAGTACTTATTTAATAATGATAACTTTCTTTCAGCCATCTTTGAACCCTAAATATGAGAGGGAACCAAACCAGAATAAATCTTTTGCAGCAGGTGTATGGGGTGAGTATTTTTTATGTTTTTAAATATAAAAATGTAGTGGAAATGTGAAGTTGTTTTATTTGAAACAGGATTTTTTTTTTCTTAAAATTATAAAGTTACAGCTTTAAATTACAAAGCTATAGGTTGAATTTGAGGAAACGTCTATATTATTACAGTGTAAGTATCTTTTAGTATGTTAGAGGTAACAGTTCTATTTGGATATCAGTCTGTTGATGTGTAGATGCAGCCACAGCTAGGATTCTTTCCCAGGACAAGTATACATCTTTTTTTGTAAAGCTGTCAAGAGTTTTTTCTTCACTTTGTTTTCAAGAGGAAATGCAGTGAAGGTGGGTTACCTAAAGTAGTGATGTGATTGTAGTTGAAGACTGTGAAAGAATGCTTCATGACCGATTAGAGCTGTTGAAAGAGTTTGGAGAGGAACCTGGGAGGTTTGGGAAAAGCATGTTAGCTTGCAGAGATTTAAAGTCACTTCCTGAAAGTGAGTATCTTAAGCTGTTGGTTGTGCTTATGAATTACTTGTACAAATCCAGTCCTGAGAACTGAAGTGTAGTCTGGATTGCCTTCTCATTTCACTTGATTAAGTTTGCTACCACTTCACAATTCTGTGGGCTTAATGTAGTTAATTTTTCATTCTTCAGAAGGTGGCAGCTTAAACTGCACAGATTTTAAAGTAATAAACCTACTGAAAATAAGCAGCTTTTTCTTTAGGAAGAAATAACTTTAATTAAACAAAAAAGCTACTACCTAAACTGTTGCCAATGCTGAGATCTTAAATGATACTTTTGTTTGCTGATTCTTTTTTTCATACTTCTCCAGTATGTTTTGCACTCTTAGATAGTACTAGGTGTAGATCAGCCCCTCAATATAAATATCTAACTGCTAAGAACTTTTTCTGAAGCCTGAAAATTGGACTGATTTCCAGTTCTGTGTGTTTAGCAGTTTTCTTGTGAAAACTGGGGAGGACAGTTACCCCTTTAAAAAAGAGCAACAATGACTAAATTGTTTCCTAACCAAGTTGGGAATAATTACAGACCAATTTGAGAGGTTTGCAACCTTTGCAGCACTCTGGCTGTGCTGCTGCATGATGTGGCATAACTTGACCTGCAGGAGGGCAAGCTTTCCAAGCTTTTTTTGGATCTCACTGTTCACAAGCAAAGGAAGGAACATTTCTGTTAGCTAAATAAAATAAAGAGAATGGTTTACTTCGGAAGGCACCTTTAAGGACCATGCAGTCGAACCTGTAAGCTACAGTGCGGTGCTTTGTTATGTCTTAGAGCTTGGTACCTTGCTATATTACAGCTCTGCGATTGCAGATCTTGTTTTGTAATTGAAAAACTTAAGGCTACTATTCCCTTTTAAAGGCAGCAGTAGGACAGGAGAGATGTTAACATCCCCTTCTAATACCTGTTAAAAATGTGTGCTTCTATTAGATTTCATTTTACATTGTATATATGTGATGGCAGCATGCAAGTATTATGGAAAATGCTCCATTTAACATGGAAATGTAAGCTTCACATGTTCTGTTTCATTTATCTGAGGTGTGGAGATAGAGAAACTGGTCATTACCGTCGTCTACAGTAGTGCACATACTTATCTCTCATTTATGGAGCCTCAGAGGGGAGCATTTGGCTCTAAACTGACCTGTTAATATTTAAGTAATGCTTCTTGTAGTAACCTTAAAGAGCAATATTAAAACCATAATCTCTTTTAAATACTGTATAACTATCAACAAGTAGTAGTATTTGGATTTTAGATTTGCAAGCAACTGTGTAGCTGGCTACTGTGAAGAATATCTTTACTTTCTGAAAGTCAAATTGCAGCCTTGCTAAGTAAAATATTTTAGAAGTATGATTTAGCGTAAGGTGTCCCTGCCCACGGCAGGGGGGCTGGAACTAGATGATCTTAAGGTCCTTTCCAAGCCTAACTATTCTATGATTCTATGAAATGCTGGTTGTAGAAAACGGAACAGAATCTGCCTTTATCCTGGTTTGTAGAGTGTGTCATTTGTGGAACTAATACTGGACTATGTTCTTGATTTATGTCTGTTTCCTTTGGACCATATGGCTACAGTACCTAATGAAGTAGAAATTTAAAACCATATACAGAAGCATGCACACACATGCAAACATATATATATATATTTTTTTTTTTCCAGAATACCCTTTGAATCCTAAATCTAGATGTCAGAGAATGCTGGTCATTAAAAAGGGCACTACAAAAGAAGTGCAGATAACTGGATTCCCAGTAGTAGGAAATCTTCATTCACAACCAGTAAAAAATGGAACTGGCACAAGTGTTTACAAAGGATTAGTCCCTAAGCCTGTTACTCCAGCTGTAAAGGTGAGTCTTGGATATATGGATACATTCATGGATACATGAACAGCATACTGAAACAAATGATTCTTTAGTTCCGAATGTGCTTATTTCACCCTAAGAGTACTGTTCCGGAGTACTATGCTTCTGGCTCTTGGTAAGTTCAGCACACCCTAAAAGTGAATGGAAACAACTTTTTGTCACTTCTCTTTTTAAACTTTATTGTACTTTGCTCTTTCTTTGTTTCTCATTTACCTTTTTTGAGAAGTGCAAGAGCTGTACAAGTGAGAGCGAAAAGGCTGTTTTTAATTTATGGAATAGCAATGTCTTTCATTTATACAATTTTTAACAGAATAGACAGTTACTGGAAAGAGATAGCCAGCATAAAAATATCTTCAGAATTTTAATTTATCCCAATTATTGATAGATATATTGCAACCTGTTAGTGTCATTCTGGTCCCTTGCTAAATGCAGCTTTCCATGTTCATCTTTAGATTGTTTCAGGAATTTTTCTGTGCTCCTGAGAGCATATAGAATCATAGAGTCATAGAACAGTTAGGGTTGGAAAGGACCTTAAGATCATCTAGTTCCAACCCCACTGCCATGGGCAGGGACACCTCACACTAAACCATATCACCCAAGGCCTCGTCCAGCCTGGTCTTGAACACTGACAGGGATGGAGCAGTCACAACCTCCTTGGGCAACCTATTCCAGTACCTCACCACCCTAGCAGGAAAAAATTTCCTCCTTATATCCAATCTAAACTTCCCCTGTTTAAGTTTTAACCCATTACCCCTTGTCCTGTCATTACAGTCCCTAATGAAGAGTCCCTCCCCAGCATCCCTATAGGCCCCCTTCAGATACTGGAAGGCTGCTATGAGGTCTCCATGCAGCCTTCTCTTCTCCAGGCTGAACAGCCCCAACTTCCTCAACCTGTCTTCATACGAGAGGTGCTCCAGTCCCCTGATCATCCTCGTGGCCCTTCTCTGGACTTGTTCCAACAGTTCCATGTCATTTTTATGCTGAGGACACCAGAACTGCACACAATACTCCAGGTGAGGTCTCACGAGAGCAGAGTAAAGGGGCAGGATCACCTCCTTCCACCTGCTGGTCACGCTCCTTTTGATGCAGCCCAGGATACAGTTGGCTTTCTGGGCTGCAAGTGCACGCTGCCACCTCATGTTCATTTTCTCATCAACCAACACCCCCAAGTCCTTCTCCGCAGGGCTGCTCTGAATCTCTTCTCTGCCCAACCTGTAGCTGTGCCTGGGATTGCTCCGACCCAGGTGTAGGACCTTGCACTTGGCATGGTTAAACTTCATGAGGTTGGCATCAGCCCACCTCACAAGCGTGTCAAGGTCCCTCTGGATGGCATTCCTTCCCTCCAGCGTATCAACCGAACCACACAGCTTGGTGTCATTGGCAAACTTGCTGAGGGCGCACTCAATCCCACTGTCCATGTCAGGGACGAAGATGTTAAACAAGACCGGTCCCAACACCGATCCCTGAGGGACACCACTCGTTAGTGGTCTCCAGCTGGACATTGAGCCATTGACCACAACTCTTTATGGGCGGCCATCCAGCCAGTTCTTTATCCACTGAGTGGTCCATCCATCAAATTGATGTCTCTCCAATTTAGAGACAAGGATGTCGTGTGGGACAGTGTCGAACGCTTTGCACAAGTCCAGGTAGATGACATCAACTGCTCTACCCCTGTCCATCAGTTCTGTAGCCCCATCATAGAAGGCCATCAGATTGGTCAGGCAGGATTTCCCCTTAGTGAAGCCATGCTGGCTGTCACCAAGCACCTTGTTGTTTTTCATGTGCCTTAGCATGCCTTCCAGGAGAATCTGCTCCAAGATTTTGCCAGGCACAGAGGTGAGGCTGACTGGTCTGTAACTCTCCAGGTCATCCATTTTCCCCTTCTTGAAAATGGGGGTTATATTTCCCTTTTTCCAGTCATCGGGAACTTCACCTGACTGCCATGATTTCTCAAATATGGTGGCCAGTGGCTTAGCAACTTCATTCGCCAGCTCCTTCAGGACTCGCAGATGGATTTCATCAGGACCCATGGACTTGTGCACATTCAGATTTTTAAGATGGTCTCGAACCAGTTCCTCTCCTACAGTGGGCCCAGGGTCTTCATTCTCACAGTCCCTGTGTCTGCCTTCCAAGACTTGGGTGGTTTGGTCAGAGCCTTTGCCAGTGAAGACTGGGGCAAAGAAGTCATTCAGAACATCAGCCTTCTCCAAATCCTGTGTAGCCAGTTCTCCTGAGAGCTTTCTGAGGGGGCCTGCATTCTCCCTAGTCTGTTTTTTATTTGATATGTACCTGTAGAATCCCTTCCTGTTATCCTTAACATCCGTAGCCAAGTTTAATTCTAACTGGGTCTTAGCTTTCCTAACCTGGTCCCTACCTTCCCGGACAACATCGCTGTACTCTTCCCAGGCCTCCTGTCCTTGCTTCCACTTTCTGTAAGCCTCTTTTTTCATTAGAATTTTCCTCAGCAGCTCCTTATCCATCCAAGGAGGTCTCCTGGCCCTCCTGCTGCACTTCCTTCTAGTTTGGATGCAGCACTCCTGAGCTTGTAGCAGGTGATCCTTGAATATCAACCAACAGTCTTGGGTCCCCCTGCCCTCTAGGGCTATATCCCATGGAACCTTCCTAAGCAGGTTCCTGAAGAGGCCAAAGTCTGCTCTCCTGAAGTCCAGGGCAGTGAGCTTGCTGCACGCTCTTCTCACTATCCTGAGGATCTCAGATTTGACCATCTCATGATTGCTGCATCCAGGGCTGCCCTGGAGAGTCACATTTCCAGCGAGCCCTTCCCTGTTGGTGAGCACGAGGTCAAGCATGGCACCTCTCCTTGTCGGCTCCTCTATTACTTGCAGAAGGAAGTTGTCTTCCACACAATCGAGGAACCTCCTGGATTGCTTGTGCCGGGCCGTACCGTCCTTCCAACAGATGTCAGGGTGGTTGAAGTCACCCATGAGAACAAGGGCCTGCGAGTGTGAGGCTTTTCCTGTCTGTCTATAGGTGCTTCATCCGCAGGTTCTCCTTGATCAGGTGGTCTGTAACAGATCCCCACAGTAATGTCTCCCATAGCTATTTTCCCTTTAACCCTGACTCACAAACTCTCTGTTAACTGCTCACCTGTCCCCAGACAGTTCCATACTCTCCAGCCTATCCCTAACATAAAGGCCAAGTCCCCCTCCCTGGCTGCCAGGCCTGTCTTTCCTAAAGAGCCTGTAACCTTCCATTCCAACACTCCAGTCATAGGAACCATCCCACCATGTTTCTGCAATGCCTGTTACATCATACCCCCATAGATGTGCACACATCTCTATATGATGGAGTAGTTCCTAACTCTCTAACATTCTACATTAAAAACAGTTTTCTTCTGTTGAAGACATATGTTCATTCTTAATAGTTCAGATATGAGGGTCTTAATTGTTTTTAAATTTTAGTCTTTATATAAAATTTAAACAGTATTTGTGAGTGTGAAGTTGCTCATAAACAGTCTCTTTAGCACGAGAAGACAGTTGTTTGGACTAAATTATAGTTGTAGTTACGATTTGCTTTTGTGTAATCATTTTCCTGAAGGTTCCTGAAAGTAATCCTATTGTAGTTAATGACTCTTTAAATTCCTGTTTAAATTTTTGTTTAGCCTACACAGTGGAAAAGCCAAGCAAAAGAAAATAAACTTGGAAATCTATTTCCTCATGAATCTGCATACGGTGTTTGCAGTTCCAGTCCTATCAAATCAATTGCCAAGGGGTTTACTGTATCACAGAATTCAGTGAAAGAGGTAAAGCAATGCCTGTAGTTTTTATGAAATCTATAAAATGTTTCATTTGGTTAGATAAGGAGATCAGTAGATTTTATGCAGAATTGTATTTCATAACTTTTTTCAGAAGGTGTATCACTGGCCTTTAAGTACTGCACAATTTGCTTTGTAAGTTTGATTTGGAGTAAAAATGCTGCATTAGAAAGTACATCGTGTCTTCAGCAATAGCAGTCATTTTTGTCCTGATTAGTAGCTGGTGCAGTGCTGTGTTTTTGCCTTCCAGCCTGGGAACAATTCTGATAACACCAATGTTTGTAGTTGTTGCTCAGTAATGTTTACTCTGACCAAGGACGTTCTGAGTCTAATGCTCCGCCAGGGAGTAGGGGAAGCCAGGAGGAAGCAGAGACAGGACACCTGACCCAAGCTAGCCAAAGGGGTATTCTGTAGCACAGCACGTCATGCCCACTATATAAACTGGGGGCAGTTACCCGGAAGGGTTAGATCACTGCTCGGGTGGGACTTCGTGTCTGTCCGCTGGTGAGTGTTTGTATTCTCTTCCCTTGCTATTTTGCTTATTGTTATTATTATTGGTGGCAGCAGTAGTGGTTTGTGTTATACTTTAGTTACTGGACTGTTCTTATCTCAACCCGTGGGAGTTACGTTCTTTCGGTTCTCCTCGCCATCCCTCCAGGAGCTGAGGGAGGAAGAAGGGGGGGGTGTGAGCGGGCAGCTGCATGATTCTGAGTTATGAGCCGGGCTTAAACCACGACAAACCTGATGATTTTAAACTTCAAAGTTGCTAATAGTATGAAACACTTCAGAAAGCCCACTGTTTGTTAGCAGTGCTCCATAAACCTGCATTTCTAGGTTTACATGTAAGAACTACATATCCTGAAATACAGGTATCTTTCATCTGCTTTTGGCTGTGGATATATGTAAAATGTGAAGCTACAGGGACCAGGGAGTCTTTTTGTCTTTCATTCAGAATTTTCTAAATGAACCTAAATTTTCTAACATTCTTTCTTTTTCTGACTCCCTATATTAGTATAGTCGGTCAAATTCTTCATCCCCTGTTGACAAAGTTAGTCAGCCTCGTTTAACAAAATTGACAAGAATGCAGACAGATAAGAAGAGTGAATTTTTGAAAACATTGAAACAAGATAGAGTGGAAGAGGAACATGAAAATGCAAATGATGCTGCACAAAATAAGGTAGGTTTTCATACCTATTTATTGTATGTATATCTTGTACTACAGCAGTACTTTTCATATGGACCATAAACTAGTTTTTATTTTGCTCTAAACAGTTGTTAAGTCATGTTCTGGGATCTCTAAATGAAGGAAAAGAGTTACATTTTGATGAATTTGAAGTTCTTCGAAGTACTGTTCTTCCTCCAGTGCTTGTTTATAGTTTCTTTTTTTTATCTTCTGCAGTATCTGTTCATACATGTTAATAGCTCAGGTACATCTGCATCTATAGCAACAATAAAAAGAATAAATTAAGCTTAGTACACTAACATAATCTTAGAATTGTTTAGGTTGGAAAAGACCTTTAAAATTGAGTCCAGCCATTAACCTGGAACTGCCAAGTCCACCACTAAACCATGTCTCTAAATGCCACATCTGCACATCTTTTAAATACCTCCAGGGATGGTGACTCAACCACTTCCCTGGGCAGTGTGGTTCAATGACTTCTGATTTCAGAGAAGAAGATTTTCCTAATATCCAGTCTAAATCTCCACTAGCACAACTTGAGGCCATTTCCTCTCCTGTCGCTTATTACCTGGGGGAAGAGACTGACCTGCACCTCACTACAGCCTCCTTTCAGGTAGTTGCAGAAAGTGATCAGGTCCCCCCTGAGCCTTCTCCTCTCCAGACTAAACAACCCCAGGTTCCTCAAACATTCCTTGTGCTCCAGATCCTTCACCAGCTCTGTTGCCTTTTGCTGGAGCCGCTCCAGGACCTCAGCATTTCTCTTGTAGTGAGGGGCCCAGAACTGAACACAGGATTTGAGGTGCATCCTCAAGTGCCCAGTACAGGGGATGGGCACTTAGTCCTGCTGGCCGCACTGTTTTTGATATAGGCCAGGATGTTGCTGGTTGCCTTGGGTGGTGGATCCCCTCTAGCCCCCTCATGGAGGGCAGTATTCCATACCTTGGCTGTTAGTTATCCTACAAAACATTCAGTTGGAAACTTTGGTTCTACTTCTTGAACTGTTTCCTTTCTAGTTAAGAGTGTTTAGGTAGCCAGAAATTCTCCTATCTTGGTCTAATCATAGGAGCAGTTGTTCAATTTCTGCATGTATAAATAACCTGGGTTTATTTACTAATTGAGAACTCGGGAGGCCTGTTCTGTCAGTATATAATATTTGTCAGGTTTCTTTCAATATGGATCTCTTTATTGGGTACTCAGCTATCAGCAGAGAATATTTATCAGTGCTACCAGCCACTAACAAGCTGTAAGCATAGTTATCAGACTAGCAGGTGTGGAAAGGTGTTAAGTCAGTCATCTGATAGTTGTCCTACTTTCAACATTCATTTTCATGATCGTCAGTAGAAGACAGTGTGCAGCTGAGTGGATAACAGTCTTACATCATCTTCTTGATAGAATTTTAAGGCCTGCAGTAACAGATTTCACCTCTGAAATAAGGCAAATCATAATCAGTAGCTGAATCATGCTTGGAAGAAGCTGTTTTTTGCCCTATGTGCATTGAAATTGTTTATAATTTTTGTCAGTTTTGTTTGAGAATCTGAGATCCATTCTTCAGGCATGTGATTTAACAGCTGAATATATGTCTATTGTGATACTAGTTCTTAAGAATTTCTTGCTGAGGATTCTAGAATTTCTGGAGTGGGAAGGAAATGTTAGTGATGGTGTTGATCCTGGATTCTGAAGTATGCTTTCTTGCAAGTGCAGAACTGGCTGACTGAGTGATTGCCACCTGCTGTGGATAGTGCTGTCGTATGCCCACGTTAGGGATTTTGTTGTCAAAAAGATGTTAACTAGGTAATCATTATACTCTCCTTTCTGTTTTTATAGTTGGTAGAACTTATGAGGCTATTTGGCTCATTGCATTAAATAAGAATTACAGGTTGCTGAATGAGTAGAATTAAAAGAATCATCACTGGTTTATAGGATTAAAGAGCTTTTAATATTTGAGTGAACCTGAACAATCTGTTTCTAAATAAACTTTCTTAACAATTCTTATTTTGTGGCTACTAAGTTACAGTTGCTGTAACTGGGAAGCTGTGGTGAATACATGTGTGTAGGGGAAGTTGTCTGAATTTAGGGAGCAGTACCCTGTCTTTCTGAATGTGTGGCAGGTGAATTTGCTGATTGAATGACTGTCACCTGTCCTATACACTAAGTAGGTTTCAGAACTTTAATGCTTTCAAACTCCTCCTGACACACATTTCTGATACCTAATTAGGAACATTGTTTGCAAGTTCACAGATAGATAACCTGTTATTTTGGTGAGTATGAAAGGCAGCTTAAATAAGTTTGAATTTTAAGATACATTTGAAACTTCATGGAAAAAAATTTGAGGCAGAGCATGGGAGTTACTTTCCATGTTACTTTTTCAGTGGAATAACTTCAGATTTATGTTGTATTCAGGTATTGCAAACTGTAAAAGTATGAACAGGATTACCACAGAGGTAGTATAGAGTGTCTCCATTTAAACTGAACTTAAATGGAATCACTGAATTGCAGCACTTGCAGATGTTAACTTGTGAACAGAATTTCCTTTAAAATTTGCAATATGTAATTATTTTTTGACAGAATGATGAGTCCTTTGACTTGCCTAACAGCAACAGTCCTCCTCATGAAAGAGATATAAACAGAAACTTTGGAAATGAAATTCCAGAGGAGAATGCCAGCACTTCAGTTACATCTCAACAGGTCATTCAGTCTTCAGCTTTCCCTCAGGCAGATGTTCTTTCAAGCTCACTTGAGGCAGAGCATAGGTATGTACTTTATATAATATGGAGAGCATAGGTATGTACTTTATATAAGATGGAGTGTTCCTTCATGGTAAGTGAGCATGTCATAAATTCTTACTCGTTAAGAAGTCAGAATCTGAAAACTGAGAACACATAAAGTATTTAATGAGCACTGCCAAAGTTTAATTTTTAGACATGTACTAGTGTAATGTGCAATATACTTCATTTCCACTAGACTTGAGTGCTGATTTAAACTTGCTTTACTAAAAATTCAGTGTATTTCCTTATAAAGAGATAAACTGCATAGTGAGTTCATCCCTCTGATTTTGGTCTGCATGTCTATGAGGAGCAATGCATGTAACTGCTATTTGTATTAATAATCTTTCAATGGCTGCATCTGATGCAAAAAAGAAACTTCAGTGAGTTTTTCCTTAATCATTTCTGTAGCTGACTAGCTGGCAGTGATACACAAGATAATGTACTGGAAAAGGAGAAAGTAACTTCAAAAAGGGATTGAAGTAATTCTGGTATCTCAGAAAAGTAACTGCAGTAGCAGCTGGTGGAGATGACTAGCTTGGAAATCACAACTCAGTCTGGAGATAATGCTTGTTATGAGCTCTGTCAGATTCCTGCTCTTTCTGGCAACTACAGAATTGCAGTTATTTTGTTTGTTTATAGTGATATAGGTCTACATTGGACTAGAGAACTTTCATATTTTCAGTACCTGCAGAGGAACATTTCATGACCTCTTATCCCTCATGAGTATGGAAAATGAAACGCACCTTGTTTTGTTCCTATTTTCCACCATTGGCTGTGGGAACAGAAATCTTTGACCACTAGAGGCTGCTGCTGCTGACTTTTTTACTAGAAGATAGGAATCCAGTCTAACTCTCATTTTTCAATTCAGGTTATTTGAATGGCCTTCATAGGGTTTCCGTGCACATGTCTGTCTTTTGTGGTATGCCAGAAAGGGTGTGTCTCTGTAATGTCCCAGCCCTTTGGCTGTGAATTCTGCATACATGTAGACAGATGTTAAGGGATAAGCCTTTTTGTAGTAAATTTAACTTGAAGTGGCCAGGTTAACTCAACGGGATACTTGTGCATACCTAGTAACAGTATTGGTGTGTCTTGTACAAAATATATCTTGGGCTTTCCTTCTGCTGGGGAAGTTGCCACAATGCAGCCATCCTGTTGGTGTCAAATTTGCTAATCTGAAGTTTAATTTTTTCATGTAGTTCACCCTTTTAACCATTCTAGAAGTCTTGTATTGTTTTAAAAGAACAGTGGCCCTGCTAACTTTAGACAGCATTGCTTAAATGTTAATTAGACATTGCCTTAAGTTTAATTTACATTAACAGCAGCTCTGTGGCTGTTCACTTTATTTTACATAATATTTTTAACATTTTATCTTGCTCCAGTAAAATTTTCTAAATCAAATTGCTGTTGCCAAAAAGTAAGTATCATTGAACTGAATTTGGCATTGTGAGTCTTTTTCTGTATGTCTACACAAATGCGTGCATTCTCTTGAAAGAGAGTTTTGGATGACTTAATATTATTTCTGCTGCTTCCTGAGGATTTAGTTGCTCCTGGCTGTCACATTGTCCAATTTGGCCCAAATACTACAGAGAATATAATTTCCATTTCTGTACTTTTTTTCTTGTTTGGTTTGGTTTGTTTTTTTCGTTTAACAGAGTAATGTTTTTTTCTGTTTCTCCCTTCTACAGTTCCAGACTTTTACTATGAAACATCTTTATTTTCTATGAAATAGCTTTAATTTCCCTCACCATATAAGGTCAAAGGTGCATGGCTTGCCTGAAAAATGTGCTGATCCTTTTTGCAAAAACTTTGCAGCAAGAGAACTTACTGTCTTTGTTGTTAAATGTCATGGTGTCTTCATTCTCATATAACCCCTATTTTTACAGCTGCTTCACATGTAAAACCACTCTCTTCCTGTTCAGATACTGCTGTCGCACTTTGGCACTAGCTAAACCATGTTGATTGTTGCATCTTTGGATATCTTAAAACTTAGTTGTGAGAGGAATCTGTCTCTTCTTTCTTTTCATCCTGTCATGGTTTAAACCCATTTGGTAACTAAGTGTCATGTAGCCACTTGCTCCACCAGAGCAGTTACACAAAGCAAATGCATTCTTAATTTTCCACCTGACACAGATCTCTGCTTGGGAATAAAAGTACAGTTTTTACCCCATGTAGTGGTAAAGCAGGGTGGTCTGTGAAAGACCTGAGAATTTCTCAACTTTTATGCCTTATTTTTCTTTCGTAAGCTTTTTAACCTATCTTTAAGTAAGCATTTGTTCAAAAAACGCTATGGACTGATTAATCCATTTATTACAGATCTTCACACAGATATGTAGGCACAGCTTGAAATGTCCAAGTGTGTGTAGCAGGTTCCTCACTTTTCCTTTTTAATTTAAAGGTTGTTAAAGGAGATGGGCTGGCAGGAAGACAGTGAAAATGATGAAGCGTATGCTCCGCTAACAGAGGATGAGATGAGAGAGTTCCGTGTCATTAGTGAACAGGTAACAGTAATGTTCCCTTATAAACTTGTAATTGGCTACCCTAAATTCCTGTCTTTGAGGAGGATCTGCAGTAATTTTGATGGTTACGGATGTTGCTGTTTCAGTATTGTCCTTTTGGAAGAGTAATTGCTTTAAAAAGATAGGGGACCAGTGCTTATTGTCGGTAAGGCCTATTCTCTGAGTATGAGGGAAAGGGGGGTAAAGGAGCGTTGCTTCTGAGTAGTTTCAGAATTGGAGCTGATAGAGTAGCTCAGGCTTTCTAGCTCCTCAGCTTAGCCTGAGGAAAGGGAATTTTCTTCCCAGGTTTTTATGCCATGTCCTTGGGTCTCCAAATCTGAATTGTCTCTGGAAATCAGGCATTTAATTCACTAGTAACGAAGTCTGAAAAGGCAGCCTAGACTTGATTTTTTGTTTTATTTTAGTTAGGAGTGTTGTATATACCTGAATGAGTAAGTTAGGAGGAGCTGGAAGAGGGAACCTTACGTGGTATTAAATAAGAATAGTTCATATTTCTGTAAGTCTACCACAGACTTATTAATTAGAGCATTTGGAATGTTGAAATGCAGCAGGTTGTTGTGTTTAGCTTTTTCTTTCTCTGTACACAACTTGTTTTCTCATTTCAGTTACGAAAAGATGGTCTTCGGAAAACTGGCATTTTGAAAAATAGTCTCATCCGTGATTTTAAATTTAGTCCCTGGAAAACCAGCACTTTCAAACCTGCTCTGGAGAATGAGGATTCAGAGACGAGCAGCAGTGATACATCAGATGATGATGATATGTGAAGATTTCTGTAACATCTGCAGAAGCTGGTTTTGATCTCATGAAAGTTTGGGGATATATTGTCCAGAAAGATTTTCTAATTTATAATACACACTAGAGAAAAATTGTTGTAACTTTTCTCTGAAGAAAGCAAGAAATGTTGGGTTGGGAGTGTTGAACATTACTGTAATTTCTTTGTAAGCAAATGCTGTAGAATGAGGGCTTGGATTGAGCCAGTATTGACCTTCATCACTGAAGCATTTCTGACTAGCTGTGTGACAATGTAACAAAGCAGACTTTCACGTTTAATAATAAAACTGAAGAGCTGTGCAATGTCTTGCGAAGCTTTTGTTTCAAATTTCCAAGTCTGTAAGAAAAAAAGGGTAGCTTGACGCAGCGTTTTGCTTGCCAGGTCATTTCTTTGTTACAGTGGAAATCCTTGCGTCCACTTTGTATTCAAAAAGGCAATGTAGCGTGTTGGGTAAAAATGAGCAAAGTGCACTAAATCTCTTTTTCCTAATTGAGCTGTTGTACTGTACTTCTTCTTCCACCCACTTTTCCACCCATAACTGCGCTTTAGCCATTTGTAGTGTAGTAGTTATTAATGGCAAAACCCTATGTTTCAGTTCAAAGTTTCTAGAACAAACCTTTAAACTGAAGGCTTTATGGGGGTATTGTAAAACCCAGAATTCTCACACCAAACACATTTCTTAATGGGAAAATAAACCCTTTGATTTTACTATTCACATACAGGAAAATAATTGTACTGCCTGGATTTGTCTGCGACATGGAAAACAAACTGTTTTACAGAGTATTGTCTCAGTGCATAGCAACAAAGGTATTGTTTTTAAATCTGGTAAGTTTTGTTTGCATTTATATTGAATATACTTTAGCAGCATTGACTGCATTTCAGAATGAGGTAAAAATATTTTCATCTCCTGATCTTGCTTTTATAGCAGCAGAAGTATATCTATGCAATAAGCACCTGTTTTGCATATTTGGTGTCAGATTTTTTTCTTCATAATTACACATTTTAAAAACAATATTGTATTACTCATAGGTTTATTTGGTTCATTTTAGTTCTTTAAATGTTTTCCACAGGGTTGAACAAACCATTGCATTAATTCATAAGAACAATTGCTCATGGTGATGTCACATACAGCTAATGCATACATATAGACATTCCCCCTTCAAGATATTTTTGAATTGTAGTATTTCTTATAGTAAGTAAAACTCTAAAGCAAAAATATTTAAAGCTTTGGTTTTATCCATATTTGACTTTTTAAGGAAAAGACATATATAGGTGGTACCTATCAATTTTTGGCCAAAGGTGGTATGCTTCTTTTCTAAATTATTAATTTAAATAGAGATTTCAAGAGGTCAGTTTTTGTCCTGGAACAGGCATACAAATGTTGATATAGGTAATTGTGGCACAGTGTATTGAAATCACTATTTTCATGTCCAAATAAGAATTTTTTTTTTTAAAGAGATTGCTGCTATGTCAGTAATGAGGTCTTTCCTACCAGTTTGTCTTACCTTTTTCTTCTCCTCTCCTGCATTTTTTTTTTTGTTTATTTAACCAACATTGACACCTTGCTGTGGTCTGTTCACATCCTAGCAACAGGATCTTTTGCCTATCCAAAGTACTTAGTGGGATGTGAATCACTATTTTTATTACTAAGTGAAAACTTCTTTGCTTTGGTATTTCTCAAAGTGACATGTAGACTTTTTCCCCTCTTTATTTGGTTCAGCAACAAATGCCACCTCTATAATTAACCCTTTGGGAAGATACTATAATTGTAGAAGAATTGTGTTACAGTAAGTGTATAAATTCAGGTAATTTATGAGTTATAATTGAGAAAATTCTCTTCAGAGAAAGTAGAAAAAATAGTTTTATGTGGTACATCTGTTTCACTACTTTATAGCCTGAAACTGGCAATGGAAGCAGTGGTTACAATGAACTGTGAGAAAGGAGGTAACAGGACTTGAGCAGTGGTTTTGCTTTGTAGAATGAAACGCCTTTATGTTATGTAACTTCTTTTCTGTAAGTGTGCGGCTTTTCTTGTGTCTGCTGTGTTGTCCGTCCTGACTCTGTGCACGATATAATTCCTCTATACTCCTTCTACACCATATTTGTGTTTCTGAAATCTGACATGTTTGGCTCATGAGTCTATGATACTTGATTTGGTATTGTGCAGAATTTACCTTACTGATTGTGGATTCAGTTGTAGTTCTATAAAGTGATTCGTTCTGCCAGGTCAGAGACATGCCAGAACTCTGCATTGCCTCTATCTTAAATGTTATCTGCCTCCTCTTTTACTTCATGTCCTTCACCGCAGTATGGAAGTGGGGAACATTAATGGTCTTTTTTGCCACCTTAAGAAACACATCTTTTAGTCGCTCAGGGAAGAACTCTGTTTTTCACTTCTGTTTTCCTGGGAAATGTCACTTGAAACAAAGTTTAGTTCTTACATTTTGCTTCTGTAAAATGAAAGCATCCTTTTATGCTATACCCGTCCCTTTTGTTCAGTGATGAGGATGTAAAGCAGAAGGAAATCTGATTCTGTAGTATGTAACAATGCAACTTTTTACATCTTTGACTTTGTTCCTAACCCAGGACAATTTTAGTTGTTCATTGGCCTTTCTCTTCTGTTGCTTGTAATCCATGCCCAGGATACATCCTCTTGTTTTTCTGCTTGAGCAGGTTAAGTACGAGCAAGGAAGTCTACCTTAAAGACTTAAGAAGTTGGTGGACTACACTTGCACATTCCCTTAGTAGGTTTTAGTAAGCTTTGGATGTTAAGGAATGTCTGCTGGAGATACTTTGTGAGTGCTGAATGATGAAAGACCCACCACAGCAGGAGAGACACTAGAGGTAAGTATGGCAGCCAAACCTGCACCAAAGATAGCAGCAGTGAAACTAGGAAAAAGTGATGGGTGATAGTGGTAGGTGACTCAGAGAGTTGTGGTCAGTGGGTCAATGTCCAAGTGAAGACTGGTGACTACTGCACCCCCAGCAAGTTTGCCAGTGACACCAAGCTCTGTGGTGCTTTAGACATGCTGGAGGGAAGGGATAGGTTCCAGAGGGACCTGGAGAAGTGGGACAGTGCCAGCCTTACAAAGTTCAACAAGGCCAAATGTAAGGTCCTACACTAGGTTGAGGCAGTCCCAGGCACAAACAGAGGCTGGGCAGAGACTGGATTGAGAGCAGCCTTGAGGAGACAGGTCAGGTGTATGGGTTGATGAGAAGCTCAATGTGACACGGCAGTGTGCGCATTCAGCCCAGAAACAAGCCGTGTCCTGTGCTGCATCAAAAGGAGCATGACCAGCAGGTTGAAGGAGGTGATTCTTCCCCTCTACTCTCTGTTCAGCTCTGGTGTCCCCAACATAAGGATGTGGACCTGTTGAAGTGAGTCCAGATGAAGCCACAAAGCTGATCAGAGAGCTGGAGCACCTCTCCTATGGAGACAGGCTGAGAGAGCTGGGCTTGTTCAGCTTGGAGAAGAGAAGGCTCAGGGGACACCTTAGAGCAGCTTCCAGTGCCTAAAGGGGCGAAACAGAAATCTGGAGAGGGACTTTGCAAGGGCAGTTAGGCATAGGACAAGAGGGAATAGCTTTAAACTGGGAGAAGGGAGATTTAGCTGAGGTATTAGGAGGAAACTCTCCCCTGTGAGGGTGGTGATGCCCTGGCACAGGTTTCCCAAGGAAGCTGGGAAAGCTGGGAAGGCTGGTCCATCCGTGGCAGTGTTCAAGGCCAGCCTGAATGGGGCTTGGAGAAGCCCGGTGTAAGTGAAGGTGTCCCTGCCCAAGGCAGGGGAGTTGGAACTGGATGACTTTTAAGGTTCCTTCCAACCCAAACCATTTCTTGATTATATCATTCTATGGCCTCAACTTAGGCAGTTGCCCTGAAAAAAAAAAGCAAGAACTCTGTATGCTTTGTGTAGAGGTTTGGTGTGATTCTCTTATTTCTTGCCTCCATTTTTTACATTTTTTTTTTCTTTGTGTTGAGAGAACATAAAGCTGGTCAGAACATGCCAGGTTTAACAATAAGCCAGCGAGATGGATGGACTGCTCGGTGGATAAAGAACTGGCTGGATGGCCGCACACAGAGAGTTGTGGTCAGTGGCTCAGTGTCCAGCTGGAGACCAGTAACGAGTGGTGTCCCTCAGGGATCGGTGTTGGGACCGGTCTTGTTTAACATCTTCGTCCCTGACATGGACAGTGGGATTGAGTGCGCCCTCAGCAAGTTTGCCAATGACACCAAGCTGTGTGGTTCGGTTGATACGCTGGAGGGAAGGAATGCCATCCAGAGGGACCCTGACACGCTTGTGAGGTGGGCTGATGCCAACCTCATGAAGTTTAACCATGCCAAGTGCAAGGTCCTACACCTGGGTCGGAGCAATGCCAGGCACAGCTACAGGTTGGGCAGAGAAGAGATTGAGAGCAGCCCTGCAGAGAAGGACTTGGGGGTGTTGGTTGATGAGAAAATGAACATGAGGTGGCAGCGTGCACTTGCAGCCCAGAAAGCCAACTGTATCCTGGGCTGCATCAAAAGGAGCGTGACCAGCAGGTTGAAGGAGGTGATCCTGCCCCTTTACTCTGCTCTCGTGAGACCTCATCTGGAGTATTGTGTGCAGTTCTGGTGTCCTCAGCATAAAAACGACATGGAACTGTTGGAACAAGTCCAGAGGAGGGCCATGAGGATGATCAGGGGACTGGAGCACCTCCCGTATGAAGACAGGCTGAGGAAGTTGGGGCTGTTCAGCCTGGAGAAGAGAAGGCTGCGTGGTGACCTCATAGCAGCCTTCCAGTATCTGAAGGGGCCCTATAGAGATGCTGGGGAGGGACTCTTCATTAGAGACTGTAGTGATAGGATAAAGGGTAACGGGTTAAAACTTAGACAGGGGAAGTTTAGATTGGATATAAGGAAGAAATTCTTTCCTGTTAGGGTGGTGAGGCACTGGAATGGGTTGCCCAAGGAGGTTGTGAATGCTCCATCCCTGTCAGTGTTCAAGACCAGGCTGGATGAGGCCTGGGGTGATATGGTTTAGTGTGAGGTGTCCCTGCCCATGGCAGGGGGGTGGAACTAGATGATCTTAAGGTCCTTTCCAACCCGAACTATTCTCTGATTCTGTGATTCTAAGATGTTGACTTTAGTAGATATTTCTGAAAAATTTTATCTTGGTAATCTGTTTACTTGGAGAAAATGAATACTGTGGGCTAACCACAAGGATATGAAGGCAAGTTAACGTTAGTGAAGGACTTAGTGTGAAAGTACTAGAGGCATGCTTATGAGGAGGGGAGTAGTTCTCTATTTCATGCACTAAATGCGTGTGTGGACGATGTGTGACGTAGGTAAAAACAAAATAGTAAGGCAGGTGTCCTGCCAGGTGGATGGTTTGTGCTCATGCAATTAAAAGCTAACAAGTAATGCATGCCTTAAAGGGCTGGCAGGTTGCACAGGCTTGTGTTTTCTGGACTTCAGTCAGGTTCTGTCTTTCTCACCTCCCAAGTGCCTGACCTTGATTTTCTTTAAATACCTTTCTTTTGCTGCTTAATGGAGGGGGTCCTGATGTTGGAAGAGTTTTTAAGAATAGGAAAATTGAGATTGAATATGGGATTAGGAAAAAAGTGGGTCTTCTGTAAAATCCTAGAGGGCTTTTTAGAAGCAGGCACAGTCCTGTGCATAAGGGTGAGAGCATCCTCCGAGTAACATGGAGTGTAGAATTGCCCTTACATAAAGAGTGCATCACTGCTTGAGTAGGGCAGGAATGGGGAAAGGCCAGAGCTCTGCAAGGAGGTGAGGCTGGTACTAGACTGAAATGAAATCAAAAGAAGTATGTGTAACCTGGCTTAACCCATGCATTGATCAAAACCGGCAGATACAGTTTAGGTTAAATCTGCAATTTTCTTCAGCTTATTTTCTTTTGCCTGGATACTGTTAAGCCATCAGAATGGCAGATGGCCTTACCTTTGCATTTTTGACAGGAAGCAATTACAGCTGGAGTGGGCTTCAAGGAGCAGGGTGGAAAGGTAAGGCTGGAGCAGAAACTGCTCTAATAAGAAGTGGAAAGGGATTTGTAAAGTAATAGAGCAAAGAGCGAAGAGGACTATACAGAGGCATGGCTTGTGGGGTGGGTGGTGGAAGAACTATTCAGCAGAAAGCGTATGAGCAGCACTGTACAGCAGAGACATCTGAGTACAATGAAAGATGGGCACCTTGGCTCTGCTGAGTATAGGGGCTTTAGCAGTGCTGCAGCTGTGGAGCAGAAGCTGCTTGTTACCTAGCTGGTAGGCCTGAGCTCTAGTGACTGCAGAGAGAAAAGACCCTGGTGTGGCCAGACAGAACAGAGATGATTGTTTTTGAAGTATCTGATCCCCAAGAGAAAGAAACTGCTCAATGTTTTGTGGCCCAGACCTCAAAGCTATTAACACCAGTGACCTAAAATACCAGTGTGACAGGAAGAAAAGTGAATGGCTCCACACGGTTCAGAAGCAGTATGACTTAGTCAAGAGAACAAACTTTCCAATCAATGACTTTGTTTATATTTTCTTACTTTTAAATGGTATCTTCTGACCATTCCATTCTTCACTTCCATTCCTAATTATTAATTTATCTCATGTCTCTCTCCATCTTTGACAGTCTGTGAGTTCTCATATCCATCTCTGGCTGTTGCAGATTTTCACTGTATAACATCTCTAAGGTATATCTTACTCTGCCTCTGTGCCTCAAGGTTCTTCACTGGGGCTATCTGCCCAGCTCTTGAGTCAGCAGTGTCATCTCTGGCCTCAGCACCATCTTGCCCCCCACCTGCCGCAGGGTGATGCTCCACAGGTTGTTCTCCCATCTTTGATCCTCTCTGGCTCCTTACATGTATCTCCTGGTCCTGATTACATTAAACATACTTTTTAGCCCTCTGTGATGTAGGCACTCCCATTAAATGGGTCACTTTTCTCTTGGCTTCAGGAGGGTGGCATCTGCCTTTGGCGGTGATGCTGGATTGTGTCATCCATGTGGTCAGGTTTGAAAAGGGAATCCTTATACTTTCTTCCATGCTATCTTTGGAGGTTAGAGAAATGTCATTGTTACCTTTTCGTAGATGTTGTTTGAAAGGTGTCTCTAACCCATGAAGTGAAATAAAGCAAAATGAGGAACCTTGACAACTCAGGATACTCTGATCTTTGCCTGGCTCTTGGACCATACCACATGTGAGGTGTCTCTGCTCTCCACCCATTTCTTGTAAGCCATTTTCAACAGTGTCTCTACGTTGTCCAGTACACTAAGATTCTGGCCCTTGCTTTATGATTTCCAGCAAGTGCAATAACACAACTAATGTATGCTAAGACTCATAGGAACAGCATAGCAAGAGCTGAAACTTCCTGAAATTTTCAAAACAATAGAATATCATCTATTGTTCACTGTAGTGCTGCTGAGGGCACTGCATGCTGTTAGCTTGCATCTGGATGCCCGTTAACTGCATCTATCGATGTCCCTTGAGCAGGATGGTTTCTAGCTGCGATCGTGCCTGTCGGCCCAGGAACCAGAAGAGGGTGCTGGAGATCTACGGCTGGGTCTGGTCTCTGCTCGAGCTCTACTCGCGGATTTTGTACAACTGTTACTATTTAATCTGATTCCGTTTTTCTGAGCTAGTGGAACTAAGTATTCTTGGCTTTGTGGATACCTTACCAGCACCTAAATGCAGAGATAATTATTAATAGAACTGCTCTATTTTGGTATAATTTATGACTGTGCTTGTGAAATGACTGAAATAACTGCCTGTTGCAGGTCGGAGTTTGGATAGAGATGTTTTTTAGGCAGAACAGCCTGCATGTACAGGTATATTGTAAATCAAGGAGGGAAACACAGTTCCGTTATGTTTTTAGCTACACAAACTCTCTGCATTCAAAAACCTTGTATTTTTAAAGAAAAGCTGGGAGCAAAATCAGTTGTGTTCTGTCGTGATTCATCCCTGAGGGAAATTTCCTGTTTGAAGATTGCTGGTTGTGTTGATATGATCCACTGATGCTGTCTGAAACTTTGCAGTTGGGTTTGGGGAAGGCTAATGTTTTTCATTCAAAAATTGGCCTCTTGTCAGAGGTGTTTTTACTAGTGCTCACAATAGCAGAGATATTTCTTTGCTTAAGAAAAACCCAACCAGAACCAATTAAAACAGACAACAGAAAAAAGCTGATTGTGATTTTGTTCATCTCAGAAAGCTGACACTAGAGAATGGAATAGATACAGTTGAGATGTGCTGTCATTTATGAGAGCTAGACTGCTTCTCAGAGTTGGAATGTGAAGGCTTTTTGCAGTCAGCATGTTGCAACTCAGAGTTTTGTTTTCCACTGGGTTTTTGTGAGAAGATTTCGTTTCTCTCCTGCATTGCAATTCTGATGTGGATGCTTGCCTGCTGGAAATGAGCTGCGAGCACTTCTAACAAGTTTTTATGGCTTCTGGTCAAAACCTTCAAATCTGGGTAGCTAGTGGGAAGCACCTTTATTTTGACATGCGATTGCTTCATTTTTCAAAGATGGAGAGGAACCCCCTTTCCTCCTCACCAGCGGGATTAACAGATTCTCACTGTGACTGAAAATAAGACATCACAACTGGGTTTTAGACTGTTAATTAAAACCAATTTTAACTATGCCAACCTAAGGGAGTTAGGGAATGAGATGTATTAATGTTCCAGCCTGTCTCTAGGATGTGAGGTGATGCTCTGCCTCTTGGTCTGGGAGGAAGACAACAGTTCTCACTAGTTTCTTGTCACACTAATTGGGTAAGGGATGCCACAGGTGTTTGCATACTGGGTTAAATGCCCTCTAGTTCTGTGGTCACGTTTGCAGATGTTGGCCCATCCTGTTGCAGGGAACAGAGATGTGTGGACCCTGAAAGCTGCTGAAGTATTTTTATAAGTAAAAGGCCACGTGTGTACGTACATAGTACAAAGTTCTTTTATAATAAGACTTTGGGGATTTATGGAGTCTACCACTGAAGGAAAAGCTAGCTTTTATCCTGGGAGTGGTCCAAGCAAAATAAAGCTCCCTGCTGCTGTCTCCAGCTCCTTGGAAATGTTCATTCAAGAGAGGAGAAATAAATCTACAGGACTTGTTCTTGCTAGTTCTGCAGTGGAGGAATTATTCTGCCATCTGCCTATGCCTCAACTTGAGTTACGGTGATCCTCAAGAGTTTTTGCTCTACCTCTCATACAAACCTTCAAATTGCCACCATTTGAATCAGGGCCTAGTTTTTCACTCCTTTAAAAAAACTAAAAACAATCCCTCCTTCCCCCCCCCCCCCCCCCCCCCCCCAACTCATACCTACAAAAAGTCACCTCTGCCCCCATCTTTTTGAAGCATTTGTCAGTTGGTTTTTTTGCCTTGTAGGAAGAGCTTGGGCATTTCCGTTCTGCCTCCATTCGGCAGGACTATCACACAGTGTTTCAAATCTAAGGATTTCTCCTCATCATGGCAGGGGCAGAGCAGATTCCATCTTTCACACACTGATGATTACAGCAGTGCTGCACAAGTTGGGACTCGCATGATGCATCATGTTACTGTAAGCAGGAGCACCGCTGTGTCAGTGCTCAAGTCAGGGATGTGCAGCAGAAGAAAGACTAAGAGAAAGTCCTATGAGATTATTTCTATTGCCTATAACACAGGCCAAATCATTAATTTTTCTAGGTAAGAACATTTTGTACCCTATCTTGCTCTACAGGTAAAAGCAGAATATGTAAATCAGACTGATATGTGAGGGATGAGGCTGCCAGGGCAGTAGGAGTTTGAGTGAAGACACTGGTCATACTCACTACTCTTTTCTAGAGGAACTGAACAATAGACCAAGGTGGAATATAGGAGAACTGAGCAACCATTTCTTGTTACTGTATGATGTGATGTAGGATGCAGTACATTCAGGAGATGAGACTTTTAAGTAGGAAATGTACTTCAGCTGAAGAACTGAGGGTGTTTTTTTTTTCTTGTTGCATCTTCTGTAACTTTCTGCTGGATATGGAAATCTATTAAAGAATAAAAAACATACATTGTGGGTTTGCTGATTTTTAACCCCACAGAAAATTCTTTAAAGCCCATGGATAAGCATATGCATATAACTTTTAAGCTCTGTGAGGACTCCAAGAAAAGATCCTGTTTTAGTCCTTAGTTTTTTTTAAAACCATGTCATTTTCTGTGGGGTGTTTCATTGCTTCTGCCTTCCCTGTTAAAGGACACACTGCTCAGAAGTTTAAAACTGCTGTTGCAGCTATCCAGTGGCACATTGGTTGCTGCAGTGATCAGAAATGCAACTTTTGCTGAAGGTGCCTGATTTGAAGATACATAAGGGTGCTCAGAGGAGCACCCAGCTGCACCATGTACTGCTTTGTGTAAGCAGAATATGCCCTGAACCTCTCTCCAGGTTGGGGCTACCTCCTGGGAGTCACAAGTTAGTGTCTTGTGTTTGTTACTGATTAAAACCCTGCCTTGGGGAAGCAGAATATAAACTCTTTGCTGAGGCTTGAGTGCTCACAGGTTATTTTCAAGTATGGTAGGTATGGACTGAGTAAGTCTGAGTGAGGATCTGAAAGAATGATTAAGAGTAATGGTGCTGTCTCCTTCCTTGGACTGCTTATTTAATAACCCACAGGTGGCATCTATGCCAGTGTAATACCTACAGATCTTCCTAAAAACATCTTCTCGGTGATCCTTCCTGTGCTAGGCATGATGATTTTTTAGGATGTACTAAGCCCTGTGGTAACTTCTGAACATGGCAAGTGTTTCTGTGCAAAGTGAGGAGCTGGTCTGTCCCTCTGCCATGCTCTGCCCAGTTGTGAGGAGCACCGCAGAGCACAAGGCTGTCACTGGGCATCACTTCTGGGGTTGCTGCTGCCCCCGAGTGCAGGACAAATGGTTCCACTTTTCAGGGCTTTTCACAAAAGTTATATTTTTTTCCGTTGAAGTTTGTGATTTACTCTCATATTTGAGCCCTAAACTGGCTTACTTCACAGGAAAGTTGGAGGCAGAATTCCAAAGGTTATTTACTGTATACTTAAAAACCACAGTGTGTAACTGAGGAACAGAAAGCTCTTCTCACGCAGTGTTTGTACATACAGGTTAATATATTCTGGGGTTAAAGCAAACACTTGGTTCAGTGAACTCATCATGTCTGTTTGTTGGTTTTTATAGACCTTACAACATGTATGGGTTTACATTTGGGAAACAAAAGCAGCAATCAGCAGCTCTTGGCTTTTGTCTATCAGATATTCCCTAAATGCACTGCAAATATGCTTTTGTAATATTTAGCTTTGTGTTGACATTATTTGTTAAACTCTTTCTGTCACTGCTGGTCACATCAATAAAATAAAAAGGTACAGGCAAAGTAACTTTTTTTTAACTGTGTTGCTGTAGCTCATTACCTGCAGGTTTTGAAACTGTGTTTTCTTCCTGTTTATTGAGCAATAAAAGTGACTCACTTCATGTCTTACTGATTTTTAGAATTTTCACGTCCATACCGATTTGAGTGATTTTCAGTTGTCTTTCTGGATGTCTCTAGGCAGGTTACATAAACTGAAGAACTCTCGTGCACTGGAATGGTGTTTGATTTGCAGCCATGCAGAGACAGATTGCTTAAGCCATTTTTCTACTCCTCAAGAAAATATTTCAATTCTAACTGGTCTCTTTCTAAAACCATGTTGATACAGAAAATCAAGATTTTCTTGGACCTAACACCAGCTGGCAGTGTTCATCCGAGTATGCTGATTTGCACTGTATGGGTTTTCAGATATCGTTTTCTGGTTCTACAATCCTCAATAAGCCACCATGGACAGTGCAAGATGCTGGATTCGGCTGCCGCTCTGAACAGAGCTGCAGCAGCGCTGAGAAAGGGTTTGTCCCTAATTCTGGGTTGTATGGATGTGCCCAACCCTGGCAAGCCTTTTGTGCTTGCAGGTGTTAAATAGCTACTAACAGCAGAGAGCTGCCTGTGTTCACTGCTATCAGTCCTCTGTTTATCACCAGCGTAAAAGCACAAAGAACAAAGCAAGGGAAGCAAACTGGAAGCAAAATGGATAGGAAGACAGAGGAACAGGCTTTTCTTTGTGCAGGTTTTGTGGGCAAAGCTTTAAAATAACTGAATAACTGGCATTTGTCCCCGTCAGAGGTGGTCCTTTTGCAGATGAAGTTGCTCTCCAGGTCTAGATATCAGATTGTACTCTGTTGTCAAGAGTGCAAGAATGAGTCGTTAGGGAGGGGAAGAGAGGGAGAAGTGGCCTTTGGAAAGAGCTGCTTAACCTATGGTATGTATAACCTGGCAGAGTGGTACCAGCTCCCAGTGTGATCAGTTTGAGATTATGAAGAAAAAGGTGGATGTCTCTTGGGTTCCTTCAGGCTCTTGAAAATTTAACTGTGAACACAGGAATGTTTTTGCCAAGACAAGCAAGTGGATATTTAGGAAGGCAAAATGAAAAACTTCTGGAGAAAAACTTACAAATGGTTGGAACCAGCAGCAGGTGAAAAGCTTGTGTGTTACTGGTAGTGCCTAACAATCTGGTAATGTCAAACATTCTTCAAAGAGGGCAGAGCTAATTGGCCCCAGAGCTTGCAACCATTTATTCAGGGCATGATTCCCTAGAATTAAGAACATGAAGGATTTTGTTCACAAGATGTTCCACTCACTTGAAAGCAGCACTAGTGTATGACCTAAAAGTCTGTGTATTGCACAAATGGAAGAAGTGCAAAAGTATCTGGGGGGACAAAAGTGTTAGCTCTGCATTTCTGCTGAGCTAGGGCAGGAAGAAAATGAAACTTCATGACATCCCTGCACAACTTTTCCCCATTTTTACAGAATGCTCCATCAAAACAGGGTCAGCTTTATCATATTCAAAGTGAGACGGTAGGTACTTCCCACCAGCTATATGCGGGCATGGGAAACTGAAGCCAAGTGACTGCACATGCATGCGCTGCTGGTGGCACTGGAGATTGAGGCTTTTCTCCTGGCATTCTCTGCAGACAGGGCTCCATCCGTGCTGTGGGTCTGTGGTACTATTAGCTGATGCTGAGGAACATTTCCAGGTAAATGGGCCTGGGTCGTTCTGTGTATTAATCATTCCCATTGTTCCTGTTCCATTGGCCTTTGTCTTGCTTAATTAATGCAGGAGTTTTAGCTAGCTGCCTCATGGTTTCCAGCATAACTCTGGCCAACTCTCCTGTCATAATTCCGTTCCATACCCCAGGCTTACAAAGCTTATGATCCTCCCTTTGCACAGTGCAGGTAAAATCATTATTAAATCTTTCTGCTTATTAAAATATAAAATTGAGCTATTTTTACATTTTTCTGAGCAGTCTTTAATATTATGTTAACCATTGTACAGTGTTGCTTTTCATATTGTTAGAAGATGGCTCCATTTTATCTAGCAGTGGAACGGAGTAGAGCATTGGCAGAGAGTTATTTCCCCAGCCGTACTGTCCTCCCTGCCCCATGTTGTGCACTCTTTGGAAACAGATCAGACTGGATAGAATTGCACAGAACTGTTGGTACTAATTAGGGTAGCAAGAAAAGGAGAGATCTGATTTTTAGGAGTTCAGGTATAGAAGAGAAATTAAAAAAAAAGTGGCAATTCTTCTGATAGACATGTATTTGGTGCTCTGAGCACTGTGTAGGGGAACCAGTGCCCTGCATAACTCTGCCGGCTTGCTTCCATCATGTTCAATCAGATGTGCATGCAAATTAATGAGCCCTTTTTCAAACAAGTCCTTAATCAGGAGCTGGTGCTATAATAATTACATCCTAGTTCCTTGAGGGCTTGTTGAAGTAGTTACTGATTTAAAGACATCTTTGGCTTGTAAGTTTGTATGTTAGGGAGTATTTGGAATGTAGTAAGTAGCTCTAACCTTCTCAGAGGCCATGTTTATTTGAATGTAATATAAATCATGTCACACTGTAAGGTCAGACTCTTCCAACAGCTGGGGAAGGTTGTTCCTTGTGTGTATTCTAGTAGAGGTGAGCTAAGTTTAACGTTTGAGGAGAATACACCTTGGAAGGGTTTGCTATATTTAAGAGTTGTTGTCAGCTTCTAGATCAGTAGTTTATGTGGGGGGTTGTGCACAGATTTCATAAAGTGTGCTCCTGCAGAGACTGCTTGCACATGTAATTTTACTTTCACAGGGAAGCCACACCATAAGAAACTGTACAAAATACATGCAAAAGGTAAAGCTCAGTGTTTGGGTGGAAGATGAGGTTTCAGGCAAATGCTGAGCATGAAGAAATTGTAGCTCATCAGAAACTGATGAGCTTCTGCTGTGCTGGATGTTGTGTTCTATACCTTAGTGCTGAAGTTAAATGGCTGATCCTGCAGGCCATCTGCTGTATAATAGAAGGGTGCTTTAGATTATTTGTTCATCTGTAATTATTTATCCAAACAATGACAGAGCTTCCCTCAGCCTCACTGAACAGAGGCCAGTAATGCTCAGGGGGATTTCTTGATCCTTCACCTTGCAAGTCTGGCAGTGCTGGTTTGGGGATCTGTGAGAGGTGGTGTATTGCCAGTGTCCACCAGAAGGTAGAGTTTGCGAGGCAGATTGCGTTTGCCATACTCAAAGACAATCAACTTTCTTTTGAAATATGGGGAGTGTTTTCCATACCTTACATTAAAGGAGTTCCATTTACGTCAAACTCTCAATTTCCAGGAAAGATGAAGATGTTCAACAAGATTATATCAACACTGGATTTTTTTAACCTAAACACTATCTGACTAAATTCAAAAGCCTTAGCAGAAACTGCTGACCTTTTGCATGATTACAGCTTCTGCCCTGCTGAAGAACTGTAAATGAATCATCCTGCAGTGAAATGTAAACAGGATGCTGCCCTTCCACTGCAGCTCTGTTTACCAACATGTGCTCATCTGAACTGCAATGATACTAAATTAGGTGACAACAGCAGTTTGTGGCAACACAGGGATCCAGGGTCAGAACTGTGGGAGTGGGTATTACTCCCCTTCTCCACCCCACTCTTCTAAGCAGAGACTAAAGTGGAGTTCTGATCCTCTTCCACAAGGTTAGGATAAAAGTTAGCAGTGATGTCTGAAGTGTAAGATCTGAGGATCTTTCCCTGTTGTTCATGTTTCACTTGGAACCACAAAACCCAACCACGTCTCACAGCAAAACGGGAGTTGTTGTCTCTCTCTTCTCTTGCCAGGTTTCTTGCCCACATGAAAGTGAAGCAGCAAGATGCCAAAGTAAGTTCCTAAAGTTCAAAGAACATGAAATAGGGTAGCCAATATAACTATGTTGACTTGGTTTGCATCCGTGCAGGTTGACTGTGCCTTCAGTGTGCTTCCCCATGCTGCTTTTTTTTCCTGCTCAGTGTGGGTGAAGCCATGGAAGTCCAGCTTTGCCCTCTGTCCTCTGTAGTAGCAATAGGAATCAATTTGATGGTGGAATGAAGCAAAGTAAGTAACAGCTGAGCCAAAAGATCTTAAGAAGGCCTTGGGTAATTTAATGAGAATAGATTGAATACCCAAACTCTGATTCAGGGAGGCCTGTAGGTACAGAAGTTTGGAAGCTGAGGTAATGTCATAAGGAATGATCACTGTGGTGCCATTCTGCTTGCACCCATACTTCTGTGCTGGCTACTGGGGGAGACAGAGTACTCAGTGGACTTAGTCCAAATGTGAAATTACTCTCATGGGTTGATTTGGTGAGGTTTGGATTCATAACAACAGCTTCAGTTTTCTCTGCCTAGTTGACCTTATGATATTTTTGGAAGCTATCATGTTGTGATTAGGGTTATTAGTCTTTAGATGGGGGCACTGATTTTTATGCTAGGCACATCCTGACACTATTTCAAAGTCTGAGGTTCTTAAAACAGTTTGCTTGGTATGAAAACCAGCATCAAAGCATAGCAAAATGGTAGTACAGTCTGAAAGCAAATAAAGAGAGACCAGTGAAGTCTATGGATGAAACTTATTTGGAGATGCTTTAGGGACTGAAGAGTAAAAAGGTGCAAGGATATGTTGGTTTTTGTAAAAACTGTCTTCTCAAATTCAGTTGTAGAAACTCCTGGGAGTTACTCTGTGCCTTTTGCTCCCAGTTTACTCCTTTTTGGACAGTCTTGTGATATATTATATCTCTTTTCATAAGAGAAGATGACTGAAAGGGGATTGGAATCTGGTTGTGGGTCCCAACCCACAGGACAACAAAATAATTCAAAGGTTATTAATGAATCAAAATAGGTCATGATTTTTTTGTTTGTTTGTTTTTTTTTATTTTTAGTATTAATTGGATAATCCTGGAGATAGTGCTTTAGGATGTTCAATTTTGTTTTCACCTTGATACTTTCCTCCTTGAAACAAATTTGGCTACAAAGGGGAGTGCCTCTGCTTTCCAAGCTAAGCATAGAATTGAAAGGGATGGCAGGAACTGGATGCAGGAGTCTGAAATGAGTCTGAAACACAGCTTTAGGCCAGCTCATGTGAGCCAGTGGCACGTGCTGACGAGTCCGTCCCTAGTCCTGCCTGGTCACGTGTATTTGTTTAGTTTGGTTGTTACAGCAGGCACACTGACATCTGTCTGGTCTCTAATCACATAAACAGCCAGAAATTCTGGCTGTAGAGTTGTTGCTTGCTCAGGAGACAGAAAACATGAGAGCAGAGCACAGAAATTTATCTTTTCTGCACTAGATTTATAAAAATAAATCTCCACAGGAAATTCAAGGTTATATTTTTTTTTGTTTGTCATCCTCTTTGGGATGGTGGGCTGGAGAAGTTCTGTTCGTTTATTTATTTATTTATTCATCTGACACGTAGGTGGATTCTATGAACCTCATTGGGTTCTTTGCAAAACATGATCTATGATGAGGCCTGTTTACTATCTGCAGGATGACAGGAATGAATCTGAAGAGCTTTCACTCAAATTAGGTTTTTTTTTTTTCTTCTGTATTAGTTTTCAAAGTTCTCATGTTCATATGAACATGTATATGATGTACACTCCTGCTAGCAAAAGATGCTCTTGCCATTCATGAGAAGGAAAATAATGTACCAAAAAAGCTGTTTATGTGACTTACAATGTTCAGTTGTAATGCACACTTCAACCATGAAGAAAAAAGGTCAAGTCTCATGTGCCTGTAAAAAGATAATTTTCACATTTTGGATTATAAAGGTTTAATATCTTGTCATAGGCTTACCAGTGAGTCCTAATTTCTGCATCTGGGGAAGGAGAGTTCCACCTCATGCAGCTACAAAGACAAATTCAATTGCAGTTATAAAGTGACCGTGTTTCTGTTATGTCAGGTTGAGAATTCATAGTGTAATTTTTCCCCAGACAGGTGCTATTTTGCACATCCAATGCCAGTTTCTGTCACTGTGATTCCTGATGTTTTTACTCTAGGCCTTTTATACCAGAAAACAGTAAAATGGCCCTGGTTTAAACCATGTGTTACAAAGGGCTGTACGGATTTGCAGTCTGATGCTGGTAATCATAGAATCACAAAATTATTTTGACTGGAAGCAACCTTAAAGCTCATCCAGTTCCAATCCCCTGCCGTGGGCGGGGGCATCTTCCACTAGACCAGGTTGTTCCAAGCCCCATCCAACCTGGCATTGAACACTGCCAGGGATGGGGCAGTCACAGCTCATCTGGGCACCCTGTGCCAGTGCCTCACCACTCTCATAGAGAAGAACTTTTTCCTAATTTCTAATCTCAGTCTCCCCTCTCCCAGTTTAAAGCCATTCCCCCTTGTTCTTTCACTACATGTCCTTCTAAAAATCTCCATATTTCTTGTCAGCCCTTTTAGGCACCTGAAGCTGCTCTAAGGTCTCCCTGGAGCCTTCTCTTCTCCAGGCTGAACAGCCCCAACTTTCTCTTCCTGTCTCCTTAGGAGAGGTTCTCCTGCCCCCTGATCATCTTCCCGGCCTCCTCTGGACTTGTTCCAACAGCTCCATGTCCTTTTTATGCTGAGGACACCAGAACTGCACACAATACTCCAGATGAGGTCTCACAAGAGCAGAGTAGAGGGGCAGGATCACCTCCTTCGACCTGCTGGTCACGCTCCTTTTGATGCAGCCCAGCACACAGTTGGCTTTCTGGCCTGCAAGCGCACACTGAAGCCAGCTCATGTTCATTTTCTCATCAACCAACACCCTCAAGTCCTTCTCCGTAGGGCTGCTCTGAATCTCTGCCCAACCTGTAGCTGTGCCTGGGATTGCTCCAACCCAGGTGTAGGACCTTGCACTTGGCATGGTTAAACCTCATGAGGTTGGCATCAGCCCACCTCACAAGCGTGTCAAGGTCCCTCTGGATGGCATTCCTTCCCTCCAGCGTATCAACCAAACCACACAGCTTGGTGTCATTGGCAAACTTGCTGAGGGCGCACTCAATCCCACTGTCCATGTCAGCGACAAAGATGTTAAACAAACTGGTCCCAACACCGACCCCTGAGGGACACCACTTGTTACTGGTCTCCAGATGCACTTCAGGCCACTGACCACAACTCTCTGTGTGCTGCCATCCAGCCAATTCCTCATCCACCAGCTGGCCATCCAGCACACTTATGTCTTTCCAGATGAGAGACAAGGATGTCTGTAGTTTCCTGGGTATTCCATTTTAGAGAATCATAGAATCATAGAATAGTTAGGGTTGGAAAGGACCTTAAGATCACCTAGTTCCAACCCCCCTGGCATGGGCAGGGACACCTCACTCTAAACCATATCACCCAAGGCTCTGTCCAACCTGACCTTGAACACTGCCAGGGACGGAGCATTCACAACCTCCCTGGGCAACCCATTCCAGTGCCTCACCACCCTAACAGGAAAGAATTTCTTCCTTATATCCAATCTAAACTTCCCCTGTTTAAGTTTTAACCCATTACCCCTTGTCCTGTCACTACAGTCCCTAATGAAGAGTCCCTCCCCAGTATCCTTATAAGCTCCTCTTCAGACACTAAAAGGCTGCTAGGAGGTCTCCATGCAGCCTTCTCTTCTCCAGGCTGAACAGCCCCAACTTCCTCAGCCTGTCTTCATACGGGATGTGCTCCAGTCCCCGATCATCCTTGTGTCCCTTCTCTGGACTTGTTCCAACAGTTCCATGTCCTTTTCGTGGTGGGGACACCAGAACTGAATTTTCCCCTTCTTGAAAATAGAAGTTACATTTCCCTTTTTCCAGTCACCAGAAACTTCACCTGACTGTCATGAACTGTGTCTTCTGCTGACTGTGAGCTGTTTTCTTGGCCCATCTTGTAAAATGTCTCCCTGGCTTTTAGACAATCTGTTTACATGCAACTAATGCCCCCTCCTGCAGCTGAAACTCTTCCAAGTGCTTTCACGTTAGCATGACACATAAGTGTAGCATCTCATAAATCACCAACGTGATCTGAAACTGACTGAGCCAGAAGGAATCACACCAGGTGCATACAAATAGTATGTTGTTTGGAAATTGCATGGTTGATGGAAATAAAATGGTCTTTAATGGCATCTGATCCTGGCAAAGCTTGTTGCTTGTTTGTTTTCTGCTGGTTTGAGCTAATGGGCTTAAACCCAGACTTTTTCATGTTATGCAATGAAGTAGTTAAAAAAGCATTAAGCAAAGCAAAGATAGTTTAACTGTTTTGATATACTTTGCTTTTCCTCTAAATCAGTCAGAGTCCCTTGCAATTTGTGCAAACAGGGTTATTAGGAAAAGTATGTGATGTGAAAGTAGAAGACGGAAGGACAGCATAGGGCAATTTTTTTAAATGCAACAACTGTGTTTGTGGAGAGGGAGCAAATGCAGCTGAGAGCTTGCTGTCAGCCAGTGGAATGGACTAAGACTACTTACTTCTATGTTTGCTAGATACTATTCAACCTCTGATTTTCCATAGCTTCTTTATCAGTTACCTAGCTCAGCCTGTTTCTGTGGCGTGTCAAGGTATGGTTTGATCCCCTTTTGACCTGCTCAAACCTCACAGCACCCATGGCTGATCTAATGCTGTGCTGATCAGGATGGGCAACTGGTTGGGGACATGCAGGAGTCAGTGCTAGAAGCAGGCTCTTTTCTGGATGCGGGACCTGAGTCCTGCTCTCCTGGAGACTGATCCTCCATAAAGAAGAGCACTGACCTGCAAGCCTTTGGGCTCAGGAGTGAAAATGAAGTTTTCTTCATTGGACATGGTGTTTTCTAAAGGTTTACCTTGTTTTGTAAATACTGCTTGTGCTTATCTCTTATTTTGCTCTGGTTCTCATGCAGAGTGCTTATCCTGCTTTAAAGCTTGCACCCTGCTGTGTCTCTACAGTCTCATGTTTTTTTTCTCTTTTAACAGACTTCTCACCATGTCTTTGCTACATTTGAACTTCAGTGTTTTGTATCTGAGGCCTTAAACTGTCAACAGTATCTTCTGCCGCTATTAGATGGCCCTTACTGCACAACTGTACACTGGAAATGACCTTCAAGCCTAATTCCAGGTGAAGTGACTATGAGTTTCAGGTTTTTGGTAGATATATCAGGGTGTCAGGATTCCTTGGCACATTTTTATTTGCCAATAGTTGTTGATCTTGCTCATGAAGAAAAGATCAAGTTCATCATTTAGAGATGATGAACTGCTTAGTTCATCGCATGTGCTTCTAATACCCTCCTAAGGTGGAAAGAAAGGTGTGGGAATGCACTCTTCTGTGGATGCTCAGCATTTTCTGTGTATTTATCAGCACACAACTGCGCAGCTCTTTAATTAAATCGGATAACAACTAATAGCCCACAGTAGTTATTTTTCTTATCTATCACCCCCTAGGACACCTTTTAATGAATATAGCAGCAAGTTTTGAAGCTGCCGGAGCAGTCTTCTCTCCTAGCTAGCACTGGATCACCAGCCATGCTGCACTGCACGGCTGCTGTATTCCCAGACGAGGGTGGCTGATACCAGTTTAGCCCTAGCCAGATTGCAGAGCTTCCTCCTAATCCTTGTGTGCTGCCGTAATGTTTTGGCAGGTGTTTGCAAGCTGCTACCTGAATCTCTGCGGACTGCCAGGGATGCCCTCTGGCTCTAGGCTTTTTTGGTGCCCAACAGGAAGGGACCCTCAGAGCCGCTTCAGGCATTGCGTAGCTTTTGTGGCATCAGCCATAGGAAAATGAGCGCTTTCAATGTGAGCAGCTCTTCTTCACCTTCACTACTGTGTGCTACTCCTGGGATACTTATGTCATTAACTATTATGCTAAAAAATCCTTGTGACACTACGTCAGGTGACTTGGCAGCAAATGTACAAATTTATTTATGTGTTCCCCTCACTTTCTCTTTCACATTTGAAAATGTGTGAGTCCTCCATGTGGGAGGACTATCTTGCCTGTGCCACACACCAGGAGAGGTGTGTGGCATATCCCTTTCCCTTGGGCAAACCCAGTCAATTCAGAATATGACAATGTTGGTGGACAGGAGTGCAGGAGGTCTTTCTGGTTCTGCCTGACGTGTGTCCACTTCCTACAGTAATTCCCCTTTCCACAACACAGCATGATTTCCAGCTGCTGAACCTGTAAGCAGGTTTTGAAATACACAGTCTTTGACCTACCCAGGGCCATTGCTTTAAATAATGCATCTCTGGAGTCCATGCCACCAATAACCTCTGCCTATGATGCTTATTTGCTTTATAGACTCACTTTTTAAATGAGAAGGAAATCTCGCTCGGATAAAATCTAGGTTATATTTATAAGATCCATGAGCTAATAATAAATAGAAGTGTTGACATCACTTGCTGTGGCTTCTTGGATAACTGAGCTTGCCTTTGCAATGGCACAATGAGTTTCTCCTCCATAGAAAAGGACAGTCAGTCAGGCCATGACCTGTTTTAATGAGACCTGGCATTTGCATAAAATGTGGGAAGGAACAGAAGAGACTAAGGGAGTGGGCAAAGGCACAAGAGGCAGGTAGGGGAAGAGAGGTAAAAGCTGGAAACATGCCCTCTAAGAAGGGGAGTCAGGATTATGTTGTACGAAACCTGTCTCCTCCAGCAGCAAGAAGTACATTATTTATTAAGGTTGCTTAATGCTTTCCTTCAGAAGATGTTTTAGTTTCTTATTACTTTGACAGACTAGAAGTGCATTGGCTGAAATTATGGGTGCCAGAAGTTTGTCTCAAGCTGACTTCTGTATGTGTTTATTTTTGGAAAAGCATTGGTGGAACATGGAGAAGTTTTTGCCCATGGCTCTCTGTAAGCTGCAGGCAGGGAATGCCAGATGGAGAGATGAGTGCCTGGGGACAGCAAACCCAGCTAGTAAAACCCTGGGACGGGAAATAAAAATACCCAGGTGATCAGCAGAGAGAAGTAAACCAGTGGCTATAAAAAGGTGCTAAAGGAGAAGATTTACCTGGGGCAAGAATATGTTGTGTGTGGTGGAGAAGAGGGTGTCATAGTTGAACAATGGCAGGCAGGAGGGTCCAAGATATAGCTGGGGAGCCTGGGAAGGGACACTGTGGATGAGGAAAGCCACAGCAAAGCTCAGTGGGAGAATAACAATTATGCTCTTTCAGAGCAGTTTGAATAGTGGGAGGTAAATAAGATATGAACATATGTCCTCCATGGGGAGAATCAGAAATGCTGATCAAGCAAAAATATTTGTGGGGAAGGGGCTGGTTTAACAGCAGCATCCAGTAAGATAGTTCTGGGTAAAATCACTGAAATTGGCCAGAATGCTCCATTTCCTCCTTCCCCCCTTTCATTTAGAGGCAATTTATTTTTACGTGCCAAACAGTTTTTCACCATAAATATTTAGTTCGCATCAAATAATTTAAAAAATTAAAAGGCAAAATCAGAACAAATGTTCTGAAAATGTTAAAATAACCCAATTGCTAAGGCAATAGTAATTTTCAGAATGTGATCTTTGTCCCTAAAATCGAGCTGAGAAGCAATTCCAAAACATTAGACTGGTCTTGGAAAAAATCTTTGTGTCCTACCTGATGCGATTCTAATTTCTGGTGTTTTTTACCTTGCATGTACTGTTTTTTCAGCCTTAATAACAGTTTTCTGCCACAGTTTGAGCAAGAGCTGGAAACATTCTGCTCAGGTGTTGGTCTGGGGGCCGTAATTCTGGCTGTGTTGAAATTGCAGGCAGCTCCTTGCAGGTTTTGCTCTCCTTCTCTCTGCTCATTGCCGTGCTTGGCTGCCTTGAGGTTTTCACAGTAAAGGTCTGCTTACCTCTTTTGTCAATGGAGGAGTGAAACAGAATGGAAATATGGAGTAGTGGAAAGCACTGTGTGTGAACCTCTCATCCAGGCAGATGGTAGGTAAAAAAGACTTGGCCCTGATGCTTGGCTAGCAAGTTCTTCCTTGAAGAGGGACCTGTGAGGCTTCCATGTGGTGCTTGCAGCACAAGATGGATGGGCAGGAGACTATTCAGGTATACCTAAGGACTTTGGTGTTGCCAACATTGCTTTACAGTATTAATTGGTAGCAAAAGCAGTTTCACCTGAGCAGAGGCCAATAACTGTATATAGGCCAGTGTTCAACTTGCATTGCATATTTTCATGAAATGCCTTCACAGGCTGCCAAACTATTCCCCTTTATTAATAAGGTCTAAAACAATAGGCCTGTGGCTTCTTATATAAGCCTATGTTTATATTTGTTCTCCTCAGAGGACCTACTTTTGAGTTACTTAATTAAGTGGTGAGAACCCAGAATAAAGGCTTGCAGGTCTGAAGGATACATCAGCTCTTCAGGTGTAACTAGCAAATATTTGATCTCAGAAACTGTGGTTATTTCTGGTTTAGGTAATGTTTTAGTGTATATGCTTTGATCTGCTGGGCTGCAGTTCCAGGAAGCTCTGATTGGCCATGCAATTTGTAAATCCTTATATATAATAATTGATTTTTGCTTACTTGTGATGCATTATTTACTTGCTTGAAGTTTCACATGTCTTGTGCCTGTGCTGTATAGCTGCTTTATATAATATGCATAGAAATCACCACACCTTGTGTGTAGTGTAGTCATGCTTGTAGTTGTGCACAGCAGCTGCTTAACCTCATGCAGTAACAATAGATTTCAAATTATCATCTTAAAGGAAGAAAAATGATGTAATTTAAGGAATATTTCTAAAGCAGGATATGATAAATTTGTATCTTGTGTCGTTCTAATGCCTCTTGGGAAGTAAGTTTTAGTTAAGAAAAGGATTTTGTTTGCTTTGTGGTCTTTCTATTAAACGGAGCACATCTAGGCTAAAGCTGCTGAGATGCTATAAACCCAAACCATAAACAGTCAACTTTTATGGAGTCACTTTTCAAGCTAGGGCAACATCTCTGAGAATAGTCTGTTGAAATTCATATTTACTCAATACATCTGGCAGTACTGCCATATGTTGTGGTAACTTTCATTGGACTTTGTTGTGAAATGTTTACTTTATTCTTTTTCTCCTTGTTTCCACGCATTCCTTCCTAGCTCCTGCTCCCCCACCCCAGCCTCAGAACAAAGAAATTAACCAGTCTCCACCACAAGTGTTCTGGAACAAATAGGAAGGACACATTTTTCTTTGTGAGGAGACAAGGTTGGTGATGATACTTGGCTCTGATTCTGCAAGTGCAGATGAATGTGGTTGGTTTCCAGGGCTTTTAGTATGTATGAAGTTAAAAGAGCTACTCATGTGAGTAAAATTAAATGCATGCCTCAGTTTACAGAATTGAGGCTATGCTATCAGACATTAGAATGTTTGTTTGCTTTCAACAATTAATTAAAAGTGGTGGAAAACTGCTTTTAATGTGCCACTAGGCAGAAAGTAATTAGAATTGGTAATCTATAAAAGGCATTTAGGTCACAGATAATTTCCAAACTGAAATTAATTCTGCAGCATTTTAATGACTGTGTTCCCAGTGTGCATTCTGGCAATTCCACTCATTCTATCAGGCTGTTCTTGCTTCCTTGTCTTGCTGCTGCTCTTTCTGAAAAGAGCTTCCAGGGCAATTACAAGTAGTGCCAATGTGGACAGAGCTCTACTGACATGCACTGTAGGTCACTAAGGTAACAGATGGCAAATGTACTTTATTTCCAATAATGGAATAATAAGCATGAGAACAAATAATTCCTACTCAGTAGCCTTGCATTTAGCATTGACATTGTTTTATGCTAAAGATTTCTCTTTAACCAAGGCAGCCTGTTAAAGCCAGGGGAGGCATGGTAAGATAAAAAGATCTTGTTCCACTGGCCTGCTACAGAAGGGCAAAAACTCGGAGTGTTCCAGGCTGCATGCGATAACAACTGAATGCACTGGACTGTAAACTGGAGAAGATACCATCGTAGCATATGGCTCAGATGAGAACTCCGCTACAGCACTTTTGTATCTGTTGTTGCATAGCTTCTGTATCGGCCTGTAACACAGTGGCAAGAGCAGATGCACACACACTGCCGAATAATGTCACTTGCATATATGTCTTGCCCGCAAGAAACAAGAACGTACAGCTGCCCTGCTACCTTTATGCCATTAAGCACTTCTCTTACGGCAGGAAGCACTCTTCCTGTTTGTAGTTAAAAAGTTACATAGTTAAAAACTGTTAAATAGTTTTGGGTGTTTTTTTTTAATTTAAAAACTCTCTCAGTGATGAGCTGAGGCCCAGTGAGAAGTGACTCTTTTTGCACTTATCAGTATTCATATTAGTGTAGAAGCTGCAGAGGTACAAAATGTTGAGCAACAGGTTCCAGTTGCTTATGCAGCGAGCTGCAGGAGCATCTTTCTATGCGGATGTTGTGCTTTAGGAAAAAATAACAGATGTAGTTAAAAGTGAAGCAAGTCTTAATTTGAAGGACCAGAACATTTGAACATTTGCAGCTTGTATATATCCAGAGCTGTATTTTTGGATGAGGCCCCAGAACTCATGGGAATGGGTAGCTTTTGTGTTTCCACAAAGTATATAAAAAGTGGCTTAGAAGAGGGCTTCATGCTTCTTTTGAGAGTAGATGAAAGGATAAACTGTGCTACAAAGGTGCATTTATGTCTTTGCTTTTGTCTGCTAGCAACTGCAGTGATTTTCTTTCTGTAATTACATGTGTTGTGGTGTACGGAGAGACGTCCCAGTGCACCAGAAAGACAGAAATTATTGTGGGCATGCAATAGCAATCTGTCCTAAAGAACTGAAGCTCTATAGGCAGAGACATATTTATCAGTGCTCCCATTCCCATCTCAACTAATTCTGGGCTTCAGCCAGTACATGGATACTGTTAGCACAGAACAACAACTGACATGCGTTGTGCTCTGTGAACAAAAAGGAATCAAGTCATTAGGAAAAATGGAAAGGTTTAAGAGACTTCAATACTGGCCTTGAAAGAGACATTTTCTTGCCAGATATATAGTCTTGAGGATGCCAAATAACCTGAAGAAGGATGGACACACCCAGAAATTTGTCATCTGTTACCCAACTAGTGTTAGATTTAATGAGACATTATCTCTCCCTGGAGATATTAGTTGGTCAAATTACTCCTTCAATGATTGATGCTACAGTGGGCTTCCTGGACAGTCAGCCCCCCGTTGCCTTTTCTACGTTGCCTGCCAGATGTTGTGCCCCTGTCCCTGTAAGGTGCTGTGCTTTTGTGGACCTCTATAATTTTCTTCCTCAGTTGTTTCTTTTTCAGGCTGAGGAGTCTGAAACAACAACAAATACAGTTTTTGTTTCTTAATGGGAAATAACCTACATGTTTGAGCATCTTTGCTGTCCCTTCTCTGAACCCTTCCCAATTCTATTATGTCCTGCTGAAGATGAGAGTAGTGGAACTGCAGACAGTATTCAATTTGTGGATAAACCCTGGATTGGCACAGGGACATAATAATGTTCTTGGTTTTATTCTCAATTCCTCTTCCAATAATTCTTAATACCCAGTTTTCTTTTTTTGACTGCTACCAAGCAGTAAGCTGATGTATTTATGGAACTATTTCTCAAAACCTCAACATTTTCTCTTGAACAGTAATGGTCATCTTGGAGACCATCATCTGACATCTGAAATCAGGAACTTTTTTTTTCCTTTGGGGCTCACTTTATGATTATCTGCATGGGTTTCACCTCTGTGTTATTATCCAGCTATTAAGTCTCATGCAATTGTTGAAGATTGCCCTTTTCGACTACCCTGAATAAATAAACATCAGCAAACCTTGTCACCACTTTGCTGTTTCCAGATCACTCTCAATTTGCTGAAAATGACAAGTCCCAGTGCAGACCCTTAGAGAACACTGCTTGTCACTGTTCTCCATGGCATTGACTGCCTTATGGCTGCTGAGTTTCCTTAGGAGTCTTTGGTGGATGACCTGCCACATGGAAGTGTTAGAAATTCAGAGATATTACCTGTCAATCATACATCCTCCTCCACACACTTGCTGATCCCTCCAAACAACTAAAAAGAGGTTTGTGGAGGAAGAATTGCCTTTCCAAAACTCTGCCAACACTTTCCAAGTCTACCTCTCTTTGCCATATTTGTACCCCCATCCTGCTTGATTCCAGCTGTCTAGCTGGGCACCCTCTTTGGGATACTTTCCTGATTCACAAAAGAAGAAGGCTGTGAGGCCAAGGAAATGCCGAGCTGAAAGGGTCAGCTTTGGTGTGGGAGGATCAGTGGTTTGGTTAATCAGCCTCTGAGACTTCCTGCTTCTTGAAGCATATTGTGCTGCTTCTCTCTTCCTACTCCTCAGGTTCATATTGATAGATTTAACCAGTGGACTCCTATATCCTGTACCCCAAGGCCATTAATAAGAAAATGAAATAACATGGATGCCCTAAGACAAATTTCAGGGCACCATCCCTCCAGAGTGACAGTTCACAGAATCATAGAATCATAGAATTATAGAATGGTTACAGTTGGAAAGGACCTTAAGATCATCTGGTTCTAACCCCCTGCCATGGGCAGGGACACCTCACACTAAACCATGTCACCCAAGGCTCTGTCCAAGCTGGCCTTGAACACTGCCAGGGATGGAGCATTCACAACTTCCCTGGGCAACCCATTCCAGTGCCTCACCACCCTAACAGGAAAGAATTTCCTCCTTATATCCAAGCTGTTCTTAAGGCACTGCTTGCCGTCAACTCTCCTGTAGCTCTTGCATTCCTTCTTAGCAGTTCTTGTAATAATTCCTTCTCTGATTGAGCAATAATCTTCCACAAGATGCTAGCTGGTGTTTATCACAGTTTGTGTCTTCACTTGCTTTTTAAGAAGCCTGTTTTTCTTCCTATGGAAAAACAGCACATTGGCCTGGCTTTGCCTTTGGTACACTTCCATTCTCCAGTTTCTGTTTCACTCTGTCTTTCATTAGGCTGCATTTCTTAATTTGCTTTAAATCTTTAAATGTCACTGAGGTTTGGCTAACATAGATCATTTTGCCCAGTTCACTTCATCTCTCTAATTCATTGGATATGGATATTAATTTCTTATTATCCACTCATACTGTGTCTTCACTAATTAGAGAATTTTATGGAAAATATTTGCTACCAAAGATGAGATTTCACAGAAGAGATGGAATTTTTGAGATGGAATTTGTCTGGTTGCTTAAATGAAGAATGCACAAAACCTTTCACTTCTGCTTTCACTTTGTTTGAGGTAATTTTCATTTTCATACCCTTACTCCCATCTTCCCTTTGCCCCCTGTACTAACATTTTCCTCAATCAGTATTTTACTTCTGATTTCAACTAGCTTTAGGTCCTACCTATTCTTTTTTGTGGTATTAGAGCTGCTCTGACTTATGTAGCTGGATGTAGCCAATTGTTTAATTTCTGATACACAGTTACACTCATCTTAATTCTCAAAAGTTTTTGCATTATCTCTGTGCTTCTTTACTCCTAAAATATTGCTTCCTCTTCAATCTTTCTTGCCAGCTTCTTTGACTAACTGTGAAATTATTGATACATAACTCATTATTTTGTACATGCAAGTGCATGTTTGGGTGTACGCTGACTCCTGCCCAGTGCAATACTTTATTACGTGTTAACATGGTCCAGTAATAGTTGCACAGAATTCAGTATTTGGTAATGCCTCATGTTAATTTGTAGAAGTTCAGCCTTGAATAATACACTTACTCAGCCTTTGGAGTATGTAAACATTTCCCTTCAGTGTAACTCTGTGAGCCTCTGGTGGATGGTGAAATTACACAGAAAAATGCGTGGTTTTGATCTTCCCTCTTAAAGGACTTAGACTTTATATAGGTCTTACAGGATGTGAACTGAAATTTCTTCTTGTTTTTTTCATCTGGGTATAGGGATGCTGGAGAGGGACTCTTCATTAGAGACTGTAGTGACAGGACAAGGGGTAACGGGTTAAAACTTAAACAGGGGAAGTTTAGATTGGATATAAGAAGGAAATTCTTTCCTGTTAGGGTGGTGAGGTACTGGAATGGGTTGCCCAGGGAGGTTGTGAATGCTCCATCCCTGGCAGTGTTCAAGACCAGGTTGGACGAGGCCTTGGGTGATATGGTTTAGCGTAGGGTACCCCTGCCCATGGCAGGGGGTTGGAACTTGATGATCTTAAGGTCCTTTCCAACCCTAACGATTCTATGATTCTATGTTTCTATGATCGAACATGCAGGAAGGTCAGTGTGCTCTTGACTGAAAGAGTTACCTGGAGATGCAGTAGCAGAAAATAACTTGTCCGTGAAGCTGTCTGCGGTTTCTACTGGGTGTAATAGATGAAGACGACACAGCATTGCTATGGGAGGGCTCCTTCTGCTGCTTGGATAATACACAGCCAAGCCTGGAAACTCAGCATGCTGCTTGCTAGGAGTGCAGGGGCTCATGCGCAGCTTTCACTTTGAGCTTAAGGCACCATCTTTCTGTGGTGTCACGAGCCAGTGAAGGTCACAACCGATACACAAGCAAAGCACTGTTGTCAGTGCCTGCTACAGAAAGCACTAGACAGGCGTCAAAACATTAAAGGGTGGTCTCTGAGATAAGGAGTCCTGGGTTCAGCAGGGGCTGCCAGGGACCAGGATAAGATTGCACTATTTCCTCTTATTCAAGGCTAAAGATAAATTATTGTTGTTTTTATCTACAGAATATAAGATCTACTTAGCTGTGTGCAGTGCTTTGTTTCTGCAAGAAAGTAAATAGTGCTTTGTGCCCATGTAGAAGCATGGCAGGGGAACTGTGTTACATACCTCCCTGACATGCATGTCCTCCACCCGTCTTGAGTGGTGCCTGGATCTTTTACCTGCAAAGGTAAAGGTCCCATTGACATTGACAGCATCCATGTTTCATCCCCAAGGACCACATTTGGAAAGGTTCTCAGGGTTTGTGGACCTTTTCCACACACCTTCTTCACCCTTTTTAAGATTTTTTTTGCTATTTGCTTTTTTAAAATTTATTTTGTTCTAAATCATGGGTGGGTATAGAATTGCTGGAAATATAGAATTGATAGTGTAACAATCATTTGCTCTGTGTGTGTATTGTGCGTGTATGCGTGTGTGTACAATAAGTTCCCAGTCCTGACATTCTAGCAAGTATTGTTACAGCATACTGGTCCAGACAGGATCATTTTGAGCACTGTATAAAATATGTTCCCTTCTAGATCTAGCACATATGTTACATTTATTACTATTAAAATAATGAGTTATTAAGACAGTGCAAGAATTTGGGTTAATTGCTTTCCACCTCTAACTTGGAAAAAAAAAAGACTTTCATTTTTCCCATCAGATCATACAAATCAACCCCATGACGTCAAACAAGATACTGATTTGATGCCTTTTACCTCAGACTGATTTAATGTACAAAGCAAAATTATTTGACGTAAGCAGTACCCTAGCTGGTACAATGTTTAGACTCAGGCATGAAAAGAACAAGTAGAGAGCAGAACACTGAGAAGTGTCTGACAGCTGGTATCACTTTAATGGATTCAGAGGATTATACAAAATTAAGCCAGGCAGAGGAAATCTTTTCAAACTGCTGCTTTAGTGGGTGTGCTCAGTTCTGCTCAGGGGTGATCTGACTGAATGACACACTAATAATTTTCAAACAAAAAGGTCTAATCTCTTCTGCTGCCTTTGCCTAATAATGAAAGCCTCTGTGCTTTCATAGCACTAAGCTTAGGAGCAGAACCTGTCCTCTGTCCATGCTTTACAGATTACAGCCACCCCCCCAGTGTTAAAGTTCCTGGCATCCCTGCTAGGGAAATGACAACCTCATATTTCTTAGGTAATTAATGCTTTGCTAATAGTTTCCAGCTTCTCCTTGAGTCACTGACTCTTACTCAGTCACCCATTCTCCAGGGAATGCCATTGACCTCTGTTATTATTGCTTAAATATTAGCAGATTGACTGATTTTCTGTTTTATTTATACATAATAGTGCACTGACACAGTTGCAAGGTTAAGTATTTGTAGCATAAGGAATGCCAAAATGGCAGTTTTGAGCAGCCTTATTTAGCATATGCATTACAACATTATCTCTAATTACAAGACGATGTATTCTGCTTCTGGCACAGGACCTCTGCCTTATCCACTGCTGAGAGCAAAGCTGCTTTGAAGCCTCACTGGAGCTGAAGAGCCGATGAGGCTCCTTTTTCTTGGAACAACCTTATTTACATTGTTTTTGCAGGTATCTAACAAGCATGCCAGGGAAGAGTCCTGACAAAGCAGGGCAGAGTCCCTGTCCCAGTCAGGTCTCCTGCTTCTCATCTGATGGGGCTCTCACTAGCTTGTCCAAACCCCACTTCTTCAAGGCCATGAAAAGATCAGCAAGGAGGTCCCTTGGTGACCCCTGTGTGTGGTGCTTAGCACCTGTCCCCATCGCCCAACGCTTGAGTGCCCAATTCACTGGACGGCAGAGGCAGTGCCCCATCTCTGAAGGCTGCAGAGAGGCTCAGCTGCTTCTGGGGCACCTGCTGGAGCTCTGAGCAGCAGAAACACGTGCAGCAAGCCTCTGGAGTGTAAGGTGACCCAGACTGGACAGATTTTTGTGGGAATTGCAATGACATTTTCACTGGCTAAGGTTGATTATCCCTTCCTTGTCCCTTGGCTCTGATCCTAAGTATTTTTTAACAAGGATTCACAGACTTCAAGTTATTTTTTCCTGTCTTTCTTCTTGAACAAATGCAACTGGTTTTGCTGAAAAATGTCAGAAGAATTGTCTGAAACAGATATCCAGAATGGAGGACTTCAGCCAGAGCAGTCTGCCTAGGAAAGCTGAAATAAGGAGTGAAATGCTTTAGTTGCATAAGCATGTATGGTTTTCTAGATGGTGGTTAGTAAGCTAATTAAGCACACTGGTATGCTGGTAGTCTTCTATGATGTCTTCTAAGAAGAAGAATGGCAGCTGATAGAATATTGGGTTGCTTTATAAACAGTGGTGATGCATTGTTGCCATTCACATAAGGATTTTTCTAACACCTCATTAATTTATTAAAACCAGATATCAAATCTTGAATAAAATAATGGCAATGATCCCAGAATAATTAACCACAGATGGTGAAGTCTGCTTAGTTTAAAAACACACACACAAAACAGGGTACCATTTATTGTGACTCTTGCTGTCATGTTTGAATGTGCATGTTGACTTACTAATGATTTTGGGGCACATTGAATGGTTGTATCTTCTTGTTATAATTACTATTTGTTTTCAGCAGCTGTTGAAACTTGTTGTTTTGTGATACTGAATAAATTATTTTATCTACAAGAAATATTAACTGTGAACCATCTGTTTTGGGATACATTAAGATCTCATTTAAGATAATGTTTGAATAATCACTTTCTCATTTTGAACTCTCCAAAAAGAACTTAGTTTTTCAACCAGTGATGGCTTATGTTAATGTTTTGTGATATTTTCCTTACAGAATCCATAGTGTTTCTTTGTAAAAGAAAAGTATTCTGCCACTTTGATGTTTTGCAAACTTTCAGCCCTCCCTAAATCGTATTTATTCCTCCAATCCCTGTAACATGAAGTAATATCCTTAGAGGGATTGTGATGTGCAGGTGAATACATTTTTTTTAAGTATCCTTGTAATCCTAATACTTTAAAGAAAATTTGATAAAGTAGTTATAAAAATGTAATGCATGCTTTTATAGGCCAGATGTTCCCCTTCTTTAAGAGGTAGGATAAATCCCAAACTTTCCTTCTTATCCAGGCTTGTTCTTCAACAGATGAAGCCAATGGGAGTTTCTCCATTACTGCAGGGTTGTCACAGATCCAAAGCCCCTGAAAGCCGTTCTGTGCAGATATTAGAGCTGGGAGATCTTTATATAGCATGCGTGTCCTGTGCAGCAGCGTGCCTGAATGTACTGATAATATGTAAACTGATGCCTGGTAGGCTTTAGGTACTTCAGAAGGATGTGTGTGCCCTGTGATTCTAAAGAAACCAAGTGGCAAGCAAATTGCAGAGATTAAGGCACAACACACAGGATTCAACTGAAAGTTAACTTTTTAGCCTATGCAGATCATCTTAGGTTCACGTTGTTGCCAGTAAACAAAACCACAATATGGTGGTTACTTAGTCTGAAGTAATACCGAAGCTCTGGCTGTGACCAGATTTTAGTGGGCCCACTGTCTTGGGCAGGTGGGGATAACATCATTGGCTTTGTCCTGTGATATTCCTCAGGGGTCAGTACTGGGACTGGCTCTGTTTAACATCTTTGCTGGCGACATGGCCGGTAGGATTGATGAGCCCAGCAATTTTGCAGATGACTCCAAGCTGTGTGGTCCGGCTGATAGGCTGGAGGGAAGGGGCCATTCAGAGGAACCTTGACACGCTTGTGAGGTGGGCTGATGCCAACTTTATGAAGTTTAACCATGCCAAGTGCAAGGTCCTACACCGGGGCTGGGGAAATAGCACAAATACAGGGTGGGTGGAGAACGGACTTATCTTCCTGGCCACAAGGGCGCACTGCTGGCTCACAGTCAGTTTATCATCTACCGATACTCCCAGGTCCTTCTCGTCTGAACAGCTCTCTCGTAGGTCAGCCCCCAACCTGTACTGGTACTTGGGGTTCTTCCTCCCAGGTGCAGTACCTTACACGTGCCCTTGTTGAACCTCATTGTGTTTCTCTCCACCCAGTTCTCCGGCCCATCAAGGTTCTGCTGAATGGCTGCAGCTCCTTCAGGTGCATCAGTCACTCCCCCCAGCTCCGTATCATCAGCAAACGTGCTGAGGGTACATTCTAGCCCTTCATCCAGGTCATTGATGAACAAGTTGAATAAGACCAGACCCAATATTGATCCCTGGGGAACACCACTGACTACAGGCCTTCAACTGGATTCCACTTTGCTGATCACAACCCTCTGAAATCTGCCATTCAGACAGCTCTCAATCCACTGTCCAGTGTTCACTGTCAGAGGAGAGAGCTGAAGTTGCACCAAAACTTTTCTTTAAAATGCCAACGAACTTTTCATTAAAACAGTACATTTTCAAGCTGAAAAGATTAAGTAAATTCTTATTGGACTTTTTTATCATGAAATACTGTTGAATACATAGTGAATAAACAGGTTTATTCGCATTAGACTTCTGTGAATGGATGTTATGGGAAAAAAAAAGTTATTTATACTTCCTCCCCCCCCCCCCCCCCCCAGCATCTTTTGATAAATGTAGTTTTGGAATTTAAAATCATGTATTCTTCCAGTCAGAAAGACAATGGGGTTTTAGTAAATGAAAGATATAGGACTTTTAGAAGACCCGTAGTATACATATTTTAAGAAACTGATGCTGGAAATCACATAGCTGCGAGTTCAAAATATGGGAGATTTACTTGACTCAGAATATAAATAAAGATGAAAGTTTGGCCAATGAATGCAGATATGAAGAAAACTGTGCTACTGCATAGTGATCTAATCGGTATGGGAGACTGTGGCACAGACCCCAGTGTTCCATGACAGGCTGTCTTTAGAAATAAAATTATCAGTCTTACAATTACAGATTGTTCAACATTTTATTCAAAAGTGATCCACAAAATCATAAGATGTTTTTAAGCTTTGCACATGCAAGCCAAAACCGGAACGAGGTTATTGACAAGTGCCTTCACATCAGAACACATACAGTGCCAGAGAAGTCTGATAAGCCTTTTTATGTCTCTTCAGTCTTTGTTGTCTTATTTTTTGCACTTTTTCTTCCATCAGGTTTTCTGTGAGATTTTTGAAAAGGGTAATTTTCTTAAGACTGTTATTTTGTTATTCAGTTCAACTGTTACACCTGAACATTTTCTATAAATGAAAAAAGATTTTGTCTTTGCAGTGAGAGTTAATTGCATGCAATTTTCTCTGTCTTGTGCTTATAATGTATACTGCTTAGGAAAGTTTCATTTTGGAGAAAGAAGAGACTTTTTAACTATCAGACAAGACAAACTCCCCTCCAACTGAACATTATCTTGGAGCAAACAAAAAGAAAAGGGTAAAGTTTTCCAGATAAAACAAGTTGCCAAAGCTTGGAAAAGCTGTCAGTTTGTCTTTTTTTTTCTTTTTAATGAGCTCACTCTTAACTGGTGCCTTTTCAGTACCCCTCATCCCTCTACAAGCATGTTCCCTAGCTGCGTTGGTTCTTACTATACTGTTATGTCTGTGCTTCTCATTTTGGTACCCTCATTAAGGGTAGCTAGAAAATGCATCCTGCAAAGGCTCCCAAAAGCCTCTATAATTTTCAGAATCAGTTCAGTTATTCATGAAGCAGATTCAGGTTTGTAAAAGTGTTTCAGGCAGTTAGGGGTCCCGAAAGAGATCTCCTTGTGCTTAGAGACCCCAGGCTACTCAAAAGCAAGTGAGAACATCACTCTGTAATTTCTGGGTTTTAAGCATCTATCACTAACATTGCTCAAAAGAGGTTACTAAGCAGGATAAATTTTTACTTTGACCTCGTGCTCATGCCAACATTTGTTATGCAGTGGAAGCAGCATTTTAGCTCTTCTTCCTCTCTTATGCTGATCCTGTTTTGCTTTTGGTTCTTAGCATAATTTGGTGAAAACTAAACCTTTGTTGTCCTGGCTTTCTATGACACATAGGCTTTGAAGTCACTTCTAAAATGCTAATTAGTCTTTCACATTGCTTTTGAACTTCCAGTGTGATGTCAGAATTTTCCAATTGTGTGTAAGGCCTATTTTGGAAATGCTGAGCTGGGGTCAGGAGGAGTTGCAAATGTTCAGCACCATGGAAGAACTGCACATTTTGTAAGCAGTAAATAAGGATTAATGATGTAGGCACCAAGCAAAATGATGGGATTCCCACTGCATGCATCTTGATGCTATTGACATAGGTTTGTGAAAAAGGTACTCAAATACCTTTAAAGGATTTATCAGAAATTAAGCTGAGAAATCAGGTGACCTGCTCAAGGGTATAAAGGAACTCTGAAGACTTCCTTTGTCATCTGACAGTTGGACAGTGTTCCTTAAAAATGGGAGTATCCCTCCCTTTCCATTATGGGAAATCTCAAGGAAGCTCACCTCATAGTCTGAATGAGTAGAGCCTCAAAAAAAACCCCATAAGGTGACAGGAATCCACGCTTAACCAGCTGATGTGGCTCTTCTTAATCATCAAGCTAGTTGATGTAGATAGCTGATACTTCATACGCGAGTGTCCTCTCTTCCAAAGAATGCTTCTCTTCCAAGGAATGCTGTGAGCAAATTTATTTATTTATTTATTTATTTATTTATTTATTTATTTATTTTAGATAAATCTTGGAAGTTTTGAGCTTGTGCATTTTGTATCTATCTAAGCCCTGATCTTCCCTTAAGGTTAATGCTTCTCATCTATGTCTCAGAAATCAAGGGACAGCTAATCTAAGCATAGAGGAATGCAGTTTTTTTTTCTTAAAAAGTGGTAGACAAATTTACACATATGTACATGCACTTGTATGTGTAATAGAAGTCCTTATGTTGTGTAGTTAAGGGCCTGCTGTGTTAAATGCAGAGCTTTGCAGTCTGTTAAACCCATAATTTGGTGGTCTGTAAGGCTGTCCAGCCTTTCACAGTTAGGTGTTTGCCCCTTGACAGGTTTCCACTGAGGTGCTAAATCCCACTGAATGAAGCCCCTTTTGCATAGGAAAGGTTTACTACAGCCAGTAAAATGTGCAAGACTCTGATTAGACCAAGACTCTCTAACAGATAAAGAGGCACCAGAAACAACATAGATGTTTTCAAGACTTAAGTTTGAATGGGTCTGTAAGGAAGTAATGGCTGTTATGTAGTGTTTTACAGTTGCTTTTGTGTGATAAGGAGATCACCTTAAGACTTCACAGGCAATGTTTGCAATTCTTCACAAAGTGGACCTGAAGATGGATCTGAACACTATTTTATACTTTTGTTGCTAAATTCTTAACTTTTGAAGTCTATGTGCTTATTTGCCTTTCATTTCAGATTTGTTTTAAATTAAAAAAAAAAGTTGATCTCTATTACCCTTGTATGTTAGGGAAACTTTAGATAAACTTTATTTTTTTCTTCACAAAGGATCTGTATGATGCTGTATTTCTGTCAAAAGTCTCAGAAGTAATGGTCTTTTTTTTAACCAGTAGTCATAAAGGCATTAATAACTGAGCTGGTTTATAGGCCATCTTTTCTAGAAGATAAAAGCAAAGATAAAGATAGGAGTACAGTTCTAAAAGTTGAGCCAGAAAGATGAGTTTTGTTAAAAAAGGAAAAGAGAAAGAAAATAAGCTAAGCTTATTTTTCATCTGAGACACCAAAATTTATGGCTGAGTAAAGTCTGAATTTCTCACTTTGGTTCTCTCATCGCTATAATAAAGAAACATGAATGATGGCAGTCTGTAAAAGTCTTTGATGAAAGTGTTTGTCTTCTGAAAACTGAATGAAGGATAAGTGGTTCTAAGTTGTTAGGGTAGCACTTTGGATCAAGCATTCTACTTTTGAGACAACTCTAAAACCGTATGAAGAAGAACCTAGACAACATCTTTCTTTCTAGCCTGGAGGCAATCCCTGGAAGGGTTTGACTGAAGGAAGGTCATGGTCATTGGTTCAGTGCACAATCAGGATGAAAAGCAGGGTTGCAAGACACTTGTGTGTGCAAGGAGGAGTGAAAGGCAGGAGTGTGAGTGGGAAGATGCTGGAGGAGACCATGAGAGTAGGAGTGAGAAGCTGAGCAAGATAAGAGGAAGGAGACGATGAGGAGAATTGGAAGTCTAAAGACCTGGCTAGGGGAAGACTGTAGGTGGGGACCTCAGGGGCATTGTGCCCTAATGGCATTTCTGGGACATGGCTGTCCAGCTGTAGTATGCAGCTTTCCAGGGTGGCTGGCATGTCTGCCATAGAGGCTTTTGCCAGTGAAGGTTGTAACTATGAAAAGCCATGCAGAGAGAGATGATGCCTACCCTGCTTGCCTCCAAAGCCATGTGCAGAGTGGTCTGCCTCAACCTGTTTATCTGGTAGGTGCATGGGACAAGCAGAATGAAAGCACCAGCCTGCAGAAGTGACAAAGCCTAGAGTAGGGAGGCGACCATGAAAAAGTTGGGATTTTGGAACTAAGGGCTTTTGGAGAACAGCATCTGTCTGCTCCAACTTGGAATGTTAAAATAAATATTTATAACGTAATTTCCATTAGGACAGAGGAGAGACAGTAGGCTGAATGCTTTGGATATAAAGCTTACAAACAGCCTGTTAACCTGCAGTTAGTTCTTGCCATGTGATTTTTTCCAAATATGTTTTCTTGGGAAATATTTTCATCGCTTTTGCTTGGCAGTAGTATTTGAAGATAGCAGAGAAAGTGCAGAGGTGCCAAGTTACTTACTGCTCCGATCTTGCAGTAAAGAGGTTGTATTATTAATTACAAAACAACAGATTCATTCAGAGATGCTTGATGTTTGGAATATGACGCACCATATGTTCAGTGATTCAGTTTCTATCATATGCACTGCCCTGCGTCAGATGCTGTATTTAGTTTATTAAAATCTTGTATCCTGCTTCCACTCCATCAGATATTTTTTTTTTTTGTTGCTTGTCTACATAAAATATTCAAAGCAGTGTTTTGGAGGTAGCTGTAAGCCAAATTGCTGAGGGCAAGAACAAGACCTTACCTCCCATAGAGCCACCATACCCAGTCAGCGTGAATGATCTGGTTTTTGTGTGGTTAAAAACTTTACTGATCCAGCTGCCACTGGAGTCAGCAGGAGACATTTCCAAAGAGGGCTGCAGAGAGCTTTTCACCCTTTTATGCATTGGTCTTCATAATGGAGGATTTCACCCCTCAAGCCAGAAATGAGCGCAGCACTTTGATTTTGACTAAGCTAAACCATAACAAGAAGGGTTGTTGATTTCGAGGTTGTTCTGCTTGATCCATCTTTTGTCTGGAGCTATCAATCTGTAAAAGTAGCCTTTAAAAATAACTTCATTTGAAATAACTTCTCTTCACAGCCTGAGCTTGGCTGTTGTACCTGTATGGTGGTGCGAGGGCTGTGCTGGGCTGGCACAAGACCGACCATGCTTTCTAGGTCTCCAGATGCAAAGAAGGGAGAACTTCTGTTGCTTCTATCCTTCTAAAATATATGTGGTAAAATACATCAGCCATTTGGTATTTGGGGCAACAAATACATTAAACCTCCCACATTAAAATAATATCTTCAATCAATGATTATTAATTGCAGCTCATTTTTTAAAAGGTCCATTGCACAAGATCACAATTTGCAGCATTTTGCTCAAGTAGGAGGTGTTATAACTTCTTGCTGGCCAGGACATTCACAACACAAAGTATTGCCTTTTTATTAAATATGCCACCCACGTACTTATGGCCAACATCTTTCTGTTTTTTAGTCAGTCATCCCTAACTTTAGTGGTGGTATTTAAATGTCAGTACTGTTTACTTTTACTGGAAAATTGTGGCTCTTTATCCTCTCTGGTTGGACTCGCAGGTATCAGAGGCAGAAACACATTACTAGTTCATTTTTTTCCCTGTTGCCCAAGGCAAGTGCAGGAAGAGATAACATCTCATAACAGCATTAACTTTTATGCTGTGACATTCTGCTCCTAGCTGATGTGAGAGAGTTTATTATGATGAACACATGGATGGATGTACAAGGAGGTAAGTGTGCTCAGTCAAAGCCAGACATCGAATGGGATCGGAAAGAATTTTTTGCATGGGGTTTGGAAGTTATACACCCTATTTCTACTCCTGGCCCACCAAAAGCAAACCCCTAAGGGGGTTCAGAAAATACCCTGTGGCCTGTGTGCAGGTGTCTCCTGTTGAACTGGCTTGAGAGTGTACTGCCCTTAGCTGTCTTCCCTGCCCCATGCAAGATGCTGGGACACAGAGGCTGTGCTGCTGCCGGCAGTCAGAGAGAAGTTCAAGCTATTGCACTCTGGTAACCTGGGGTGGTGGTAGTCTGGATCTGTCTGATAGCATCTCTCTCCCTGCCCCTACCACAAATGTAATAAACTCAGGAGAGCCTGCAGACATCATAGGGGTGGACAGTATCTAAAATGGCGTGTGAAGAAATATGGCACATTGCATGTCCTGAAGGACTTAAAGAGTAAGCAGTAGCTCAGAGTTGGCCTGTGCAATGTTATTTTGTTCCAGCAGCCACGAATCAGCAACTAGCAAGAGCAAAGGCTCGTCTGTGCCATCCATGTGGCCCTCTGGTGAATTGTGTCCCAACAGACCACACAGTGGTTAAGGAAAACATTTGTTAAAATACTGTTTTCTTAAGTGTGGTTGTACAGAATGTTGTATTTTCAGAACTGCACTTTGTTTAATAGTGGTTTTGAGCACAGCAATTTGGCATATGGCTTTGAAGCTAGGAACATCGTCACATGAAACATTAGGCTCTCGAGTTCACTGTAGCCCACTACACTCAGAGCTATGAAGCTGTTTCATTATAATCCCTTCTTAACAGCAGCTCCATTCAGCTGTTTGAAGTCTGGGATTAAATTCTGCTATATAAACTTTTTAGCCTAAGGGCAGGCTTCTCTTTCTTCAAAAGGAAGAATAAGGGTAGCAGTATATTAATGGGCCGTGTTTGTTCCTGACGTAATTTGATGTCAGTGGGATTGTACTAAGCTTGTCTATAGCATAAACATGAAAGAAAAGTGATACTTGAGGCAGCTTTCAAACTGTGATTTCTATAAAAAAGTGAGCCTGTATTTGAACTGATCCTGGGGGGTGTTATTTACTGCTTAAATGCAAGTTTAACTGCCAGGGAGTTGGGCTGATGTCTGGATGTAATTGTGGAGGAGTGGAAGGTGCCAGCAACATGTGTGAATTAAGAGTGAAAGCAGAGCAGAGCAGATAAATGCATGCATAGGTACATATAATCCATACAGGAGGTATAGTTGAACCCTAGAGATCTCAGACGAGGAGATGACGATACTGGAAGTTGCAATTTACCTTTGTTTCTTTGTGCAGGACATAACCCATCAGCAGTTTGTTCCTGTTACACTGTGTCTTTCTAGTATACCATGGCTCCTTGGGACTTAAGGGTGATGGTGGTGTCCTGTCTTTGCGTGCTCCTACACGAAGAGCTGAAAGCATCAGATTTGTGCAACTTGATTCCTTTTCCCCCACATCTGTCCTAGGTTAACCCTAGCAGGAGGAAAAGCTTGCTGTTTTATGGGGTTGCTGCACAGGCTGATCCTGAACAAGAGGGACTGGTGGCCTCTCTTAGTGTGGTCCTATAGCTCATGTCAGCTCTTCTGCAAAGCCAAGCACACAGCTCTCTCTGCAAGACTGTGGCTTGTGTATGCGCCCCAGGCAGGGCATTTAGATTTGCTTCTAAAACCTGGCTCAGCTTCAACTCACTCAGCACCTCCATTACCAGGTGGAGGTTAAATACCTGGTAGCACCATGAGCTCAGGCTGTACCCATACTGGATCTTAAGGATCTTAAGCTTCCCACAAGACCAGAGTTACTGTCTTCAATGGAGCTGGAAAGGAAGTACACTGTGTTGACTGCTTTGGCTCCGATTTAATTTTACTGAGCCCTTTCCTACCATCCACATATGAGGCCCATTTCTGTGAAAACAGATATGCACAACACTAATGAAAAATGTATTTTCCCTGGACAGCTTGACAGAAATTCTTAGGGTGTTTTTGATCTTCTGTTTTTTTCCTATAATCTAAGCCAAAATTATCATTAAAAAAAACCCAACAAAAAAAAAATACAACCCCAAAACCAACAAATCCAAAGGGAATAAAACCCTCCTAGAACACACAGGGAAGCCAGTTAAGACTTAATTAATGGGCTTGCACAAGCAGTAAATTTAATTCAGTCTCTTCAGATCTCAGGCCCGCAAGTGTGGCGCTCTTTGGGAGGTGGTGGGTGCCTGCAGCCATGTCGCTTTGGCTCACATCTCTTCAGCTGGCCTTTGGTAGAAGACCCTGTCCATGAGCCAGACTGGCCACACAGCCTGCACCAGGATGAGTTGCTGTTCCACTTCCCACAGCTTAGAGTGCACAGTGTGGATTTCACATGTTTTCTTTTCTTTTCACTTACTCAAACTCACAGTTAGTCGGAAGTTCAAGGTATTATTTCATGACGCTGATCACCATACATAAATATTAGATCTAAGGAGCTAAAACTGGAAGGGTGGTAAAAAGGTCACTTTCTTTCTTATCTGTTTTTGCTTCCTTTTGAAGTTACTAGGAATTTTGTCACTGTGTCACAGTGGGAATAGGAACAGATAAAACTGGCTTTCGTATAGTTAATGTCCGAGATCTGAAAATATTGGGCAAAGAATGAGTATATATGCCAAAGCTGTTTAAATGCACATATACTGCTTACAGGGAAACCCCACATGTACTTCTTGTAAGGAAAGCACTTATACTTACCATTTTCCTTTTTTTGTCTAATGTCTGTAACTGTAGTTAAAATTATCTTCCTGATACACTCACTTTGCTGGCTGCAATGGACATCTTGGGAAAAGAATTTTTCTTCTGTAATATAAACTACTGAAAGGTGGGATTCACATCTTCCTAGCTCTTTGGCACCTTTGCGTTGTTTGCACAGAATTAGTCCCATCAGTAAGAGATGCAATGTTTCAATACTTAAAGGGGACAGAAAGATAAGGACAGGCTTTTTAGTAGTGTCTGTAGCAGTATGACAAGGAGTAATGGTTTTAAACTAAAAGAGGTGGATTCAGACTAGACATAAGGAAAAAACTTGTTATGAAGAAGGTAGTGAAACACAGGAACAAGCTACTCAGAGAGGTTGCAGATGCCCCTTGTAGATGTTTCCCTGGAAAACATTCAGGGTCAGGCTGGACAGAGCTCTGAGCAACTTGATCTAGCTGAAGATGCCCCTCTCATTGCAGAGAGGGTTGGACTAGATGAGCTTGAAAGGTCCCTTCCAACCCGAACTACTCTGTGATTTGATGATAAATCTACAGTGCAGACTTGAACTCTAAGACTTGCACTTGTATCAGCTGTAAGGAAGTTACAACCCCTTTAACCCTGATGTAGCTGCAGTGGTGCATCTCTGTGACAGCAGGGAGCAGTCAGACATGGTATATCCACATCTCAGCTCCTGTAGCTATAATTCTTTGGGTAAAACCTCTTGCTTGCAATTACATTATTAGACTACCGCAATTTCTCACCGTAGACCAAGCTGGTACCTGTGACATGAAGTACGTTAAAGATCAATCTCTCTGCTGGAATGAATAAAGGTAACTACTTTTAGAGAGAGGTTCTGTACAATAGAGTCTGTAGCTGGCTCCTTATGAAGGGAGGGTGTGGAAATAAAATAAAATGTGGAAATAAACGGGTTTACATTTATTTACAATTGAAAACCCCCAAAACCTGGCATTTACATTTTAATTAAGTTTCTCAGAGTATCTAATCTGTATGCATTGAACAATACAAAAGGTGGTTACAGAGGAATGAAAGTCTCACTGTGGTAGGAATGGAATAAATCCATTTTTCATCCTTGGCTTTCCAGACAATACCTGCACAGTTTCCTGTTTTGTATTCTGTTGGCGAACAGTTAACCTATTCATCTGTCAAACAAAAGAGAAAGGGAATGTAACACTAGAACCAGCTTTAGCACTAGCTGGTAAATACAGACCACCCCGAAAGATAACACCCCCAGACTTTGGGAAAGATGGTAGTCAGGTTCAGCTTAGACTCATTTTTGCTTAGTAACTGCCACATCATAGAATTCTGCATATTTGTTTCCTGTATCTCTGGTTTCAGTTCTTTCTATTAGCAGGCCCTTTTAAATTTGAATTTTATTACAATGTATCACAGCAACACCATTCTCTTGATGACAGATTTTTTTTTAAATCACTTAAGGTTTTTTTTTTTTTTTTTCTGATGAAAGAGCTGCACAGGAAACCAGATAAATTGTCAGAGGCTCCTTCCCCCAGAGCCAGTAGCATATTCATATTTTTCTTATTCGTATTTGCTGTCATCAGCCACAATTCTGTTTCAGATCAAGAGAAAGGGAGCTTTTTTTTTATGTGGGAGGGTAGGATTGAACCCAGCGAACTTAAAACGGGTACCATTTGTCTTGCTTTAAGTCATTCCGGTTTTAAAAATCCTTTAAAGCTTTTCATTTTTTGTACGACCAGAAAACGTTCAGTTCATCTCCATGTTCAAAGTGATGAACTTTGGAAGAAGCAAATTATCATGTGTTGTTAATTCTCTATAAACAATCTCATTTCCAGCAGTCAGCTGGCGTGAATTAAGGCATGATTAAGCTTTCATGTCTAGAAAATGTTATATACACTTCTTTGAAAGTGTAGAATAAATCCAGCAGTTTTTTTTTTTCTTGAATATAAATGCCTTTTCTGTATGCCTGCATGTGATTGCTTTTTTAGATATAAAATGATTAAAAAAGGGAAAAGTTTGGGGGAACCCGGTCAGTCGTACCAGTCTTAACTCACCCTTCACAACCTTGTGACAGGCACACGAAGCAGCTTCTGAGGCAGGTATTTGCACCCCTGGGTGTATTACCAGACCACCACCAGTCTGAAGCCTCGTGAAGCAGAGCGATTGCTGGGCTGGGATTTACAGGCCCCTCACCTCCCAGCTCTGGTTTCAAAGGATCACCTTTATTTTGGGGAATAAATTTTCATAACAGTGGGAGTTGACTCTGGTGACTGGTTTGGGTAAGGGCTTTTTGCAGATGCAGAACTGAAACGAAACCCTGCCTATTTTCCTTACACTTGGTAAAAATGTCCCAGGAATCATTCACTGCATTCTAACGCCAAATGTTAAAATACATCCAAGATGTTAATGTTAAAGAAGGAGGACTTTATTGTTTATTAGATGTACGTTTGTTAGATCAATGCAGATGCACAAGAAGCTGTTGTTATATACTGATTGAGAGAGAGGCCTCATTCTTCATCACTGCCCTAGAGCAAGCAGAGCAGGATTATCTGTGCCAAAATGAAATGTTTTGTCTGCGCCAAAACAATTTACAAAAAATTGGAGCTGTCTTTGGTGTGTTGGCACAGACCATAAAACATCAGTGTTTCTCAAGACCTGGTCTTCTGGGTTAACGGTGTTGTGGAAGCAAAGCTATATCAGGTACCTCTGCTAAGCCAGCATTTTCTTCTGTTATCATTAATACAGTACAACAACATCTGTTAGTGCCTTTGGGGAAAATAGAGAGGGAAAAAGAGTGTGTTGTCACAGCAAATACACTCTGGGTTACTGCTCTGGCTGCAAGGGGGATTGTGGTGCTTCCATTGACTCTGCTTGCCTCAGATTTAGGCTCAAGTGGCAGTGCAGCAGGCACTTGGACCTCTGCGTGGCAGTGAACCCTGAGTGCTGTGTCTGCAAAAGAGCTTTGCCTGGCTTTTCCACACATCTCTGCTCTGTATGAGCACCTCATCATTGGTTCATTACAGGCAGGCAGAGCAAGAAAGTGGATGTGCCCCCTGAGGTATTCCTCCTCAGAATTGTTGTGGACCCTAGTGCCTGAATAGAAGATCATAGGACCACAGAATCACAGAATCGCTAGGGTTGGAAGTGACCTCTGGAGATTATCTGGTCCCCCCTGCCGAGGCAGAGCGACCTAGAGCAGGTTACACAGGGGTGTGTCCAGGTGGATTTTGAATGTCTCCAGAGAGAGAGACTCTACAACACCCCTCGGCAGCCTGTTGCAGTGCTCTGCCACCCTCATCATAAAGAAGTTCTGCCTCATGTTGAGGTGAAACTTCTTGTGTTTTAGTTTATGGTCATTGCTTCTCTCAACTAACACAAATACAGTTCACTATTTTACTTTTCTGTCTATCTTAAAACCCCGGAAAGATTCTTGGAGCTTTATAGTAAGTGACAGCAATTTCTATAAGCATCTCCCATAGGAAGCCTCATTTCAAACCCTGGAGTACACAGGCTAAGTTCTCCCCCAGAGGTCTAAAACTGAAACCTCCAGAAGCTGGGTGCAACCTTGCTAAAATTAATCCTAGCTGTTTTCAAGCTGACTTTAGCTTAGCCTCCATCATGATGATCCTGTTATGAGTCAGTCAAGAGACTTAAAACAAAAGGAAAAAAGTGAAACTTGTATTTTTTTAAAAATTAATAATGAACTGGTATCCAAGCACTCCTAATTGTTCAATACCTAAGGAGGCAGGATAGCAGGAGAGAAAAAACAGAACTTAGAGACATCGATGTACATCAGTGTTGTTTCATATCTAATAAGCCATGCTGTACACAAGGTGGTTTTCAAAGTCCCTAAAAATGGGAAAGTGGTGCAGGCTGTGTGAATTGGGCTTGCAGGGCACCACGAGAAGTTGTGTGAAGAGTAACGGCCACATTTCTGCCAAGGCTCATCTTCTGCTTCCAGGATTGGGCTGGTCCTGGGAACAGATAGTCATGTTTGTTCAGGGCAGAGCTTGAGCCTGGCTGAATGCATATAGCCTCTGAAGAGACCTAGAATCATTGCGGACACTAACATCCTTCTTCATGTGCCAATATGAGGTACCAGAAAACTAATTCGACATTTTTGGGTACTATGCATATAATGAGGTAAAAGAGGAGCAAGCAGAACCCTCTGTATCTCTGGACTGTTCCACCATATATTTAGCTTCACAAGATGCTTGTAAATTTAAACAGAATAAAGCAGAGCTTGTGCTTCATTGCTCTGAAGGTTTGGGGGAACACTCCTTAGGAAGGTAAGAGTTATTTCCCAGCTCAGCTGACATAAGTGAGCTCAAAAAAGCTGTCCTGCTTTGGTTAACTTCTTTATTCTCACCCTTATTTTGGGAGAAAATCCTAATTTCTAAAGCTTCAGACTGCAATAGAATGAAATTTGATTTCAGCTTCTCTTTTATTCCAAACCATCTGCACCACTCCACTCGCTTGTCTTTCAATGCTCTTAATGTGAAAAGTAGCTGAACAACAAACATGTTCTTACTGCTCTTAGTAGCAGTTACACTAGAGGGTTTAGAGTAACCATTGTCCTAATCTCATGCCACACGTAGCAAGAACTCTTTTGCTTCTACTTCTAGCCACTTCAGGAGTCATATTTTGTTTTAACCTGACACGCGTTTGACTGGTCTGGCCAGAGCTTAACAGGGTTTGAGAAGCAAATCCAGATTTTCTTTTGCAGTCCCTGAGGTCTACTGAGGTGTGGTGGCTTCTGCTGTTACTTTCACTCTGCAAGCAGTGGATGCTGGTTGATATTTTTTAATAATTTATAGTAAAAAGAAATTGTTGGCCTCCCCTCTCTTCCTCTGGGCTAAACTGATTCTGACTGTTTATTCCTTTTATTCCTATAGGTGGATTTCCTGGTTAGGTTTCAGGAGTCTTTAATGACTCCTAATCAGGAAGGTCAATTTTGCATCAGTGATGGGGTTTGCTCATGGTGAATCTATTCAGTGGTGGTTAAATATCTTTGTCATTGTTTTGCTACTTGAGGCTCAAGTCATAGGCTTGAGATGAATCCCAAAACCGCTATAGCCTGGGGACTGTTAAGCAGTTAGGAAAGAAAACTGGAGGAGTATGGCATGAATGAGCAGACAGGATGATGGTGAGACATTCCAAGGTATTCATCTGGGCTCTACCACTGAGGTGTCTCTGTGGCTTGACAGTGAACTAAATTAATATTTTACCTGGAGAAGAGAAGGCTGCGTGGAGACCTCATAGCAGCCTTCCAGTATCTGAAGGGGGCCTATGGGGATGCTGGAGAGGGACTCTTCATTAGGGACTGTAGTGACAGGAAAAGGGGTAACGGGTTAAAACTTAAACAGGGGAAGTTTAGATTGGATATAAGGAGGAAATTCTTTCCTGTTAGGGTGGTAAGGCACTGGAATGGGTTGCCCAGGGAGGTTGTGAATGCTCCATCCCTGGCAGTGTTCAAGACCAGGTTGGACGAGGCCTTGGGTGATATGGTTTAGTGTGAGGTGTCCCTGCCCATGGCAGGGGGGTTGGAACTAGATGATCTTAAGGTCCTTTCCAACCCTGACGATTCTATGATTCTATAGAACTGGTATCAGATTAAATTAGTATTTCGCTGAATATAGAAACGTAGGATTCTTAAACCAGAATTTTACTGTGCAGAGAGGCTATAGAGACTTGTGTAGAGGAAGAGGAAAGAAGAAGAAAACATGCAAAGGAGAACCAGATATCTTCCCTCAAACCACTATATGCCTTCCTCCTGCTGATAAGGCCTGAGAAATAAGTAAATGGCTGTGAAAGAAAACAACCCAAGGAGCCTCTCAGGGTCATAAATTAGCCCAAACAAGAACATGTAGTTAATTGGAAAGGCTAAACACATTCCAGTATCCTTCACTAACAGATTTCCATAAAAGGATAAAATGAGTGGGGGTATTTCTCCCAAAATGACCGCCACAAGCCCCAGAGAGTACTCCTCAAAATTCACAGTGCCTGTGTCATGGCCTTATCTACCCCAATTACCTATGCATGAGTAACGACAATTGGTTGAACATTTCATGGCATTACAGTGGGAATGTGCATAATGAAGATACATAAGCTGCAAACTGTCTCTTCTCGGTGTGTGTGTCAGGCTGAACAATTCCCCCATGCACCTTCGTACCTTAATAAAGTTAATTGCGGTTTTTAACCTGTCATTCTGGTTAGAGAGTTTCTTTTCAGGATTTCAGTGGCAGTTTTTGGTGACCCAGATGGGACCCTGTTTTGGGAGACTGGCAGACTGGTGGAATCACCAGAGTTCCAGCACGGACTGAAGTGTTTTAAGGGAGATTTTTCTATTCCCTGTTCTGGTGAGTACTCCATGCATTTCCCTCTGGGATATAGATAAAGACATTACTTTAACTTCAAAGGTATTTGTCTGTATGTAAGTCACACTGAGTGGTAGTACGTAGTGCTGGGCTGAAAGGATTTGTACTGGCTTGCTGCTGGCATTGGTAAAGCTGTATGTTACTATGGGGATGTCCAGAGTACAACTCAGGATTTTGGTGACAGGCTAGCAACTTGTTTCAGCTCTTTGACTTTCTTTGTCATTTGTAAACCAACAATTTGAATAGCAATAGCTGTTCTACCAACTCTTATCAATACCTTGAAGTCACTGAGACCAGTCAAGAATGCTTAACATAAGGATATAAGGAGGAAATTCTTTCCTGTTAGGGTGGTGAGGCACTGGAATAGGTTGCCCAGGGAGGTTGTCAATGGTCCATCCCTGTCAGTGTTCAAGACCAGGCTGGACAAGGCCTTGGGTGATATGGTTTAGAGTGAGGTGTCCCTGCCCATGGCAGGGGGGTTGGAACTAGGTGATCTTAAGGTCCTTTCCAACCCTAACTATTCTGATTCTATGATTCTATAATACATACCTGAACTACAGAATTAGGTCTTTACTGACATCATCATTCTCAGCTAGTTCTGCCAGGCTTTTGGCTTCCTAATACTTCTCCAAATAAAAATTGTTAGCAATGATTTACTTTGTGTACATGGCAGTAAGTCAGGTGAACAAGAAGGCTTTATTGGTAGGTGATTGGTTTTCAGAGCAAGCCTGCACGTATTCATTATTCAAGGGCTATTTGTGTCTTCTTGTAATTTTCTGGAAACACATTGATATCTCTTAAAACAGCAGCATCTGTTTTCGTTGTCTCCTAAGGGGTGTTGTATGTTCCTTTGCTTTCATTCCACTGTATTTAAGGCTGCTACCTCTGCCCAGGTAGAAGAAAGCCCCAGGCTTTCATCAGAGTATGCTACCTCTCTTCATAAACTGCTGCTGGGAGCTTCAATTCATTCATTCATGGAACACTAACATAACAATTGCCATCACAACTATTTTTCTTCAGGAGCTTGCAAGGTGTTGAAAGATAGCTGCAGTGATTACATTTCCTAATTCAGTTACTTGTCTTCCTGCTGGTTACGGAAATGCATCTTTATTAGGCCCCCTATACAGCAAAGCTCAAGACTGTTGCTGTGTTGAACCAAACCCTGATTTATAACTTGTCCTGCTATTATCACTCATGAGATAATAGGGTTAACAATGTGTTTTCCTTTCAGCTGTGTTTTTTTTTAGGGCACTTCCTGAAGATAGGACATAATGACAGTCCATAGAAAGTTAATTTGATTATTATATAGACCATTAATTAGGCTTTAGATTGGTGCAGCAATGAAGAGTATGAAGCTTTGCTAAGCATTATTTAGGACCCTCATGTGTTGCAACTCCCTCACACACCAGTAACTGACTAATTGTCATTCATTATTACTACCAAAATTAGGATGCATTTACTGTGATTTAGTAATGTGAAAGATTTTCCTTTGCTGATTTTAGGTGGTGGATAGTACCCAAACCCATGTGATGAAAGTACTTGAACAGTATTTCTATTTTGCAACTCTGAATGATTTAATGGCTAAACTTGAGGATTTGGGAATGAAAGGAATTCAGTTTCTTTCTGGAGCAGAACATATGCAATACATGATGCTACTGAGTGTGCTTAGCTGGACTTCACAGATACCACTACAAGCAAAATAATCAACTTAATCCTATTAGGACCAGTACTGTGCTGTCTGTGCTCACGAATTATCGGAGTGGAGCAGATGAAATGAGTACAGATAAGACACTGCTTCCATATGCTGCTGCTGTATCATTGCTGCAGAAGCTTTTAATCACCCCCTGAAAGCAGGGGTCCTAAAAATTTACATTGTACTTAGTTGCCATGAACATCCCTTATTTTCAACAGCCTTGGCTACTTGAACACTTTGGGCTTTGCTGTTCTTTTACACAAATTTGTAGTAGCTGGTTTGCCCCCTCAGGTTTGCTCACAGGTTTCAGCAGAGTGGTGAAGCAGATCCCCAGGTGGCAGAAGTCCACATGTTTTATACTTAGGCAGTGACGCTGTACTGACTGCTTTAGCACCAGCCAGGGTGTTGTGTAGAAGGAGGAAAGGGGAGATGGCAGCTATGGTGGTTTGAGAAGGTCAGAGGTCTCCCAGCAGGAAGCACCGAGAAAATGGTTTTCGTAGTTGGCTGCTTTGGGCTTTCTGCTGTCTTTATCCTAGCAGCCTTGCGTACTGTCAGAAACAGGCTAATAGCCTCAGTAAGTCTGGTGTTTCCCATTCATGTCTCCTCCTTTCTCACTACATCTCCACATACAGTAACCTGGACTTGAAATGTACAAGACTTTCCAAATGCGACTGGAGGTAGCCCTGAGAAATCTTATCTGACTCCGAGGTTGGTCCTTCTTTGAGAAGAGCATGGAGATGACAGCCTACACTGCTCCATTTCAGGCAGCAGAGCAGGTTTCTTTCCACTCTGCAGAACTTCACTAAAATATAGAGAATATTAGTCTCTATACTCAGCTGTGTTGTGAAGTTCTGAAAAATGGTAACTACCCTGCCTCCTCTGCATAGTCAGGAGCCCTGCAAAGTCTATTTTCCATTTCATTTTGATGTTGAGATCCTAAAGGACATAAGGGGTTTGTGCACAGCTGTGGCCTTGGGCCCCAGTGGCACCAGACTTGAGTCTGGTTTAGAGGAGGTCAAGTTTAGGGGTGGTTCTGGGATGTTCCTGCTGAAGCATGGTGCTGTCTGCAGATGGTACAGCAGCCACAGGGGTTGGGAGTGTGGCAGGAGTCCTGTGGTACACATGGTGCTTCTACCAGGGACTGGCAGCTCATCTGAGCTTTAAAACAGGACCCATCTGCTAGTCTGTATTTCCTTGCCTGGTCACATACATGATTATAACGTCATTGACTGTTGTACTAAGACACTTTCGAATGGTTAGCTTCTGTGTCTCAGGAGACCTGGCTTTAGAAACAATTGTTTTCAGTCTTGGGGTCGTACAAAACAAAATGCTTCAGAATTTCTATGAAAATAACAAGACAACATGTTTAGAGGTAGACAAGAGTAATGAATTTCATCCTGTCATCCACCTAGAATCTCCTAAACCCTGGGGACCATCCTGTATTACAGGCACCTCAGCCGATCAAACAGGGAGAGAGTTTTCATATTATTTCTATAAGGTTGTTACTTTCCCCTTATTTATCATTTCCTGAAATTACAAAAAGTGAAATTCTCCTACTATAAAAAAGTATCCCAGACCTGCCAACTTAATTTATGATGCACTGTAGCCATCAAAGATTCCTGGTAGTTCAGTTGCTTCTGCTTGTTTCAGAGCAATTCTGTTAATGTCTTGATTTCTTCAATAATTGCCAGATATAATTTTGAAAGAGTGTAAAAGACATATTCATCATCTTTATGTACCAAAGCAATGATGTGTCATTCATATCCTTCTACCTATCCCGTATGTGGGATATCCCATATGAGATACCCACTTCAGACCGAAAAGATATCTACTTTGACAGTGTAGCTCTTCCTTTAGTTTCTGCTAAGCAAGTTGGTTTGCATGGTACTGCATGTTATCTCAGCTTTTTGAAATGGTATCATGTTGAAACTTGGCGTGCCAGCTGTCAACTTGGAATCACATTAGAAAAAAAGAGTATTGCTTTGATCCCTTTGGCCAAACATGATATATTGCCTGAGGGTGGATTAACACTCTCATGTTCAAATTTGAGATCCAACCCCTCTCCTCCAAACTCCAAAGAGCTTTGTTGACTTTTGATATTCTGAAAGACAGTTGTGATATGGAATAAGCAATGTAATATTTGAATGGCACAATCTCTTCCTATGTAGTGGTAACTAGTGTCTACTGAAAGCAGGACTTTGTTTTACTCTTTGTTTGTCATCCAGCATTTTGGATTAGTCAAATTACCTCTGAATTTCCTAGGCCTGCAAAATTAACGTAGATAATCTTGCAAGAATAAATTGTCCTTAATGTTTCCAGCAATTTCTGGTTAGGCTTGAATGACTTCATTAAGTGTTTTTTTCTGAGCACTGTCTTGAAACTCCTAAAGTGAAGGCATTTGAAAATGAGTAATAATTTATTGCAATAATAAAACTGGGTCACTGCTAACTGATCTGACAGTGTTGTGCGTCCACAAGCAGTTGTCATCCCGGGAGGTAGCTTAGGTTGTTGGAGGACATGTCTTCTGCCCTGGGAGGAGATGGAAACACCGCTATTAACTGGCAGAAGGTGGCCAGCTCATTTCCTACAGCAGCTGGTGGTAACTCATCCAAAGGAGCAGTGACACTGTATAACAGCTTTCTCATACTGATACTGACATTATTTTGGTATATCTGAATTTTTTATCTCTTCTTCTGTGAAGGCTTGGACAAATTGATATACATTGACTTCTGTAAAAAGACAGTGGGTTTCTACTTACTGTAAAAAGTGGGTTTCAGAGGGATTGACGGTGACAGGAAACATACACACTCATGGTGGTTTGAAAGCAAGTAAAAGCAGAGTCAGATTTTGATCCTGCTTGCAAAATGGAAATAAAAGGACTAGCAATGTGCTGCTGGCTCATTTGAGGCTTGGTGCCTGAACCTGTATTTGCAGTTCAGTAGTGAATCAAATGACCTTCGGCAGTCAGCAGCTTCAATGCCGTCGGTGGTTCCCTGATACAGCTCCAAAGTGCCCTTGCTTGGGTTGCAGGGAAACCTGCCTGTGCCATGTCATCCCAAAGTTGGCATCATGCTGGTTGGCATCACTAGAATAATCTAGATTTTTCTCTTCTGAAAATGAGAGTTGAAGCTGGCCTCTAGGGTTAGACTAGTTGAGGCTGTCAAGCCAACTCTTCATGAATATATAGATTGCAAAGATTTCTCAAGGTAACTGTGAGCTCTTCCCAGAAGTCCTCATGAGATGGAAATGATGAGGGAAATTATGCATCTCCACTTCTGCAAAGTGTTGCCCTACTGTGTGGTTGTACTTTGTCCTGATCTCTGTACTTTGTCCCAGATCTCTTCAGACACTTGCTGAGGTGGTAGTAGGGACCATAGTGATCAAAATGTATATTCTGTTTGAGCTTTCTTATGCTTGGTAGCTGCTTCCAAACCTCATTATTTAATCACTTTTTGTGGAGGTCTCTGGAGTTCTTTTCAGTCAGATTTATGTTTGGATGAAGGCAAGATTTTCTTTTTAGAAGTATCTTTGATGAAGTAAATGGTGGAAAGGAACTGAAAAGCTGTAATTCACTCAAGACATTTATTTATGGCATAGTTTGTTATAGAAGCTTGGTGGAATTAAGGTTTTCTATACAGCCAAGAAGCAGGTATTTTCATGACAAGCATAAAACAATAGTTTTTTTTTTTTTATAGTAATGACAGGAAGCTTTACATTTTTTTTTCAAATAATTATAATTAGAAAAGAATTTGTTTCTAAATAGAGATGAAAAAATAGCATACTCTTAATTCAGACATGGAATACATAGTTTCTTTATTTATATTCTTCTGGTTTTATGTTAGTGGTTTTGGCAGCACATCTGAAAATGAAATGTTATGGAGAAAATTAAAATCAGAGAAACTTTAAGGCTTTATTTATAATGGCAGGATACAAACAACTACTGTGATTGAAGAAATGAAGTTGCTATATCAGAGATGATCTGGCTGTAAACATGTGACCCATATTTGGTAAGGAGAGCAGAAATAAAGCTCTGGCCAACTGCTATTAACCATCTCCAGGCCATTTTATCGTGGCAGTGCTCCTCCACTTGTGATTTGCAAGGTCCTTTCTGCTCCCACAGGGATTGTCCCTTTGTTTAAAGCTAAATAGTGCAGTGGTATTCAGCAGCTCAGGGAAAACTAGGCTTTGGTGTCCCACGGTGTATAGGCTGCCTGGCTTCACTGGAGGGGAAGCTCTGCAGACCTGGGTGTGCTGCTGCGGTTGAGGTGTTGGGCTGGGAGTGTGGGAGCTGCTGCTCTTCAGTGAGGCCCATGCTTACTCTAAACTTGCTCTCTAGTTCCTTCCCTGTGTAGCCAGTGCTCTGGAGTGGAAAAAATGCCTGTTTCCCTCACCCCAGCAAGTTGGTGTCCATAGGAGCTGTCTGCTTTTTGCATACACTGTCAATCCTGTTATAAAACTGTATCTGGTGTGATTTCTCTTTTACAGTAGATACCCACTGGCTTGGATTTTCTTACAAGCACTTGGTTGCTCCATCTTGTAATTTTAGATGATCAGCCATTGGATTTGGCTTGCAAGCACCCAGGTAAATGCTTCAAGACACAGTGAAATGAAAGCACAGAGGCTCACCCTATCTAGAATGTACTGAAGACAAGATTCAGTTCAGTTTCCCTTACACCAGCTTTACATGTAATAAAGATTCACCAGAGTACCACAGATATTGAATTCCTGAGGAAGAGGTTTTTAAGGGCCAGTATGCTGGTAAACTAGACTAAATCAACAAATGGAAAAGTAGAATATGGATTCCATTTAATTTTTGCTGCTGGAATGCTTGATTTCTTCAGTTAATCCTTTGGTTTGCTTTTCCATGTCAGCAACTTTCTGCATTTACTCTATTGCCTCTGTGTTTTGTACTTTGTGTAATAGACAATCCTGACAATATGGCTAAAAGCTTTCTAATTTTGACAGATGATAAATTATGTCAATCTGTTTCATATAGAAACAACAGGTTTCTTTTACCTCCCATGCTGTGTGAACCAAACAGATTTTGGATGGAGTGGGCAGCTAGCTTGTATCCAGGAGGACTACACAATCAATGCTTGCTAAGGTATGATATCCATTAAAGAACGGTTACACTCACTGCTGTTCATCATAATGCTGTAACAGAACTAAAATCCCTTCCCTTTGTTACACCTGGGCAGAGGAACAGATAAGAGAATTGCTGTTGGAAACTTCATGAAGTAGTGGTTAAATCAGATGTCTCTTGCCAAAAACACATTCGCTTTTGGCTGAATCCAACCCACAGACAGCTGTCTCTGTGGATTTGGCAGGGAAGCCCCGCTGTTGTGCCCATTTCTTGGACCAGCCTCTCAAAAGGAAGGTCAGAGTGCCAAACCTTGATTGCATTGGTTCTTCAGCTGGCCTGGTAACAGCTTTTGAAATGGACCTACTGACCTCTCAGCCTCTCCTCTGTGCCTGGGAAGGTCATGGAACAGATCCTCCTAGAAGCAATGCTAAGGCACATGGAGGACAGGGATGTGATTCAAGACAGCCAATGGTTTCACTGAGGGCACATCTTGACTGAACAATGTAGTGGCTTTCTATGATGGAGTAACTATACCAGTGGTCAAGGGAAGAGCTACAGATGTCGTCTATCTGACTTCTGCAAGGTCTTTCATATGGTCCCCTACAGCATCCTGCTCTCTAAATTGAAGAGACATGGATTTGATGGATGGACTCTTCAGTGGGTAGAGAATTGGTTGGATGGTTGCATCCAGAAAGTAGTTGTCAATGGCTCAGTGTCTGGATGGAAATCAGTGATGAGTAGTGTCCCTCAGGGGTGCATATTGGGACCACTACTGTTTAATATCTTTATCAATCATACAGATTGAGTGCACCCTCAGTGCAACAATTCTAACAGTCTTCGTACCCATAAACCAGTTATTTGTTGTTGTGAGTATTTTATAATCGTTAACTCACTTTAAAGACTATTCTGTGCAAGATGAGGCATACAAGCTATGCTCTTGATGGATGACTGCCAATTTTTGGTCCTTGTTCAAAGACAAATTATGTCTTCTTCAAAGAGTTTTAATTCATTTTACTTAAAAAAAATAAAAAAGAAAAAAGGTGAGGTTTTTCTTTCCAAATGTCTGAATGCTATGCAGGGCATTATTTATTTAATTAGTTACTTCTACCAAATGTCCATTAATTAAAAAAAAGTCCATTATCTACAGGGTGATTTGTAATTAATACCTTACACAGCATAACAGAGTCAAAAGGCAAGATGTATTATATTGGATGTATTGCACCTTTTGCTTAAGTAAATTCATATGAATAGGCTCCACTCACTTCCAATTCGCATAAATATAAGGGTTTTTTCTTATTCAGGCAAGCTTGAGGCAAACAACGTCGGGCAAACCATTTTCCTTCCTTTTGAACATCTGTATCTCTTATTTTATGCTTTTTGAGTATGCTTGATTCCCTTCCAGCTCACAGATGTGCTCAAAGCACCTCGGCTTTCCACAACCTGCTTTGCTATTGCTTAAGTACATTATCCTCATGGCATTTTAGTTACTGTGGATATCACTGGCAGGGGGACAGATAGCAGAACTGGAGATAAAGTAGTCTTTTGCATCAAACTCTGAGTGTTAATAGATTTAAATAGATTTATGAATGTTCTCAAAACTGTTGTGCTGGTGAAAGGTTTGCTGCCTCTCTCCTGTGAGTTGTTATGTGTCCATCAAATTGGTCTAGATAGTTGATGTGATCTGAAGTCCCTTGGCAGATACAAAGCAAGATAGGGAGTATTACACAAACCCTGTTTAGGCAGAAGAAAGAGGAGAGGAGGAGGAATCGCTGCCAAAGGGCTAATGTGGGGGTTACCACTCCTCGCCACCTCTGACAGGGCACTGAAGTGCTCTGGGGAGGGGATTAAGAAACTGAAGGCCTGAGTTCACAACCTTGGATCCACTGTGAGGCGGAAAGTCTTGGCTGTGCTTTTTCAGACATCTGTGCTGATTTATTAACCCCTGGAGAGGCTTGTGGCCGCTATACTTTATTTTACTATTCAGCATGAAAAAAGTTCCAACTCTTAGAAGCTATGGCGGAAGACAGAAGACAGGATTTATATTGCTGTCAGTTTAAGATAATTTGCTATTATCTTTCAGTGCAAGTTACAGGAAAGATACATTTTCTGTTTTAAAAGGTTATGGAAGTGGAGAAAGTCAAACCATTCATTTAAAACAGGGCCAGGGATAGCAGGTATGGAGTGTTCTGAAGAATGCCAGAATAATTTACCTTGAGAAGCTGATAGTGTTCTTTTTTTTAAACCCATTCTTACATTTGTTTTCCCCCTTTCAAAAACTTTATATTTTCCCTCTTTCTCCCTTCCCTAGTCTCCTAGAGCCAGCTCTTCTTACAGACACAATTTGCTTACAAACAGTTGCCATTAACACACCAGAGGAACAAAAACACAGGCTTTCAATGAAGTCTACCCAGCTTCTGCAGTAAAGAGCTGGTTGAAAGTAAGCTTTCTGGTGGTGTTTCTTGTCCCGACAATCCTATTTAAACTGTCATATTTTTTCTGTCAGGATGTTGCTCCTTTTCCCTTCTTCTCCCCACAAGGGATTTGGTATGTTTTTTTTGCTTCTTTACAGCTATCTGAGTTTCACCGTCTTGACACAGCGTTAACAGTGTTTGTACTTTGTCTACAGCAATAAAAGCAATAAACATCAGCAAAATTGCCAGAAATGCTTCTGTGATACATTGCCATTAAATACAGCTGCACCTTTCTGGATGTGGGAGGGAGGATGGCTACAGCTCTCACCCGAGCTGAGGATAAGGCCATTTGCTTGTGCAGAAGCAAGATGGGGGACCAGATACGCTCAGCTGTGTTTATCCTCCCTCCCACACATGTGCCCATACAGGCATCCCACCAGCCCAATGTCAAGCAAATCAAAACAACAAGAAGCCGGCTGAATCCCAAACCAGCTGCGATGAGGCTTGTCATGCCTGTACCATTATTGTTGTTTCAGTTGGTAAAATCAGCCTCTGCTGACGGTCCTGCCTGCAGCTGCCTCTCCTCCAGCCTCTCTGCAGCTCCCGCATCCTGGGGCCTCCCTGGTGTTCCACAGTTTTGAACTCCTGCATGGTGTGTCCTTCAGCCCCCTTTGGGACCCAGGGCTCTGAGAGCACTTTGTTCCCACCCTGTCTCCTGCCACCGGGGTCTGCTGTTTGAGCTGCAAATGAATTCAAACCTCCCATGGAACAGAAAGCTTTCAGATGATCAAATGGCTGAAAACTTCACCATATGCTGCTGCATGAGTTTGCTGCAGCTGTGCAGGTCCCTTTGTTAAAACTTCTGTACTCTGCCTAACATAACCTTTGCCTGGCTCCAGCTGAGGAGGTGAAGGGCTCTTCACCAGCTGATTCCTCATAGCCCTGCATGGCTTTGCAGTGACTGCTGTGGGACCCTCAGCCTAATTCGTGGGCATCCATCATGCAGTGTTATCCTGATGGACTGCTAATGTATTCCTCCCCTACTAGGAAAAAAATAGTGTTGATTTTTTGATGGACTCATTGGGCCTACAGAGTTCAGAGGCGATGTTACCACTCTTCCTCTCACTGTGAGAAACAGGTTTGGGGTTTCGAGCACAGAGACCAATTTGGTCTGCTGTGGCAGGCCCACTTCAGAATTCATGGCAGCCTTTCGAAATGTGTTGATTAGCTCACAGAGGAAAAAAAAAAAAGAGGCAAATGGGTAAGATCAGACATGCTAAAATAGGAATCAGGTGGTGCCCAAAGTAGCTTAATGAGAACCTGTGAGCATCCCTCCCTCTGGCAGGGCTGCTGCATGCAGCATGTGGTCTGTCTGCTGGTTTTTCAGAGTGGGAAAGAAGGTGTCAGTCGTGCTGTCAGGATCATTGCATGCAGCAGTGCCTACTCATACTTTTGGCAGAAGGGAGAGAAATGTGGACAGGGAGAAATCTCACTCTCCTGGTGCTTCCAGGATGGGAGTTGTTGCTTGGTCGTGCTGGATCTGCTGCACAAGCAGGTTGAGTTACCCACCATGGCCAGGCATTCGGGTTCTGGTGCTTAGCTCTACCATGCAAAAGGCATTGGCCTCATATGGTCAGTCTTCATAGGCTGTGTGGTGGCCAGGGAAACACTGCAACATGCTGTGAGCTCAGATCAGGAGAGAAGGAAGGTGGAGGGGGAAGTTATCTGGAGGGGGCAGTGGCAGGGTCTGTGCTGGCTCACCCTGTGTGCCTGCCAGCAGTTTGGTCACATCCTAATGAGCCTGTGGCATCCTGGCTCACCAAAGAGCAAGGTCTGCATGGCTTAGTAGCTTTTCAGTGGGGGATCCTACAGAGCTGCTGCAGATTTGAAGTCTGCCTGGACTCCTGCAAAGCATTTGACACTGTCCTGCACAACATCCTTGTCTCTGAATGTGAGAGCCATCGTTATGACAGAAGGACCACTCAGTCAATGGGAAATAGGCTGAATTGCCACACTCGAAGAGTTTCAGTCAATGGCTCAATGTCCAAGTCCAAACCAGTGATGAGTGGCATTCCTCAGGGGTTGGTGTTGAGACCAGTGCTGCTCAACATCTCTGTCAGTGACATGGACAGTGGGATTGATGCACCCTCAGCAAGTTTGCTGATGACACCAAGCTGTGTGGTTTGGTTGATACGCTGGAGGGAAGGAATGCCATCCAGAGGGACCTTGACACGCTTGTGAGGTGGGCTGATGCCAACCTCATGAAGTTTAACCATGCCAAGTGCAAGGTCCTACACCTGGGTCGGAGCAATCCCAGGCACAGCTACAGGTTGGGCAGAGAAGAGATTGAGAGCAGCCCTGTGGAGAAGGACTTGGGGGTGTTGCTTAATGAGAAAATGAACATGAGCCAGGTTCAGCGTGTGCTTGCAGCCCAGAAACCAACCATGTGCTGGGCTGCTTCAAAAGGGGCGTGACCAGCAGGTTGGTGTAGGTGATCCTGCCCCTCTACTCTGCTCTTGTGAAATCCCACCTAGAGTACTGTGTGCAGTTCTAAGGCACCCATCATAATAATGATGTGGACATTTCGGAATGAACAGGGCATGAAGATGTTCACAGGGTTGGAGCACCTTTCCTGTGAAGACAGGCTGAGAGATATGGTGTTGTTCAGCCTGGAGAAGAGAAGGCTCTGGGGAGACCTTAGAGCAAGCAGCTTCCTGTGCCTAAAGGGGTGAAGAAGAAATCTGGAGAGGGACTTTTTACCTGTAGTGACAAGTCAATGGGGCAATGTCTTTAAACTGACAGAGGAAAGATTTATATTAAATATTAGGAAGAAATTCTTCCTGGAAGAGGTTGCCAGAGAAGCTGTGGCTGCCCCATCCCTGGCAGCACTCAAGGCCAGACTGGACAGGGCTCGAAGCAGCCTGGAGTAGTGGAAGGTGTCCCTGCCCATGGCAGGGGAGATGGACTTGATAATCTTTAAGGTCCCCTTCAACCTAAACCGTTCTGTGACTCTTAGAGGAAAGGAGTCGATGGGGCAATGCAGTAAGAATAGAAATTTATGCCATAAACACAAGTACTGAAATAACAGATTTATCTAAAAGACTGCCTGACTTCTGGTTCCTGTGCTCCTGTCTGCTGGTGAGCACTGCAGCCTCTTCCCCCTCCTCCAAATCTCTTCACATCCCTCTCCCACCCGTTTCCCACTGATGAACTACCAGCTGGTGATGTGAACACACTTCAGCCATTATCCTATGGAGGCGGCATGAAATTATGCCCAATGCTTCCCTCTCTCTAAAGCCTCAGAATATCACAGAAAGAAAGCTCTTTGTACTGTCTTTCTGACCCCCTGTACACACCAGAATGGTTTCAGCATCTCATGATCAAAAGTCTTGTTACCTGTATAACCTGTATAAGAAGTGTGAGGCTACTGTAAGAAATATTTTCTTCCCCCCGGTTAGATCTCATGCTGGCTTTACATTAGCATTACTGTGCTTCCTCAGTGCAAGGTTAATTGGTGTATGTAAAGCAAACATGATGATCCTTCATTTAAAAGCACAATTGGGAATTTGTTAATCCCCCTGGAGGTCTGGTCAGGTTTAATCTGTGTGCTCCTGTTTGCTTCTGATTTTTGTTTCAGACACATGTCACTGAATCATCTGGATACTGCTTAGAAACCTGGCTTTAATAAAGCCATCTGTCTAATATACACCTCATTCTGGAAAGATCTGACTAAAATATTTCTTCTCTTACCATTTTTTTTTTAATCCTTTTTAATCTTATTTTTTGACTTTTTAATTATCATGTGAACTGGTTCTATTGAAACTTTTTGCTTTTCCCTCTTGTTTTTCTAGTCTCATTTTAATTGGGTGGTATTAGTGCTGCGTAGTGCTGCTGACAGCCCTGCCAGCAAGTCCCACCCTCTGGGGGTGCCTTGGTCACACGCTGCTTCTTGTGGCTCTCCCAGGGTCGGTGATTGGTCTTTCCCCTGAGCAGCCTTTTAAGAGAAGGCTTAAACTGGCAGGTAGGGCAGGACCTCCTTGGTGGTGGTCTCAGAACTCCTTTTGTGACCTGCCTCTGAGGAACACATGAAGATAAGCCCTTACCTGTGGCTGTACTAGGACTTATTTAAGTCACTATATAATAAACCTACTACTAAAAATCCCAATTCTATTGATGGGATTAGAGTACTCTTTCATTTGTAGATGTGGGGCCAGAGATGTGATATGTCTATATGCTTCCACTGGTCCTGAGGTGGGGTTGGAGGGCCTCAGTTTCCACTTTGACCTATGATGTCCTCATCTTATCTGGTCAGATGATGTGGAGAGCAAGGTCAAGGCTCACTTATGCCTTTCTGCTGGCTATGCAGTCTGCTGCCCACTGCTGCCTGCAGCTGGCTCACTGAAAGCTTGTTCCTCAGAAGGGAATTTCTCTACAGCCGAAAGTATCTCCTGTTGTCCATGGATTCAGTTAGTGCTTAAACCCAAACCTGTATTTCCAAAATATGTTAGGATGTGCTTAGCTTATTTTCATTCTTCCTCTGATCTTTAAAAATACTTGTTCTTTAGCTATATAAAGCAAATGGTAGTTTTCACAGTCGGACCAACCAACTTTTCTGGGAAAACTTGCTTTTGGGTTTATTTAGAGAATTAGAGTTAGCATTGCTGTCCTTTGCTGTCATTGTACAAAGCTAGAGCACACTGAGATAAAAACATGACTTTATCCTTTGAGAATGCAGACTGGTTATTCAGAACTCCTTTCTTTTAACACTAGCTTGTGTTCCAAAAGGGCAAATTGTAATTTGCAGCTCCAAATTTCTCCATTCCTTGTGCCTGGTTGGGTTGGTGTGATAAATGCATGCAGAGTTCAAGGGGCGTTTTGTTAAATCTTGTGGTATTTTCACACATCCCCCCATCAATATTATTATACTTCTGCATTGTGATCTCCTCTGAGCCACAGAGTTTTGAGGGTTCTCAAACAATCTGACTTTGTAGCTTTTGAGTTGTGAAAGCAACATGCCCTATCAATATGTAATACAGTTATGAAACAATGGCTACAGTTACCTTGACCGTGCATCTAAATAATGTATTTTCATTAAAAATTCATACTAACATAGATGCCATATAACTGATTAAAACCAATAGTTATTTTTGTTAAAATGCCCACCTACCATAAATACCCTGCAATCCCACCATAGCTCTTGCCAGATGTCAGAATCTTGAGACATATCCTACCTGTCTGCTGGCCTTAACCTCCTACTAAGTCTTTCCCAATTTCTACAACGCCAGTCTTCAGGACTTACCATTAAAAATCTTTCAGGCCCTTAAAATAATGAAGACCATTGGGCATAGCACAAAATTAATTTTTATACCAAATGAAAAGACCTTAGGAACACTGAATCTCAGTCTGACATTTACATTATATTTTATTCTAAAAGAAATGTCCAAATTTTCACTTAAATGAGGCCACCAGCATCTGTAAGAAAAAAAGTTACATGGAAATCTGATTGTTCCAGGTTTTAAGTCAGTCTTGGTTCATTGTATACAAGCTCTCTATTAAAAAGGGTTTAATGATCTATTGTGAAAGCGAGCTTAGATGCATTACTTACACAAACTTAATGCATCTTTTTTACTGAACACTGGCTCAACAGTGATAGCATGTATTGTTAGAAGTATGGTGCACCATGGACTGACATGTTTTTCTATGAAAATTTAAAAATAATGTTAAATACAGTCAGCAGAGCAAATAAGACCATTAGGCAAAAACAGCTTCCAAAAGTTTTGGTTCACATGGAATTAAATATTCTTATGACAAGATGTTGCAGAGCTCCCTACAACAACTGATACGTGCCCTAGGAGCTGAAGCAGTCATCAACACTTTTGGCAATTGCACAACACACCTAATTGCACATGAAATGCTTTCTGCAAAATTAATAGTCCATATTAATTCCTGGTGTGACTCCAGCTGAAATCAATGATGTTACACGATTGATGAACATGGACAAATTGTTTTACCAGATATCTGCTAAGTAGTAGATCAGTGAAAATCACTTTTCCCAGCAGGTAAATCCAGTCAGTGGAACATGGCTAGAAATTTTGCTGAAGGATAGGGCATCTGGGAAAACATGGAAAGAGTGGAGTCAAGAAAGAGGAAAAGGCATCTCATTTTACACTGGGAGAGAGAAGTTTTCTAGGCTTTTTGTCTGACCAAAGGAACAGGAGGAAAGCTACAGAAATTAAGAACTGATGCAAAGATATGGGAAAGATTTATTTTTCCAAAGTGTCCGGATAAAAGCAAGTAAGTCTTATAGGTACCAAATCAGCAATGGACAGATTTTGTTACCTGCACTTGGGGTTAGCTTCTCTTCAGGAAGAGTGAGAGGGGGAAAGTGGAAAATGTGTAAAGGGGAAAGCACAGAGCAATTAAATCACAATCTTTGAAACTGAACACAATGGCTATGGGTCTTGAGTTCTCAGGCATACTTGTTTCTTAGTAGACTTGTAGCAGAGTGGAGTTTTACTCCATTGAACACACCAATGTCTCATGAAGCTCTGCAGATATAAACTGGAAACTGCCCTCAAATACAACACAGTGAAGTTAAAAAGAAGATCAAACCAAACCCACCCAAAGTACTGTATTCCAGTCCATTGTATGCAATGATGAAACCTGAGAACAACGTTTAGCACCCTTCCTACGTATGGAAGCCAATTTTCTATTTTTCTAATGGTGTATCCTGGTGGCGCTCCACTCAGCTTTCTCCTGTTTGGCAGTGTCTCTGTGCTGAACACTATGGACAGTCTGAGTGATGGCTGCACTGTGACCACATGTGCTGTCATATACTTTTAGGGCAAGTGGTAATACCTGAGATAACATTCTGTAGACATCAGGAGAAATAGGTCTTCTGGGATGACAGTCAGCCCCTACTTCTACCAAAATACAGAAGTACACATCTGTTAGTTTACTTTTACTAGATTACAGTGATTAATGTAATTGTTTCTATGCAGTCAAAAGAAAACTTGAGTACTTACTTCTTGAGCTGGGAGATCTCCTGGCCCATCTCCTGGCCTACTCAGTTCTGCTTGTAGAGTTATGGTACCTCTCTCTCCAGCACACACCAGATGCTCCAGGTTCCTGGAAGGAGAAAGCCAATTGACTTCTGTGTCTCTGAAAGCCACTCTGGCAGACAGAACAGGACTATCAGCTTTGCATTTTGATGTTAGAGGTTCAGTTTAAATTTCTGGTGCTAAATCATGTAAGGTACCAGTGAACATCTGCAGATCTGAACTGATTTCCTGTGGCTGCTTCTTGGGAAAGAAATTGTGTTGTATATTAGACCTGAACCATAAGAGAAAGCCTGTTTCATGGTACTGATCTGACTTTGTCCAAGCCTTGAATTTAAAGATATTTTCTGTGATGCAGAATCTCAACAGGCTTTACTGTCGTTTTGTTTTGCTTTTTTATGCCCTCCCACCTCCATTGCACAGCACTGGAAGAGGTTGTGGACTTACACCCTAGGGGCACAGGCAAGCAATAGAACTAATTCTTTTTGCTTTAGGCTGGGGTCCCCTGTGAGAGATGACCTACCTGTGTGGAGTAAGTGCATGATCACATTGACTTCATATAGGGCTTATGGTGCAGAGGGTTACCTCTGGTATTCAAACATATTCCCTGTTTGGGGTATCCTAAGACACCCTGTCTTGCTTTAACCCAGGTTTCCCTTCCTGACTGCCAGCTGTTATATTTCCCCTCTTTAAAACCTGGTACTGGAGATAGAAGCATGTGTGTGAGAGAAATGCATGGACTTAGTTTTCCCTAATACATGTTTTGAGGTAAGTCCACTGGGCTTATACTTCTCTTTGATGAGAGGAGATCAGGGCAGCTGCAGTGCTGGGGCTCTCTGAGGGGCCTAGGATCTCTCTCAGCCAATCACTCCTTGCAGGCAGTGATTCAGCCTCTTGTGGTACATGAACTGCAGTATGGAGATGTGTGGCAGGCTGGCATCTAACCTTCCCTGTGCTCTAAGCCTTCCACAACCATCTGCTGCATGCAGCTCCTCTGAGAGGTATGTGTTTCCTCTTGCTGTGTCATCCATCTGTTTTCTACGGAGACAGTCCAGTGCTGGATTTATCCTGATTTTCTTGCAACACCTGAAAGGTGCTTGAGAGTAAAAAAAACAAAAGTTTTCAGTGAAATCTGAAGTGAAGCTTTATTTACAGGTAAAATAAAATGTAAACTGCAATTTTTATGTAACCTTAGACATTAAAACATCTTCTCACTTCCTCTCCTCAGAGACCCCTTAGAGGTGTCTTAGCTCCCGCAGTCAGATTCCAGATGTGCCCACTGTGTTGCAGCATTCTGCCTTCAGGGCAGATCTGGAAAGCAATCACCAGGGATGGAGCCTGCAGCTGCTCCTTTCTTCCCCTTGGCTTCCACCTGCTGCTGAAGTCATGGGAGGAGAGGGTGGGCTATCTGTGTGGTCATCATCACTGTGATTATCAGTCCAAGGGCTTCCTGGTTTCTTCTGCACTGCTCATCTGGTCCTTGTTTCCTCCCAGGAATTCTTTGCATGCAGCCCTAGCTGCTCTTCCCTGCCCAGGCTGGGCATCTGATGAGGCTCATTGGTGCTGGGGTGGCTGTGTCCCTGGGAAGCCCACGTATGTCATCTCAATGACACAGGAGATGGGCTGCACGCTGGGGTGCCTAATCTACTCACATTCCTACCTACCTCTGTACTTCCAAGGATTTCTCTGTCATGCAAACATACATGCTTTAAAATGAGTAAATGTGATCTTTCAGGAAGGTGTTCAGTTATTACAGTTTGGGCTCTCAGACATGGTCACATTATGATTGAATCACAGTGGTAACTACAGATGAGGGAACCAAGCAATTGTACACTTGCCAGCAGTGGCTTTTCTTACACACTAACTGCTTCTGACTTCATAGAAGATTAAAGTAACTACTTGTACATTTTTTGTCGTTAGGAAACCCCTTCCTATTCACTTAAAGTCATTGCCAAATCTTGGAATAGTTGTTATTTGTGAAGACTTGAAATGCCTAATTTCAGTCCAATAAGCAGATCCAGACTTTTCACCAATCTGCCAAAAAGAGCATGCTTCTTTTTAGGGAGTGTAACAAAAGTAAACAGCACTAGAAAATTAAATTGCTCCTTTGCTGAAAGTTTTCTGTTAAAAGGGATATGTCAGGAGGTAATGAGGTAAGTAATGAGTAACATATTGCTCTTTAATAGGGCCTTTAGCAAATTTTATAGGAAAGGATCAGATTTGCAGTGGGTCAGAGGAAAACCATGACCAGGAAGCCCATTTTCTTCTCTCCCTCTGACAGTTTCCCTTGCTTACGTTACCTAACTTCAGTGTTGTATCTTTAAGTATAAAAGTTTCTTGAAGCATAAGTATCTAATATGTATTGTATTTGGACCTTCCAGGTTAAACATGGCACAGAGACATTAAGGAGTAAGAACAGATCTAATTGTCTTTAATTGCTTGAAGACCTATTTGAAACCAGTAGAAAACCTACTCATTCTCATTTAGCTTTGCTCCACTTTGTACTTGTATTGACTAGATAAGTGTGGCATGCAACAAAAGGGAGTTGTGCTCTATGTTAAGAGAATAGACAAAAATATCCCTGATTCACATAACTTAGGCCCCCAAAACTGGACTAGAGCTCTTAAAAGGGCAGGCATTTTCCAAAATGTAAATATATTTTTGTTTTAGCAATGCTTGAAACGTTGTGAGAGTAATATTTCTCATGGCATTTTGATCTTTCTCCTCCTAACAGCAACAAAACTGGAAGTGCAGAGACAGGAAAAGTGATAGCTCAAATAAATTCAGCAGCACATGGAAAATATACTGCTCTATAGCTGTTCTGCAGAAGAAAAAAGGAACAGAGGAGATAAAATGTGATTAGACAAAAAAAAATAAAATCTTTGTAGGAAAATGTCCCATCTTGCAGATCAGCTTCACTCGCTGCCCCATCGTGCAGTGAACTCCAGTCTCCTGGGAACTGGCATGTCTGAGGGCACTGGTACTGCTGCATTGCGCTCTAGATGGATTGTCTTAGCCTGCATGAAAATAAACCAGAAGTGCTCAAAAATAACACTGTATTGCTTCCATGAGAGGCAAAGATCAGGCATGCTGAATAGTCTGGGTGGCCAGAGCTCCCTGCTCTGGAGAGAATGCAGTGACAAACAGTAGAGGCTCTAGCGTCCTCAATTTAACCTTTACTCCCAGCTACTTGAAAAAATAGAAAGAAACATACAAAGCAATGCCTACAATGCACACTTAAGCTGTAAGGAAAAGAGACTGTTTTCAGGCTATGTACTTGCATAGCAGTAGCACGGTATCATATGCTTTTGTTTTTGGAGCTCCTAGGTGTTGCCAAGAAATTGAACAGAATTTATGTGATTAGCTTCTTGAAACATTAGCTGTTTTATCTGGGCTATGCACAGGAGTTACTCTTTTCCAAAGTGTGAATGCACTCTTCAAAAGGAACACCTTTAAAATGTTTTTACAGCAATTAGGACTTGGAAATGAAGCAAACACAGTGATTTTTCCTGCAAGAATATTGATATTGATACAAGTGAAGTCCATTAAACAACTTCTGAGAGGGATTTAAAAAATTGTATTCAAAATTCACCCTCCTTTCCCCCCCTGTGTTCTTCTGTCACATACCTTTTTTAATTTTAATTAATTTGATGCTGCAGAAACATGATGAAGGCTGAATTTAAAGGCAAAGAAGAGGTGACTTTTCAACAAAACACATTTCTCAGAAACAAATTAACGGCTCATGGTGTCCTTGCTAGGATCTTTCTTCTTATCCTTTTTCTTTTAGCAAATAGTCTCCAGAATTCCTAAATGGCTCTCTCTTACATGGATTCATGATTTTGCTTTAACCTTCCTGTTCTTTGTCCTTTCTGATCATTTATTCTCCTGGCTGTTCTTCAGCCTGTATGCTTGTATAACCAAAATGGTTCCTTGCTTGTTTTGTTCTTATTTTTATTTCCTCTGTTTGTGTCAGCAGTATATAGTGTTTTTTTCTTCTTTAACTGAAATCTTCAAGTCAGTCAGTCATGAAATAGAGAGCTGCACAGATTCAGTTTATCTCCAGGGCAGAGTTGCCAGTGTGACCTGCTGGGAGGAGGGTAGAAGGACAGACAAAAGTCCTCCAGCAGCGCTTCTTCTCAACAGTAACAGCATTTTACATGTGGGACATGACTGAAGAAGGAAATGATGAAACAAAACAGCCAGGAACGGGGCCGAGAGAGCTGTTTAAATACAGGGTCATCATACTGGGTCACCTGCTCCAATGACTGCTTGCCAGTATTATCTCAGTAGGAAAGCAGTCTCACATGAGTCCATCCTGGAGCCAAGGAGTCTCTCAGTAAATGAGCCCTACTATAGTTTCACATGACTCCTTTTCATCCAGCAGCAGTCGCCTACATCCCCCAGCAATGCAGTTACCCCTTGGGGTGCTGGCTGCAGGAAGAGCCTCAGGCTGCCTGATGCTGCTCTTGCAGAGTCTGACTGCCACGTTTGGGCTTGTAACCTCACTAAGCCCGTTTTATTCTTTCTTGTTGGCTCCATTCTGGACATCTAGGTAATTGATTTGGACATAGGCAATTGATTTTGGACTCCCTCCCGTTCAATTTTTGCAATAAAAGTTCTTTGGATGTATTTTAAAAATATTCTCTTTTAATTATTCCCACACTTTTTTCTCTTGAAACCCTTCATCCCTGAGGTCCAAGTTCCCAGGGAATGCAATGAACGAAGTCCTATGAACAAGTATTCTTTTCTGTGGTTTGCAAACAAAGTTTTTTTGGTGGGTGGGTTTCTCCCCTCCCACTTCCCCCCCCCCCCCCCCAATCTAGTTTTAGTAATTGTTTTAGTGAATTCTCATTAGTTTGCAGTTTAGAAAGACCCCAATAGTTAAACAGCTGTAAGTATCAGCAGTCTTATATTCTAGATTCTCATGAGGTCCATCTTTCTATTATGTACATGAGCAACAGCTAGTCCAGACACTTGATTTATAGTCCAATATTGCCACCATCACACCAATTAAAAATAGTTCTACTGGCAGCAAATTATCTTCAGATCACATATATTTAAAGTAGTTAAAGGATTAAAAGCAAAGTAACACTTGTTATGCCAGTGCTTTCCGTAACCCTGCAGGGACATGACTTATGTCAAAGAGAGGATAGATCTCTTTCTTATTGCTTACACTAACTTTGTCTAAGCTTCTATTAGTCTCCACTACAGTAGTATTTGAGTGCTCATCTGCCTTGTATTTGTGTGCTCAGAAAAGGGTGGAGAGTGACGAGTCATCAATATATTCAGGTAAATGGCAAAATCCAAGTTTATAGAAAAGGAGCTACAGGAAAGGAAGGTTTAAGAAAGTCACATAGGATGACACCAAAAGTCACTAGCAAAAGGTGGTGAATCAAACTACTGCTGTCAATGATCCTAAGTTATCACCCAAATCATCAGAGTCAAGTCTTCTTGTTGGCTGGAGATAACATGGTAGGAGTAAGAAAAAGCAAACCATACTGCATCTGACATAGATGTCTTTTAAGTAGCTTTTAAAGGAATGCAATGTTCCCTTTGTAAAAGAAGGGTGCTTCTTTATCACAGTGTTGCATGACTTAGCAGGGCCAGTGCAACACCTGAACCAGGATGTCCTGTTGCAAGACAGCGGTGCTAGGTTTTAGTGAGAATTTCTTTACCATTTCTATAAATGTGCAATGCCCCTGTTCAGTATCTGTACTCTGTGCTTCCTCTTTGTGTCCAAACCAGAGGATTTGGGAGCTGAATGTAGAAGTCTAACATTAGTCAAAAATTACTTTCTAGAACAGTATTAGCTTCTCCTGAATTAATAAGTGTCAAATTTTCTGCCAGTGTGCTGACTTAGAAAGACATGGCCCTCCCTGGAGTATCTGCTCACCAGAAGAAGACAAAGGTACAGGTGCAGGATTCCCAAACTCACTTTTCGCATGCCCATGGCACTAAGACCCTGAGCTTCCAGGTAGCATCTGTGTATCTGAAATTGGTGTAGCCACAAACACAGGTGAAGATATGTTGGTCTTTTGGTAGGTATACACTCAAACTGGGTACAGACAGCCTGCATTCAAATTCTTGATCCTCTTGATTTGAAATAAGTACTTGAATAAAGTTTTTATTCGCTAGATTTCATTTCTATTAGACCTATCATCTTGGCTAGGAAACCAGGGTAGGTTTACCTGAACCAGGGTTAGGTGTCCAACCCCAACTTTATGGTTAAAAATCCCAAGCAGAGGTGAAACTTTAGAACCCAAATTTGGCACTTTGATTCTTGCTGGTGTGTATGAATTTCTTCTGCAGATCTACTCTTGAGTCCAGCTTTAATGCAGTTTGTAGACGCCTAGGGTCTTGGCTGAGAACGCCAGAAGTTTAATCCTAGGGAATGACTAAAGTGTTATGAAGACAGGAAAGATCAGACCCCAACTTATGATCATCTGGATGCAATTATGAACCTCCAGAATGACTTCTAAGATGTGGATTTCTTCTGCACAATGAGGAAAGATACAAAGCAGCCACATCCTCCGGAATACACAGACAACGCTGCATGCCATTCCATCTTCATCTGTGCTTCATTTAGAAGAGTAGAGGAAATAGATCCTTATAATAGCAACTACTATCAGTTTTCTGTGTAATGGCTATCCAGCTAGCAACAGGGTTAACACAGAGACTTTGCAGTGCAGGGGTCAGTCTTCAAACAATGTATGCATTCTGTTATTTTTTCAATATTTGGGGTGCTTCGTTCTTTGTTTGTCCACTTTCATTCTACACCTCAACATGCATCACTTCTGAGCTGTGTTTTATCTGAGGAGACATGGGTACCAATGTAGCCTTTACAGTTTTGGGAAATAAGATTCTCTCTACTCTCCTCTTTCTTCCCCCAGTAATTTTGTAACACATCCTGCCTAAATGCTTTGCTGAGAGCACAAAGCCAGACTACTTACATGCAGTTAGTTGTATACAGCTGGGACTAAAAATGTTGAGGGCAGTTTTCATACAGCACAGTCAAACTTTGTAACTACCACATGTTTTTATTATGCTGCCATTCAGTTTTGAGCAATGTGTGTTCCACGTCTAAAAGCAAACAGAATAATTCTTGGTGATTTCCTGTTCACTCTAGGTTGTGAAATGTCAGCATGCCAGAAACAAGCAAACCGTGAGATGACATACTGAGTAGTATCTGAAGTATCAAAGCCACGAGAAACACACATTTCTGTCTCTTTCTTCTTTAATATTCCAGATACAGAAATGAAAATAACACTTCACGGCAGATTGTGTTAAATCAGAACAGAGTTGTCTGGCTTTTCATTGCCTCTGTTGCGCAGGATCATTCCATGAGTTTTGTGCAGAGCAGAGATGAATACCTTTCTAGATGCAACAGAGCAAAGGGTAACTGAGTTTTGGACATTCTTGGCATAAAAATATGCATCTTTGGCACCTGAGACAAAAAACTTGTGCCAAAATTTATGTACATGTGTTGCTAAGCATATAACCAAAGTATGCTGGTTTCTGAACAGAGGAGGAAAAAAATAACCATTTAAAAAGAGGGTCAGGTAGCATCCTCAACAGAAGGAAAAGCAAGCATATGTACGAGGAATCATTCCTCCCAATGCCATCAGCAAGGTGTGTGTGATTTTCTTTAGCAGTTTCAGTACCATTTTTGCATTCCCGCAGTTAGTTTTGGCACCCCTCAGATGGCCTCAAAACAGTCTTCAAAGGAGCTTTGGTGTTCATTTTCAGTGGCACATCTAGGAATTATTGTGCAATTGTAATAATCACTTTCTCTTTGCAACTTGCTAGTCACAAGTAAAGATTTGTTCACGCAAGGGTTGTATTTTCGTAAGAGCATGGTTAGTGTATCGTATAAGTTTTTTGTTCCAGTATACTGCATGGATTCAGCTATAGTGCTGTGAAGATACTGAGTGTTGGCAGACATGTTTCTATAGATAATGTGAGAAATAAGTTATTGTAGTGTATGTCATAAAGCTACTTACATCTGTATCCACATGGGGACAGTGCAGTTCTACCATAAAGACAGCCTATGAAACTGCTTCATTCTAGAAATGATGGAAGATCACAGAATCACAGAATGGTTTGGGTTGGAAGGTATCTTAAATGTTATCTATTTCAAAGCACCCTCCACAAGCAAGGACACCTTCCATTAGACCAGATTGCTCAAAGCCCCATCTACCTTGGCCTTGAACACTTCCAGGGATGGGACAGCCACAACTTGTCTGGGCAACCTGTGCCAGAGCCTCACCAGCCTCACAGGGAAGAATTTTTTCCTAATGTCTAATCTAAACCTACCCTCTTTCAGTTTAAAGCCATTCCCCATCATCCTGCCACTACCTGCCTTTGTAAAAAGTCCCTCTCTTGATTTCTTGCAGGCACCTTTAGGCACAGGAAGTTGCTTTAAGGTCTTCACAGAGCCTTCTCTTCTCCAGCCTGAAAAAGCCCAACTCTCTCAGCCTGTCTCCATAGAAGAGGTGTTCCAGCCCTCTGAGCATCGTCATCATGACTTTCTCTGAACTCGCTTTCTCAGGTCCATGTCCTTCTTATGATGGGGGCCCCAGAGCTGAATGCAGAACTCCGGATCTTCCCTGTCTTGTCCCTACAAGACTCACTGTAACCTTTACAGGCCTAGCTCATTCTGAACACCCTCCCATGTATGGAGCAGAAAGCTTTTGGCTAGGTTTTGTAGATTATGTTTCTGCCAGGATATTAAATTTTGCGTGATTATTGACTGGTGCAACAAGACCCCAGACTGGAGGAAAGTGCAGCAGCTTGTACTATTAGTTGTGTTAAGCCAGCTCATCCCATCATGTCTGGCTTTGCCTTTGAAGAAATGTACTCTTTATTCATTTGGGAGTTGTGTTTGTTCATGTAAGGAGGAATTCAGAATTTAAATTCACAAGCTAAACAAGTGCCGACTGGAAAGGAGCTGTAGAAAAGCAAGGGGACTGTGAAAGGGAAATCCCTGCAAATATTTTGGAGGTTAAATGGGCAATGCTGAGAATTTTGTGAGACGAATTGGATACTTGCCTATCCCTTGCTCTCACATTTAACATTTTATTTTGCACTGAGCACACTATGCACCCCCCAAACCTTTATGCCCCTCTAGCAGGGAGTTTTTGATAGAAGAAAAAATCCATGAAAAAGCTTTTTGTTAAACTTTTAAGGAGCTCTGTTGTCCTAATAGCATTTAGTGTTCTACAGGAAGGCATGCTCAATTGGGCTGTAAGACTAGATTTATGTTAAATAGAGAAGTGTTTGACTCTATTCAAGCAAATATAAGAGACCTCTGCTTTCTTTGATGTTTTTGGAAGTTAATGTGTTCTTGTTCTCTTCTCTTGGAGCTGATAGACTTGCTCATGAGGTAGTGCAATAGATATTAAGGATAAACATCTGCAAAAAGTGGAAGAACAACCCTGTAAAATAGTTAAGTCATTTCTGTTTCCCAGGAACGTAACTAAGTACTAAAGTGAGTTACTTTTTTCCTACTGTTATGAGAATACCAATCCAAACAAGCTCCAGAAACTTCCCCCCTTCTTTTCTTCGGTGCTTTAAGGCTTAAATGACTTGTATCATGTGAAGAGTCAGAGAAAGGAAGCAATTGATATGAGAGCTGCAAGGAGCCTTTAAGAGCACCTCTGTGCCTGATGCACACAGTAAACTTTTGTCCATGTACCCTGTTTCAGAGCAGAAGACTGTGTCAGGGGAAAATTCTCCTCATCCCAGGTCTGCTGTTAATACAACCTTGGCAAAACTTCCCCAGGCAGTGTTCAAGAGCATTTTTCATGCTGCATCTAAGCAAAGCTGAAGGGCATCTAGAGACAGGCTATCTTCTATTCTCATCCTCACAAGAGATGAAGGGAACAGGGTCTTGTTACACACTAGAGATTTCATTCCTTTCTTCACCACCACTGATCTGAAAGGGGGTAGGAAGATTGGAAAGATGAGCATGACCATAGTCCTCATCGAAGAGCTGTGAGACTTCAGAAAATAAGCAAGAAGGTGAGAAATGATGCACAAGGAATTAGTCAATAGAAGCCCATAGGAAACTATCATCAGGAGCAAGAGAGCGCAACTGATCTGACTGATCTTTAAGAATGCTTTCCGTAGAGTGCAAGAGCTCTTGATCCTCGGGTGTAAGAAACCAGGAAAGGAAGGCAAGAGATGGGCATGGATGAGTCAAGACCTGGTGGTCAAACCTAAAGGAAAGCAGGAATTGCACACACCTTGTAAACAGCGGCAGGTATCCTGGGAAGAGTGTAGGGACACTGCCTGGATGTGTAAGGGTGGGTTCAGGAAGGACAAGGTGCAGCTGGATCTGAACTTGACAAGTGAAACAAAGAATAATATAAGGGCTTTCAGAGGTATGTCAACCAGAAAAGGCAAGTCAGATAAAGTGTACCTTTAGTCCTAAGGGCATTAGCTGATATAGCTGCTGAATCACTCTCCATGATATTTGCAGCCAGGTAAAGTCCCCAGTGACTGAAAAAAAGAAACGTAACCATTTTTAAGAAGGATAGAAAGGAAGATACTGGGAACTACTTACCTGTCAACCTCACCTCTGTGCTGGGGAGACCGTGGAACAGATCCTCCTAGGGGTAATGCTAAGGCACATGGGGGACAGGGAAGTGAACCAAGGTAGCCAGCATGGCATCACCAAGGGAGTGTCTTGCCTAAACAACCAAGTGGCCTTCTATGATGGAGTAACTACACAAGTGGAGAAGGGAAGAGCTACAGATGTCATCTATATGGACTTCTGTAAGGGCTTTGATATGGTCCTGTACAATATCCTGCTCTCTAAATTGAAGAGACACGGACATGATGGATGGACTGTTTGGTGGATAAAGAATCGATTGGATGGTTGCATCCAGAGAGTAGTGGCCAATGGCTCAGTATCTGGATGGAAATCAGTGATGAGTGGTGTCCCTCAGGGGTCCATGCGTGACAACTACTGTTTAATATTCTCATCAATATACAGACAGTGGGATGGAGTGCAGCAAGTTTGCTGATGACGCCAAGCTGAGTGTTGCACTTGACATGCCCGAGGGACAGGATGCCACTCAGAAGGACCTGGACAAGCTTGAAAAGTGAACGTCAGGAGGTTCAACAAACAGTGGTGCAAGGTCCTGTTGTCAGGGAACCCCCTGGTATCAACACAGGCTGGAGGATGAAGAGATTGAGAGCAGACCTACCAAGAAGGACTTGAGGGTATTAGTTGTTGAAAAGCTGGACAGAAGCCAGTAGTGTTCACTGTCAGCCTAGAAAGCCAACTGTGTCCTGAGTGTGGCCAGCAGGTTAAGGGAAGTAATTCTACCCCTCTGCTTCACCCTGGTTAGACACCCCTGGTATACTGCATCCAGTTCTGGAGTACAGGAAAGACATGTACTTGTTGGATTGGGTCCAGAGAAGGGACACAGAATGATCGAAGGGCTGGAGCACCTCTCCTATGAGGAAGGGTTGAGAGAATTGGGGTTGTTCAGCCTGGAGAAGAGAAGGCTGTGGGGTGACCTTGCTGCAGTCTTTCAATACCTAAAGGGGACTTATAAGGAAGATAGGGCCTGTTGTGGTGGAACAAGAGGTAATGGTTTTAAACTAGAAAGAGGGTAGATTAAGACTAGATATAAGGAAAATATTTTTTAGAATGAGGGTGGTGAGGCACTGGCACAGGCTGCCCAAAGAGATTGTGGATGCCTCATCCCTGGCAGGTACAAGGTGTTCAAAGCCAGGTTGGTCGGAGCTCTGAGTAAGCTGGTCTAGCTGAAGATGTCCCTGCTTTTTGTAGGGGTGTGGGATGTGTGGAACTAGATGATCTTTAAGGTTGTTTTCAACCCAAACCATTCTATGTTTCTATGTTCCTGTTCTATGATTTTGTCATATTCAGCAGTTGGAAGAGGTAAGACTGGGAAAAAACTTTGAGGGGTGATCTCACTGGGATGCTTTTAAATTTAATTTTTTTCCCTCTTGTGTGAGCAGGACTTTGTCCTGAGTGAAACATGTGGCCTCTGTAACCAGTGCAGTCCATAAAAATACCCAATATTATGGGAGCTGTTGGCCAAATAGACATAAAATACAAATTACTATGATGGGCAGTTGGTGCATTAGCTGTGCTGGTGGCTTTGGGTAGTGATGCTGCAGGAGGCCTCACTTGGACAGTCACCTTGCACTGCAACTATGTCCCAAAGGAAGCACCAGGACACCATGGCACCATGCAGTACTATGAATGGGACCTGGGAAGACAGACCTGAATTTATTTTTGTGATTTGGGTCTCAGTGAAACTCACCCTAACAAAAAGGCATGAGTTTTATCTTTTCCTGAAAACAGTAATGTACACTTGGCCCTTCAATGCCCACAAAGACTCTCTCCCTTGTGAAACTGTAATGTCTAGGACAATTTTTTGCATAAGTGGATTACGATCAGTAAAGTTAATTATGCAAATATCTAATCACAGCTGAAGTCATCACAGTCACCTGCTTTTCAGATTTTCAAGTGCTTGTTGAAGTGTTTTCCTATAAGACTGCAGAAGTAAGTTTTTTTCCTGATGTGCTGCATCAGATCTGCCTGTAGAAAATTGCTGCTTCTGAATGTGAAAGTTCCAGTACTATCTGGCATGGATGTGACAGGAATTTGTTTTTAATACCAGTGGAATATTTCCTGCTTATTTGCAGTTTCATTTCAGCCCAAATAGGGTTTTATATAGTGGAGAGTTAGGCCAGAATATTTTACGTTCCCATAAAGCGGGACTCTGATGGACTGTTTTCCACCACCACTGCAAATGAGAATTTGATTAAATTTGAGTCTTTGATTGCTTTAAAATGAGCTTTGATTTAAAAGAATGCTACTCCTGTAAGAAGGAGCATGCTACTCTTTAAGTAGATCAAAACTTTATGATTGTAGAGCTGCCTGTTTTTCTTAAATAAATCTGAGAGCTATTTTCATTTCTCATCTTAAGCTTACAGTTATACATTTATGCAGTGAGTGGTCAATGAGTACTGTATGATAACAGATACTAACATTAGAACAAAATGATTTAATTAACTCTGTCTTTTTTGCTTCACGGAAAACATGGACTCAAATACAGTCTAGGTTGTTAATTTACAGTAAATTACAATTTACCAGCCAAAGGATACTTATAGCATAAACAGATACAGTCTCCAAATCACACAAGTAGCTAAAAAGTATACTCTTTATATTTTTGACTATTATACTGATATTAGTCAAATTTAGCCTATTCATATTGTAAGTGAACTGCATTTCATATGGAACAAATTTACACTGGCATTTCAGCCCTGACCTCCCCAGACATTCAGACTAGAATGAAGTTTAAAGTACTCTTCCTTTCCTTCAACATGACAAGTTTTGTTTCAGTTGTTGGAGTCAAATTTCAGAATTCATTATAAAGTAAATGTAACTGTGGGAAAAAAAGGCCCTATTGCATCTGCATGAAGCCAGAGGAGTTCCTGAAGAGACCCCAGATATTCTGGAACCCCAGAACCACTCTGTAAGAAGCTGTTCAGTGATCGTGCCTGGAGAAGGCAATAATTTAAAGGAGGTATCTTTAGACCGTATGCACAGGTCATAGACACTACCCTACTTTTTCAGGAATAGATTTTGCATATCATTGCTCAGGGCATTGCATAAGGAGGAAAGTAAAGAAAATAAATCTTCTGTGAGTAGCTACTATTTTTCTACCAGGAAGAATATTGTACTTGACAAGGTGGCTGTAGTTTGGTATACTAGAAAGTTTAATCATACAGTAGTTAGCATGAAGTCCTTTTAGAACTGGTTGGTTTTTTATGTGCAATATAAAAGCCAGCTTTATCATACATAGTGTAATTTGCTAAATGAGTGCACTGGAAAGTAGAAGAGATGCTAGAATAGAGATGTCAGTCTTCATCAAATATTTGTGCAAAGGTTGGAAAAGTATATGGATACTTATGGTGCCTGGTGTCAAAAGCAGAATCTGTGAAGTCTGCAGGCATGGCTGAATCAGCGCTGCTCCAGACAACACCTGGCTTCTAGGTAAGTCCTTGAAGATACCCATGCTACACTTTATGGTGAAATTGCTGCTGTCTCATGGATGCTATAGGACTTGGTGGTGATAGGAAGCCTCTGGGCAGCAGACTCTCCTCAATTCTGTGAGGAAGTCTGTACTTCCCTGAATGAGGGCAGTGGCAGCAGCAGCATTTTCTTGCTCAGAGTCCAGCACAACACAGCAGTTTATTGTGTCACAGACCATTCTCTACCTAATATGTTGTGGTGCAGCAGTAACAACTTTTAACCAAGATATTGATAATATAACGAGAGAATAACGTGTGGAAGCTCAGAGGACTGTGAAGTTGATCCTACTGCCAGAGATCGTCACACTGTGAAGGTCATTATTACTATGTCCAAAATGATACTTCAGGCTCAGGACACCTCTCCATTTGGATCTTGACAAGTTATCTGTTTTGAGCTACTCCAGCTGCACCCTCCCTGTGCCTGTTGTGCTTCACAACACAGAGGGAAAAACAGCAACTGGGTCTGGGAGTTGTCAAAGCTACAGTATGAAACTAGAGATTTGATTTTTTTCCTTAATCTTTGATATTAGGAGAAGATGGTAACCACTAAGTCATGTATACCCAGAATGCTGCTGTTAGAAGAAATAACAACATGGCCTTGATGAACACCAGTCACTAAAGTATAACATGGGTTTCCAATCTCTGTTATTTGTATTGAGTGGCTTTCTGGGAAACCATCCCTTTGGGTTTTTTGCCTGTAAGTAACCTCCCTGCCCATGTTGCCTCTCCACTGTCACCTGCAGTCATGGTAAAGCCATGTGCCTTAGCAGGGTGATTTAATCTGTTCCTCTGAACCGCAGCCAGGTAATTTTAGTGTCTCAAGAAAGAGTTCTGGAGAGGAAATAAGAAAGAGGCAAAAGTACTTGTTTGCAATAAGTGACGAAAGAATAGCAAGCACTTCTAAATATCATATTCTCAGAGACAACATGAACCTTGACCAATAAATTCACCAGCTACTCAAAGCTCTGATAGGAGCCAGTAAGGGCAACCAAACACCTACATCCACCCATTTCTCTCCTTACCTGTAGCACAGTTTATTGCCCCAAGGTGTCTGTGCATGGTGATTAGCTAAGGAAAGGCTGATAGTCCTGGATCTGCAGAACTTGTGACCCTGAAAATGTTTTATTCACTCCCTTGAAAGTCTGATTGCTTGGAAAACTGTGAAGGTGAAAGACTGGGACTAGTTTTGTTGTGTTGACTTAGAAAATAACAGATTGCAAGAGGAGAAACAGGGAGCTTAAGTCATTTATTTTCTCTTGCCTTATGAGATATTGTATTGATAACTTCAGTGATGACCATTTTATGATACAGCTGGTATATGCATTTGGATGTAGGCTTTTTTCTTTCCCAGTTTTTGTGTTTATAGACATCTGGTGGCTAGGGGGTCCTTCTTGTTTCTGTGTTTTCTCACTGTTAGGGCATATTCTGGTGTCAGCTGTGCATTTGAAAGGTGCCTGGAAATTAAAGATGCATGTAATTTCCTTCTTAAGGGATATTTAAGAATGTGTTTGTGTTGGACTGAAATTACATGGACAAAATATACTCTGACATAAAAAGAGAAAATGATACATTCTTCTCTAAATTCAGATCAAGTGAAAAACACGTGTCCAACTAATCACCAGTCTTACCCTTGGCTTTTCTGCTGTTATTTGGCTATGCAAGTGTGACTAAAATACCGGATAAGTAGATAGACAGTGTGTTTGTTTCCTTATTAAATAAAATGTGTTCCAAGAAGTTTTCAAATAAATTATAACCTAGGCTCTAAAAAAATATACACTTTGCAAAAAAAATCTGTGTTTTTTTTTTGTCAGCGAAGAAATATTTTTGTTTTTCCTGTGAACACCAAAGCTTTCTGCTTTATCATGTGGTTGGCAACACAGGTATTATTCAGGGACTGATATGCCACTTTATTGGCAATTGTCATGACTGTGAGCCTTAACTCTGGATGCGCTGGATGTCTGCCTCAGTCTGGCTTTTTGGCCAGGAATGACAAGGAGGCACTTTTGAAATGAAACAATTAAGCTATTTCAAAGTATGCATCAGAGGAAAAAGCTGTCCTCAATGCTGCAGCGATTTTTACTTTAAAACAGCTTAAAAGTTTCCATGCTTCAAGGAAGAAGCTTTGGAATCTGGTAGGAGGTATATTTTTACACACTACTTGTATACTTGGGACAATTTGTCTTACTTGGGTCAAGTTTATTATATTCACTTTATATTCCCAGGATGGGGAATAGCAAAACCCACGAACCCTCTTCTAATGAGCACACTTAACTCTGATGGAAAGAGGAGAGCTGTGAATAAACACAGTATTGAAACCCATAACTGCGAGGCATACTGTTGGTATATGTTAACGTTGACGTGCTTGACATCTGTTCCCATTGTACAAGGGCTACACTTTGGCAGCTTTTCAATGTATGTATATATGTATTTATTTATTTTTAAAAAGATAAATAAACAAACAAATAAGTGAAACCTCATTCCTGGTAGAAAAATTATCTACCATTATGTTTCAAGACATTTACCCATCTACCCTCTCATCTCTAAAGTAGGGTATAAAGAAATGTGAGAGCAGAAATAAAAGGAGAGATATAAATGACTTGCTGAAGGCTATACAATAATTAAATGGCAAACTGGAATGAGAGTCATGATGAGATAGCTGCAACTCAGTGATTTGTGTTGCAGACCATGCTGTTTCTCACTGAAGTCTACTGCACTGCAATGCATTGCCCCATTTGGCGAGTAGTTTTGAACTGCTGAGAACAGGTCCCATAAGCAGGTGCAGTATTCACAAGATTGCATTTGATGTATACTTTTGTAAAACATAAGTTCTAGAGCAGATAGTTGATCAAATATTACTTTCTATTAGAGGGAAGATTTCTTTTATTTTTGATAGTGTAGGAAGCTGGAAAAAGCCCTCTTGCATTCAAAAGGATTTTTGTCTTCCTTTTCCAATAAGACAAAATGGAATAAGGATGTCTGATGTCATATGGAGAAGTTAAGTTATAGAAACAATCTTTTTCTCTCCAATAAATACTAACATATGTTGCCTTGCCCTATCTACTTACCTTCTGACATCTGAGGAGAATGTATTGGTGCCTTTCCTGTCATGAGGTTTGAGATCTGACAGTAAGCTAGGTTCATAGAATCATAGAATCATAGAATAGTTAGGGTTGGAAAGGACCTTAAGATCATCAAGTTCCAAACCCCCTGCCATGGGCAGGGACACCTCACACTAAACCATATCACGCAAGGCTTCATCGAACCTGGTCTTGAACGCTGCCAGGGACGGAGGCTCCTTAGGCAACCTATTCCAGTGCCTCACCACCCTAACAGGAAAGAATTTCCTTCTTATATCCAACCTAAACGTCCCCTGTTTAAGTTTTAACCCATTACCCCTTGTCCTGTCACTACAGTCTCTAATGAAGAGCCCCTCCCCAGCATCCCTATAGCCCCTTTCAGATATTGGAAGGCTGCTATGAGGTCTCCACGCAGCCTTCTCTTCTCCAGGCTGAACAGCTCCAACTTTCTCAGCCTGTCTTCATACAGGAGGTGCTCCAGTCCCCTGATCATCCTCGTGGCCCTTCTCTGGACTTGTTCCAACAGTTCCATGTCGTTTTTATGTTGAGGACACCAGAACTGCACACAATACTCCAGGTGAGGTCTCACGAGAGCAGAGTAAAGGGGCAGGATCACCTCCTTCGACCTGCTGGTCACGCTCCTTTTGATGCAGCCCAGGATTCGGTTGGCTTTCTGGGCTGCAAGCGCACACTGAAGCCGACTCATGCTCATTTTCTCATTGACCAATACCCCCAAGTCCTTCTCCACAGGGCTGCTCTGAATCTCTTCTCTGCCCAACCTGTAGCTGTGCCTGGGATTGCTCCGACCCAGGTGTAGGACCTTGCATTTGTCATGATTAAACCTCATGAGGTTGGCATCAGCCCACCTCACAAGAGTGTCAAGGTCCCTCTGGATGGCATTCCTTCCCTCTAGCATATCAACCAAACCACACAGCTTGGTGTCATCAGCAAACTTGCTGAGGGCGCACTCAATCCCGCTGTCCATGTCAGCGATGAAGATGTTAAACAAGACCAGTCCCAACAGCGATCCCTGAGGGACACCATTTGTTACTGGTTATCTTTACGTGACCTCTCCCAAGCATTTAGGCTGTGCTTTAGCTTCAAATTTAACACTTGCAGAAAATGTATCTCACTTATTTTTCTGGTCTTTTGTTTGTTTTGACATGCATTTCAAAATATGTTTATGAAAATAAAGCAAACTGGGGTTATATCAGCAGTATCTGTTTTCTGTTTTCCCTTGTACAGTTTCTCTAACTTTGTACCAGCTTTAATCAGCTCTTGTGATGTCTCACTGGTGTATCTTTTGAGTTTCATTTCATGTGGTGAAATTTCACCCAGGCCACAGGCAGCTTTGGGCAGTCGAAGGCTGGTTTTGGAAGGTGTGTTATTGCTGAAAACTGGCACAGCATCACAACCTGAAGAGGTCTCCTGTCTTGCTGTGTGAGGGCTTTCTTTGATTGGTGCCTGACCAATGGTCTGCATAGGGAATGCTGATCCAACAGCTTATAAACTATAATTCCTTGACAACACCTGCATATTAAGTACATTTTTAAACAGCTTTTTTAGACGAGAACAGTTGAGCATAGTCCCAGCTTAGTTTGGCAGGACTTTGCTAGATGGGAGCTCAGACACCCCTGGTTTCCACACTGAGAGCTTCATCTGCGTTGCAGAAACTGTTCCCCTCTTTAACATACTTACATTTCTATACATGTGATGCAGGGGTGGCCCAGGTTGCCGGCTTCCTAGTGGTGTACTCAGTGCAATTAACCATGCTATGCCACTGCATTTGGGAGTAATGAAGAACAGTGGCCAACATCCCCAGCTGAAGAGCCCTATGATGCTTCTGGGGATTCGTGCACAAACCCACTGGGTATGCTTTGCATCAACAAAATGAAGATTACAAAGGCAAGTTTCTTTTTGAAGTGTTTTCTGATGTTGCATCTAGCCACTTGGAGACTGGTAAGCTCAGGCAGCAACTGTGCTTATCAGTGACAACAGTGTTTTGTCTCCTCCTGCTGAGCAGCAGTCGGAGAAAATGACAGAATGTCTGAAAACAACGATTATAAGGTAGTGTGCCTCACATAGATTTAAAGCTGATCTGCAGCATGATGTACCTTACTACTGTGTGCCTTTGGTGTCTTCTCCACAAGCAGAAATGTTTGATCGACTCACTCAGCTCCTTGATATTGGGCTTCATTTCAGACTATTCATTTTAGATATTGGACTTCCATTCAGAGCGAGGCAGCTCCGAATGGAGGTATGCTGGGGCTGGTGGGTGGCAGGGAGGGACATCAGCATATGGAACTACCCATGCAACATGCAACACAGACACATTCAAGGGTCTCATTAAAATTAGAATTGGAAAAAAAAGTATTAAATTAGCAAACAGATTTGTACCCAGTCAATGAGCCATTTGCCTTTGTGTTTCCCCAGTCTGCTTCTCCAACGTAACTTAGGGTGTAGCTCAACATTTCCATATCACTGGTGCCAAACTGGTCCCCCAGCTAAGCCACCATGTTTACAAAGACATTAAACCAGGTTGTCAAGATGATCTGGATTAATCTTTCTTACTTCTTTCTTTTTTGAGAAAGGAAGAGGTGTGCATGCGTGGGTATTTGTTTCTATTTTTTTTTTAGAATCACAGAATGATTTGGGTTGGAAAGGACCTTAAAGCTCATCCAGTTCCTATCCCCTGCCATGGGCAGAGACACCTTTTGCTGGCATAGGTGGCTCCAAGCACCATTCAGCCTGGCCTTGACCACTGCCAGGAACGGGGCACTCTCACCTTCTCTGGGCAACCTGTGCCAGGGCCTCATGAGCCTCACAGGGAAGAACTTCTTCCTGATATCTCATCTGGATCTTCCTTCTGTCAGTTTAAAGCCATTTCCCCTTGTCCTATTCCTAAATGCCTTTGTAAAAAGACCCTCTCCAGATTTCTTGAAGACCCTCTCTCCTCTAAGGTCATAGGGCCTTCTTTTCTCCAGGCAGAACAATCACAACTCTTTCAGCCTGTATTCACAGGAAAGGTGCTCCAGCCTCTGAAAATCTTACTGGACTTGCTCAAGCAGGTCCACATCCCTTTTGTATTGAAGGACCCAGAGCTGGACACAGTACTGCAGGTGGGGTTTCATGAGAGTGGAGAACAGGGGAACAATCATCTCCCTCAACCTGTTGATCACACTCCTTCTGATGCAGCCCAGAAATGCGGAGGACTGGGGGCTGTGTCTGAGCTGGTGGGGGTGGGTTCCTCCATTGTGATGGTGCAGTGCAGGAGGGCTCTGGGAGAAGCTGCAGTACGGCACTCGTCCTTACACAGTGTGTAAGGCACAGGTCTTGGCTCTCTCCCAGGTCGATGCTGAAGCCAGTTGTGCTTCCTTATGCAGCAGGTGTGTCCCTAGGTGTGTAAAAGTCTGGGGGTTTGTTGCTAAGTCTGCTTTTAGGTATTCGTGGTATTTTCTGTGATGTGATTGAAATCGTGATTGCAGCATGTACACTTGTACATGAGCTGCTTTAATTTAACTATCCTGATATTAATAGCTACAGAATTGTACTCTAAGCAATAGACATCCTCCAGGGAATCTGGCAAATTACACATTATTGAAATTTAAGTAGGTGTGTGTCTTTGCTGCTAACTCCACTGATGACAGCTGGAATACAGCTACAAGTACTGCAGCTATACCTCTGGTTGGAGAACACACATTGCCTCAGCCTGAGCAGGGTTTTTTAGCTTTGGCAGTAGTGCATGGGTTATTCTCATTTCTGAAGTGAGGTATAGTATATTTGGTCTGTATAGAGCTTTATACAACAGTAAGGAGCACAAGATTTTGAGTGTCTTCTGGTTGTGACTACAGTAATTGCCTCATGAAGGGTAAAATGTGCCATGAAGAGCTACTGAAATGTGCTTGATGCTGTGGGGAAGTTGAAAAAAGGGAAGCCAAAGAGATGTGCCTTCACCCTGGAGCAGAGACCACAAGGTTGTGATGGTCATTAAGTACTTGGAAAGTCCATGTCACTGGCTTGGACTAATTAACGGAAAAGTTCATCCTTGTCCTGTGTTTCATGTTTGTGCAAGAAAAGCTGTTTGTCCTTGAGAAAAAAAGCTGACAGATATGGGCTTTCGTATATTGCCTAGGCATTTTGCATCTTGATAATTAAGGCTTTGAGTAGGATAGACAATTCTCCCTCTTCATAGAAGAGAGTGGAAGACAGACTTGTGTGTTAGTGGTGGCCAGTGATATCAAGGGGCACTGGTATAACAAGTTTTTTCTTAATAACATTTTCATGCCCTGGGGATGTAACATTCCTGCTTTTGAGAGGTGCCTGGAGGTACAAATAACCAATGCCTAATTGTGGCTTGCCAGGATGGAAAGGATGATGCCTTTCTCAGGCAAGCAGGCATTACTTGCAAAAGTTATTAAGAAGGAATATAGTACCCCAAGTATCCCAAGATGTGCAAAAGTACTCTTAAATGATAAACTGCATTGACCTTTGTTGGACATTTGTTTCTAGTAAGATGAGACTGATCCTTTGATTTAAAAAATTGGTTGTAATCCTTTTCTGTGTCTTCAAGTTCGAACTTCACTTTGCTCATCTGACTTCTCTTTACTGTGAAGGTGGTGAGGCACTGGAACAGGTTGCTCAGAGAAGTGGTAAACGCTCCACTGCTGGCAGTGTTCAAGGCCAGGTTGAACAGAGCCTTGGGCGACATGGTTTAGTGTGAGGGGGCAGGGGTGGTTGGAACTAGATGATCTTAAGGTCCTTTCCAACCCTAACTATTCTATGATTCTATGATACAGTTTCCCAGCACCAAATCTGTAGCATGTAGAAAGGAAGAAAAAATAAATATAAAATCTGAAGCTGTAGGTGTCAAAGACCACCCCATAGAAGCCTTTCTGGGCCTAGATGAATGTCCTTCACTCCTATTTTTTCAAGCTAAGTGAATTGATAAAAACAGTAATAATTTTGGAGTAAAACTAATATGCTTAAGATATTTGTGTGGCGAACTGTAGCAGAGTTTACTCAAGGAGGAAAGTGGTTGGCATATGGACTTTTGTGGTAAATAGGACACCTTTCTCCAGAGGCAGTGAACAGAAACATGGTTACATCCATGTTGCCTATACTAAGGGTGTTCCTCCCCTCCTAAGAAAGGAATTACCAACCCTCCTTGCTTTATTTTCTTGATGTCGAAGGAAAATGGAAAGGGATACCCCTGGGTGATCATCTCTACTCTGTGCTGTGCATGGTGCTGTGCTTCCCACTGGGTGGAAAAGGAGGAGTGGAGCCAGTGACAGAGCAATGGTCAGAGCCATGAAGGGGTGGACTCAAAATACAGATTCTAGGATCTAGGACTGGATAGTCTCATTCTGGGTAGAGTCTGGAGAATCTCAGAGCTGACTGATGATCGGGATTTCTGTTCAGGCCACATGAATGTGGAAATAGGGAAGCAGACTCTTTGAAAGGTCTATAAAACACTGCAGAAGAAGAGCCTCTTTTTTTTTTAGTGTCGAATAACTCTACTGGTAGAATTTGGGGCAAGAAATTCAAGATGAGAGCCTAAGACAGTTTTCCTTGATTAGAACATATGATACTACTAATTAGATAACTAAATACTTATAACGATATATGTGGACATAAAGATTTTTTTTAAGTACTTGTTTGAGTCAGTAGCTTCTTTAATGTACTCTCCTCTGCCATCTCCATCTGATTCCATCTGCTGCCTTTTTTTTTATGTGTGAGGTTGATTTTTGGATCATTTCAGGCAATTATACGTATACATATGCAGACTAGTAGAACAAATAAAAGTTATTGCCTTTTGATGTTGGTAAAATTGTATTCCATCAGTATTATTCTCAATCAAATCTAGTCCTTCTATTAAAGTGAAGAGGGTTGTGGGAGAAAAAGCTTCATGACAATTTTCCTCCTATTAAGCAGTGTGTGGAATCCCAGGAAATGTTCCCACCTGGCGTAAACCTATGTCTTCTTTTATGCTGCATCAGTAACACTTTGTAGCTCAGTGTTTTAGAAAGAGAGGTCAATGGGCTGGAATAAACTTAGCATTTAGAATACACATTATTGGTGAGTTAAAGCTAAAAGGAGAAGAGATTTTAATTTAAGTTAATGGCAAATAATGGCAGCACTAATACTCCCTCTTTCATATGGCTAAGATGCCCTTTTCATGCAGTCCCATACTGTCATGAAAAACTTTGTTATCAGGAATGGGTGAGTAAGCTGTTTTTCGGGTAAGTGATGCTGGGCCCAAAGAATTGTCTGTAATGCTGCCAAAAATTAATTGAACTTTCTCACAATGTTTGCCTTAGCCTGATTTGTTTTCTTTTCTTAATGTTGAGGATTAGGGACCAAACCAGCAGTAAGGTAACACTAAGAAGTCACTAGTCAACTTGATGGCAGGCAGGTCAAGATCTTACTGCAGCTGATACACCCAAACCTTGCCAAATCCACTTTAAAAAGTCTCCATAGTGGTTTAAATGTTCCTTTTCTCCATTTTTTTTCCTTTATTGCCTGACAGAGTGAAATATTTTGTCTGTATCCTCACAGTCCAACTTTGGATGCTGTTTCCTTCTGTAACATTATGAGCATCCTAAATTAATAAATTGCTTCACATGGTTGCTTTCATAAGGAAAATGGTCTTTGGAAGATAACCACTTTTACCAGCGCATTAACATTACTTTTTGGAGACCTAAATATGAACAATTACTTTAAAGTTTATTGCCAATATTTATCATTTGCCTTGCATAACATTAGTTTCTGTTCGTCTATGGCCTTTCTAAAATGGTCTGAGGTTACTCTTATACTCCTCAGTTTTAGGCCTTCACTTATTACTGCCTGTTCTTCCTTTTTTCAGGTCATCTCCTCTTTTTTAAACAATGTCACTAATTACTTCAATTTTATGTGTACTGCTCATTGGACTCTTGCTCTTCACTACAAATATTAGTGTCACATTGAAACTGGCAGCCTGTGAGTGTCTTTAATGAACAGCAAATCCTACTGGAGGCCTTTCAGTTTCCTTCGGATTGGAGCTGATATTAACCTGCACCTCTCATCTTCCTCAGCTGGTACAAGTCCTCAGTTGATCCCTTAGGGGATATGTGTTTTAATTAAAAACTCAGAAATCTTTAACTGCTGTCTCTCACAGCCTCTGTGTGCGCTTGTCACCATTAGTCTTCTTCATGCTCATGCTTCTGCCATGAGGGCAATCCTGCAGAAGGTTTAGGTAGCCAAATGAAAAACCCAACAGTCAGCTTGCAGCCTCAGGTTAGGGTTTAACAACTGTGTCTGGAAAACACAGTCATGCTCAGGAGTGTTTATTGTAGGAAGCCTCACATATGGATGCCCAATGGGTTGTATGCTTGTCACAGCCCAGTAAAATGTGGGATTGGTGCTGCTGCATTACTGATGTGAAACTGAGTCTGAAGTTAGGCAAAACCATTGTCGTGGTTTAAACCCTAGCCAGACAACTTGTTCACTCACTCCCAGTGAGTGGTGCCGGGCTGACAGCAATCAAGAGCTGCCCCCCCAGGTCTCCCCTTCCCCGCTCCCAGAGGAACGGGGAGGAGGATCGAAAGAGTACAACTCCTACGGGTTGAGACAAGAACAGTCCAGCAACCAATGTACAACACAAATCACCACCGCTACCACCAACGACAACAATGATAAGAGAAAATAACAAGGGAAGAGAATACAATACCACTGGCCAAGAAATGAGTCCCACCTAAAAGCCCGTGTCCTTCCGGGTAACTCCCAGTTACCCCCCACCCCGGGCATGATGTGCTGTGGTATGAAATACTTCTTTGGCTAGCCTGGGTCAGGCACCCCGTCTCTGCTTCCTCCCGGCTTCCCCTCCTCCCTGGCAGAGCATGAGCCTCACAAAGTCCTTGGTCAGGGTAAACATCACTTAGCAACAACCGAAAACATTGGTATCACCAGCACTGTTCCCAGGCTGGAAGTCAAAACACAGCACTGCACCAGCTACCACGAAGGAGAAACGTGACTGCTACTGCTGAACCCAGGACACCATCTTTCCCAAAGTCTTAAGCTGTGGTCACCTGGATTTCAGTGTGTTATATCTTGAAAGGAAATTAACGTAAGGAATAATTAAAAAAAAAGAAAAAAGAAAAGAGAAAAAAGAGAAAAAAGGTTAGATTTCTCAAATTATTTAGTGAGGGTGAAGTAACTCTGAAACCAGACAAGCCAACTTAGATGTACCTCCTTGTCAGACTCACTGGAGAGCCCAATTGTCATCTTCACCCCAAAGCTTCTGTAGGTGTCACTGTGACTGAATGTAACTGAGTGGGTTGGTCTTAAAAAATTGCTTTCTTTAATTGCTCGTGCTTTCCAGTTCAGACCAAGGCCCTGTTACTTTCTGTGTTCGTTTGCATATGTGTTTCCAGGCTTTTCTCCTAAATGTGAGCTGCCTTCTGTTGAGTCGTCCCACGTCACCAGTGTGAGTTGTTTGGAATACCAGAGATTGGCTCAAGCCTTTTGCGTTTGCCAGCTGCCTGTTTAGGGCTTCCCACAGTCTCAAAGGCACTGGCAGTGTCACTAATGTATTTAAAGAAGAGTTAGCATTTGGGTCGTGTAATACCAGGCAATACAAAATATCAGTGTTTACCCCATAGTGTTGATGCCAGAACTGTGCAGGGGGTCTGGGCAGAGAAGCCACTGCATCATGTAAGGGGGGTTAGCTAGAAAGCATGAATAGATGCATAAAGCTGGACAAGGAAACTGGAAAAGTGTTCCTTCCTAAGGAAACCTTGCTCTGAGGTCACTGCAGAAAAAGAACTATCATTAGCAGGTGCAGTTGCTTCCATTTTAATAATTTTTCTTCTTTGTAAGAATTCAATTATTTTGAAATACATGACATTTTCATGTCTCTTTCTTTTTCAGATTAGTCTTTGTGAAGGAGTTTCTATTAAATGCAACTGAAGCAAACACTACCTGGTACAAACTGTTTGTTCAAGAACTCTAGAGACACATGATGACTACTGCTAAAGGTAGTTCATTTGAATTGAAGAGGAGGTGAAGAGAGAGACACAGGCAGAAAAATTACTATCTATTCCAATTTTTATTATTTTTCTTCAACCTTAGGGAAAGTGAAAAACCCAGCAGGAACCTTTTATCTTTGTGTTCTTGCCCATGTTACAGATTCTTTGTTTTAAACAACAACAGCAAAAAATAAACTGTTATTGCATCAAAGACCTTGTTAGCTTACAATATTTATTAATAAGAAGTATTTATTTTAATTATGACCAAATCCTAACTGTCTATGCACACTACTAATTACCATTCTGGTTTATAGCTGTGCTAAATTTCACAAAAGAATTTTAATTAAAAAGATGTTTGAACAGTGAGTAGGTTTGTTTGCCTGTTATTTCAGGTCACTAACACAGCAGCGGGGTCTGATGATGTTTAGTAGTCTATTATTGGAGAAAGATGGTCCCACTGGAAGTTCAATGCGAAGTCCAGATAATTGTAGTTCTTCACATTCAGGACCATAAGATGACAGTGCTAGCAGTATGAATGTGTTCTAGTGAATGATTATATCTTCCTAACCGTTCAAGACCTGGCACACCTGAGAATGACAAATTTCATATTTTACTTAATAAATACTTTCTTAATAAGTGATAGGATCAGACAGAATTACTGGTGTATGAAAGAGAAAATAAAACAGGAATAATGTAGAGAAAATTATTTACTGAGCAACAGATTATGACAGGAAAGTGCAAACTACTCCAGCCAAGGTGAGATGAGTTTTCTAGAAAAGGCATGGAACAAGGACCAAAGTCTAGGGAATTTTGCTTTTTCTGATTTTCTCCGTATTATAATATTGCACATAGGAAAACTTAATGCAATGAAGAGAACAGAACAGTATAGAGCTGATAATTACCCCTACATTTACTAATGATTTATCTTTCTCCCTCTCCGCTCTCTGCAGGAGGGCTGCTCCTGCTGTTTTTCATGGGGAGCACCCCAGCCTCTTCCAAGACAGCCCAAGGCCAGCTCACTCAGGCTGGGCCAGGGCTCATCGCTGCCTGTGGCTGTGATTCCTCCCATTCGAAGGGTAGCTGTCCATGTCTGTATCCACCTGTGAGTGAAGTGGAAAGTGACAGGCAACACAACGCTATGGACACAAGGAAACACCTCTGAGACACAGGGGATAGTTCTGGTCTTGGCTCTGTGGTTAGAAACTGCAATCTTGCAACACTCTAATGGGTTTGACCTGGTCCCAGCATCAATGATTGCTCAGCTACTCCACCTGCCCTGGCACTGGAGGTAGTCCCATTATTGAAAATAAGATGCTGTTGTTTACAGTTATCCTAGCACACTGCTTTGTCCAGCTAAACTGCACATGTGGAGGCTGCTTTGGGCTCGGTGGAGTAGTTAAGTGGTTCCAAGAGCCTGCACACGAACGTCTGAGTGATGAGTGGGGTGTATTGGCTGCACAGCTTCTGGAGAGGGTGAGTGGAGTGAGTGGCCCTGTGGTTCGAAGGGACAACTCCTGGAACATCTGGGGCAGGGCAGCTACAAGGAAAGGCACCACAGCTGCCCATGGCTCCAGCCCTGCTTCCTGGCAGCATTGTGAGGCACTGCCCATATGTGCCGGGGCTGGCCACGGTCATGGGGCACCACACCATGCTCTGCACTCAGGGCTGTACCTGCCCTGTGTGGCAGTGTGGGCAGAGACTGGTGTTGCTTCCTGCATTTTCATGTTGTACATCAAGCTTGATGAAATCTGTTCTCCTGTGGGGCCTCTGGGTTTGCTGCCCTCCTTTAATGCTTTTGTCAACAGTTTGGGCTTCAGGCTCAGGCAAAATTTCTCAGACAGTTATTTTGCAGTTTAGAAAGCAAACTTTCTCCTTTGAGTGCCCTCCCTCTTCCTCCTTTAAAGCTAGAGGAAACCAGGTTCACTTGACCAGGGATAGTCTAAGAAGAAAATATGTAAATAGAACAATTATGTTACATGTACATGTAATTATATATTCAGATGATGACACGTTCGCAAGTTTGAGGCTTCTTTGTGGTCACCGCCTTTCTCCATAAGAAAGGACAGAACAGAACTGAGAGTTTGTTTCCCACACATGGTTAAAGCTGTAGACATGTTTGAAGTCCTTCTAAATTGCAGATACTGGCCTCTCTGAAATAACAGGTGTTAAAAAATGATGCCTGAATTGCACTGTACTGCAAAATGGGGGAGATGGAATGGGGAAAATTTACAGTTTGTCTTTGCTTTGATTGTATTTATTAACCTTTTAGTGGGGAAAATGACATATTTACTAAGTAGGGACAATTTCATAGTGCTCCAAAATTAGACTTGTCCTAGTGGATCCTTTTTGTGGGTTGAAAGAAGAGCTGGACTCTACTAGAAAACTACACAGCTCTATCCTCTGAGGTAAAAGAGGTGGTACAGAATTCGGGGAAATTCTCAAAGATGACAGGAGATGTTTTACACAGGTTATCTGGAGGAAAAAAATGGTTTCAAAGAAACACAGTGAGTAAATTTATTCATTTTTTTTCTGACTCAAAATGGAAATCTTCAGATTTCTTGAGGGACTTTTCATGCCAGTTAAACCTTAGGACAACCCAAGACAGTTTTATAGGAACAGTTCATAAAATGCTATAAGAAAATACTGTATTGGCCCATTCCACTTTTCCTTTGTGATCTCTCCTGCAAGCTGTTTGTTTTTTTTTAATTTCCTTTGAGGCTGTCTTCCTAGATTACTTGATTGGAGTAAGTTTTTATGGTTTCCTTGTCTGGAGGCAGACTGCACACCGTTTCACAACAAATAATGAGCTTTACCAACTGCAAAGCAGATCCCTTGAGGACATATTTTACCCCAGTTTGAAGGAGACATTTTCCCTCTGAGCTGATTTCGGAAAGTACTGGCCTGCTTTGAAGTCCCAGTCCATTACTAAAACATGTGAATTTGATGTTAGGTGGAGAGAAGAATCATATTGTATGGACTTTTGGACTGCAGATAGTATGAAAGAAATGCATTAAAACTGATACATTCATAGGGGAGAGGAAGATGTGAGGAAGAAGAAAATGTGGGGAGCATCTTTCCTCCACAAGAAGTCTCCCAGCTCATCTGAAAGAGCAAGTGTGTGGTCACTTGTCTGTTTTCTAAGGGCCTGAATGGGTATAACCTCTGTGGCAGCATATAAGCATTTGTCTTGGTTGTAATATTGATTACCTTTACACTAGTTAGAAATCCAGCAAAGTCTGTTAGCGGCTGACACAGAACCCCCTCCTTTGTGGAGGGTAGTCTGCATAAAATGCTCTCCCCACCCCACTTCTTGTTTCAGTGCAGTCACTTCACCAGTAGCACCACTAGGAAAAAAACACTGCTGCAGCTGATATTGACTATCCTTTGTGTTGCCTCTCTCCTGGGATGCCCGTAAACCATGCTGCCTTCACATCACTAAAGGCAGAGCCCCAGAGTCACACTTACCTTGCTGGTAAACAGACAACTTAATTTCCCAGGCACATTGGCCCTCAGCTGTAACTGCAGTTGCCCATTCCAAGCATTAGTTACAGCTCTGCTTGGGAAGAGAGCTTTTGCCAGCTTTGGCAAAGTTATTAATCATATCAGTAGGGCAACTCAGTACAGTTTGTACAACTAGCCTTTTGTCCCAGTTTGAATTTCCTAATCCTAGTTTTATGCTATATATGTTCAAAGATGCAGTTTTGCTGTTTTCAACAACTGCATAAAGATATTAGTGGAATTAAACTGTCTTTGGAAGATGGGACAACTCAGAGAGCATTGTATTGGCTTTTGGTCATACCATTTCAGCTGTCATCAAATCATTCTGCCACTTGGACAGAATCATTATTAGCTGTATTCCTTAGAACCCAGCATCCTAGGAAATTAACAGATTCAGTGTCTTGGCATAACACTTTAGAAATTATCTCACAGTCGCAGTGGATTTTTATGTGTAGAGTTTATTTGAATTTTGTTGATAAATCCATTTGATCAGCTGCTGAAACTTTGCTGTTGGTTGCAATACAGGAGTTATACATTTTCCCTTTATCAGTCATGCTCTCTCACAGTGAGGTGCACTGAGGTTAATCATCTCATGTTAAGAGGCAGCATGATTCAGATGACAGCTCAGAATAACTACAAGACCATGTATAAACTGTACCACAGGTTCCCTGCAAAGCATCCTTGATGCCTTATGGTGATGCATACAGCAGCCTACAGGTGTAGCTGTGCATCACTTCAGATCTCTGAATCAGTTGGGCTGACATTAGCATCCGCCCAGAATAATGAAAAGGATGTCTGAGTCAGAAATTTTCTTAAGTAGACAGATAGGTTTTGTTCTGTCCCAAAGCTGGCCTGGATGACAGTCCATTCTCATTCAACTAAGTTTTGTTAAAGAACTAAATGAGCACTTAACAATAACTGAGAATATGTGACAGCATTGCCTGTTCACTACACTGATGACTGCAGTTAGAATCATTCTGGATAATTCTTTTACATTAGTCATCTCTATATTTTATATATTTTAGTCATCTGATATTTAATGCTCCTTGTTTCCAAGTTCCTTAATCCTTTTAGTGAGCCTTGGGGAGTTACAGAAGCAAATTTGTAGACCAGAGTTTCCATGCCCAGTGAAAATATAGAGTGGGCTTGGAAATACTGATACAGGAAAATATCAACTTTCCTAAAAAACCAGACCACATGGAAAATGAAACCTCTCATCCTAGAGATTTCCTGTACATACGCAGGAGGCAAATGTCTTTCTTCTAGGTAAATGGTTAAAGAGTTCATGGTTCCTGGTCTTCTTTTTGGTATTATCTTTGTGCCTTTTTAATATTTTTTTTTTTAAGCAGGTATCTTGTCAGTGATTTGTAATGTGCTTTGTCATTTAACAAAGCTGTACCTTCCTTAGCTGTACAGTGCTGATCATTATGTCTCTGATCACCGAGGACAGTGAACAATACAGGACATGCTACTCTCTGTTGATCATTACCGTATGTAGGTCAAAGCCCTTGTTCTGTCTTTTTTTTTAAATCTTATTCTGTCTGAGTTCATTCATGCTTGATTACCCCTCTTGGTTTTGACCTATGGCCTTGAAAATAGCAAAAGAAAAAACCCTCAAGCAAAGCACCAATAAAAAGCAAATCATCAGTAAAATGCAATCTCCTTTTTTTAAAAAAAAAAAAATAAAAATCCATGGGAAGCCAACTGTACCTGCATCACCTTGGGCAGCTATCAGTCCATCTTGCTTGAGTAGCTGTCAGCTATATTCTTTTCACTCCAGACAGTCATTAGACTGGAAGCTGAAATGGTTCAGAGGTGCTTTCTATCACATGTGGACTTATCCCTCCTTTATGAAATGTTCCACCTTCTTCTTGTTGATACACAGGGGTAAGGGCAGAGGTGGCCTCTTGCCAGGCTTCTGCAGCTGCCTGAACCCTGCTGCTCTGAATCAGGGCTGCAGGGGCTGGTGGGTGGGTGTGACCTGGGGTACAGTTTTCACCTAGGATTCAAAGTCCTGTCTACCAAAACATAAAACTTTGCATGATAACCGCAATGTGAGCAGCCAGCCCTCTGCATCAACAGGGGCTGCTGCTGCAGACACCTCTCTACCTGAAGAACCCTGGGGTGAGGGGAGATGATCCTGGCAGTGTGTGTCTGTGTGCATGTGTGAGAGTGTGTGCATGTGTGGGAGTGTGTGCCCTCTACTTGGGGCCCTTATTTCCCAGCATTATCAACTGCCTGTGCTTTCTTCATCCTCTCAAGCTGCATATCCAGGTCAATTCTCTCTGCATTCATGGAAGTTACGCCATCTTTGACACCTCACTTGGAGCACTGTGTACAGAGCTGGTGTCCCCACCATATAAAGGACATGGAGCTGTTGGAACAAGTCTAGAGGAAGCCACGAGGATGATCAGGGGACTGGAGCACCTCCCATATGAAGACAGGCTGAGAAAGTTGGGGCTGTTCAGCCTGGAGAAGAGAAGGCTGCGTGGAGACCTCATAGCAGCCTTCCAGTATCTGAAGGGGGTCTATAGGGATGCTGGGGAGGGGCTCTTCATTAGGGACTGTAGTGACAGGACAAGGGGTAACGGGTTAAAACTTAAACAGGGTAGATTTAGGTTGGATGTAAGGAAGAAATTCTTTACTGTGAGGGTGGTGAGGCACTGGCATAGGTTGCCTAAGGAAACTGTGAATGCCCCATCCCTGGCAGTGCTCAAGGCCAGGTTGGATGGGGCTTTGAGCAACCTGGTCTAGTGTGAGGTGTCCCTGCCCTTGGCAGGGGGTCTGGAACCTGATGAGCTTTAAGGTCCTTTCCGACCCAAACCATTCTATGATTCTGCTGCACAGAGGGGACAGCCCAGTTTTGAAAGAGCCAGTTAGGTGGTTGAATCCAGTCAGTTATGTCAGCACAATACTTTTGAGCTGATTTAGCCTGTTTTTAGTACTTCATTGCAATCAAAGCTTGCCTGGGCATTTCTGCAAAGTGATCCTTTTTGCTGTGTGGACTTATTTTGCATTGGCAAGTTGAAGGTTATTTTGTCAGAGAGCAGTAAGAAATGTCTCTCCCCACATGACTGTGCCTCTGTGAAGGCAATAAATATGAACTAAATCTAGACACTTGAGAGAGACCATGCTTCAGCTTCACATATGATATGGAGCCATGTGGCATGAGGGCAGTAGGTACTGCTGTCCCTGGGTTGCTCTTGAGAGTACCAGCTCTACAGAACGACCCTCAGGTGAAACAGTGCAAATCACCATACCATATGTAACACACTCACGCTTGGGGGGGGTGCAAGAGGCCAACTGATGGTTTTCACAATCTCCATCTCTGTAAGCACTTGTGGCCATCTCTACCTGCCCTGGGAAGCAGGCTGTAGTCCTGCTTGCCCATCCAGGGACATCCCTTTGCTGAACTACTCTCCCATTGCAAAAAAAATTGCTTGTGAACATGTAGCAGCTTTTTGGCTTTCCACAGAGTGTTGAGAGAAGGACAATGGTCACTGTGATGGAAACGTGTCCCCTGTGTCCTAGCTGTAGGAAAAGTGAGAGTTCTGTGCGTATGTGTAAGAACTTGAAAATATTGGAAAGAATCCAGAGGTGCACCTACATTTCAAGTCAAATTTTGATGGTATTAGGCTGACTTAATGACTGAAGACACCTGAAGGGGCTCACCCCTAGTGCTAGCAGGAGAACTTGGGACTGCAAGTTTAGATGGACCAGGCTTCTGATGGAGCTGAACACGCATTTCCAGCCCTTGGTCAACTCAGCCAACAAAGGAACAAGAGCTGAGAGGAGGGGAGAGGAGGCAGCACTCTCTTAGGAGCCCTGGAATAGAATAGTACTGCTGTCTTTCCTTTTTAGTCTCTATTTGTTATAGCAGTAACGAAATCTCAGCTTGCCTGGTGTTACATGGGGCAGCAAGAAACCTACCATCTGCTTGGTGCTTCTGTAGTTCTGCTTCACCATTCCTAAGGGTCCAACATTGTACAGATGTGGCATTAGTAACCTGTACCTCTTAGCTTGTCTTCACCCCTCCCTGACTATAATTCGGGAATAGGAGCTCACAGGGAGAGCTGTAAGCAACCATCATTGTGTTGCACCAACATCCAGCTGAGACATGCAGTCAGGAAACAGGCCTGCTTCTGTATGTTGGAGTGTCATTCTCAGTGGAAGAATGTAATGCCTAGGATGATAATGTTTTCTGGTGGAGGAAGCTGGTACCTTAACCTAGCATTGCTGTTACACTGCATAAGAAACTGTCCTCTTGTTTATGGGTTTAAGTAAAAGCATGCTTGGGGCTGGGTGTGAACTTGACAATATTGGAAAAAACACCTGTGGTGCACCTAGATTTCAAAGTAAATTCTAATAGCTGTTGAAGGACTGGGGCTGTGCTCTGTGCTGCTCAGGGCCAAGCATGGTCCTGTTTTAAACGGAGAGCAGTACAAATTCAGGTGGCAATGAGTTAAGAGGATAAAATTTGCTGAAGTAGGGCTCTGCTGTCTGAACATTAGCCAGCTTTTTATCCTCTGGAAAATGCTGTCTTTTCCATGAGTCTTTTTGTAAGGTTTTGTCACTGAGATAACTGCCTTATCGCCTGCCTCCCTCCCCTGTTCCAGTAATGTAAAGTTACCTTTACTTTCAAAGATGATCAAATCGATACAAATCTAATAAAACAGTCATAGTTTGCTCTCAGCTGGATCTTGTATTTACAATCTTCTACTTCAGAAATTTCAGAAGTAGGAGATACCAAAAGAATCTTGCTTCACTTAGTCTGAGGCTACATCAATGCTTTAATGAGAACGTCATTCATCTGAGTTCCACAGGAGCTGAGCATTGTTCTTTCTTCTTTTGGGCCACAGCTAAAGTAAGGTCTTTGTTTGAATAATGTACATCGAACCGGAAAGAAATGACTCAAGCATAACCTGCGGCAAACCACCTAACTCTATTGGCAGTTTGAAATGACAGGGCTTGCTCTCAGTTCTTGTGCTCAGCGCTTGGTAGCAGTATGTTGACAACCTGAATAATCGGTATGAGCCTTTATCTTTAGTTTTTGAGAAATCCACTGCAACTGTGGTGACATTGTGTTAAACTGCTTGCTGCCCTGCTGTGTTTTACAGGCTCCTTGCGGGGATTTCTGAGAACTGAATGGTAAAATATAGGGTAGATGAGATGAAAGTTTTGTGTAAGTGTGTGAGTGTGTGGGTATAAATACATTTAATGACAAAGAGGGAAGAAAACAGTGACAGAGAAAATAGTTTTTCATTCTCCTCTCTGTGGCTATTGTATTTATTGTGTGTCTCACATACTGTTGGCCCCTGGGAACAGCAAAGATGACAGTTGTTTTAGGACTGTCTATTTAGCAAATAGAGCCCATGAGTCTGTTTGGATCTCTGGTCCAGCCTGTGGGCTCACATGTGCTTGGTTCTCAGGAAACTGCAGCCAGTAGCTAAAAGGTCACAGATAATAGGACCAACCTATGGGATGCTCTTTCCTGAGGTGTGTAAGATTTTATCTGCACAGACAGTGAAGCATTGTCCTGCTCTGGTTTGGAAGCTGTCTACCATGCTGTCATAATCTATCATCTGAGCCAGCAAGTTGCTCCATGGGGTTGTTTTCTAATGGGTTGTGCTGCTTGGTCACTTGAGCTGGCTATGTCTGCCTTTCCAGCAAACAGTACACAGGCAATCAGGTCTGCCTACACTTGGAGTAGAAGGACATGCCCTACAGCTTTGACTGAGCAGGACACTGCCTTTTCCCTATAAACCTTGCTCTGCCAGATTAAAGAAAAATTGTTTTCTTATGTAGAGCTCTGCTTCATTATTTTTTTTTTTAAATCAAGATAAAATCTGTTTTAGAATAAGCTGAGAGTCCCTCCAGCTGTAGAGCCAGTTCCTCCACTTGATCCCTTCTTCATCTCCTGTGCGAGTCTGAAAATGAAATTACAGTATACTGAATACTACACTAACACAAGGCTCCCTAAGTAAGTAAAGCTGGAGTAATGCTTACCTCTGTCCTAATGGTACACAGGTTGTGAGGATGCTCTTGTAAAAGCCTTGTTTCTAGGTTTGGTTTCCATGAATCCACAAAGCTCTTTTTAATTCCTGTTTCATGACCTTTCTCCTTCTCCAGTGTCTCAGTAGTGAAGCTCTAGGAGGGCTGACTGGGCATGATCTGCCACATAGGCTGCCTGCAACAGTGGGAGCTACTAGATAACTTACTTAAGACTTTTGAAAGGTTGCTTATGTTAGACTTCAGGGATATATTAAAATAGGGATCACTGGCTTTAAAGCTGTAGGGATTTGTGGTGTGTGGCTGTAGTGTTGGTGTTGGGAGTTATACGCTGGTTGGATCCTCTGCTGTAGATAAAGACTGGAGGCAAAGTTGAGAGCAACTCCTCCATGTCCTTAGGTGAAACCTTCCCAGGGAGCTTCTGAAATGTCTGCTCCAATACTGAGCTGCTAAATGAGATCTTTGATCCTGGCTGCCCTGAATGCATACCCAAACACAAACCAGCGTCTCCTTTCCATTGCTTTTCTCAGTTTCTTGGAGCACAGCAACCCCCTAGGCTGCAGTTTACAATTTATGACATTTCCTTTGCCACTGAAATACAGCTGCCTCTGAAAAGTTCATTTCATATGCACACTGGAAGTGAGGAGGTGGAGTTGGAATGCTGCTTTCTTTCAATTTTGTATTTGTAAACTTCTGTTGTATTCACGGATGTGCGTCATGGGTAGGCAGAACTCTGAATGGGTACTAGTTCAAGGAGAAACCTTATGGGGCAGTGTAGTTAAAGCAGTGATGAAAGATAAATTTACATTGAAATTGCAGAGGAAAAGTCCAACAGGAAAGTAAGAATGTGAATACTTAGGGGAAACTTTTCTGGAACAGAGTTACCTCCACACACTTGCAAATAAGACTGTTGAAATCTTGCAAGAAGTCAGTTCTTCAGTTTCACACTCTTATTTTAAAATCTCCAGCTTTGTGTTTTCTTTTCCTCTTTTCAGTGTACTACTCTAGGGACCAGTTTTGCCTACTCAGTTCACATGCCTGTAAAGGATATTTACTTTCACAGCTTTTTACCCAGATGGAGAAAACTACACATTGCTTTAATTCATAGCACACTTTTCCTCTTTTAGCAAATTGTTTTAGCTGTGACAGGACCTTTTGTGAAGTGGTGTGTGAGGAAGGATAGTTCAAGGCCCAGGAAGAGACTCTTCAAGGTCTAAATATAAAGTCATGTCAAAGCTGCTTGTTGTGACATGTGTGACACAGAATGGCTTTGTGTACTAACAGTGATCCTCCCTCCATGACAAAGTACCCTTCCCTGAGAAGAAATTTCATGTAGTTTTGTATTCTAGGAGGTTAAAAGATGATACATTCAGCAGTTTGTCTAAGTGCTCTCTGGGAAGGCAGAATAGCACTGTAGCTTCACAGATTTAAAACCTACCAGCAGTATTCTTATCTTGTCTGACTGGTATGAAGAAGGGACTATGCCAGATTCCTGATCTGGGTCCATTGCTTCTGGTTGGACTGAGCAGTGTCACCAAATATCATTGCAGCATGGTGAGAGGTCTTGTAACCGCAGCAGAAAGGACAGCTTGCTGAGGTATTGCTTTCTGCTTGTTGCTCTCATTTCTGCGTTGAATCTGCCTAATGCTTTGACATGAGCTGTACTTGGTGTTTGGTTTCTCAGCTTTGCCCAGAAGCCAAGCTGATGGAGAGGCACGAAGTGAAGCCTTGGTGCATCATTAGACTTAAGGCTGTGTGTGCCACTTCTGCTGCATGGTCATCTCGTGGGGTGAAGCCAGCTCCTCAAAGAGAGGACAGTGCCTGCTAGGCATCCAGAAAACTTCACATCAGAAGGGATGATAAAGGAGCTGAGCAGCCTGTTCTCTCCACACTAGTGGGGCATACCTAGAGGAGAATGTCCTGCTCCAAAGTTCATCACATGCAGGGCAGATCTTCAGCAGGATTTACAAGAAGCGCTTTTGCAACACATTCGTTCGAGCTTTTTCTTCTGCCATTAATTACTCCTAAAAGAGTCTTCATCCTTTTTGTGGTTATAGTAAGACCCCTTCAACTCCTCAAGCGGAGCAGACTGATACCGAGGGAGCAGATTTGCTTAGTGATAAAACAATGGCTCATTTCAGAACAAACAACAGCACACTTCCTGTTGCCAACACTGGAGCATTTTTCCAGGCAAAGCACATGAGAGAGTGGCTGTGCAGTAGAGATGTACATCACCTTAATTTGACCTTGGGTTCCGTGGGGGTCTGAAAGTAGTATGTCTGCTATGTCTCTGAACATAAGTAAAACAGTGATGAATTAAAAGGGGAAATAATATATGTCTTTTATAGCAAGGACTCTTGGAGACGATTGCTGTTACCTCATGGTTTTAAGAAATGCCTAGACACCTTTTTAAGCACAGTCTGGACTGCAAGAAAGAAAAAAAAGGAAGGAAGAAATAGAAGGCTGGTATAAAAGTAACAGGCCAGTGCTGTGAGGTTTGTGGCTGAGTGGTCTCCAGCTCGCACAGAAAATCTGTGTGTGCTGATCAAAAGTCTGTCTTGTCCTGTCTTTACATTTGCCATTATTTCTGTCTGCAGCTTCCCCCTTCCTCTCCTCTTGTTGTAAATGTGTTTCTTGGTAGGGAAATCAAATGGATTGTATTACTTTCTGCATCTAGGTAACTCTTAATTGCTGAAAATGCTATTGGAGACCCAGGCATGGAAAGTTTGAAAACAATTGTGAAGAAAAGAAGGGAAAGAAGAAACACTCTTCTGAGGCTGAGACGTCTTGTGGGGACAACATTCTGGATAAAACAAATGGGATAGCAATGCTGCTTGTGTATTTCACTTCTGCTAGTGTTGCTGTTTTCTTTTGATTGCTTATAAGACATATTTATTCTGGGACTTTTCCTCTTAAATGACAGATATTAAAGTAGTCATTACAGTTAGAAAAGAGAAACCATGATCCTGAAAAGCCAGACTCACCCATGCACTGCAGGGAGATCTGGATGCATTCTCAGAGCAATTTTTCCTGGTTCTAACAACAAAAAAATTCTTTGGCTGTTGTCTTTCCTTGCAGGAGGTGCATTGGTGGCTTTCTTCCTGACTCAACACACTTAATAAAACTCGTTTTTCAACATTTCTCTGGGCAATAGTGTCTTCTTGAAATAATGCAGCAACTGGATTTCACATCTTTAAGGTTAGGTTTGTTTGTATTCCTACCTGTAAAGAAAAAAAACCTGTGACAGCTTCTACAGTACACATTTCAACTCACTGAGAATGGGATTTAAAAATGGACTTGCCTTTGAAACTGGAGGTAGCAGAGTGGTGAAGTAAAGGTAGCGTTGGAAGAGACGCAGGACAAGTGAATCAGCCAGTACTGTTAGCCCAATGTTTGCAAAGTTAGAAGTGACTCAAATGAAGAAAATCACCCTAAGAATTAACTAGGTTTAGATATTAATCAGGGATATGTCTTGCTGGTAAGCGAGTGGTAGGTAAAAATTATAATAGACACTAGATTTTTCTGAATATTTAGGAAAAATATTTTCCAAAACCTTCACTCATTCTCTTAAACATGATTGTGATAAAATCAATACAGAATACATGGAGTATGCCAGAAGTGGAACAATTTTCTTACAGTTGTACAAAGATATATATTTCAGGTTTTTCAGGATTAAAAAAAAGGAAATAAAAAAAAAGAGGGGGGAAGACTGATTGAAAGTTGTGGGCATTTGAAGAATCCATAGCTGGTAATTTATTCCATTACACTGTTGGCAGTATATATAAAGAAAAGGATAAAAACCAATCTGGATGTAATGATATCACTGTGCAGCCATTATAAGGATGGAGACTACAAGTAATATTAGCAATTTTCTACCAGACATGTGGTGAGCAAATTAAGCCTTAGCTCATCGTTATAATCTTCAGTTTGTTGTCACTATATAGCTACTGCAATTGAGGGTTACTAGTGGAATATAAAGTTGCTTCAATCTATTAATTTTCTGTTTAAATAATACGGTCTTGATGCACCTCTGCAGAAGCTTCTAAGTAAACTGACCAATGTCTGTTAAATATGTAAGAAATCAAAATAAAAACCTGCACTGTACCTTTTAATGTCCTGTTTGTGTGGCTGAGTCCAGACAGGAAGACGACCAGGAGGAAAAACTGTTTACTCCTATTAGAGAAAGTGAAAGTACTGGGTTTTGTTTAGTACACAGACCATTTTATGTTAAGAGTATCAGATGTCTGTGGAATAATCAGCTGTTCTTCTTCATGCAATACCTATACAAGAACAAAACACTCAAGCTCTTAAGTTCCCCAAAAGGTGAAGTTTATATGAGGTTATTTAATATTTAATTAGTTTGGTATTTTTGCTGTTTAATCTTAACAAGACCAAAGCTCTGTTTTTGTAAGAATGTGCTTTTTCTAAAGCTGTCTGTTTTTAACTGAGGTCTCATAGGTAGGACTGTAATTGTTGCAGGAGAAACAATACTGTGCTCTTGAGGTTTGTCTGTCTGACAGATGTGGCTAGAAACAGGAATATAGCAGGCTGGGAACTGTAAGGCACAGGAGAAAGCTACAATGAGGCACTCACACATGCTGGAGTGCCTAATTACTCTGTCTGAATGCAGCTAAAGGATTTGATTATTACATAGGAGACAGCATAGCACTGGAGTCTGCCTGATGAGTATTGATTTTTAATAAACCCAGAATAATGAATTGTCTTCAAGGAAATATTATCATAAATTTATTTTCTGTGAAGAATTAAGGAATTAAGAGAGTGTGACCCTGGGGCTTTCATTTTAACTTGTTTTGACTCCCTGGAGCCAGAGTGCCTCTTGACTCCTGCTACTTATGGCTTTTTTTCTTTTTTTTTTTTATGTTTCTTTGCTGCCATTATCAAAGCTACTCAATATTTTCATAGACACTTCTCAATTGGCCTTTTTCATGTCAGTTGTGCTTGTGGAGCTTTTCTACTGTGGATGCAAATGTGCATATTCATGTCTTGTGAAGAGCAAAGTGCTGCTTTTTCTGGGAAAGTGCCACCTCCTTTCCCAGGGAGTAGCAGAGTAGAGTTTTGGGTTTGTATTCGTTCAGCCTCATCCTAAGGGTGTGTGGCTGCTGGAAGGGAAGAGAAGCTGGTCTACATTGATTCTTCATGCTCGCAGCAGTGGGAACTGGTAGTCCTTCTGGACTGTTGCAGTTTGGGTGTCATGAGAAGCCCTGGCTCCTTTGAAGGCAGTAAGAGTTTTGTTCCTGAAATCTGGTTTCGGTGGGATTGCTATCATGCTTTGCCAGAGGAGCTCAGGGAAGGCTCCAGTGCTCTCTAGATTTGCTCTCAGCAGCAACAAGTAAAGGTTGTGTGAAGTCACTTGCAAAAAGATAACAATAAAAACTAGGTACACAGTAGGAGTCTGAAATTTTTAGGGGCAAAATCCCTGGTCATTTGGTTGTCAAAGCAATAGCCACAGGGAAAAATCTTTGGGAAGATGAAATGCCTTGAGATTGTTCTGAGGGTTTTCTGAAGGGGTGGGAAACATGTCTTCATTCAAACACCAAGAGAAAAAGCAAACAGATAATCTAGTCTCTAAATTTGCAGAAGATATTGCAAGAATTAGTGGGACAAAATGCCTGGGGATGTGGTGGAGGATTTGAGGAACTGGTTGGACAAGTACCTGTCAGGAGTGTCATCAGTGTCCTGCCCTGGGCAAGCAGAAAGATGAGATGACCTCTTGCAATCCCTCCCAGCCAGAGTGGTAAGATGACCTCTTCTGATCTCTCCCAGCCAAATAGATGAGATGGCCTCCTGCAGTCCCTCCCAGCCTGTCACTGTTCTTAGGATGGGTGGATGCAGGATGAGAGGGAATGCTGCATGTTGTGGTGTTGAAGAGGCGGTGCAGGTGACTCAGAGTCACCTTCTTCCCCCTGCGGGGTTGGGTGCTCCATCACCCACTCCATCATGATCTGGCAGTCCCAGCCTTCAGTTATAGACCCCCTCATGAGCTTCCTTAAAGCCTGTGGGACCACCTGAGCTCCTTGATGTACGGGAAATGCAGCACGATGTACACACCCTTCATGTTGCTGGCAAGGGAACATGAGCTTTGAGATTGTAAAGATGGAAATCCTGCAAATGCAGCATGTCCAGCAACATCAGGAGGGAAGAGGGCTATGGGGAGAAGAATGAACTTGCAGCTATTGTACTGCATTGGCTGCTGTTTCAAGCACTTCAGTTGAACCGGACTGGTGAAAAGGCTGTGCTGGTGAATAGGCTGTGCGTATGGCTGGGACTGCGGCATGCATGTGTTCTTTTACTCCTCTGCAGAGGTTTAGTCTATCTCCTCCATACCTCTGTATGTGGTTTTGTTATTGTAATCCTAATGAAGATACAGGAAGGAACTTCCTTTTAAAAATATTTATGTTTTCAGGCAAGTAAACTGAAATTATCTGTGCAAAAAAGACAGCTTGCCACTCCATGTGCTTGTTTTAAACTTCGCTGTTTGCTGCTGATTAGCATTCACGGACTGTTATGCCAAAGAGTGTCACCTCTGAGGAAATAACTCACAGCCACCCTCACAGTAGAAAACTGCTCCTCTGAGCTATTCAGAGGCTGACATTTAGATAGACTTGTGAAACACAGGACCAATTTCTGAAATAATTCACTGAAGTAATCACCATGAAAGACATTGACTACCAAGTAATTTTTCGTGGCTATCATGATGCACCTGTTTTAGTTTGTTAAGTGTCTGTTAACCAGAAAATCATTTTTGGCTGATACTTATGACAGAAGGGAAATATGTTTAGTGTTACCCTGTCCGTGGCTGCTCTTTACACATACCCAGCTCCTGCTGACAGTAGCAGCAGAGTGCCCACTGCCTATAAATGCAGGAAGTCTGAGCTCTTTTAAGCGTCAGTTTTTATTTCCTTGTTTAAACTACTCTGTTGCACTAGAGAGCTTGTCGTCCCTAAATGGATACAGAAAGGACGGCTAAAAGGCCTCTCAGCTCTTACAGGGTCTTTTGGTTCTCATGGGTGCAAGAGAGCTTGGAGGTAGCTGCTTTCTATCACAGAACAAGCATAATTAGATTGTCTGACTCGTCTTGAACAAAATGCTAGATTAACTCTTGGTCCTGTATTTTCGCTGCTGCATCAAGTATTTATTTAATATTCCTTTTAAGTAAATGAAGATGTTCCATGTATAAAATACCTGACATTCTTTTATATTTTTTTTTTCCATGAAGGAAAAGAACTGAATATGATGATAAAACATGTCTCCCTCATTAGTGTTGCTACTACTTACTACATATGGAGTTCAAGTGGAAAACAGTAGTATTTGATTAGTGGTGGTGAATTGGTTTAAATTTGCTGAATATACAGACGTGAAATGGCAGCCAAGCCCTATGCCAAAATCTAGTGCAGTTTTTGAATTAAGTTTTTTATGTTGTTTGATGCTGACAGCATTTATTATTTTGGGTATGACCATCAAGGTATGTTTTTTTTTTTTTTCTCCTATTCTGTTAAAACTGCATGGATTACTGGTCTTCTCAAAGAGATATTGCTTTTCTTGACCACTAAGTATTAGACACTGGCTGGTTTGATTCAGTCTATTATGAGTTCTGTGTTGGTACATGCACAGAAGATGTTGCCAAATCACCTCTGTAATGGACAAAACTGTAAAGATTAAAATCTTTGCTTCAGTTATTGCAAGGCATTATCCCATCTCTGGTAAAGCTGCACTGGACACAGCTGTGCATACCAGTGCTTTAGTGGGAACTTTAAAGCAATCACTGCATCTCACAGAACCATTGGCAAGGACACCTCACAATCATTGTAAAGTGATTGTACAATTAAATGAGGATTGTCGCTGAGATTTACTGAGATTTTAGTACTACTTTATGGGCTACCACTATTTATAGTTTGAGCTGCATAATTGCAGGTTTGTTTTCTTAAAAGACTTAAAATCTCTTTGCAAGTGTTTTATTTGTTGTGCTTTTAGGAGAATCAAGCAGAAGTTAGATGTTACTTCTATTGCAGCTTTTTGAAGTTCCTTGCTTTGATTTCTCTTTGCAGCCAGGAAGCTGACTCCCAGATCTTCCTTCTCTATTAATCAGCTTCATTGATGATCTTTCAGGACCTGGTATCATACATACTATTTCTGTCACCTGTCATGATGGGGCAGCATTTATCCTGCAGGGAGTGTTTTCTGGTTTGGAAACAAGTGTGTGCAAATAAAGAAATCACACTTTTTTTTTTTTTTTCAGTCAGAAAATTGCTTCTGTTACACTCTCGCACCCACCCCCAGAAATGCTGCTTATGGGCCTTGCAGCATGAAATATTATGGAAGGGTGAGTGAGCCTCTCTGCTTTCAGTGCTGTATCAGTGCTCAGGGTGTACCCTTTGGTAGCACTCCTTGTCTGCAAGTCTTGATGGATGATCTGTGTGGTGTTGCACCGAGGCTATGGTTTTCCTGAATGTGGCTTAGTTTAAAGCATGCTTCGGGGGTCTTTTTCCTAAGTGGATATCACCTTTAGGAGATGCTGCTGTGGGAGGTTTCTACCCTTTGCTGTGTTATGGAATGGTAGGGTAGCTTGGCTGCGTAGCAGAAGTGGGACACAGAAACCACAGAAAAGATGTTCTTTCCTTCTATTTAGAGGCTGAAATCTTTTATGGCATGGAGTGATACAGTTAACGTGTGGTCTAAGGTCAAACCTTCTTAAGGCGGGGCTCTTTCTGCCTGATGAAGTTTTACCTATCCTGTTTTGCAGCTGATGTGGCAGAATCCATAGTGCATTGAATAACATGAGTTGTGTCTCCTCACCTCTCTCCAGGTTCTGGTCTGATAGTCTCAAGGCAGGAAAAATTTCCACAGCAATAAGTTTTCCCAGAGGTGAAAAGTGTTACTTGACAGTTTTGTATCATTGGACCTACATCTTTTTGTATGGAAAACTAAAATCAGTAGGCTGGTTTCTGGATGCTACTGGATGTTACTGGTTTTGCGGCCAGTATCTAAAATATGCTGTTCTGGCCCAGTTCTATCCTCTACTTGTCAAAAGAAGGCATATTACTGTTTCACACTTACTGTGGTGCAGTTGTAAAAGCGTTTCAGGAATTCATCTGGAAGAGAAAAAACAAGCAATGTGTTAAGTGGCAGCTTTGCATCAAATGAATTTCTAGGCCAGATCAAGTGTGAATTGACATACCATATAATGCATTTTAGTGCTGTACTTGTTTGCTAAATGAGGATCTTTTTGATATTGAAATACGTATGCATGTATCAAACCAAACAAGCCAGTTCTGATTCGAGTACATGCTGAACACTTTTTTTCAGGTGCTCAGTGCCTTCATCACCTTGGAGTATCTTCTAATGTGAGACTCTAATTGGTGTCAAACCAGGATGAAATGTGGCTTGAGAGAAAAAGTGTAAGGAAATGTGTTCTTCAATACCTGCACCTTTCTCAGTGCTTGCTGAGTATGCAGAAAAGCAAGCTTCTACTCAAAAGTCTTGATAGGCATTTCTAATCACAGTTTATTTCTGAAAAGCTTGGCCTACATATATTTGTGTGTGTATAATCATATGCAGATACTTATATACACACACACGTATATAGATGTATATTTATATGACACCATATTTATTTCACAACAACATCCAAATGCAGTATTTTTCCCCTTTTGCTAGCTTTCCTCTCCCATACCATTCCCCTGTCCCTGGCTGCCTCTCCATCTATCCAAACTACATTCTGTCTAGCATGTACTGCCCCTTGGGCTTTTCTGGACTGAAGCTCAGATCTGGTTTGTAGGCTCACCTTCCCTTTCAGAGCTTCACTGATGACTTGTCAGGTCTGTGAACTGTTCTTATCTCCAGAGCTGCTTACTCCTGGAAAAAAGGGATTTTGTGTACTCTGCTTGAGCAGTCTTGGTTTGGTGAAGGCAGTACTTCTGAACTGAGAAATTTAGGGTATTGTGACGGTGAATGTGAATTGTGGTTGTCTTTGGGTTAAAATATTCCTAACTGGTGGATATGTTTCTCTCTCTATTTTTTATTGGGTTTTTTTTATTTAATTTTAAATTGTTTTATTATTCCAGTAGTCAGGAAACCTCAGGATCCACAGTCCCATGTTAATTCATACATGGAAACAAAAGTATAAGCTTTTCCTCTTCCATTCCTCCCTGCTGAACTCTGAGTCTTGTGGAGTGGCACCTCCTGAGTGGACTTTGGCTGCCTTTGCTCAAGAGAAAGCCTAAACAAAAGCAATGAAATTTTGGTTTGGTTGGTCTTCAGACCCTGAGATGGCCATGGTTCACTTGCCATTCCTTAAAAAGCTTTGAAGACTCTTTAGACCATCAAACTTCTAATGCAGTTGGCATGAGCCTGTGGCACTGTCTTCTGATGTAAGGACTACTTTCATCCCAGTCCAACAGAGTACTTGTGTACCTATCCTATTTTAGGATTACAAATAATTCCACTACAGTTGGTGGGACGATTGGCAGGCAGTAAACTACAGGCATGTTGCCTGTGTGGTTTGGAGACTACAGTTTCCTGCAGCTTGATAAACATTTTAAGTTTGGTTGTTTTTTGCCTGTTTTCATAATATCTCCTTGCAGTAGGAGAAAAAGTAGTTTTAACACTTACAGCCTATTAGTAGTTCAGTCAATATTTATAGTAATATTTGCAAACTAATACTGGACAGTTACTATCCCAGAAGATGTTTGCATACTTAACAAGTCATGAGAAGGAAAAGAACACGAAACCCTCTCAAGCCTGCATTTTCTGGCCTTGTATTGATTGAAAGTCCTTCTGGCTGTTAATTGTCTTTATTTTAATCCAACACACAGAGATAAAAGTAAGAAAAGAAGCCCAACCAAGCCTGAGACACAACCATTTGGTATGGGTCAAAGAAGGAGCAGCTGCAGCACACTGTGGCAGGGCAAGCAATTGCTCTTTTTTATTTATATACCAGAAATGTTAGTTTAAAAGGCAAAACGAGTGATAGTGATTCTGCTTGAACACCCACACATTGGCACAAGCAGTCTGAGACAAGTCAGGGTGGAAAGGGAATTAGCTGCTTTTGAGGACAAATGTGCGACTGGAGCTAAACTGGCAGCTCCAGATTTTGAGCATTTTTATTTCAGGATTTTTGAGGAAAGGAGCATGAATTGAGAGGGAAAGTGGATATGAAGGGTAATTATAGATCATTAATTTTAGGTGGTTCATTTTTCTGTAGGCTCTGCAGGATGCAGAAATGTGTCCCATTGCTCTTTATTTCATTTTTCTTTTTGTTTAAAGGGACTTGTGCTTTTATATCTTTGAGGAAATTCTGAAGACAAGACAATGCCTTTAGTTTTGGGGTAGACCAAAAAGTATTTTAGCAAATTATTTTAGCAAAACACGTGACATTGTGTACTCAGAAGCTACCTGAAGCCAGTTGTCAAACTTTAGTTTTTAATCACAAACCATACACCATCATGAAGATTACAGTGAAGTTCTCAGTCCTGCCTTCACTTTCTGTTTAAAATATTAGAGGGCATTTGAATGAAACATTTTTACTGATTTTTGTTCATGTTCCCGTAAATTGAGCAACAATGATTTTAACCATAAAATAAATGATTACAATCCATGCATGATTAACTGTTTTTTTTTTTTTGATAGCCAAGCCACCAAAACACAAAACTGTTATGAAGGATTTTAGAAAACTTCAGCTCCTTTTATGAAAGTGAAAAATATGTGCAGTATTCTTGTTTTCTAGTTAATATATAAAAATTAGGAGTGGGCAACAGCTGTTGCAGTATATTTAGTGGTAAAATCAGTAGGTGACACCCCATTTTGTGTCTCAGATAAAGTTAAATAATTTAAAAATGTATTGGAAACCAGTTTTTTCCTTGCCAGCAAAGGTGAGACTTCATGTGGAAACAGTTTGCCTTTGGAAAACTTCACTGTGACAAGAACTTTGATCCTGCTTCATGGAAAAAAATAATCTCAGGGAAGTCTTGTGAGCTAGGAACCTTGATTCCTCTTTATGGGCTGAGACTAGCAACTTCTATACTGAGCACTTCTTCACAAATACCGTGCAGCACCTCATTTTTCTAAAGCGCCAGAGACTCTGAAAGGCCTCTGGAAAACTGCATAATGATTTAGATGAGAAGTCTGTTTTGTCTCATCCAGCAGGAAGTATGCTTATCAATGTGGCTGTTAAACTGCGAATTTTCTGGGGAGTGCTCCATGTACAAGTTGATGATCCTGATCCATAAAAGCAAGCTGTTAGACGTGACTCATAAACCTTTCTGCGATTCTAATGTGCTCTTCAGTTTCAAATAAATGAGTTGTCCAATGAATTAAATAGACCCATCTATGCTTTTATCTACATCCAAAGCCTGGTGTTAACCCTGTGATAGGTAGTTGTGTTGCACATGGTGGACAACAGGTCAGTCCCACAGTGGTTCAGGAGTAAATATTATAGGAGCAGATCCTAATTACAGAAATTGTATTTATTAATATGAATATGTATCTTCCACTTCTAGTTCTTTGATTTTATGGAAAGACTACCACAATGTTATCAAAAATAATTTCCCCCATATGCATGTAGCGTGTTGATTAACAGGTTTAATGACTTTCGGTGTTTTTATAACCTTCTAAAGTCTTATCTGTCTTCCTGGCTTTTGTGCTTTTTCTAGTCATTTAGAAAATCCCGAAGGGAAGACAAAACAAGGGCTTTTGAGACACTGAAGTGAGACAGCTGATTAGTCCTAAGGAAGCTTCAAAGTAGATAAGCATTCTAGGTCAGATTTGTGGTAAGGACAAAGATAAATCATTTTAAAAGATCATTCATTCAGGGATAAAAAGCATTTGGAAGATTTATGAAACTTTTAAAAAAGCATGCTCAGAAACATTTGGATTAATAAATAACATGACTGAAACTTGCCTGGATGTCTTCAGTTTATAGTTTGCACTTGGAAAATGAAAAGTTCACTGAACTATGAAGTTCTGAAGAGGTTTTCTTTTCCTCTTCTGCCAACACTTTCTTGTCTCTGTGTAGGATTTTATTTTCTTTTTTAATAACCTAACCAATATTTTTGTTTTCAGATTAATAAGCTTCAAAGACTGAGAGATGATTTTTTTTTTTTCCATAATGTGCCCACACTTTTCAACAGTTGATTTGTGCTTGTCCACATCAATAATACAGTGATTTTGTGAGTTCTTTTCCTCCTCAAACCACATCTCCAGTTGTTCAGCCACTGTGGTTAGGCTGCAGCTACATTTTTCAAATGTAATTGCTGATATTTTGCTTCCCCTCCTTGCTTTAATGGCAGTGAGTGCAGAAAGAGCCAAGCATTGTTCTCTGCAAATCTGGCTCTTATGAGTGTATCAAGCAGTGAGATGGGCAATGTCTTACCTCACAAGTTACCTTGCAAAAAACACATGAGCAGGATTTTGCTGAAGGACATCCTTTTGATTTTCAGGAGCAAGTAATAGGTACAATTTCATCCTGTCTGTTGAGGCTGATACTCTACATACTATAAGATTTTTGCAATCCTTTAAAAATCAAGCTTTGAACATAAACTGCATAAATTTTAAAAGGCATTTTAATTGCCAAATGTGGTTCCTTCCCTTCTATTCCCCTGTCAGCCCCTAATAATCTAGGTAAATGCCTTTTTCTTTCTACAAGCTGATCTCCTTAACCTTGTGTCCCCCACAGAGGTCCTAAAACCAGGTAACATATAAATGCATTAAAACCCCAAAATGACTGTACTATCCGAAATTAGAAGGAAAATGTGTACTACCAGTGACTTTTATTTTCTGTCTGCTAAAATGAATTGTGTATTTTTTCTTCCCTCAATGACGAGCACAATGTGCGTCATTAAATCTTCAATTGCAGACAGAACTGTGTTTTGTGCAAAGATACCTGCCATGGATAAGCTTTTCTAAAGGAATAATGACTTACGCAGAGAACTGTATATTTGAAAAGACAGCACTCCCACCTCTTTGTAACTCACTGCACTTCCTTCCGTGATGCAGATCTGTCCTGTCTTTATTTGAAAAAGATAGTACCCCGAGAAAGGTATTAACGTTGCTTAATCACCACCTGCATGTTTTTTGATGAGGGTTGCTTGGCACAGAACATTAGACCAGGAAAATTATGCTTATGTTAGCTGCTATAGTATCAGCATCAATTGGGCAACCCTTGCCTGATGATCTGTACATGTACACATGTGCACATCTGCATCTGAGCTTGTCACACTGCACTGCTGATGACAGAGGAAAACAAGTGCTTAAAGGGTATTGTGATTCCTCAAAGCTGATGTCTACAAGAGGCTAATGTTTTTTCATTTGCTGTGAAAGTAGTCAAGCATGACTGGTGCTTTAGGTTACTAAATTACGTGGAGATGAATCTCATTCTCATGTCACTGTTACCCTGTATAATTATGCTGGGAATACTGTTGTTTTCACTGAAATATTTTTGCAGTTTGAGCGTTGCAACCACTCCACTACAAAAATCTTGTCATAGCTAAGGTTGTGGCAAAAATATAGTTATATGCATGATGTTCCTCCCTGTGTGGGCCAGATTACTGGATATTTTGTGTAACTTAAATGGGACCTGACTCTAAGCATAGGTGAAGCAGGCAGTTACAGACAGCAGTGCTGCCTGCATCACTGAGCCACGGTCATGCACCCTGCTTTGTGCAGGCCAGAGAGAAGTATATGGGCATGGGCATGGTTCTGCAGATTGGGCAATGGAGGTCCTCTGACCCCTTCTCCCCACGATTTCCTCATGCCCTCCTCGCGCACTGTAACTCCTCTATCCTGCTCCCAAAGCCAAGCTCACTGGGGTGGCAAACCTGATGTTTGCTGACAGCACCTGAATAAGCACAGGAGTAAGTTCTTTGAGAGATAAAACAGCTTTTAAACTATTTCCTTCCCAGTGTTATTTCTTAATATTTTTCTATTTTCCGTATGCATGTAGTACTTTGCAAAGCCTGGGATATGGGACATTTATCTGGTTTTGTTGCTGTTTCTTTCAGGGATGCTGTTGCTCTGATTCATTTTCTAAAGACCACAGCTGAATGATAACATACACAACTGTTTTCAGATATCTATCCGGACATATTTCAAATACTTACAAATGCTCTTCTGTACCTTTACAGCAGATAGGAGTTGTAGCATGTTTGAAAGCAGGCCAAAAAAACTTCCTCCTTTGCTCTGCAAATGAATCAGAGCTTCTGTAATCTGGCAGGCCTTCTCCTGCTGATAAAAGTGAGGCCATTCAAGACTGTAAAGGGAGGAACGGCACTTGCTTTACAGAACTGTTTCTCTGTCTGGGCTTGTTTGTTTGTTTTTTATATTTATTTATTTATTTATTTTTAATAGAAGGAGCTCTTGGCTGTATAAAAGTCAAAGAACTTTTTTTATATGGTGCTGTCCTTGTGTTTTTTTCTGACAGCTGGACAAGAATGCCGTTACCAGTTTTTAATTATTTCTTATACTTAGTCTGCTTCATTTTATTTTCTTTCCAGTGTATGTGCATTTGTGAAGGAGATTTATTGGAGGATTCCTTGCTGTCTTTACAAGCAAACTAAGTGTATACTTGGGATCACTGCTAGAGAAATGGTGGCATGGATGATCATGCACCGTACTTTTTGCAGCAGTCAGGGATGAATGAATCTCAATCTGTCCATGGGTGGCAATGCATTTACACAGTGTACCTGCACTTAGTAGAGTGCCTGTAAATAACTTTGAGGTGAGAAGAGGGAAGACAGCTTGATTTACAGAATAAATTGTTCATTGTGTTCTTCCTTTACTTCCCAGCCCAGAAACGGCAGGCAAATTCAATGTACATATAATTCCTCTCCCTGTTCCTCCCTGCCAACCTTTCTTTCTTTTATGACAGTGGGGCTTCTCTTTTATGTTCTTTCTTCAGCTTGTAATTTCATTCATACATAGTCAGAAATATTTTATAGCTCACTAAAGAAAGGAAATTCATTGTGCAATGCACTGGGAAGAAGGATGAGGAAAAAAGGACAAAGAAGTATTGAAATCTCACCTGTACAAGAAACTTCAGCTTTCTAAACTGCTATAGTAGAGACATAAGGAAAAACAGATTGCTGTTGCTTTTTGCCATCTGCTCAGTATGCCACAGATGATAGCTTTTATCAGCAGGGAGCTATTATCACCACTTAAAAACCACGTTCTCTTTAAATACTCTGTCTTACAAAAAAAGAAGTGTAACAGAAAAATAATTTTGAGCACATTTGTATACCTTTTTCCTACTGGGCTGAATTTTTGTGCTTGCCGAAGAGGCTCCATCCCCTGTCACACTCTGTGTTGTCTGTCCATGCCTGTGACGGATGGTGAGACCTTCCCAGCAGAGCCCATCCAGCCCACACAGGCTGGGCATGGCTTCTGCTGCTCTGTGTCAGTGCTGATCATCTTGAGTAGTATCTACACTGGTCTGTAGCATTGCCTCTATGTATTTCTGGAGGACTTTGTTTTTATAGTGCTCCAACTATCTCCAGTTTATGAAGTGAGCTGAGATCACTGTGTAGACATGTTTCTGATCCAGAGCCGAAGTTACCAAAAGTGAAAGGCCAAGATTTATGCAGCTGAAATGAGCATAAATCTGTTCCCTATTCCCTGTTCTTATCACAGCAGCTGTAGCAGTAACACCAGCTGTGATGCATCTCTCTCTCTACAGGTACTTCTGTACAGTTTGCCATGAAATTTCCTCTCAGTTCCCACTTGTCACAGCAATGCTCACCTTCATTTTGGGGAGGCTGAAGTACTTAACTGCATGCTTTCAGTAAGGCTGTGAGTTCATTTCCTGGGACACTAAACTGCACTTGAATGTAGCTCTTCATCCTTGATATTTTATCTTTTTAAGGCAGTACCTGGCAGCCTTCATCCGACAGAATCTCTACACCAGGCACTGACTCCACTTCAATTGATACTGTTTATTCCCTGCACCAGAAAGTTTTCAGTTTAAGTCAAATATCTTATTTTAATCTTTGTATGTATTATTTCAGATGCATCTTGAATTTTTAACTAAATCCATATGTAAACCTTCTCCTACAGCTTTCTTCTTGCTTTCCACATACATACACTAAACTAAACATATGTGTACTTTCACCTATGTACCTTTTAACAGGTAGGTTCTCTAAAGCAGCTACTGTTTCTTTTCCAAAGTTGTAAGTGATGGTTGTAACCCGCTTGGGGAATTGTACATTCATAAGTAATGGTTTTGAATTAAAATTTTATTAGCTATACAATTATATTAGCTATATAGAAAAAGAAAGAAAAACTGGTATTTGCTGAATTTCTGACAGCACTCACCAGAAATTAATGGGTCCCAATTTCAGTTACTTTCCCTTGTAGGATGGGACCTTAGACAATTAAAAAAAAATAGTGTAGGAAAGATGAGGCTTAATGTTTTCTGTGCAAATGACAGCTGAGGTGTAGAAAACAGCTCTTGGATGGATGGATAAGGCAATTTCTAGTGACATATTTCAGAACATAAAGAAAAGGAAGAACATGTGAATGAAGACCTAAAAATGGCATTTACTTGAGGGAAGGTGGTTTTGTCTGACAGATCCATCACCTCTTCCTGAAGGTGAAGAGAATTAAGAGCTAAGAGAAAGTTGTTAAGGTCTTGTTTGTTGTTTTTTTTTTAGGGAACAGTGTCCATTTGGTTTTATCTATGTGAACTAGACTACTAGTGATCATTTATGTTGTTTGAAAAGGGTTTTTGTTGTTGTTTTTTTTGTTGTTGGTGTTTTTTTTAAATGTTAACCTCACCCTTAAGCAGTTTGAAGATTCAGCAAAGAAAGTTGCGCCATGCAGCCAAATTGAATTTCTAATTCAGTTCTCATAATAACATAGTCCCTGTCCCACTGGAACTGCTTTCCCTGCTAATGCAAACCATAATAAGTACTTTGCAGAGATATGTTTTTGATTGGTCTCCTCTATTCCAGGAATATCAACATTGCAGATTAGTGAAGACTTATGAAAACACATATTTATTAGAAACATACTTGTATGAGATAAGAGTTTTGGAGATTTTAATCCCAGTTATTTTTATGTTATGGAGTTTTTGGTGTGGTTACTTCATATTTTTAAAAGAGCAACATTAATTGCCAAATGTGATATGAATCTTAAGTATTGACGTTAAAGTAATATGTTGCTGAGATTACGAGTTTGTCCAATTTGCAGGATATATATGTTGGGCTACTTTCAAGCTTCTTATTCATGGCTTTTCATAAACATGAAAATAAGATACTTTTGATTGTGAAATAGTATAAATGAATTGTTAAAGATCCTCTTTTGAAGGAAATTACAGGGTGAGAAATATATAATACAGTATAGTAGAAGGCAAAAGTGCTCTGATTCCGTTTCTTGATTTTGATTTTGATGCATTTCTGCAGAAGGCCAGGACCTTGATCCAAATGACAGTAGCCTGGAAGCCACTCTTGTATAGATTGCATTTGGCAGCAGTGTGACAGGATGGAAGACAAGGAGAGTTTTGGAAAATAAATACCTGGTTTTAGGCTGATGTAGGATGTCTAGTAAGGAGTTTATGTTTATGCAAACAGTGATTCTTTCTGTGATGGATATGTAAGTGACTTCAGGCAACTGATTTGGAGAAAGGACTTGGCTTCTAGGACCTGGCCCTTGGAGAACCAGGACAGATTTGGCTCTTCATTCAGAAAGCAGTGGCCAATCTAAATACTGTCTGGCTAATTTTCAGCTCATCTCAGAAGATATGATTAATTTTATAACATATGACTACCATAATGAGAATAACACTGAAACAGAACTTTCTCATTGTGAATATGGCAATTTGGTATTACAAAGCAAACTGTTGACCCTGCTCTGAATAAATGACATAACAACATCTTTTCCATTCAGGACTCTAAACCTAGGCATTTATTTTACTTTGAAAGCTGTAGTAAAAATAGCATATGCCATATCTAGCTGTTCAGCTAAGACACTTCTTCGTTGCACCACTGTTTGCTATTTTTGGAGAACCTCTAACATTTGTAATATATGTTAATGTTTTTCGAGGGTGCTATCTTTGTGGGTCCTGCAAGGTGGATAGAAGCAAAAACTAAAATAGCACTCTGCCTTGTATCAGTACTGTCTTTGCCAGACTCTATTCTCCCATTCCCTGTACCCGTGCTACTTCCCATCATCTGCTGATAAAAGCTGAAACGAGGCTACTGTTGGTTACGGACATGTGAGAATGTTTCTCCATATAGCATCTAAGAAAAAGCTGTTTTGCCTGCATGGCACAATGTTTTTATTTAGCTCTTGGGATATGTTTTCATATTTTTTTAACAGATTCTGTATTAAACTACTGGTTTTAGAAGCCATCACACTTACAAGCTTAACTGTTATTTTAGGGGTATTTGAGACATGATTTTCTTTTTCCTGTATTACAGTCTGTTCCATCTCCTATTTTTACCTCTTTGTTTCCATTGACAGTTCCTTTCTTAAGTTACACTATCTCTCAGTAGATGCTAGAAGTGGTCACACTGTGCAAAACAAACTGAAATATGGCACTGCTCCCTCCTCCCATGAGTGAGCAGCTATCATGAGAGCAGATGTCTATTCCACCCCGCACTCTTCCCAGATCATAGAATCATTTATATTGGACAAGACCATTAAGATCATCAAGCCAAACAAATGCTAAGCTTTCTCCTGAGTCTTCAGGCTGGTTTGCAGCTGTGCCATCAACCATTGTTGCAGTGCCACTAGGCAGCTGGAGCAGCGTTTTGGGTCTCACAGTTCAGGTCACTTCAGGATAGGTCTTTCAGGTCAATTGAATCAAACATTAGCTCTTTTTCTGCTAGCACATAGAACAAGTTTTTTTAATAAAGTATTTATAAGTCAGACTAGGTTTTGTCCTCACAGGAGACAGTTAAGTATTCATCTTGTGTCTGTGCTGTCAGAGTTGAATGCAGCTGACAAAACCTTTAAGCAGAGCTGAGAAGAGGGCTGATGTCTGTAGCAGGGAGTCCTCCTGCTCCGTGCTGGCCTGACACCTGCAATTGCTTTCGAATTTCTCACTGGTGCATCTTTCAGCCACTATGCTCCTTTTTGTGATTGTGTCCCTCTGAGGATGGGAAATGTTTTACTGAGCAGCTTGTCCTAATGTGGCTTTGGTAAAATTGTGTTAAGTGAGGCCAGGTGTCCCTTGCAGCTTCCATCTTGCCCTGCTGTTATGTCTCTGCAGTGCGACGCCTGAGTATGTGTTTTACATACCTTCTATAAAGGAGGAAGACCTGATAGGGCTGCTACTTGTATAAAATCCTGGAAATCTTTCAGGAATGGTAAGTGTTGGATTTGGGCACCAGAGGCGTTTTGTTCTTCTTAGAGGGATTTCTCAGTTTGGGAGAAGGGTTATAATAAAATGGGCAGATGAATTACTAACTTTGACACATTTAAGGTCATACAGGCATCCATTCTGCTCAACCAGATGTCAATATTCACACCACCACGGCCACCCAGATAAATCTTTGGTGGTTTCTCAGCCTGTCTGGCAGTCTTTGCTGTGCTGCCACTTTTCAGGTGTTAGTGATACCATTGTGCAAAGCTGCTTTTGGGTTGTGAAAAGGAAAGACTTGCTCTCAGATACACACCATCCATTTTCTGACTGATATTACGGGTCTCATAGAATTTCACTAGAAAATTTCAGTAAAGATAATTTTAAAATGCTTGAATAGGAGGCTTGTGAGGAGGGAGACTACAGAAAGTTTGAAAGAAAGAAAGAGAATGGGTCAGAAGAAGCTGAAGAATAAATAACACAGAGGATTTGCTAAAGGTTATGGAGAGGGTTAAAATTAATTTTCGAAGAGTACTATGACAAAAAATATTCCAAATATTAAAGAGTTTGACTTCAATGGACTTGTATGTGTTTAAGGGAACAACAAAGACAGCAAGACCTTGCCAGATCCTAAAACTCACCATAACAAATCATAGAATCATGGAGTTGTTTAGGTTGGAAAAGACCCTTAAGATCATTTAGAAAAAGTACAAACCCTAATACCATGTAGCAGTGTCCACCTGCTCTGTTTCCCATGAGTGTGGACTACTGCAGGAATGGTGCCTCATGCTGGGGTGTCAAGGAGCTTTGGCTCTCTGGTCTGTGTCTTCAGGATGCTGTTCTGAAGGTTCCTGCTAAGTCTATTTTGGTTTTTCTGTTTTGGTAGGTTTTGTGGGTGTATTATATGCAGTAATGATGTTCTGTGCCATAAAGCTCAAAGCTGGAACTAGAACCAGGATTGTAGGAAAGCCCAGTTCCTTCTGAAGGGGAGGTTTTCAGCAGCAACATTCCTTTGACCAGAATTTCAAAAGGATTTTGCATACAACCTATTTTTTTTTGCCATTTGAAAAACAGGCCACAGCTGTACATGAGGAGCCTGACTGAGAAGGAGACCCTGGGATCCTGTGTTGTCTTTTCTGTTTCACCCTTGCAAGCCACTGTCTCTTGGCTGACATCTCACCATCTGTGTCTTCTTCCCAGTTTTCACCTCGTTGTCAGTAGGTCTGCCTCTGCTTAAACACTAGGCTTTCCTGAATTTCACCTTCCTTCTCCTCACACGGGCTTTTTAATGTAAAAAAAACTTGAGAAAATGATATCTGAATTAAGAAAAAACACAACCAAGAATCATGGTTTGTGTGTGCTGCAGACAGAAGAGAAGCAGATCATCACAAAGACTGTTATTATTATGGTTATGCTTTTAATCTTATAATTATGGGAATAAACATCCAGAAAACCCCCACCTTCTTGTTATATGTTCTATGGTTGCTCTTCTGAGGCTCTAAAAATGCCCCAGAGAATTTACGGTGTTCAGAATTTTATGCAGTGAAAGAGATAGTCTAAGCATTCAGACTTACAGCCGGATACAGGTCAGGAGGTACCTGAATAGCTGACATAACGAATTGGTCACAAGGAGTTACTCAGTGCTCCTCACCTTGTCACATGTGATTTTTCTGTCCTGAGAAGCAGAGAAGAATCTGTACGTGTTCTCTTCCCAAGAGAAACCCAAAGAGTACTAGATCTGCAAAAGTCCAGAAACAAAAACAGTGTGGTCTAGAAGACTTGGTCCAAACTGCCCTTAACTCCACCCCATGACAGTGAGTCAGCAGGAGCTCCAGATGTTACCACATCACCTGCTACTGATTGAGTAATATTACTCCCCATGTTAATTTAATTACTCACTTTGTTTTAAGAATTGTCTTGGATTTTTTCTTCAAGGCCATTCAAATATCTGTCATCATGTGTCTTTGTATTTGAGGCTTTTTGCTATGGAAAAGGACTTCACTTAAGTTCTATTTATGCTATGATTAAAAATGGCAATTGAGTTTGTCAGTTAATACTGGTGATGAGCACCATCAGGGATTTGTTCATCCAAAATTCGTATCACAAAGCCTGTCCTTCAAGATCTCATGCATGTACACTTTAGGAGGTCTCATGAGTACATGGTATGGCAGGGTCAGTCTCAGCACCCTGACCTTCACGTGCTCTGATAACGCCCAAACACTGTGGCCTACTTTTTGGCAGCTCTAGGCCTTGGGTGTGAAAGCCCATGCTGCTGGTCCAGGAAACTGTGGGTTTGTGGCAGATGAATGCAGTCCTTTTCAAAAGCACTGCCAGCCAGCCAGTTCAGATGGCAGCCTGTGGAGCTGATTTCTGTGAAATTAAGCTTCAATTGTAATCTTTCCAGTTTTTGGCTGCTTTTCCAATCCTGCTTAACCTTCTTTGCAGCACCTCTGGGCTCAGTTGCTTTCTTCATGCTTTCTTAAACTTTCTTCCACCTTTCCCTAGTGGCATTTTGCTCCCAGGAGTCTTCCTGACTGCAACAACCATGAGAACATTAGGCATATTTACATTAATCTGTAATTATACATTATACATAATAATATAGCTATTCCTCATTAGGTGGTGTTTGGTGATCTTACACATAGATAGGACCTGATGTTGCGACGATATTCCTTTTGGTTCTGAAACTGCTCCTTTGCAACTCCTGGATGAAACCGACTGAAAAAGACCTGCATACCAGTGAGAGGCAGGATCCTGTGATTCCTTCAGGAGAGATTTGAAAACAATGTTAATTTTCCAAATTAATTTTTACAACAGGTTTTTACTTCCCTTACTTACTGGTCTAAAGTTTTACTTTGAATATGAGAATACTTGCAAGCTTACATTTCCTGGATATGACTTCTTCATAGTAGATCTGCCTGCAAATCATAGTCTGAATCCTTAATAATTATTCCATTAATATGAGACAAACAGATTTAGTGTGATGAGAGTGTTGAGACATGTCTAGAGAGTTCAGGATCAGGAGCTGGAAAATGAGAGTCATGGAGCATTCCTGGGAGTGGGTCTCACCTCCAGGCACTGAGAGTGACACATTCATCTTGTTTCTTTAGCACCCATGAAACATTTGACACTTTCTCCTATCCTCAGACACTGCAGATGAAACATCTATTTTTTACTTTTATTTTTGCGTAGGCAGTGTCATGACTATGAGAAGAATTCAGGGAGGTGCCCAGTCCCTTCATAGATAACTGGATTTCCTTGCTAAAAGCTGCCAATTAATGTGCTAAAACTGGTTTTGGGATGTAAATGGTAAATAGCACAGAAACTTTCTAAAACAAGCTCTGGCCTCAGTGATACCAGAACCCATGGGACTAGGATATGGATGGGTAGAAAAATGCCACATTTCCCTCTGAGTTCCTTAATATTTCTGCACAGTATACAGGGACTGTCCCATTTTCCTTTATTGATTTATGGCTTGTGAGAACTTTAATACATATTTCAATGATACTTAGCCATTCCTATTAAATCTATTAACTAGTAATGCATCAGTGATACGTGTGGCAGTCAAATAACACATCTAATAAAAAATACCTAAGGGGTATTATTTTTTTTTTTCCTGCCAAGAAAAAAAATAGTTTTATTTTCATAAAAAAGTAAGGAATTTGCAGCAACTTACTTGGTTTGCATGAATTTGAGTGTTTCAAAAGATAAATAAGAAACCAGTCCAATATAAATGAGAAGCTTACACTGGATGTTACGAGCTCAAGCTCAACTTTAGAGGCCAACAGCAATCTTACAAACTGTCTTGGTGCAGGCTGGTGCTGTGGCGATCCTTTGTTGTAGCTGGAGTCACTTCCTGAGCTGTGCATTGTCTGGGACTGTGTGTGTCCCCAAAAGGCCAGGTGAGCTGGACCTGGCACCACCTGAGAGCTTTTGCTAGAAATGAGCCCATTTTAAAGTGAAGGTGGTAGAGCTGAAAGAGGGGAAGGGACACTTGTTAAACACTGTAGACCTTAGAACTATATGTAGTAGTTAAACAGCCTTACTTAACTTCTTCCTTCATTCTTCAATAAAAGATGGAGTAGGGTAATAGCATCAGAACTCATATAGTGGATTGCAAGCTACCTCCAGGACTCTGATGGATTTTCAAGAAGAAAACAGTCATCAATATATAATGTGACATCTTGGGCTTTGCAGTGGCTTCGAAGGAGGAAATTGCTACCCGTCTCCCTCATCTGTTTTCTTTGGGATGTTTCCATTCCCTTCTGCTTTTAAGATAATTAGAACCATTGCTAGCAGTCTGGCAGAATGTCACTGAAATGTAGTGATGTGGTCAGGGAGAATGATAGCCTGTTTCCCAGAATAAGGATGGCCCTTTGCAGTCCAAGAAACGTTTCTCTCCCCTACAGCAGCAGTTTTTGAGCGCAAAAGATTTGAGCACAATGCACACCTGAAAAAATAGAAAAATAGAAGCAGAAGAATAGCCCAGTATCCTACAAAAGAAGAAATATAACTCAGATGAGTATTAGTAAGGTGGCAATGAAAGCAAATTAGAACAAGCGTTTTTTAGGCTCAGCACGGCCAGAAGGGAAGTTGGGGCTGTAAACAGCCTGTTTTTTGATGCTTGTTGCATTTGAAGGTTATCAGGACTTCCTACATTTTCTGTGCAGAGCTAGGATTGCATGAGTGAAGTGTCTTGAATCCATTGGGTTTTGCTCCTAAATCAGCAAAATTATGTCCAATGGGCTAAAAATAGCAACATGCAGTCAGGTGTGGGGTGTTGTGACAGGGAGGTTTCAGACTGAGCTCTGTGCAACCGGCAGAACAGTCATCAGTGCTCTTCAGAATAAACATAAATAAATCATTGAGTGAGGCACTACTGCTCACTCCGCAGTGTGCATGGAGCATGCCTGGGGTCCAACCCTGCGCCCACCAATGCCTTTCTGGTGCCTTTAGGTGGTGTTGGTCCACCTCAGGGTCTCAGCACTGGGACCAAAGTGCGCAGTGGCTGCAGCAAATGTCTCTTGGTGTATTGCAATACAGTACCACCAGGTACCATCAAGTGTTTGGTTTGTTTTTAACCCTGGGTGGGTTGACGCACATGAGAGTGGAGTGGTGTCAGGATCACTGCAGTTCTTCCTCGTGGGCAGGGGTGTCACCTGCGAGGGTGCACCGATGCTGTGTGGAGGCAATGGACATGGGCCAAGGTCACTTTATGCTCCTTGGTGTTAATCCCTTCAATCCTAGCCAAATTGCTAGCCAGGAGGTGGGTGGGGGAATTGTGGTGAAGGGGCTCAGCTTTTAAGCTTTGTGAAATCCTCTGTCTGGAATTCACTGTCTGAACATCATGCCAAAGTGCAGACCTGCCCTCAAGGAGCTGCATAGACTCAACCGACAAGATAAAAAGAGAGAATCTTGATCAAATTTGGAGTCTACTGATTCTTCTGTTGACTCTAAAATATCTAATGTAGTATCCTGTAGTGCATGTGGGCCCCATGTCTAATCTGTGCTTTAACTTGCAAACCAAAGAATTTCCATTTGATAACTGAAACCACATGCAAAATCAGCTTTTTTTCCTCTCTATAATCTAAAAATGAGCTATGTATGTATAACATAGTCTTTTCAAATTTTGCTGAAAAAAATATTGCTTCTGGCTTGACTTTTCTTACACCAAAACTGGATCTGAGACATTTTTTCAGCAAAAGCTCTAATCTAGCCCCACTAAAAATTTGTTTTAGTATTGGAAACATTGAGCAAACCTGGAGGCAAAAGGCACTACAATGTTGTGTTATATCAGATGTTGAAAAGTTTTATTTGATAGTTTTATTTCCACATCAGGATTATACGTGAAATTATAAAAAAAAGAGACCTTTTATTTAAATAGAAAAGAATTAGGGCAAAATCTTTCTGTGCATTGCTCTAAAATTGCTTCCCTTGAGTAACTGTTCGTTCTCCTAGGTGACTAAACTGCTTAGTATTGTAGAGTTTAGCTAGCATGCCCTACAAAAGCTCTGATAAAAATTTAGTTGGATTGTTTTTTTCAGCCTAACGATCCATCTTTTTGTTTATAATCCCTTATAAATCATATTACCTCCAGCTCTTCAATTGTATTTCCTGCTACTGTGTTTGTATTTGCTGATACTGTGTTTGGCTCCTATGGTAGTAATAATTTTAAATTTCTGGGATTTTTTTTTTTAAATGAATATTGAGTTGTGACAAAATATTTTCTCTGTGTTAAAACAACTTTTAAAAATTCAATATAAAATATGTGCCTCTCTAGTCCCAAATAAAATTAAGCTAGAAATGCTTGTAATTTAGGCAACAGTCTATTCTTATGACCATTCAGCCTGATTTTATGGGATGTCATACAAACAATGCAAGAGGTAGGCAGAGACAGAGGGAAGGAGTGTGCAAATTAGAGGGGTGGAAGTGGGGCAATAGAAGTGAAGCCAGAGCTACAGGTTAGGCGGAACCAGGTTTGTGGTTCTGTGGTGCTGTCCTATGGGTTTCAGGAGTCTGGGGGCAAGCAGGATTAGCTTCAGTCTGGTGCTATGTTCCCTGCAGCTGTCACTAAAAAAAATGAAACAATCTTTTAAATACAGGTAGGGAAAGGGGGTAGGAGAAGTGAGAGAACAAGAGATGCAGCAGGATTCACTACACAGAAAGTGTGAATGAACAGAAAGGCAGGTGTTGGGGACTGATGCTGAAGAGCAGATCTTACTGTAGACAAAACTGTGGAGCAAGCATTGCCCTAGTGGATATGTCTGTAATAACTCATTTTTTGTTGTTTTGAACCGAAACACAATGCTAGTGTCCATATCTCACTCAAAATGTGCATTGGCTTCCTTTAAAAGTGAATTGCAATAAACAGAGATTATAGCAGTCTATACGGTTGTACTTACTGAAAGCAGGTATGGGCTTTTTAATGAGTTTGATACCCTCATCTCTCCCAGAATGATAACAGGAAGAATCTTACCATGTTGGGTGGCTCTGGAGCATACAGCCCCACTGGACAGAGTCCAAAGATGGTTGAAAAGGCAAACATTAGACTGGTCATACTCAGTGAGTGCTTGGAAAAATTACCAGTTTGAACTGGTCTGCAACACAGCTGAGAGCCCAGAGCTAGAGGAGGAGTACTGCTCTAGGGGCTTAGAAAAGCTCTGCATTACCCATTTTTGGACTGTCCAGCTTTCCTATCTGTAGGCTTGCAACAGCTGCTGCTTGCATCCTTCTCCACTGACTATCTAGTGAAACAAAAAGATGAGATCCTTTCTGTATGGTACAAAGAATATAAAAGTCTTGTTTTATGTGATAGAAGGTGTTTCCTGAATGCCTTTGCATTTCCCTGTCCTCTGCTGCTCTGTGTGCAGAGCAGCAAACTAAACTGCTTGGCTTTCCAGTTCTTCTTGGAAAGCAGGAAAAGGGCCAGAGTTAAGGATACCAGGAATATGGAGGGAAAAATATCAAAATCTTAGAAGATTATCTGAGCAGCACCAAGTGCAGCTAGCAGGGTGTTGGATGCAGAATAAACAAGTATCTCAGCTGCACTTACCTTCCTGCTGATCCCAAGGCTTTCAGCACATTGGCCTCAGAGGGTGAGTGTTTAGCTAGAAATGTGGATTGCAAGGCAGGAGAAAAAGGAAAATAAAAAAGCAAACAGAAAATTTTTCAGTTCAGATGAAGTCAACAGAGGGCCAATTTCTATAGGTTTTTTTGTTTCCCATATTTCCTGGTTTAATTGGAAATGAGGAAAGCTGCTGTGGGGAGAAATGGGGCCGTGACAATTATGGAAATGTGGCATTAAAGAAGAAAGTTGGTGTGTACTTAAAGGAATAGGGAGTAATAACAAAACGTTGCTTTTCAAGGAGCTCAAAACTGAAGTGTTTGGTTTGAATCACTGTGACAGTCCTAAACACATAGTGTTTATACAGGCAAATGGAAATACATGTGAAATACAGTATCACATATACTTGCAATGTTTCATTGTGTTGTATAAGGGAACTGCATTATAGCTGCTGAAAAAAATCACATTTTTTGCATTTTTTGACTATGTGTATTTTAAAGTAATGATTTTTAATGCAGGTTTTTTTTTCCTGAGCTTTGATTTTAATGGCTGGGTCTTAATGTTGCTGTTTGAAATCCATGAAAATATAATACATTTTGTATATATTTATCTTAATTCAAGCCTATTTACTCGTTTCCTTCATTTCTTTGCATACTTATCCATCTGGCTTTTACTCTAACTTGGTCTGTGATTCATACCCAGGGGAGTGAAAATGTTATGTAAAGAACATTTACATTTAAAAACTATTATTCCCCGTAGTTGCTGTCATGGCATGTAGGCTAAACACAAGGCAGATCTCAGGCATCAGTTAACATCCTCTGATCTCTATCTGTGAAATGGGAACAATAATGCTTATCATCCCAAGGAGGCTGCTAAAATTACCTGGTATTTGTAAATATGAGGGTTGAATCCCTGAACAAAATCTCAAGGCAGTTCTCTGGTGTCTGGGTGGGCCCTACATGGTAGGTCCCAACCTACTGGAAAAGCTTTTTTGCAGAAAGATTTTTTTTTTTGTCAGTGACTATATAGGTTATTTAGAAGTAACAAGTGTTTTCTAAGAAAATAGACATTTAATAATATTTTTTTATCTTCCTCTCATGGTTATTTTATTCTTTACGGTTCCCTATGTAGTCATCTTGAAACCATGCGTCTGTCACTGTGTATGTAAGGTGTGTTTGTTTTTATGGAGGCAGAAAACCAGTGAGCCAGCACAATAACATTTAGCGCAGTATTGAAAATGATTTCTTGTTTCCTTTCCAAAATGTTTTTTCAGTGAAGATGGAAAACATCTGGAATTTGATGACTGCTATTTTATGTTGTAAAGAAAACAAAAAGAAGACAAAGAAAAGGAAAAAAGAATAGGAAAATTTAACTGAAACCTAAAAGGACAGTATATAATTCTTCGTTCAACTGCTTAATATTTTCCATGGAATATTTTGAGGATGAGGAAAATAATTTTCCTGTTACCAGCAACCCCACTACTTCAGGAATAAGCTAGCTGTGAGAGCAGGTATCTTTGCCTTCCAGTTGCGAATTCCATGAAACAACTTAATTTAACCTCAGCTGCTTATTAGTTTGCATTAAAATAAATCTCCACCTCCACACAGCCCATAGCTAAAACCTCGTGCTCTTTAATACTAGCCTATGTTAAAAAAGAAAATAAAACCTCCAGATGTTGGAATGCTGCTACTGCATAAACATCCTCCTCTCACCACTCTTTGTTGGCACCAGAAGTAAAAGCAGAGTGAGGGTGGCATTGCCAGCACAAAGGTGGACAGTCACCAGCTGGGACTGGTCCCAGAAGCTGCCCTGTGTCTGTAGCACATGTTGGGAAACCTCGCCTCCCTTAAGAGAGGAAGATCTTTCCTTGGGCAGACTGCACTCAACTGGGCTTTGGTGGCCTTTGATGCTTATCACTGCATTCAGCATTTCAGGGTGGTGTTTTAGGGTTCACAGAGGCTGTTCACTGTTGCACTGCAAATAAACTGTAATTTTTGAGTTTGGTGCGGGTCGTAAATGGTATTACCCCCCATACACACACTTCAGCCAAAGGAGAGGTGGCATAGGCATGTGGAATAAGGAAGTAAATCGGGATTGTTTTCACATGGGAAGATGGACTAAGAGAGGGAATGCTACAAATATAGGGAATAATGTGTGATATAGAAGGCAATGAACAAAAATTCTGTTAGCGGCTGAGGAACAGATTGGGCACGAGAGTGATAGGTGTGTTGTTGTCTGGGCTGTGTTATGCTGCAAGGACAGGAGCCCTGAAACCTGCTGCTGCATCATTATCCATGGAGAATGGTCACCAGAGAGCCCAGACCTGGCCTCTGAGACACATGGATTTGTCTCTCATCTGCTCTGGACTGTTGTGCGGCTGGGATTTTGTTTTGCTCCAATATCCTAGATGTCAATCCCGCAGAGGCACTGGGGAACAGAAGTGGCTCCCACGCAGCCTGTGGGCAGCCTGCTTCCTCTGCTGTGGCACTGCCCTGCCCTTTGAAGCTGGGTGGGAAGCAAGTGACAGCAATAACCTGCTTCTTGATGGTCTTTGATCTCCTGCTCCAGCTGAAATTAATCCTGGTTGGGGAGGCCCGTGTCAAACTGTCAGCTCTACAAATATTCTTAAAATGGTCTTGGGCAGGCTCTGGTGCAGTGGTGAGTGGCTCTGCATTGCAGCTGAAGCTAGAAACTTGGGGATTTAACCTCTCTGTGAAACAACAGATGAAACTGTAAATGTTAGTTTTATTTTCCCTTCCGGACTGGAAAAAAAGCATGATTTTAATCACTCAGCTCATCACTTCACTAGGCTTCAGGAGGATTCATAATTAATGACTTAGAGCAGGATTTTTTTTCAGTTCATATTTTTCCTTTGAACTGAGCATGTTTTCCTTATTCCAGAGAGCATCATTTACATAATGAACAAATGGCATATTAATCGTTTGATGTGGACCCATGTTGTTTATCAGGTTTCTCAAATTCTTAAACCTGTCTGTCTTGTCATGCTTTTAAAGATATTAATCTTTGGCAGAGAAAAAAATGACGCTTTCTCTGCTGCATCCTGGTACCCCTGTGGAATCACACAACTTACCCCTCATAAAATCCTGGTAGGGATAATGCATTTTAGTTTTCTTATGAGATGAATTAGTAAATCATATCGTGTCTAACTGATATTTCATGGAAGGTTTCCTGTCCCCAGTTATGGCTTGATTACTAGAGGATAATTAATTGCATAATAGTTTCCAGATGAAAAGCAACACCTTTCTGGATGTGAAAGAAAAGGTTAATGTTCATAACAAGAAAATAACGTAGAAATGCTTGCATTAAACTAGGACAAAATTTTGGCTGCAGCCAGAGTTTCTCAGATTTGTTTGAATTTTTGAGTACTGTTTATCATGCTGCACATCCTTCCACAGCATTTCAGGTAAGTAATCTCTTTTTTTACTGTGGTAGGCTAACTTCATATTGTCCTCAGAAATGCTTATTCCCCTCTTTTTGGACAAATGTGTCTGTGCAACAATGGCTTGAGTGACATGTGCCTATCTCAGTGACAGAGATGTATGCTGTAGCTGGCTACTGTGGCAGTAGCCACCTGCCTGTTGTGCTTTGGGAAGGTGAGCCCATCCTCCTTCTGAACAGGAACGAGCACCTTTTGGTGAATGACTTAATCAAATGGTCTTTGCCAACAGTGGCTACTGCTGTGTGTCTTCAGAATAAAGTCTTATCTGCCAGACATTATCCAGTGGCTCAGCTTCTTTCTGTCCTCAGGCACACAGTGATCATATAATCATATTGTCTTTTCCCAGGATTTTCAAGGGACAAAAAATATTTCCAAATTAATTTTTCAAAGAATCATCATAATATAAAAAAAATAACTTGAGAGCTATTTTAATCAAGATGTTACAAGATTCAAGGAGAATATCAGGAGAATTCCTGCAGCCACAGCAAGGTCCAAAGAACTTACTTAACAAATCCTATGGTCATGGATTTCTTTAAAGTCCAGACACCATGAGACAAGTATGTTTCCTAACTGGTCTATTGTGTTCAGTTATTTCAGTGTAGTTCAGCTGACTTCAGTATGTGAAAATGACAATACATTTATTTCTACAATTTTTTTTCTGTACTGCTGTAGTAGAATGCTGTGTTTATTGAAATAGAAGCAAATTTTTGTACAAAACTTACTTTTTTTTTTTTTTTTTTTCCTAGGGAACCTATTATAGACCTGTTTTTAGCGGTGAACGTCATCACACGGATTTTGTTCTATCTGGATTATTGTCACTAAAATATCTTGACTGTTGACATAGTCTTTTGTCTTTTTTGGATAATAAGGTAAACTTTATTATCCAAAACAAGAATTTCCATAGAAAAGTTTCTGGAAAATAAATTAAAAAAACCCACACACAGTCAGAGCTCAAAATTAAGTGTAGATGTTTTTTTTTGGTTTTGTTTTTTTTTTGTTTGTTTTTTTTTTTTTTTTTTCTGAAGGTCTGTGTGAGTTTAGGAAGATTGGAAAATTGGGGAAGGGATGATCTTTTCTGGCTGTTACCTGTTCTTTCACTGGATGGTGTTTCCTAGCAGCTGGAAGGAAAATGCAAGCTATAAAGCCACTTACCCAGTCCCTCATATTTGTAATGCTTTAAACCTGCCAAGTCCTGAAAATCCATCCGTTTAATTTACTCCTTTGTAAAAGCCTTTATTTGTTGGACCTGTGTTTAGCTTCAGTAATAGAGCTTTTGGCAGTCTGAGTCCTATATCTTAAAATTCTTTAAGGCTTTGCTTACTTTGAAATGTGCTGTGCTCTTGGATTTTGTTCAACTTGTTTTGGCTTTGTTTTACGGCAATTTTGATCTTCCTGGAGCTCAAAATATACCTGTGGCATTTGTAGAGGCCTGAGCAAAAGCAAGGACAAAGGAGGTAGTCAGCAACCTCTCTCTCTTTCCTCGTCAGGCACTCCTCTTTTCCAGCAGAGCAAGGGATGCAAGGTGGGGCTGCTGCTCAACAGGAGCTTGCAGGGACTAGCCTCTTTGTTCGCTTTCTGCGGTGCTGTGTCTCAGTCTTGCCTTCCCCAGAGACACCTTGCACTTCCCCTCAGAGCTGACTGGAGCTGCAGAAGATGTGGAAAGTAAGGCTTTTATATGGCAGTGGTTCAAAAATAACAGCTTTTATGGGAATACAGTAATTACTGGCACCTTGCCCATAAATGTTGCCATTGAAAATCTTGTTAAGATCACTTTTTCCACCAAAGTAACTTCTTCCACAATAGGTATGGCAATACAATATATGCATACAATCTTATTAAGACAACCCCACACATTTTTCATAGGTGCCTGAACTCAGCCTTGCTCCTCCTCCTTGCTTCTCTCTTGTAATGGTAAGTCTGACACATGTTAATACATTCTGGTCCTGTTCTGAAAATGTTCACTTCTGGAGTAAATCATCTTCATTGCCTAGCTGAATGCCCAGGCTTGGGGAATTAACACTGAGAGATGCCCACTCACTGTTTATGTTTGCACTGAGTAGAAGAATATGATCCCAAGACAGGTTCAGTTTAAGGAAGATGGATACGTGTCACGTCATTCATCACATGGGTGAAGTCAACAGCATCCTCTTTGATAGGGTGACCCCAGCATTGGGACCGTTTGTTTCAGAATTACCTTGTGGTTTGGGCTCTGCCTCTCTGTCATGTCTTTTCCTTGCTGTTAAAATTGGCCAATAATCCTCTCTTATCAAACCTCACAGGGCATTTGGGAGATTAAGCAAGTATCTGTGTAGAGTTAGAGACTGCATACATAGGTATGCAGGCAGCTCATAGCACTGGATCTCTTGTATAAACTGAGCAAAGGAAGAGAAGCTCTTATTATCAAGGTGAAAGCAAACACTTAAATAAAAAGGCCTCAGGAAAGATGAAGAAGTTAAATACAGCAGAGCCAAATGATACTGGCAAGGCAACGAAGTATGCAGCCAGCCAATCCCTGGGACAGCTTGCATCCATGCTGCCTGCTGCAAGTGGTGGGGACCACCGAGGTAGCTGTAGGTGAAATCACAGGATAAAAACATGAAACACAGTGCTGGACCCAGATGAGCAGGTGGTCTTCCACTGGGGAATTAAAGAGACAGAGATAACCACAGCCAGCCTGAGGGCCTGATTTTGGACTGGGACTGGGAAAGCTTCTAGCCTGGCAAGAAGGGCTGCACTTCTTTCCTGGGCAGAAAGGTCCTGTTTTGGGAGAGGCAGGGATGCTGACAGTAGGAGGGGATGCCCCCTCCCCTGATTCATAGACATCTGAGGGGTGCTTTGAAACATTACATGTGAACTGTTATGGCATGCTTTAGGCTGGCTCACAGGTGTGTGCTGAGCCCTGGTGCCCTTCTTGCCACTGAAAATTTGGCTGGGTAAGGCACAAGTTAACCCCTGAGCCCTTATTAGAGTTAGTTTTAGTATTTCTGAAACACTTAGTATTCAAAGGCCAGAGGCTGGGGTCAAGCTCTTGTCTGGCACACAGAAGATTTGCCTGTAGTGCCTGGAACATCTGAGCATCTGTGACCCAGCATGAATGGCACAAATGTAGCATGACTGGCTGCTATATGCTATGCGCTATGCACATAGACTTGACTTCACATGAGAGGAAATAGCAATTCATGAGGAAATCTGTCAAAACAGCATTCATCATCTTGCTGATGAAGCTAGGTAGATGTGTAATCACTGGTACAAGGACTATGTCTCCATGTCCTGCCCTCAAGAGGCCATGAAGCTGGTTGTTCAAGGCATGGCCACCACTTCTGGGGCCAGCAGGTTCTTTGTCTTGGCTGTTCAACATTCTCATTACTTACTGGCTTCCTGCTCTCCTGCACAGAGCTTACATGGTGCAGAGGGCTTTGTCCCAGACTTCTACGTCAAAAGAGAATTAAATTTCAATCAGACACAGGTTGCATGGTTGAGCCCTTATGTCTACAACAAATTGTACAGTTTAATCTGCTGCTGCTGCAGGCAAGCTATCCTTGTTAAATAGTTTAAATTTAGGTGGTAGAGAGACCTTGAGAGATTATTTTTGGGACTCGTCATGTTTACTGATCTCTGCTAATCATGTTATCTATTAATTCTGTTGTTTAAGAGCACATGCCTAGACTTTGAACTGTGCTGCTCATTTGCCTTTCTGCTAGATGAAGCAAAGGTCCAAGAAAATGAAAAAATTACTCTGTTTCTACTCATTGTCTTTATTAGTGTTTTGAGAGGAAGATCAGCCACTGGCCACCATATTTGAAAAATCATGGCAGTCAGGTGAAGTTCCTGATGACTGGAAATAGGGAAATATAATCCCCATTTTCAAGAAGGGGAAAATGGATGACCTGGGGAATTACAGACCAGTCAGTCTCACCTCTGTGCCTGCAAAATATTGGAGCAGATTTTCCTGGAAGGCATGCTAAGGCACATGAAAAACAAGGTGCTTGGTGACAGCCAGCATGGCTTCACTAAGGGGAAATCCTGCCTGACCAAATAGGTGGTCTTCTATGATGGGGCTATGGAACTGATGGACAGGGGTAGAGCAGTTGATGTCATCTACCTGGATTTGTGCAAAGCGTTCGACACTGTCCCACACAACATCCTTGTCTCTAAATTGGAGAGACATCAGTTTGAAAGATAGATCACCCAGTGGATAAGGAAGTGTCTGGGTGGCCACACGCAAAGAGATAAAACTAACACCAGAGGCAATGGAGGCGCACTGATGAACGGGATGGGTGCCCTGCTGACAGAAGATACAGAGATGGCAGAGTTACTGAATGCCTTCTTTGTCTCTGTCTACTCTGCTGCAGGCAGTCCTGAAGAGCCCTGTACCCCTGAGACCTTAGATGAAGTCAGGTCAACGGAGCGGTTTGCCTTAGTCGATGAGGAATGGGTTAGAGACCAGTTGAGCAATCTGGACATCCATAAATCTGTGGGTCCAGATGGGATGCACCCGCGGGTGCTGAGGGAACTGGCAGAAGTCATTGCTAGACCGCTCTCCATCATCTTTACCAAGTCTTGGGAAACGGGAGAGGTGCCTGAGGACTGGAGGAAAGCAAATGTCACTCCAGTCTTCAAAAAGGGCAAGAAGGAGGACCCGGGTAACTATAGACCGGTCAGCCTCACCTCCATCCCTGGGAAAGTGATGGAACACCTTATCCTTGGTGCCATCTTAAGGCATATCAAGGATAAGAGGGTTATGAGGGGCAGTCAACATGGCTTCACCAAGGGGAAATCATGCTTGACCAATCTCTTAGCCTTTTATGAGGAAATAACACGGTGGATGGATGATGGCAGAGCGGTGGATGTGGTCTACCTTGACTTCAGCAAAGCATTTGACACAGTCTCCCACAGCATCCTCACAGCTAAATTGAGGAAGGGTGGTCTGGGTGATCAGGTAGTGAGGTGGACTGTGAACTGGCTGAAGGAGAGAAGCCAGAGTGGTAGTCTATGGGGCGGAGTCTAGTTGGAGGCCTGTAACTAGTGGAGTGCCTCAAGGGTCAGTACTGGGACCAGTATTATTTAATATATGCATCAATGATTTAGATGAGGGAATTGAGTGTACTATCAGCAAGTTTGCTGATGACACTAAGCTGGGAGGAGTGGCTGACACGCCAGAAGGCTGTGCTGCCATCCAGCGAGACCTGGACAGGCTGGAGGGTTGGGCAGGGAATAACTTGATGAAATATAACAAGGGAAAGTGTAGAGTCCTGCATCTGGGCAGGAACAACCCCAGGTTCCAGTATAGGTTGGGGAACGACCTGTTAGAGAGCAGTGTAGGGGAGAGGGACCTGGGGGTCCTAGTGGACGACAGGATGACCATGAGCCAACACTGTGCCCTTGTGGCCAAGAAGGCCAATGGCATCCTGGGCTGTATTAGAAGGGGGGTGGTTAGTAGGTCGAGAGAGGTCCTCCTTCCCCTCTACTCTGCCCTGGTGAGACCCCATCTGGAATATTGTGTCCAGTTCTGGGCCCCTCAGTTCAAGAAGGACAGGGAGCTGCTGGAGAGAGTCCAGTGCAGGGCAACAAAGATGATTAGGGGAGTGGAGCATCTCCCTTATGAGGAAAGACTGAGGGAGCTGGGTCTCTATAGTTTGGAGAAGAGGAGACTGAGGGGTGACCTTATAAGTGTCTATAAATATATAAAGGGGGAGTGTCACGAGGATGGAGGCAGGCTCTACTCAGTGTCAAACAATGATAGGACAAGGGGTAATGGGTACAAACTGGAACACAAGAGGTTCCACTTAAACTTGAGAAGAAACTTCTTCTCAGTGAGGGTGACGGAACACTGGAACAGGCTGCCCAGGGAGGTTGTGGAGTCTCCTTCCCTGGAGACATTCAAAACCCGCCTGGACACATTCCTGTGTAACATTATCTAGGTGCTCCTGCTCCGGCAGAGGGATTGGACTAGATGATCTTTTGAGGTCCCCTCCAATCTCTAGCATACTGTGATACTGTGAAAGAGTTGTGGTCAATGGCTCAGTGTCCAACTGGAGATCAGTAACGAGTGGTGTCCTTCAGGGATCGGTGTTGGGATTGGTCTTGTTCAACATCTTTACCAGTGACATGGACAGTGGGATTGAGTGCGCACTCAGCAAGTTTGCCGATGACACCAAGCTGTGTGGTTCGGTTGATACGCTGGAGGGAAGGAATGCCATCCAGAGGGACCTTGACGCGCTTGTGAGGTGGGCTGATGCCAACCTCATGAAGTTTAACCATGCCAAGTGCAAGGTCCTACACCTGGGTCGGAGCAATCCCAGGCACAGCTACAGGTAGGGCAGAGAAGAGATCAGAGCAGCCCTGTGGAGAAGGACCTGGGTGTGTTGGTCGATGAGAAAATGAACATGAGCCAGATTCAGTGTGAGCTCACAGCTCAGAAGGCCAATGGTATCCTGGGCTGCATCAAAAGGAGAGTGACCAGCAGGTCGAAGGAGGTGATCCTGCCCCTCTACTATGCTCTCGTGAGACCTCACTTGGAGTATTGTGTGCAGTTCTGGTGTCCTCAACATAAAAAGGACATGGAACAGTTGGAACAAGTCCAGAGAAGGGCCATGAGGATGATCAAGGGACTGGAGCACCTCCCATATGAAGACAGGCTGAGGAAGTTGAGGCTGTTCAGTCTGGAGAAGAGAAGGCTGTGTGGAGACCTCATAGCAGCCTTCCAGTATCTGAAGGGTGGCTACAAGGATGCCAGAGGGCGACTTTTCATCAGGAACTGGAGTAACAGGACAAGGGTAATTGGTTTAAACTAAAATAGGGGAGGTTCAGGTTAGATATAAGGAAGAAGTTCTTTACTGTGAGGGCGGTGAGGCACTGGAATAGGTTGCCCAAAGGAGTGGTGAATGCTCCATCCCTGGTAGTGTTCAAGACCAGGTTGGACAGAGCCTTGGGTGACATGGTTTAGTGTGAGGCATCCCTGTCCATCGCAGTGGGGTTGGAACTGGATGATCTTAGAGTCCTTTCCAATCCAAACCATTCTGTGATTCTATGATTCTTTGATCAGATCTGCTTAGTTAGGCTGCAACTTGGCTGACCTTTTCTTTGCTCTGAGTTTACAAACAGGAGGAGGAAGTTTGCTTTTTGCAGGTGTGCAGTTTGCTGGGTGCACTTGCACATGTCAGCATTTTGAGCTCCTCTCACCACTGCTGCTCAGAAGTACCATACTACTGAGTGGAAGATGCAGTGCTCAACCCACAGTAGTTTGGAGCTTAACTCTCCTTGTGCTTTTTGTCCCCTGGTATAACCCCCATATCTGAAAGGGCTTCTTGCTGAAGCAGCACAGTGTTTTGGGTTTTGTTTAAGCTTTTTGATCTAACAGGGAACCCAGGCAGCCAAAAGTGATGGACTATGCTGGAAAGCAGGTGAAGATGTCATACACATATTACCAGGTGCAATTTGCTTTCAGCTGCTGCTGGGGAGCCCAGTGTTTCTGCTAAGGATTTGGATGTTATAAACTGTCACTGTGGTGGAAAGAGTGTTCCTCTTTAACCTTGCTGGTCTGGAAGAGAACATTACATGTTAGGGCAATGCAAGTGAGGTTGATGAGAGTACAGCACTCAGTTAATAACAAGGATCTACTTATGAACTGACAGTCCATCACAGGATAGATATGCAAGTGTTGCAGTTAGCCGGCTGCTGCTGCAAGCTCATGTGACATGGCTTGTCCTGAGATGGTCCTTGGAAAAATCCACCATACAGTATTACATACTCACATACTATCTAGGAAATTAACTCACTATACTGTCTCTGCTTAAGCTTCCTAGTTAAATGTAAATATGAAATTCCAAGTTAGACTATCTCAGCCCTACTGACCAAATATCATTCTGGTTTACTGCAGAAACAAACCACCTTGGAGAATGGCAGTAAAACTGCCTCAAACTCCTCTGTAGAGGCCTTTATTCCACTTTTACTGTCAACAGCACAGTGACAGCAAAAATACACAGGGGGAAAGGGAAGAGAAGGACAGAGTCTATGAGGAGGAAAGGCTCTCACATGTTTTTTTTAAATGTATGGGAAATATCTCTGTGCATGCATTCTCTTGCCAGCTCTTCTCTGAGTTGTTTGGTGGGCTGTTGACACAAGACAATCTGATTTTTAGACATGAAGCCCAACTACTTACAGGGATGTGCAGCTAGAGCACTGAGACAGAAGTATCTCTCTGAATCTGAGCATAATGTGAAGCAGCAGCAGCAGCCAAAGAAACTCAAGAAAATATTGGTCAGCATTAGAAGGGTGATGAGAACAAGGGAAAAAGCATCATTTGACTTGATGTGTACACATCTTAAGTGCTGTGTGAAATCCCAGTCTCCACACCACAAGAAAGACTTAAAAGGAGGCAGCATAAGATCAATAACTTGTAAGGAGATAATAAAATGCTGGATATTAAAAACACTCTTCAGCTTGGAGAAGAGGAAGGAGGAGGGAGGACTATGCTGGAAGTCTGATACAACCTAATCTACAACCCTAATGTAGAACTAAATCCCCCGGTACTGGGACTAGGGGCATTCACTGAAATTGGTAGATCAGTTTAAATTGAGTAAAATCACTCCATTGCGTTGATGGTGTACTTCTGAATTTGATATTATGGGAGACTCTAGAAGCAGACGGTATCTGCATATTCAAATGCAGATTAGACATTTTCATGGGTAATAGGTCTGGAAACATTAAAAAAAAACCCTTAAGAGTCTAAGGGACACAAAAAACTGCATGTATCCTCTAGCAACCCTAACACAGCACCTGATGGTGCTAGAGGAAGGTGCAAGAGAATAAAGCAAGGAGATCTTCAAGGTCTGCACCCATGACTGATGTCCCTTATGCTGCTAGAGGCAGAGCATCAGGCTGGACGTACCCATGATTTGACCTCTCAGTTTGTACCCGTCTGTTTAGCTGGCTGTCTCTATCTCAAGACAACAACTGCAACAAGCAATGGGCAATAAGGGACAAAGTATTAGGACCTCATACAGGTGTCAAACTGGCTCCAAAGAAGCTTTCCCGTTTGAAAGGAACTGGTTGCCACTAAGTGCTGTGAAAGCTCGAACAATGTTTAGCTCAGGTGACAGGCAGGGGAAGGAAGAGATCCCTGACTAGTGCAATGGCTGGACTTCTTACGGATGTCTATATTAAAAGGCAGATATTTGAGTTAGGTTACTTTAAACTTCTCCTTGTGTGCAAGGAAGATAAATTGAATTTAAGTAGGTTCTAGGTTTACTAAAGGAAGGTAAATGAAATGTAAAACAATGCCTCTTCTCTTAGAGGGAAAAAAAAAAGTGTCACAAGGACTAGGCTACTGTATAATGTATTTATACATTAGTTTCTATTAGAAATCTTCAGAATATTCCTTTTTTAAAAAAAAAAAACAAAACCACACCATATTTTTCTTTAAATAGAAAACATTTGCTTCTATTGCTCAGAGTCACTTGATGCTTTCATTTTTTAATCAAAATGTTTATGTTTTCAAAGAAATTATTTTTCCTCTTATGAGAGCCTGTGTTTTGTGTTGCAAATTGTGTGGAAAGCTTTGGCAGAAGTTTTTGTTGCTGACTGTCCAGGTCATGCCCTGGATTGAAGTGGCTGTTTGCCTCTGATGTGCCAAAGCTGAGGACATCTGCCACTGGGACGGATCTGCTGTGTCACCTGGAAGCCACATGGGGAGCTTTGTAGTGCTGCACACCCACAACAGCAATGCCCTTCCTGCTGCCACTGGCTTGGGGCTGAGGGATGATGTGCTGAAAGGACTCCATGTGTGCATGTGCACCCCCTGCCTGCACCCTTAAATGCAGTACTTTAATGAAGTAATTTTCATGTGAAAATTTTCAATTTTTTACAATTCATTGTAAATGAAATTAAATAGGGGAAAATTCAAGTAAAACGAAGCACAAAATCACAGAAATGCCCCAGAACACTTGACAGCTTTGCTTATTCTGTAATCTACTGTGACTGCTTAGGTGACCCAAGAGCTCATCTGTGAAGAAGGAGGTAATGGATTTGACGTGAATGCCCCTCTTTTTGGGGAATGACTGAGTAGGAAAAGCAAACAGCTGTTCCATCTGTGGCCACAGCATCACCTGAAAAACTTTTCCTGTCAAAAACTGGATTGAATGGAAACAGTTTGATTTGTCAACAGAAAGTGGTATTTTTGTTGGTTTTTTTTTTTTTGGTTGGATTTATTTTTTTTCATTAACCTAATTTGAACTCATTACTATATTATATTCATCTGTTGTACCAGTCAAGGGCAGACTAAACCTATGTTAGAAGATGTGTCAAGGGCTTGTGAGTAATTGACCTCAGCTTCCAGGTAGGACAGCCTTGCCTTTTGACATGAACAGGAGTACTAACTTTCCCTCTAATCACAAGCTGCCCCTTCAATTTAACAGATGTAGACTGATAGGCTATTTCAGCAAAACTCTTTGTTAAAAGAAATAGTCTCCTGATTCTTTGTATAATTTTTTTTTCTCTTCATTCTGATGAGACTAGGAGAGGCTCCCTTCCAGTTTCTACATTTGCACATCTTTGTAGGAGCTTCTGCAGCTCCTCTCTTCCTGTAGCAGCCCCTGTAATATCATATCAGCACTTCAAAAACCCCCAGACCCTGCAACCTTGGGCAGAGTATGTTTGTTGGAGCAGAAAATCTACCAAATTCTTTCAGCATTGTCTCATTTCTGTCTGTTTTTAAACCTATTTAATCAGAATTGCTTTTTCTATCCTCATGACACTGTAGAACAAGAGTTGGCTAGGTGGTACAACCTCTGTCTATCTAGGCATCCATCCATGCCTCAAACCAATTTGTGGCTTCTTGTCTTCTCTCCAGGACCACTAGCAGCTCTAATGAGGACAACACCTCTGTTGCTGCTGTAAAAAACCAAGAGCAGCAATATAAATAAAAAGCTACAGTGGAGCTGTGGACCTGTGTCTGACTTAATTTGATGTCTGCTTTAATGTAGCCAATATAACACTGATTTCATGTCTTTCTTCCTGTCATGTTTTTTTGGTGCCTAAAGTGTGTGTGGTTTTGTTTTGAACTTCTTCCTTGGTGTAGCTCCTGAGTGCAACAGCTATGGAAATGAACACAAACTCCTCCCTCACAGGTTCAGTACCATTCAATGGTGCTTGAAGTAACCCAAAACACACACAGCCAAGTATGAAGTGCTAAGCTTCTGATCTTTATTTTTTTTTTAAACACAGCTAGTCATCCTTTTAGCCTAATTATTTGTAAACATAAAAGTGGCTTGGTTTCTTCTGTGTCAATCAAAGGTGTCGTGATTTACCCATCCTTATTAAGGAAAATCAGTGTAATTTGACTTCATTAAAATATAGCCTGCTAGTCTTGCTGTTACTGAGGTTGTAACAGGTAACTGGGAGAGATACAGCTCCATCAACACAGGCAGTTTGCATTTCCCAGGTTTGAAACCATGGTGTCATTGACCAATGTTATCAGATTCCCTGTAATACTGGAAGGATGCTGCTGTCACAGCGATACCAAGAGTCACAGAGAAACTGCCCTGTTCTTCCAGTGGCACAGACCTCTGGAGTAGTTGTGGTCACTATTTAGCTTTGCCAGACTTACATGGTCAAGTGTTGATTTGCTAAGGCAAAGCTTTGCTGCCCTGAATGGAGGCCACTGGCTGCTGAGGATCATTTCAAGCTCTTTTCCTCTTCTGCCTTCACAGACAGTGCTCTCCATAATCTCTGACACTGCGCTTCCTTTGGTTTCATCAGTTCCAATAGTAGGCCGTAGAATACAGAGTTGAAATTATCTTTGGCAAAACCAATAAGTATTTGCACAAACACGTAGCTGTTTCATTTACAGGATCAATGTGCCATTACTAATGTGAAAACCTCTGATGTTATATGTCTTGTAGTTAGCACTCTGCTTCTCTAAACAATCTTTGTGGCTGGCTCACCTTTTTCATCTGTGGCTGAATATTCATTGAGATCATCCCTGGGTTGTCAAAATGTGTAAATCTGATTCCTAAAAGCATAAGGGTTTTTTTGTTTGTTTCAGGACAGCAGAGTCAAAAACAAGATGTGTGTCAAAAATATTTCTGTAGAGTAACTATTGAATTTTTGAGTCTGTCCTTAAGGCATTGGATGTCACCATGAGAAGCTCCCTGGGCCACTGTTTAACATGAAAGCTGTTCTGTGTGCACTGTGCCCATGAATATATATTTTTGGCCTGTACTGAATCTTACAACTTTGTCAAAAACTTGTCTGTGAAGAGGATTGGCTCTATCAGTATGTAAATAAAGAGCAGATACGCAGAAATATGGTAACTTTGGAGGTCATGTGGGTGCAGAGAAGAGCAGTATTGCCCTGCTTCTTCCTTAAGCCCTAACACAAACACAACTAGGAGAACTGAAACTCTTTAGATATGGTGTGGAAAGTGCTTGAGTGACTGTTGTGTGCGTAATCTTTAGATGGATGCCATGTAGAACAGATGATGACTTGAGAAAATTAAAACTGAGTTTTGCATTCGCATAGAAACGCAAATACTTGTCTTTTGTTTTCTTGGAGGAGGGACACAGTGTCTATTTTCAAGGGAAAGGAAAGCTCAGTTTTTAACACTCTGGCTGAAGAATTGTGAGCCCTATTAACTTTTCAAAGATAAATTATGTCCTTTGAGTGTCATGGCACAGTGTAATTTCCTACTGAGGCACACTGATTTCAATCATTGTTATTAGAAAGTATTGTTTTTTTTTTTTTTCTGGTATCATTTACCACAGTGACTGGTATTACAGAAAATAGTTAAACACATAAGATAACCTTAGCTTTGGTAGATGGATTTCTGGTTTCTTGAAGAATTATTTGTTTATTTGTTTGTTTTGTTTTTTCTTTTTTAATTGACTTTTCATCAAATTGTATTCAAAACTTTGATAGTAAGAAATACAGTAGCAAGAATTGGTTTCCATTATATCATAAGAATATTTCTCATTCTTAAAGTTGTTTTTTTTTTGCAGCTATCTCCTCTACCTTGTTCTCTACAGCTTATTCTAAGAATATCTGGTCCATTTTAACATCAAATTCGCTTTCCTCTTGTTAAAGAAAAAATTTGTATATATATGCATGGTTTGTAAAAAAGTGTAAGCCTGTTTTGGTTTTGGATTTTGATTAATTCTAATATAGTCTTCTGAAAATAATCAATCTTCAAAAGTTTTGAAAACTCCATCCATCTTAACAGCTATGTCTTGTCTCCTTCGTTGATTATGCACACTCTTTCTTTTCTCTTCAAATAAATCCATAAATGGCTAAATTCTCCAGGCACTCCTTTCTATTCTTTCTGACTGTGAGTCCCTGAGCAAACAAAATTTCTCACGGATGGTTTGTAAGAAAACGGAGGACAAGGGACAGAAAGGGAGAGTTTGTCAGATTTTATATCTGAGGTATTGGTGACATATCACTACAGCTGGAAAAGCAATTCGCCAGAGAAACAGAAGTGAAAGTGTCTGCAGAGAAAGTGCGCCTTGGCTATAAAGGTACTGAAAGCTCTGCAGTAGACTGAGGCCAATATATACTCTGCCTGCACAGTTCGGCAGTGGGTGGCAGAGCGCTGGGCTATTGTGGCAGCTGGGACCGCTGCAGGCAGGGTGACCAGACATGAAACATCCCAGACATCCCTAATCCAAACAAGAATAAGTTCAGATTATTTTAGCTATTAAAATAGATTCTTACCCTTGGCTCTCGTGAGACCCCATTTGCAGTAGTACATTCAGCTCTGGAACCCATAATATAAGAAGGACTTGGACATGCTGGAGCAAGTCCAGATGAGGCCACAAAGATACTCAGAGGGCTGAAGTACCTCTCTTATGAAGACAGGCAGAGAGAGTTGGGCTTGCTCCGCCTGGAGAACAAAAGGCTCCGGGGAGACCATATAAACAATCTTCCAATACCTGAAAGGGCCTACAAGAAATCTGGAGATTTTTACCAGGGCATGTAATGATAGGACAAGGAAAAATGGCTTTAAACTGACAGAGGGGAGATTTAGAATAGACATTTTTTTTAAAGACTACTGTGTGTCTCTAGAAATTCAGAAGAAAAGGTCTTGTCTAAACCAGTTTTAATTTACAAAATCTTTTGGATTCTGAGAATAGATTTTTTCTTTATTTCCTCTTCTCTACTAAACAAAAATGACCAAAAAGTGAGAACAAAAATATTTAAAGGCTATTTTCATCTGAAGTCTGGAGGTTAGTGTAGAGAGAAGGAAGAGAAAATGTGTATGGAAAGTGTAGAGGGTGAGGAAAGGGAAAATAATTTTCTTGTCTCTTTTTCTTTTCCTGTTTTCCCCACTGCAGGATGGGAGATAAGAGTAGTTATCTGTGAGTAATTTTTTTTTAAGTGGTTATCCATGTTTTTTTCCATTATTATTATTTTTTTTTTTTTCCCAGTGAAGACAAATGAAGAATTGATCTGGCCACTGGAAGTACTGCAGCAAATTTCACTTCCTCCATATTTTCAAATGATGCTGTAGAAGGAGATGCTATACATGACTGTTAGACTATACGGTGTACAAAGGCTTCCACTAAATGGAAAAAGTCTTGCTGCCTTTGACTTTCATGGAAACGTTGATGTCAGTAGACAAATGAGTGGAATTGGCTGAAGCATCTGTTCTAGAAGTCATGGGCCCAAAGTGAGAAAGAAGGTTGTGGTTTTACAGAAGTTTAGGGAGTTCCAGTAGCTCAATATTTGTTTATACTAACCTGTGCATTTCAGAGTGCCTGGCAGCCAGATGGTATCTGAAACAGGACTACACACAGAACTGCATTGCTGTTATCAAGTGTGTATAATGCGCTGTTTGTTGGTGTGGGAACAGGGGTTATACCTAACCTGGTAAGGCGTTCAGGCAACAAAGTTATCCTTCCAGATGTCTTGGAGCAGATATGCATTGGCAAGAGTGAGTTTGCGCCAATTTAGCAACTTGCACCATGCAGCTACAACAGTTTTGAACTGTGATTACAGATGGTGATCTATACAGTGATCAGAGATGCCAACAAGGGGCTTCCACATGTGGCTGTGGCGGTAGCTGGAGCTGCTGATAGAGAGGTACTGAGCGGGGTGAGTGCTGTTTGTGGTCTGGATGCCAGAGACTTGTATAGCCTGTCCCACTGGGGTTTCTTGGATGAGAAAAAAGGCTGCTCAAGTAAGGCCCATCTGGTGCATACCCATGCGGGCAGAGCACAGGCTGCCCTGGGAGATCAGCCCTTGTCTGCACAGAAACAGCTTGCAGAGATTGCATGTACTATCCATGCAGGGAAAGGGAGTGTTAAAGCACATCAAACTGCTTTGTTTGGGGATAGGCAGAGGAGTGGCCGGTATAAGGTTTTGTCTCCTGAAATACTACAGGTAAAATGAGTTTTAAGTTGAATCTACTCTTGTCTCATGAAGGAATTGCATATGTATAAAGGTGTTTTCAGATCCCTATCTGGCTTATTGGATCACCAAAAAATTTGTCTGGAGTTGTGCATTATACAAGATAGCTGTTTTGCATAGGAATTGTATCTCACAGGAATGCATCAGTTCCAGAGCTCTTATTGAAGATTTTGCTGAAATAGTGCAAGTGATTATGGTCTCAAATCTAGTATGTCTTACTCTGTATACATAATAAACACACTGTAATCTTCTATTATTATTTTCTGTTTGTGCCATGAACCTCTTAGCACAGTTTGGATGTAATATGTCTGTGGTTCTAGGAACAGGTGATGCACCTGGATAGCTATAATAAAATCCACTGAAAAACTGTGTTATGGTTCTACCTGATTTTGTAGCTGGTATCAAAATGAACACACAATGAATCTAAATATTTCCCTAGAAGAGACTCCCTTCCCTTGAAGAGACTTGCACTGGGCCAAGCCACAAATCCCAGTTGCATCCCAGCTTGCTAGCAGGTTTCTGTTTGTAATTTTAGTAAAGAAGGTACTCCTGCTTCCACAGAATCATAGAATAGTTAGGTTTGGAAAGGACTTCAAGATCATCTAGTTCCAACTCCCCTGCCATGGGCAGGGACACCTCACACTAAACCATGTGGGAAAGATGTTTTCCTCAAGAACTGTGTGCTAAGTCCAAATATTGATTTCCAGAAGTATTTGTGCAAACAAGATCCTTTTCTTGATTGAATGTTTTTGAAAAGAGGCAATAAAAAATGTAGCCTGTATGGCAAATCTAAATTTAGGATTGAATTTTTGTGAACTTGCTTGCATTCACTTTTTTTTTTATTATTTTCACAGATCAATTAACCTCAGTGGAGTTGCTTTGCATTTCAATAAAATGAGAATCATAACTTGTTGATGTCTTTTTTTTGCTTAGTAGTCCACTCAATTTACACGTGTAAATTTCTGTGAAGAAAATATAAAAATCGTACATGATTTTTCTTTTTCTCTTGTGTTTCCTGTGTGTGTTTTTTTATTACTATTATTTTTATTTTTATTTTTATTCTATTTCAAAGGAAACAGGAAGATGTATTCAGGTAATAAAGGAGTAGAAAACTGCCTTAAAATTTATTGACAGCAAGAGAGGATGTCTGAAGAATACGTGTTAGAAAATTATTATTTTTTTCTTTTGTTCTAAATAGACTGTTCTGGATAAATCAGGACAAGAATCTTGAAAATCCTAGCTTTACTCGTCTTTAATTTACCAGTGTAAAACATTCCTTATAGTTATGAAAAAGTCATGCATTTCTAAGTAATTGCTGATCTAGTATATGCTGGAAGTCTGAAGGAGTACTAAAATTAGGAAAAGCCAAGTGTACTGTCCAATGAAACTTATAAGTCTATTTGTTTGTCATCCCTTGCAAGAAAAAAAAAAGGGAGCTTAATGATAAAGAGATTAAATAATAGGGAATGTATTTAATGGAATTTATCATGATTTTGGAAGAAATTAATTGTGTCAAAACACCCTAATTTGACTCTGTTTCATTAAAATGCATAAAAATACAATGATAACCTTATTACTGCATAATATTCTGATTTTAAACCAGCACAGTAGGATATAAGAAAAGCAAGTACTACATGGATTAAAAGTTAGACCAAAAAGGAAACCTAACCAAATGGAAGTATTTCTAGCATGTTCCATACCCTAGATTATTAACAAGCTTTACACTATTCTGTGTTTTCATCAATGATCTAGATGCAAATATTCTCAAGCTATAATTAGCAGTGATTTTATGTTATGAAGATTGGCAGAGTTTTAATCAATGATGATTACTTTTAATCAATGATGACTCTTTTACAAGGGCATGTAGGGATAGAACAAGGGGGAATGGCTTTACACCGAAAGAGGGTGAGTTTAGATTAGATATTAGGAAGCAGTTCTTTGCTTTGTATTTGCCTGTATGTTGCATGCTTTTTTTTTTTCATGAAAAAGAGCATTAGAATAAATGAAGAAGGTGAGAATGAAGAATTTTAAACTTATTTTCAGTTTCAGAGTAACCAGATGCGTAATTTTACATGCAAGTGTAATTATATGCTGTAACTGAATGAGTAAACCCAGTTTCACAGAACCAATGTATCCTGATTTTTCTGTTGTCTAGTAGCAGTCTCAACTAAAGTTCTACCTTGTTCCACAAGTTTTGTTGCAGATGCCAGAAACAGGAGGTGAAGTATTGATAGCATTAAACTGCTAGGAGAAGAAATAGGAAAATTTAATTCCTTTAAACCAATACTGTTCATTTTAATTGGAGGTAAGCTTCAGCTAGAAAAGTTATACTTTAGGCAGACCCATGTTTTTGGGTTCAATAAAGGTAATTGAATGAAATTTCATGGTTAGTGTCTTAAAACAGAGCAGCCTAGATCCTTGAGTGTGGTTTAGTGGACTTCTATTCTATAAATCCAGAAACTGGAAGGAAAAACATGGGTAGCACAATTGCATCTCATTTTAAGCTTCAGTAATGTGTTGTGGACAACAGGCACACATGTGCTACCTTGGCTTTCTTTCAAATACTATGAGTAAATATTTGACTATACAAGGCTCATGTAGGTACCAACCTGAAATTCCTATTCCATCAGTCCACACGTAAAAAGCTAATCTGCAACTGATTGTTAGCCAAATTGGAATGAAGGAATGTAAAAGAACTCCTGAAAAAGAACAGACTTGAACATCTTCCTTGCTGCCTTATATTGAAGGGCAAACAGAGATGACACTGCCTTGGGGAATTTTTCCTTTAATCTTGCCAACAGGAAGCTTCTTCCTCATGTGCTCCTTCATTGCTGCCATGCTTCAGAGGCTGCTCTGTGTGCTGAGGCTGTGTCATGGTTCCTGTGCCCATTGTGCCAGCTGCCCAGGGGCAGATCACGGGCCCTGGGATCAGTGAGGAGGCAAAGACTTTGCAAAATACCTCAGAGCTGATAGGACGAAGGCAGTCACCAGTAATGCCCTCCCTTTGCTGTGTGTTCACGTTATCCCAGGACCTGTCTTCCCCTGGCTGCTTTGTCTAGGAGCCTGGTAAACTGCCTTGGAGAGCCAGAATAAATTATGAACAGGCCACGGTGTGTTGCAGAGTTAATGCTGAGGTGGTGTTACCTGCCTGGCCAGGAAATGCAGAGGGTTAGTGTGAAGTCAGGCATAAGAAGACCTGTAGAAGGAGAGTCTGAGAAGTGTGAGATACTTACTTCCACTGGTTGCTAGAAGAAGCCAGTACTTGAGGCCAAGCTTATTAAACCTGCTGTAAGAGATGAAATGCAATGACAGGGTATATTACCTTGAGCTTGGTGCGGTGACAACATGGTTACAATACTGTTTTCAGGCTTGGAGCTTGGGCAAAGCTAGCCTGCATCTGCCACAGTCTGTGTTATAAATATTTCCAATTCAAACCTAAGCAGAGATGCATGGGCTTGTCCATTTTCATGATGAGAAACCAACAGTCGGGCACTGCTCAGAACGCACCACTTCCCTTGTCCCAGGTCAGCATGTCCATGGGAACATGCTTTAAACCAAAACTTTATGGATAAAGGGGCTTATGTCTCAAATGACTGTGAGCTTGGGCAACACTATAGCAAAATAAGCTGTACGAAATCTTGGAAGTATTCTTTAATCAGGGATTGCTCAAGTCTGTAGTCTAACAATGTATTGCCCATCTCTGTGTTGCTCTGTGTGACCTGTGTGCTGCAAAGATGGTCACCCACATTAAAGATTACCCTTCTGGGTAAAATCTGAAGCCCTATCCTGCAGAAAATGTTCGGTAAGTGGATTCTTACATGCTCCCAGAAGCACTGTAAGATCTGCAGGTTTTTGGGAAAGTTCCAAAAGTGAATGCAGAGATCATGTTTTATGTCAGGATTGACAGCTGAAATCACACAACAGAAGAACTCGGTTCCTTGGTGGTTTTCTCTCATTTCACAGACAGATAATTTAGTGGCAGAATGTCTGGAACAGCATAGTGAAACCTGTTCTGCCTGTCAGTTGAGCTGCTGTGTTAGTCTCTGATTGGTATATATCAGAGAATATAATAGCAGCCACTCCTATGCAAAATTAGCTCTGTTTGTGTGTTGCCTACCGGAGTAGCATAGTATTTAAGCACAAGAACATAACATATTGTGAGGAACAAGAATTTCTATGGTCTGGTTCTGCATCTTCTCGTTTGACATCTGATTTCAGTGTTCTCACGCTGTTACAAATAAGATCAGGTCTCTATTGTAGAATCTATTTGAAATGATGCAGGTTGTTTTTATATTTGTGCTCTTTGGTAAGCTTTGTCTTTAGATGTGGGCTCCATTGTAGAAATGAGGCTGTGCCTGCACATGCTTTTTTACAAGTAGGATAACTTTGTAATACTGGAAGTCTTAAAATAGCTGAGCAACATGATATCCTCACACATTCTTTTCTAAAGCTGATGCATCTGTGGTGGGATCACACATTACTTGGATATGATTTATTAGAAAAGCAGGAAAATTTTCTCTGGAAGTAATCCTTTTTACCCCCCCAAAAAATGCAGCTCTGAAAAATCAAGAGGTTCCATAGGAAAAAGTCAGTTTTGTGAAAATATCCCCACTTCACCTGGTTTTCTTTTCTCCATTAAAAACATTAAGCTGGGAATTCCTACCTCCATTTGTCCTGGGTAGACAATGATGAGGGTAGCCAGATGTCTCAGATCTGGGCAGGTCTCCATAGCTGGTACCTAGCAATATACCACTCGACCCATGTTGCCAAATGGTGCAAGCTGCCCCCCTTCCTTTTCATACTAAGGCAGTTTACGCCAACTTTATGGCATGAAAACTTTCTTCATCAAATGTCTTAAGGAAAATGACAATATTTTGGTTCTCGTTTATGAGGAGACATGTTATTTCCCAGAGAGCTGTCTGTAAGAGAGTCAACTGGACAGCTGTAACAGGTATGTCCATTCTCCTAGAGGACCATGGCTGTTGTAAATACTGATTCTTAGCAGTAAAGTGTCTGTGTTCTCATTCTAAAACATTCATGTAAATCCTTGCTTGAAAAATAATGTTTTGGTTTGGGTTTAAGATTTTTTTGATAAACAGAGATTATCTTTTCTCACGCTACTCCTGCTGCATGTGAAGCATAACTCAGTTTATGACCACATGTGGATGATTTCAGACTACAAGGATATTTTAGTAATGACATATGAAAGTATTCAATGATTTACTCTTTCACAGGCATTGAGTAACTGACTCAAAATTCAGTTACTGCTTGTAATGAGCAGTGGAAACAGAGCAATTAAGGATAAATGAGATCTGGCTACTAGCAGCAGCTACCTTTGACTGAAGCTGCATGATGCTCTGTGTTTGTATATGGCAAAAAGGGCTGCTCTCTCTGATAATGTCATCTGGGAACACGTGTCCTCAGAACCTGCTGTGAACATGGTGCTTAGTTGTACTTTAAATTAGTAGTTTTTTTAAACTTGCCAGAAAAAACTGTTAGACAAGTGTCTTAAAAAGGGGGGTGGGTGGGGTGGGTGGGGTGTGAAATAATAAAAAATGTCACAGTTTCATGGCTATATCTACACAGCAGAACCCACATAAATGATGAAGCTCCTCTTTCTTCTGTGCTTTTGGGTAGCAAAATAATTGCAGTCAGCGTGAGGGGAAGAGCATTTGCTTTCAGCCTAACATTTCTGGAAGACACTTTGGACACATAACAGTAGTACAGTGTTAGAGCAATCTTAGCTCCTGCACCAGAGACTAGACCATAGGTTTGTGAAAAGGTTTTGATGGGCATGACACCATGTGCTCCCTCATACTCCCTTTGAAGAATCAGCTGTAGAGAGAATTGCACTGATTTTGTACCATCATCTGAGAATACTGTGAGGCCTTTTGTCATGCTTCGGAGTCAGAAGTTGCCAGGAATTTTTTAAGATCAAATGAAACATCAATGTCCTTCTTCCCTAACAGTTGCATAATGTTGGCATCACACATGAGGAATATGATTTGCCTCCAGTTTACTATGTCTTTTGCTGGACAAGGTTCTAAGCAGTTAAAAATCCTTCATGAAAGAACAATTTATCTGGTAAGGAGTGTGTGGTCAGCATGCCAGTGTGAACTATTTGCTTGCATTGACTGCAATGAAGACAAATAACAAGGGATGTTATCTATCAAAGCAAAGACATAAGCCTGAAATGGAAATTTTATTTACTTGAGAGGGATGAGGGAGTTAAAATATTCTCAAGCAAAATGTGTGGCACAACACTGAAAGACACTACTGGTCAAAGTCAGTATAGGTTATGGAAAACAGGATAGAGAATGTAGCAACTGAGAAGAACATAACTTATTTTTATCTAAGGGTCCGATGGGCAGAGTTTAAAATAAGATTTCCTTCTCTTTGGAATTTTATAGGATCTTTAAAGAGGAACTGGAGACTGAGGTGCAAAAAGGATTGGGTTTGTCTGAGAACAAGAAACACCTGGGCCAAAGGAATGTTTTTTTAGAGGACTATTTGAAGGTGAATAGAAAAGGATTCTGAGAAGTCATTAGCATCCTGAGTACCATAAACCTGGGGTGGAGGTTTATGGCAGGCTTTGTTTATCTTTGATGCAGCCAAAGGAAATATGCCTTACAGATTATTTTTAAGCACTTCTTATGTAAAACAAAACACAAACAGCAATATTAAGAGGATTAGGAGCTAGGTAATAATATTCATTCATCCTTAGTGTTCATTTTGTGCTTCTGCAGAAATAATAAATGAATAAAAATTCCTTTTGTGCTCTCCACTCACTGAAGTGCAAGAACTTGCCAGGTTACTTTCCTTTTGAGGAACAGCTGAGGGCATGAAGTTGGGCTGTGTCTTTGGTTTGACCCATTCTTACTACTTTGTTTTCCGAGAAACAGCATTTGCCTGCACTATTTGCTGCAAAGTGTATTTGCAGGAAAATTCACAGCACACTTGCTGTTCAAAGACAAGATTATTAGTTAAAGGCTAGTGAAACTACTTGCTTACTTTATTTTGTGATGTGAGATGGTGACATAAACATGATATCATGTCAACATGACATCAATACTGATACTATCACAAGCAACTACTTCCAGCTCCAGCTTTTCCCCCAGCATGTGCCTGGCTCAGGTACAGGATTCACACACCTACATGGCTGCTTGTCCTGACCTCAAGCAGTGCACCATGTGTCCTTGCAGGGTGGCCCTTGGTGGCAGTGCTCACACCCTGCACACACAAAGCAGTGTTGGCCTGCGTGTTTTCATTACCACAAATGCTCCCCAGTGGGTTTTTCAAAGTCCTTTGCTGGCTGGTTGATACAGATACCAGAGCTATTTCAGCAACCACTGCAGGCAGGGAGGACACAGCTGAGCGGTTTCCAGGGCTTGTGAGCCTCCTGGCCGTGGGAAGGGTGTGAGCTCTGGCTGCTGTCTCCTCTATCACAGTGTGTTATTGCAAAGGTTTGAAATTGGTGTCATAACAAATGTTGAGGCTTGGGAAAAAGTTTTGAGGTCGACCTGAAAGGAGGGATAATGCCCTTTTCCCAAGACTGTCTCTTTCCCACAGGTGTCTGTAGATAACTTTATGATGTTGAAGCTGATAAGATAATTAAGCTGCTAAAGGCAGACAGCATTTGAGGATAAATCTGGCAGCTGCTCTGTGAAGTGGCTTTGATTGAAAGCTGTGCCCTGGTTGGGTTAGCTGTACAAACCATGCTCCAGAGCCAACAAAAACCACCTTTCTGGCACAGAGAAAAGTGTCAGACTGATTCACAGGATCACAGGTAGGTTGTGGCCTGAGAATAGCTTTATTAAGCAAAGCTGTTGAAGCACGAGCTTGTCTCTTAGGAAAATCAATTGCTCAGATTAAGGTTATACAGTGCAGATATATCTCTCCTAGAGGGCAGGTCTCTCAGCAGCCCCACAGGCAAGTGGCTGGGGAACCCTGTAAGTTTGCTGGCAGCTGTGCACTGGGACTTCTTTGCAATCCTATTGCTAATCACTATTTAAAACACTAGAGTCGCATAAATAGATGTTTTCCATTGGCAAAAAAATTCTCCCAGAAGTTCAAAGTTGTTTATCCATTGTTATTGAACTTAAAAAAAGTGCTCCTAATAAGGGATAACCAAAACCCCAGAACTGAGTCAGCACTCCTTAAGGAACAAGCAAATAATTTTAATTCTTTAAATGTTCTCCACTTCTAATTGGTTCTTCCAACCTGAAACGCAGTCTCAATGAGAAGAAAAACCCATAACATTTCATTTTCTGAGCAAACTTTCAGGTAGCCTAATTGAAGATGATGGTAACTCTGGGTATGTTTAGGAGTTGAAATTTAAAATTAAGTCTGGCTGTAGAAGGTCAGATTTCACATTGTTGTCTTTTAAGTCTGGCAGCCAGATGGGACCTGAATATGTTGAACTGGAACATAACTGCCTAATATAGAATCATAGAATGGTTAGGGTTGGAAAGGACCTGAAGTACATCTAGTTCCACCCCCCCGCCATGGGCAGGGATACCTCATGCTAAACCATGTCACCCAAGGCTCTGTCCAACCTGGCCTTGAACACTGCCAGGGATGGAGCAGTCACAACTTCCTTGCGCAACCAATTCCAGTGCCTCACCACCCTAACAGGAAAGAATTTCCTTCTTATATCCAGTCTAAACTTCCCCTGTTTAAGTTTTAACCCATTACCCCTCGTCCTGTCACTACAGTCCCTAATGAAGAGTCCCTCCCCGGCATCCCTACAGCCTCCCTTCAGATACTGGAAGGCTGCTATGAGGTCTCCACGCAGCCTTCTCTTCTCCAGACTGAACAGCTCCAACTTTCTCAGCCTGTCTTCATACGAGAGGTGCTCCAGTCCCCTGATCATCCTCGTGGCCCTCCTCTGGACTTGTTCCAAAAGTTCCATGTACTTTTTATGTTGAGGACACCAGAACTGAACACAATACTCCAGGTGAGGTCTCACAAGAGCAGAGTAGAGGGGCAGGATCACCTCCTTCGACCTGCTGGTCACGCTCCTTTTGATGCAGCCCAGGATTCGGTTGGCTTTCTGAGCTGCGAGCTCACACTGAAGCTGACTCATGTTCAGTTTCTCATCAGCCAATACCCGCAAGTCCTCCGCCGCAGGGCTGCTCTGAATCTCTTCTCTGCCCAACCTGTAGCTGTGCCTGGGATTGCTCCAACACAGGTGTAGGACCTTGCACTTGTCATGATTAAACCTCATGAGGCTGGCATCAGCCCACCTCACAAGCGTGTCAAGGTCCCTCTGGATGGCATTCCTTCCCTCCAGCGTATCAACCAAACCACACAGCTTGGTGCCATTGGCAAACTTGCTGAGGGCGCACTCAATCCCACTGTCCATGTCAGGGACGAAGATGTTAAACAAGACCGGTCCCAACACCGATCCCTGAGGGACACCACTCGTTACTGGTCTCCAGTTGGACACTGAGCCATTGACCACAACTCTTCGCGTGTGGCCATCCAGACAATTCCTTGTCCACTGGGTGGTCCATCTTTCAAACTGATGTGTCCAATTTAGAGACAAGGATGTCCTGTGGGACAGTGTCAAATGCTTTGCACAAGTCCAGGTAGATGACATCAACTGCTCTACCCCTGTCCATCAGTTCTGTAACCTCATCAGGGAAGGCCACCAAATTGGTCAGGCAGGATTTCCCCTTAGTGAAGCCATGCTGGCTGTCACCAAGCACCTTGTTGATTTTCATGTGCCTTAGCATGCCTTCCAGGAGAACCTGCTCCAAGATTTTGGCAGGCACAGAGGTGAGACTGACTGGTCTGTAATTCCCCGGGTCATCCGTTTTCCCCTTCTTGAAATTGGGGGTTATATTTCCCTTTTTCCAGTCATCGGGAACTTCACCTGACTGCCATGATTTTTCAAATATGATGGGCAATGGCTTAGCAACTTCATTAGCTAGCTCCTTCAGGACCCATGGATGGATTTCATCAGGTCCTATGGACTAATATAACTTGTTAATCAGCAGCGTATCTCTGTCTTAAGGTTTTTTTAGATGCTGGCTTTAGATTGATGGTAAGAGTTTATGGCTCAATATACAAGCATGGCTAAATCTTAGGAACTGATATTCTTGAAACTGTGGCATATTCCCCTAGACAGCTGCCCTGCAACTGATTTTCAAGGAGGCATCTTAGTTTGTGGATTAGTTTGAATCGCAAATCTAGCCTCTGATTTAAATGAAACAGTTGTTGTTATTTTGTTGAACTGGAAAAAAAGAAAAAATATCATTATCTTAGGACTTAAAAAAAAATTAAATTAATTATTCAGTGTTCATTTCTAAATTAAATTCTTTTGGGAATGAAAATTCAAAGCATATTTTCATATTTCTCTTCCCTTCTCTCCAGGCTTCTTCAGCTGAAAAAAGATAAATTATGTCTGCAAATAGTTATAGTTGTACCCAAGTATGCACTTTTTTTCTTTTTTTTTTAATATTCAACTGAAAATTCTGCTTCTTTAACTCTTTGAAAAAAAATCAGCACTGCAGTGTAATGCAGAACAGGTTGTGGGACATTATTCTGTGTACTTTTGTGGAATAAATTATTTCCCTGATAGTCAAAGATAATTTTTCAGATCTATATGGGTCTGATAAAACTGGAATTATATATCCTTGACTTTTGTTGGTTCAAAGTATGATTCAATAAAAAGGAGATTGTAGCAAACTGTCGGGGGGGCACAGCAGACCATGGCTGGTCTCTGTGGGTAGCAGTGGGTATGTTGCAGTGACAAACTTGGACTCTGCTCCTTTTCTGCTTGTTTTCGGGCAGACCAGCTTCCTTTGACCTCTGGAGCTGGAAGAGAGATACAGGAAGGAAGAGCTTTCTCATGGTAAGTGCAGGAGCCTATGCTGCTCATTCCCCCCATGGATCAAAACAGGAAGCATTTGCTGGCAGCATCCCCTTGTCTCTCTGCATCACTCTTTCCCCTGCCCAATGCTTCCGAAGGTGTGTTCTCACCTGACCTCCTCCCTCCAGGTTGTCATGCGATTAACACAAACTCGCTATCCCATCATTCTTGTGATCATGATTTACACATAGATCCAAGAACTGTGAAATGGGTAGAGCGGAGGGAATTAGTATAAAAGTGTGATCCCACTGGGATTTGATTTTTCCTCATTTGTCTCCTCAGTCACTTCTTTTCCTCAGTGGGTCAGAATTGAGCTTGATTTGACCAACCTAGTATTTGAATCTCCAGCATTTTACCTCTCCAAAATTGTTCACGGTTTGATCTATCATTGCCTTTGTGATTACAAGAAGAACTGTACTCTGGATGGGACTGCAGGAGCACTGAACACGTAACCCAGCCTACCTGCCTGCTGCAGGGCTCTGATAGCACACATTGCTGCCCTCCCCAGACTTACTGAGAGTGCACTGCATCCCACTGTCCGGGGCACTGGGGAAGATGTTAATAGCAACAGATCAAGCATACATCACTCCTAACTGGTTGCCAACTGGACTGTGAATTGCTGACCCTCATCTTTGATTCTGAACACACCTCCGGTTTCCCAGCCTACCCTTTCCTTATTTTCAGTTTGGATGCAAGAATACTGCATGTCAAAAGCCTTGCAAAAGTCAGTGTATACTTCACTGTTTCTAACTTTGACATTTGTTCTTTTATATATATTTTATATTTTTAAAAACACCTATATATTTAAAAATGCAAGCAAAACTTATTTGAAAAAAAAAGCTCAAAAAATAAAAGCTTCAACAAAATTTAACTTTCCTGCAAGATATTTTATAGTACTCTTGCTTTTAATTGTCAGACATGTCCATTCAAATTCTGAGATAATAACATCTCTCCATAGTGGCTACTTTTACAGCTGCAGTGCCTGCTGTTACTAAGCAAGTGATAAAATTATTATTATTGCTATCAGAGTGTAGTCTAGAGACAGCCAGCAAAGGTGAGGCCCCAGAGTAAAGTGCAGGATTACTGAGACTTGCTGTTATTTGTTGTTAATGATGTTGAGCTGCAGGAGGAAAGACAAAATGTGAAATAGTATTTTAAACAAAAAACGCAGTAGGCATAAGAAAATTAAATCAAGACAAAACAAGAAAAAGATAAGTATTGATTATAGAGTGTTATGAATGAGCTTCTGCTCAACAAAATATCAGATGATCTATAAATATTACATTCAACTTCATACAACTGGAAGGGCAAATTTCTCAGGAGGGCTTGAGGTAGAGAGCCTGGAGATGATGATGAAAAAACCTTCAGTCTCTTGGTATTCCTGTGCCAGCTTCTGTTATACCAGCTTTTCTTGGGTCATTTCTAGCTCCAGCTGGGGCCTTTAGAGGTAGGAAATATTCCTTGTACTATCACTTCTTGGACAGTAGCTGAGGCTTCAGCTCAGCAAAGCACATGCCTGACTTGAAGGCTGTGTTTCTGATCTGTGAGGCACACGAGCACTGGCTGTGAAGTGCCTCTGACCTGAGGTTGCCTTATTCCTGCTATCAGTACATGTGTGTTGCCCTGGTGGAGGCGCAAATCCTAAATCTCTGTTTGGATTGTGGTGAGAGAAAATTCTGAGCAAAGGAAATTTTTCCTGGCACTGGGCAAGAGGAGCCACAGGGGGCCCCCCTTTGCTCCCCATCCTCTGTGCTGGCACAACCAGACAAGGCAGCCTCAGCTTGAGGGTAACACTGTTATGATATCAAAACATGAATGAATACCTGTTGTTTATCTTGCTAACATATTTTTAAGCCTCAGCCACAGTCAGCACTCCATAATGTGGGTTTTAATCTGCTTTGTTTGTGCTCTCACAGACAGGTGAAGGAGGCCCTCTCCAAGCAATGTTGACCACTTTGGTCTCTTCCACAGAGCAGTTACATTTTGGCTTTGCTTCTTTTCGTTTTTTTTTTTAAGTCATTCTTGTTTTTGCATTGTTTTTTAGTTTGTGTTGTACATTGCTTGGTGTACAGCCTTCCCCTAATACATTCCCCTATTTCTGCCTCCCTCCTCTCGATTGTACTGTCAATACAAAGCCATATAAATTGAATTGTTAGTCAAAATGTTTCTTTCCAGCTTTTGGTAAAGCAGAAGATAACCCAAGGAGTCTTCTGAGGTTTATAAATATGGTAAAGCTATTTTTCATAGTGTGCTCAGCATGCTATTTCCACACATGGTTGCACACATTTTCTGCTTCATCATACAACTGCTTAAGAACATTATTTAAGTACCTCAAATAAAAACAGAGGGCATTTCTGAAAGGCTGAAATAGGATCATACCAACTGTAATAGGTCAGTGTTGGTTTGCTTGAAGAGGGGAATGTTTGAGCAGTTATTAGGGCTATTCTTAGTGCTAGTTCTTACTGTAGCTCACGGTAAGTCAGGTACGGCTGGGTGAGCACCAGGAGCAAGTTCCAGCAGGTAACACAGAAATAGGTGTTCACTGTGAGTGTTTCCAGCAGCAATGTGTTTTCTTTTTTACTTTATAGCAAAAGAAACAGGGATGAGTGGCAGCTTTCATTAAACTATTTCCTGGCATCATGCAGGATAAGCTTATATGGAAACAGACATGTTTGTCTAGTCTCTGGCTAAGAAAGCTTGACATCTATCCCTACACGACGATTGCTCCAGCAGGCTTTCCTATGCTTTTGCAGCCAAATATGTTACTGCACACAGTACAGGGCTGTAAATATATTGTGGTGGTGGTGGTGTTTTTCTGGTTCTCTTTTCTTTTTATTTTCCCCTTATTTTACTGTCTGCACTAGAATAGATTTGTATGGTGGAAACAAAGATGACCATTCATGAGCAGCTGAAAAAAGGTGATCTGCAGCAGGCTTTTACACAGGATGAGAGTCAGATTGCTCATGGACCTCTGTGACACTTGCTTAACAATGTACTTAAAATTAACCCACTGACTTTAGTTGCTACTGTTCTTGTGTCCCTCCTGACTATGAGAAAAGTTTGCAAAAAACTACTCCATAATTCCACTCCTCTGTCTTAGTTTTGAGACAAGTTTCACAGGAAATGGTGGCCCGACTACTGTCTGATGTAGGGGTTTCAGAAGGTCAGCAGTAAAGCAAGGAGGAGGATGTCAGAGGCAGGCCTGAAGACAATTGTGAGACTTTGCTTGTGTACCGGAGTCGGTGGGAGGCAGCACTGTCGGGTGCCAGCTTGACAGGGTGGACTGCGTGCTGAGTGCTTGAGGTTGGACTAGCCATCAGTGCTCAGCATTTTTCACTAAAATACAGTGGTTTTTAGTGGAAGTATGTCCATCAGAAGTAGTTCTGAATGAGTTAAAGTGCTTTCTGTTTTTTTTAATCCAGGTTATCGAGCACTTTTATATGCAGGAAGGAAAGATTTAGAGGCTGTTGTTATTGAGTTATCCTGCAATACGTACTGGTAGCTGGGTGCTCCAGTTTCAGCCAGGACACTCCAAGAGTTTGAGGGTTTGTGGGATGCCTATGCTCTTTTTTAATCCTAAGCAACCTTCCCTCTTCATCCATTAATGTTATTTGAGGCAGCTGTATCACAGACAGGGACCATTTTATCAGCTGTAAGGACTATGTGTATATTCCACAGAATCAACTAGGTTGCAAAAGATCTTTAAGATCATTAAGTCCAACCACTAAGGGCCTCACATATATGGTTTTGAACGCTTCCAGGGATGGTGACTCCACAACTGCCCTGGGTGCCTGAACACCCTCTCTGGGGAAGGGATTGTTATAATATCCAATCTAAACCTCCCCTGGCACAGCTTGAGGCCGTTACCTCTTGTCCTAGTGCTTGTTTCTGGGGAGAAGAGACCGACCCCACCTCACTACAAACTCCTTTCGGTTAGTTGTGAAAGATGATAAGGTCCCCCCATGAGCCTCTACTTCTCCAGACTAACTTCCCCCCGGCTCCTCAGATGTTCCCCATCACACTTGTGCTCCAGACCCTTCACCAACTCCGTTGCCCTTCTCTGGACTCGCTCCAGCACCTCAATGTCTCTCTTGCAGTGAAGGGCCCAGAAATGAGCACAAGATTTGAGGTGCAACCACACCAGTGCCCAGTACAGGGGGATGATCACTGCCCTGGCCCTGCTGGCCACACTATTGCTGATACAGGCCAGGATGCTGTTGGCCTTCTTGGCTGCCTGGGCACAAGCTGGATCATGTTCAGCTCCGTCAGTCAGCACCCCCAGGTCTCTTTCTGCTGTGCACCTTTCCAGCCACTTTGCCCAAAGACTGGGGCCCAAAAGCAGGACATGGAACTTCGTCTTATTGAGCCTCATACCACTGGCCATAGCCCATCGATCCAGCCTGTCCAGATCCCTCTGCATAGCCTCCCTACCCTTCAGCAGAAAAACACTCCCACCCAACTTGGTGTTTGCAAATATACTGAAGGTGCCCTCAATCCCCGCATCCAGATCAACAATGAAGATATAAACAACAGTGGCCCTAACACTGAGCCCTGAGGGACATCACTAGTGTCCACCATATATATACACAACCCCTCTCTTCTGTATGCTCAGGGTTTTAAGGATCCTGCATCCCCAAAGTGCTTCGGGGGTTACTATAATGGGAAATGAATGATGGCTAAATGCAGGCACATGCATCAGGGTTATGCTGAACAGCTCTATGTTACACAGCCCAGGCAGTGGTGCCATACGTATGGGTCAGTCTGGTGTGCATGATTATGGGCTGCCTCATGCCTGGTTGTTCCCTCTGCATGTAATGCATTATTCCCCAACAACTAACACCCCAAGATGTCACATGTTCTGAAAACTCTGATTTTTTTTTTTTTTTTTATGAAAACCTGTGTTCTATAATGTTGACAAAGGATTTAAACATAAACTGCAGGAAATGGCAGACTGGCAGCTGCATCAACATCTGCTGTCCCTCTGAAGCTGAAGCCCTCCACTCAAAGTTTCATTCTTCAAGGTGGGGATATGCCTTGCGTAGTAGCTGTGGTACCAGGGCATGGAATCAAAATGTGACAAGTGAGCATATGATATATGCAGGATTTCCTTTTTCTTTTACCTTGTTGTTTGTTCCTTTGTTTGCTCGTGTGTTGTTTTCTGTTTTTTTTTTTTTTTTTTTAAAGATATAATATACAGGGTAGTATGTTTGTATTTCCATTTATGAAAAAAAACCCTATCTTGCTGGCCAATGTGAGTGTGTGCGAGAGATGGAATCAGCGTAGCTTTTGTCTGTTTTGTTGGTGACACATTTTATTATTTTTGACATATGTTAGGTCAACCTAGAGACTTGTGTTAGTTTAGGCAGCTCATCTGAAGCTACCTGTGGACTGTGGTGCTCTAAGTAGCCCAGGGCCTTTGCTGCCTCCCTGCTTAATAGAAGAAGACCCCCCCCTTATCAGTTTTACCCTGAAGGAGATCTTCACAGCCTTTTCGTGGTGACCATGTCCTTTTCTCAGCCATCAAGGAGCTCAGACTTGCATGAGCAGCTCATTGCCCATCCCTGCAGGCAGCTGTGCCTGGTGATGTGCTTGGCAGGCCCTCCCCTGTCCTGGGGTTTGCTCACTGACTTTTGCCCGCTGTGTTTGGCATGCTCTGCACTCCATTTCTCATGCCCAAAAGCAAGTACAGATTTTCAAGCACAATGCACAGGTGGTGTTTCTGCAGCTTGGTCTCTCTTTGCTCAAAGAGCTTTATCTCCCGAGAGGGTGGACAGAAACTGCTGCAGCACAGCACAGAGCAAGACATGAGCCTCTAGAGGTCACTGACACTCTAGGGCTGCCTGTGGGGAGACAGGGCTGCTCTGGACCAGGTGTATACAGCAAACTGAGCCTAATAACACCAAAGAGCAGAGCAGATTTTGTGCCCTAGATCTGCTGCAGAGACGGGAGTGAAATGAGAGGCTTGTCCAGAGGTGATGCCTGAGGCCCACAGGGGCACTGTACCTCTCCTTGGCTAACAGCTGAGGCTGCAGACAAGCATAGCGTTGAGGAATGGAGCTTTAATTCATCTGGTAGCACAAAATTGACATGGAAAGTGCTGCAGCTGTAGGCCCTGGGCATGGAGCCGGTGTCCTGAGGAGTGGAGAGAGGCAGAGGGATCCTCCTGACCGCAGTGGCCTGTGAGTACCATTGCAAAGGTGCTAGGTTTGCAGTGCAGCCATTTTCCCTACTTCACCTACTGTGTGGTGATGTGGGGTGCTGCAGCTATATATAAAACAGTGCCTGAATTCCTAAAATCACAAATGGTTCAGAAGAGGGAAAAATGGATTCGTTTGTGGACCACCTTCTTGCACCACCCTATAAGAAACTCCAAAGGGCTGGAAGAAACGAACAACCTACTGATGCCAGCCCCCTGTGTGTGAAACTAGCCCATATCGGTATTAACAGAGAACAGTGAAGAAGAGTGTAGTCAGGCAGGGAGCTATGCCCATGGTTGGAGGAGGTAGCTGTGGCAAAAGGGGTGTTTGGGCTCGGTAGGATCTGGGGTCCCAGTTGCCTGCTATGGTGTGACTACATGCTTAGCATGGCCACTGGAACGTGCTGCAGGAACTGCAGGTCTCCCTGTAAAAGAAAAGCTGGTGGGGTTACAGGGATGTCAGCCAAAGCATGCCTTGTGGTAGTGCATAAGGACTGTCCCCTTTGTAGTTTATCGCTGTAAGAAAATTTTATCTTCTAATGTGTTTCCCCTTGAAGTCACCAAGTCAGACAAGCAAATAAAGCTCCCTAGTTCACAGCTGTGAATGTGTAAATGTTATTGAAAAGCCAGGACGTGGCTGGGGGATAATGCCGGTGGGGGACTGTCCGTCTCCTCTGACCTGGGCGTAGCTGCCTGGCTTTCTCAGCATTGTTTCTCCTGCACTTTGAGCTGGGGGAGAGGAACTCCCAGCCTGCAGCTCCCACTGCCCGCGGCCCCCTGTCCGCCCCTCCTTCCTCACCCACCCTCTGCATGAGACTGGCTGCCTTCAGTCACAAAATCTGCTGGGCTTTGCACAAACGTCTTCTAATGTAAATATCAGCGAGGACTACAGAAAGCCTCTCTGTTGGTGCCGGTCCTTCTGAGCCGTGCTTTCAAAGTGCTGACTGTGCTGGTTCTTATCATAAGTCAGTCTCAGCAATCAACTTTCTTTTGATCACTTGGATGTGTGCTATTTCTTGTTTTTAGTATACTTTTAATGTAGTGATGAATGTAGTGACCAAATACACCACCATAAGATTTTTAATTTAAAGGATGAGATAGTTAAGCAGATGTTATCATGCTTCACCATACAATAGAATAGTTTTAAATCACAGTTTTGATGGAGGAGAATAGTAATGACAAATATTATTTTTAAATAGGAAATTTATGTGCGTTTAGGAACATGTGAAAATTGACATACAGATTTTGAGTACAATATACTGATATAGTTTTCTGTGCTGTTTCACATAAACAGCTGTTTGAGTGATTGGTGAAGATTTTTTCCCATATAGGTGTGGTACCTGGATGCCGCTGCACCTGAATGTGTAGCTAATTAGATACAGGACAGTCCTGCACCTTGTTTGTAAGGACTTGTGCTCCTGACAGCCCCACGTTGTCATCAGTCTCTGCTATTCAGTCTCAACAAATAAGGGAGTTTTTCCCTCCTTAGCAGACAGATTCTCAGCGGTACTCATTCCCTGAGGTTTTGTGTCCTGGACTTCGTCCTTCTTGACAGCACTGCTTGTCACAGAATGTTGCTGTACCACCACGGGAGCTTTCTGTTCCTTGCAAAATTAGACCCATCATGAGTGAAATATAGGGGAACTGGATTTCTAAATGAAATCTGAGCTTTTGTTGCAGTATGAAGTTTAGCTCTTGCTATTAATGATTTGCATTTTACAAACTCTTGGAGGACCAGAGTGTATCCCATTTCTCGCACCAGTCGGGAATGTCTGTGGTTTGTTCTGTTGAGCAACATTGCATTTCTGGTGTTAGCCCTCATGAGTCACAAGACATTTTTTTTTGCCTCAACCACAAATATTTAAAAAAATCAACTCTCATTTTATGAAGTGAGATCACAACCTTCATGAGGTGTATGTGCAGACTGCATTTTGAAGATAGTATGTGACAGAAGTGTTGCTGTAAAGTTTTTGATGAAGGCACAACCAGAATGCCCAGCTTTTCATGCTGTTAGTGGTAGTGCAAGGACAGCACTTCTTTACCTGGTACCTACCCCAAATGGGGCTCTTGGATACATTTGCTTGGTGACGTTTTTGATATGTACATTAGTATTTTTGTTATTTGATGAAGACTAGACATAGTTCAGACTCACATAATTAATAACTAAGGGTTATTTATACAGAGTACCTCCATTGCTTCTCTTTAGAGAGCATTTGGGTGAAGCTGGGCAGACATAACTATGGCAGTAGCACCTGTGCAGCATCTTCCTCATAAACATGTAATTTGTAGCTGCTGTAAGATTTCTAATTCCATCCTCAGAAAATTGCCTCTTTTGCTGTGGATAGCCATACACACATACATGCAAAATATGATTTTGTAGCATACTTGATGGTGGCAACTCACAAAAGTTTTCTTAAACCATGGTAAATGCAGTGTAACTTAAGACCATAAGGATTTATGTGTCAATCAATTGGAAGAGCAGACAGCCCAGTGTCCTGTTACAAGCAGTGGCGTGCAGTAAGTACTTAAAGAGAAGGATAAGGAACAGGGAATGTAGCAAGTGATTAAACTCACCTCCACTAACTGATGGTTTAAGAATTTCCTGTGCTAAAGTTTGTATCCGGACCATTGTGTGTAATAGCTACCAGTGGGTTTCTCCTCCACAAATTTCCCCCCCCCCCCTTTTTTTTTTTCAATTCCTTTAATGCTGTGGCCTCCACGACTTCCTGTGGTAATGAATTCCACACCTCAAATAAGAAGTTATGTGGAAAAAGGCATTTCCTTCTGTTTAAGCCTGATCATTTCTTTGGTGGCCTCCTTATTTTTGTATTGTGAGAAGATATGAAAAATCGTTGTCTACAGACATTTTTCATGGTGTTTATTATTTTGTAGTCTACTACCAAATTCTGTTCATAGTTTGATTTTATAGTATTTGGTTTTCATTTGCCTCTTTTACTGAGCTTTGCCAAGTAGACCTCTTGAAGAAACCTGACTAACTTTCTTTAATTAGAATGGCAAGCTAGAAAGGCCAAATGAAAAAAAAAAAAGCCCATTTAATTTAGTCTCTCTTTTTACACAAGTTCTTCAAAAACCTACCATCATCCTGCACTTTTTCATCTCTCCCTTTTTAAGTTCTACATATGTGGTAGGTTGATTTCAGCTACCTGCAGTCCAGAAAACACATCTGTATCATGTTTTTTTTACAGAAGTGTAGTAACATTATTTGCTTTGTCCTATATTGCTTTCATAAAATGTCTTTTATTTGTTGATAATCATTGAGCTCTGATGTTTTTTGTGTACTAGCTTTCCTGCATATTTTTGGCTAACGTAGTCTTTGATTATGTGTCTACTTAAGGTTAATTTTTACCCTCATATATTATTTTGCAGTTATTAGGATTTCACCTGATACTTTCTTCAGGTCTCTCTGCTGTTCTCTGTTTGCTGTTCTTCAGCACATCTCCACAGTCAGTTTTAGGCTTGATAAACCCATTTCATATCAATTTGATTACTTCAAACAATTCAGGTCAAGAAGGGTGAAAGACCTCTTTACTGGTTTGCTGAGTGTATGTGGGAAGTGGTAGCAAACATGATTTAATCACTTTTTACCTTTTCTTAATATAGATTATTCCTTCAGTTGTAGATTTACATGGAGACTGTAAAGTCTGTGCTTAAACAGATCAAGTATCTGAAACTTCTCTGAACTGTTCAACCAGGTCTTATTACCAGCTAATGCTTGAATGAGGCAGAGAAGCAATCTGAATGCAACTTTCCCATTACCAGGCAATCTCAGTTGAGACAGGGAATTCTTTTCTTGGAGTGGCAAAAATCTTGCAATCCTGAAGCTTCTCACTGAAGGAGACAAGCATCCAGCTCTGCCCAGCTCTGGCTATGAGAACCTGAAGGTTTGATGGGAAAAAGGATGTTCCTACTTGTCTTTCCTCTGAATTCTGTAAAACTTAACACTTTTCATATCCTAACCACTGCATTTGGTTCCAAAGTAATTTTGTTAAAAGCCACTGTTCCCAAATTCAGCCCATCATCCCTTCTTGCTCTTTTGGGTGATTTTTCGTATCACAACCCGTTTGTTTCTGCAGGCAGTGATTCCAAACAGGTGCCTTTCTGTGCCACTGTCTGTCCAGAACAAAGGACCAGGGCCTGGTTTTACAGGAAGATCTCCAATGAGGAAAGCAAAGGTAGAAATGAGGTCTTTTAAGGCTCACCTGGGCACTTAAGTACCTTCAGTTTATATTACTGTAGAAATACATACATATCCTGTACAAAAGCATATGTTCTCTTTAAAACAACATTGTTTTATGATCTGCTTATTAGCTCCCTATAGAAGGTATACACTTCTGGTGTTCCGGAACTGTATTTGTAGCCATCCTTTGTGTGAAAAGGGTTGTTCTCCATAACTGGGTTAGACTGTGCATCATGAGAAATTGATGTATGTGTATCTGGCCAACCGAATAGGAGCTGCAATATAGCATGATGACTCTGGCTTTTTTATTTGGTTGTTTACAGGTAGCTTTTACAACCTATCATTACGTTTGTGGTTGACTTTTTGAGAGGATGGGGTTTAATTTACTTCCCTTTATACATGTGAATGAGATGGTAAGGTGAGCACGTTGTTTTCTGTAAAACATTACCATACCCTGGAACGGGAAGAAGTAGTTCTGTCAATATTAATGCACCTATCTTTCCTCTACAGAGGCCTGCATGCCTAATATGTTGGTGAATCCGGTAAGAGAGAAGCACTGGCTTCTCTTCCAGCATATAAGAGAAGTGACTCTGAACTGTCTGTCATGTTGAGACAGCATGTGCTGTTAGAAGTTACTATATTTCAGTATTAAAAGCAGTATAAAAAGTACAGCAGCCTGACTGAAGGTGTTTTTCAAGATCTTTTTCCCTTCTAGTGAATAATATTTATGTTGCTTTAGTTGAGCAGATTCTTAGAGATCATTATGTTCAAAGTAATTACTAGCAGTTTAACTCTTGTACTAGCATTGCTTTCAGACTAATTATTTTTTTTTTTTACCATAATAGATGATAAGCAAGTTCACTTATATATAAAAATGGATGATCAAAATCCTTCAAATCATTTTTCTGCTCCCCTGCAAATGTTAAATACTGGGAATATCAAGGACTATAAGCTGAAGAACACAAAATCAGACAAACACTGGACTGAGAAATTCAGGACACAGGCCTCTTTTTTAAGGGAATGATTAAAATCATTTAGAGCTTGGTGAACGTAATTAAAAAAGGATATTTTTTGCAAAAGATATTTTAATGAAGACAGAGTGGTAGACACTGCATGACTTTCAGGTAGACAGGTTTTCTAGGTGGCCTGTCCAGTACATGCATAATTTGCTTTCCTTTACTACCTGCTAGAGAAACCTTTTGCTCACTCCTCCTATGATGTTAAGTGTATCAGCACTACTGGAAATACCAGTTGTTAAGAACAACAAAAGAAAACAGAGCCAAAGGACTTAATACACTAGTTGTTTGCAAAATGTTCCTGATGCCAATTTCTTTATTTTCTCTGTGAGTGGAGGCTTTTTGTTAAATCCATAGAAATTTTTCTGTTTCCATAAAATAGAATCGTAGAATCATAGAATAGTTGAGGTTGGAAAGGACCTTAAGATCATCAAGTTCCAACTCCCCTGCCATGGGCAGGGACACCTCACACTAAACCATGTCACCCAAGGCTCTGTCCAACCTGGCCTTGAACACTGCCAGGGATGGAGCATTCACAGCCTCCCTGGGCAATCCATTCCAGTGCCTCACCACCCTAACAGGAAAGAATTTCTTCCTTATATCCAGTCTAAACTTCTCCTGTTTAAGTTTTAACCCATTACCCCTTGTCCTATCACTACAGTCCCTACATCTGTCCCCAGTGAAGCCGGCTCAAGTTTATTTTCTCATCAACCAACACCCCCAAGTCCTTCTCTGCAGGGCTGCTCTGAATCTCTTCTTTGCCCAACCTGTAGCTGTGCCTGGGATTGCTCCACCCCAGCTGTAGGACCTTGCACTTGTCATGGTTAAACTTCATGAGGTTGGCATTGGCCATCTCTCTGGAGGTCCCTCTGGATGGCATTCCTTCCCTCCAGGGTATCAACCGAACCACACAGCTTGGTGTCATTGGCAAACTTGCTGAGGGCGCACTCAATCCCACTGCCCATGTCACTGACAAAGATGTTAAACAAGACCAATCCCAACACGGATCACGGAGGGACACCACTCATTACTGGTCCCCAGTTGAACATTGAGCCATTGACCACAACTCTTTGAGTGCAGTTCTTTATCCACTGAGTGGTCCATCCATCAAATTGATGTCTCTCCAATTTAGAGACAAGGATGTCGTGTGGAACAGTGTTGAACGTTTTGCACAAATCCAGGTAGATGACACCAACTGCTCTACCCCTGTCCATCAGTTCCATAGCCCCATCAGAGAAGGCCACCAAATTGGTCAGGCAGGATTTCCCCTTAGTGAAGCCATGCTGGCTGTCACCAAGCACCTTGTTGTTTTTCATGTGCCTTAGCATGCCTTCCAGTAGAACCTGCTCCAAGATTTTGCCAGGCATACAGGTGAGAAATGTAGGTACTTCATCTGAACTGAAACTCCTTTGTGGTTGCAGAGTGTGGATGGCAGAACTCTGAAATGCCTTTCAACTAATCTCCCCAGAGTTGTGTTTATGGGATAACGCAACTGTCTCAGTTTTAGAATTACACTTCCAGCACAGCTGTCATGTGGGAAATCACTTGCTAGAAATATACTTATGGGAATGGCCTAGAGATAGTTCACCAGTGTTTCTATTGTCTGAGGTACCCTTTCTGCTAGCTGTGGGTCTGCTGAAGAAAAAGATGGTATGTGAAGAAAAGAGATATGGGAAGAAAAATCCTTTGTAGTTATGGTAATAGGGGCCTTGCCAGCTCCAGAGGGAAGCTTGTTTGTGTAATTAGAAAAGCCTGTAAAAATATGATGGCAAGTGAAAGGACTTCAATGGGAGGGATGAAGCAACTGTTTTTACTAGCTTATATCTGAAGAGGTGGATTTGTATGACACTGGTGAGACATCTTGTCCTCTTTATAGCTTTTCTCAAGCCTGAAAATTTGTGCCTTCAAACACTTTATGTGTGCTCCTTGGGCTCTCTGAATGTGACAATATAATAATGTTATTGATGAGAACTCTGCAGAGTCACAACTTTAAGCAGTCAATTTTGATTAGTATAAAACCCCAGAAATCATTGCTTAGGCTTATTCCTGCTTCTCAGACTCTCAGTGGCAATGGTCAGTGCCAGAGTCTTTCATCTTAAAGGCCTTTTCAAACCTTGTTGATTCTATGATTCTGTGAAAGCATAAAAGAAACAGAGCCCACGAGAAGATTTAGGATCACTTGCCTTCCTTCTTCCAACAGTAAACTTAAATGTGGAAATTTTTTTCAGAAGGTATAAAAGTAATAGTATTTAAAAAAAATAAGGTTTAAGGTTGTAGTGTTTAGGTTGCTGAGCAAAGCCTTCAAAGTTAAGATATGGCAAGACAGTGCTTGTCTCTGAAATTGTGCTTCCACCCCTCATTTTTCAGTACATAGAAGAGGTAGAGGACCTTTAAAAGACCAGCCACAAGACATAAAACTAATGGCACAGGGAATTAAAGCTCCAGTGCAAGATGATGACCTATAATGGGTATGCTTGAAACATGGCTCATTTTAACGAAATTTCATGTCATGTATTTGAGATTAGTAAAATGACTTCAGGCTCTTGGAATTTATCAACACCAGGTCATTCAACATTTTGCTGTTGTTACTGTTGATTGTACAAGGCCTCACCTTTTGCTACCTGCTTTTAGACGTTATTATTTAAGGAAACTTTTTTAGCTTTACTTATTGTCTAAGTCAGTTTGACTTAGAAAGGCGGATATTAACAAGTCCTGTTGTTTGCCTTTGCCAGGCTGTGATGTCTTGGCCAGCTATTGGAACAGATCTTTTGTGCTAAACTATTTGGACTCTGGTAGACAGGTTGTTGTTTCTATGTTCCACATGCATGCTCATCCTGATTATGTTTACAGTGAAGGTGTAATTCTTGTGTGCATTAAACTCTTTCCCTTGCGTCTTCCCAGAAATGAAATGATTGCCATTATCTGATTCTCCCAGGGAAATAAAGCTGAGGTGCAAGAAGGCAGAAGTCATATTCACTAACAGGCCTGACAAGAAAATGTGATAGAGGCTTAATGCAAAGGCGGAATAAAAATGCATTTGTTACCATTCCTGAGGAAACGTGTGTGTTAGGAAGGTGTGTTGAGGAAACAGGGGTCAGAGGCTAAGCAAATCTGAGGCAGGTGTTTTTTTTGGGGGGGGGAAACAAAAACATTGATTTGGCTAAACTATATCTTGCTACTTGGATTTTGAAATTAGGGTTTCTTTCTTTATTTTTGTTTTCTTCAGCAGCTGGGTAATATTTCTTTCTTGCTTCTGCATCTCCCTTTCCTAGGAAACTGCTGGTCACATAGCTTCACACTAAGGTTGCTCTGTAGACTTAGGCTCAGCTAAACAAATGATGGTCTTGGTTTTCCATGAAGGACTTGCTATTCTGTGTAATCACAGTGGCTGTTTGAGGTAAGAAGATGAGGTAGAGAGGTGGTACATGTGCATTGGGCATAACATTATTTCAAAGCAGTCCAGCAGGAATTCCCATATTACCTAGGAAAGGCTTAGTTTGGTACTCATGTGATCCTGCATTGAAGTAGGTTTACTGGAACAAGAGGAATAAGAATTTAAAAATCAAACACTCCTGATATCTATATGGGTTTTTTAAAGATTTTTTTTTTGTCCTGTTTTTGTTTGAATGTGGCTATCTCCGTCTTTGCCTCTTACAAGATCAATATTGTGTTTTTCAATCACCTGTATATAATATTGGTTAATAAGGAGCAATGTTTACTATGTTGCTCATCTCTGAACAAGTTGTGTTGGTGTTGAAGGTCAGTCAGTGCCAATCCTGAAATGAAAGTCATGCAGCCCCTCTTAAAATACAGCATTTCTGCATTCAGAGTGAGAGAGTAAAAAGACCTGCCTATATACTTTTGTCTTCTCCTCAGTTACACTTGTGTGTATGTTTAAAATTGTTTATTTTGCAGGTGTGTCACGCTGAAAGGTGAAAATTATTTGATTTATGTGATAGCCAACTTGAATCAGTGTCTTTTATTTTGCAGTCTTCTTGTCATGTTGGTAGATTCTGTGAGGTCTCAAAGATTCCTAGGAAATTTTTCAATTTCTCTTCTTTACTCATGTTTAATATCCAAGAAATATTCAAGACTTTAAAAACTGAAGTGTTGTCTTGCTGTTCTACTGGAAACACTGCTTATTTGGTTGCTTGTCAGCTGTCTTGATCTGTTTTTAATATCTTTATGCCAATTTGCTCTGTCAGCTATGAAACTATTGGCATTGACTTAGTCTATGCTTATGAGGTTTCTTCTGATTGGCTGTTATTATTCTGTTTCCATTAAAGGTGACCTAGTTGGGTAACAGCTGCCATGTGTGAGAATTGTGGACAGTAACTTATGCAGAGGCTCGTGATGCATAGCACTGACCAGGCATGGCCTAAAATAACCCTGAGCTGGACTGCTCAGCAAGGAGTCACTTCAGCGCTTCTTCATGTCCCCCTAAGACAGGTAGGCATATGAGGAATTTCCAAGGCCTGACAAAACCTGTCTATGTAGGTAAATTCTAAGGTGGTCATCTTCATTTGTGTGCTTGCCATATTGGACTTTCAACTTCATTCACAGCCCTGTAATTCAGTACTTTTCAATTTCCAGTTTAATGTGTATTTTGCTGTCTGGTTGAAAATGTGTTGGTTCTCTGTCAGTGCATTTGAGCAAAAAGCCAGAGGGGGGGTGAAGGGTGGGAGGAAATTAATTAATATTTTCATGAAACAAATGTTTCTTTTGAAGTCAGTGTTTTAAATTAAAGCGATAGTTAAACCTCAAACAGAGTTTTGATAACAAACTGCCTGAGCCTATCAATAGATCAGCTTCACTTCTATGAAAATGTTTTCCCTTTGAAATTGTTTTACAAATAGCGCAGTCTCATCTCATGTGATAAAGAGAGGATAATGTTTATGCCAAGAACTTCACAAGGCCTCCTCCCCAAACGCAGATGAACAGATACATGAGCTGAAGTATCTTTAGAAAACAGATTTTACATTAAATGTGGGATGCCCCACCCTGACCCCTCACTCCTCCACCAATATTTAGAAACTGGAATCTTGTTTCATTTACCAGGGTGAAACATGTGTTGGTAATTTACATTAACCTTGTTATATACTGAGTTTATCAGTCTAATGATTGACGATGTTTTTGCAAGAGATGCAGAGCTCTAAGAAAATGTCATGATATTTTTCAGCCTTGAGTTACTGGACCAGTGTTGGCTACTTAATAACTCACTCTGGCATCTGCTGCATGTCTTATGCAAGGCAGCCCCTACTCTGTATAATATAATTCTAAATTAACGAGTAATGAGTAATGAGTGGTGACCCTCAGGGATCGGTGTTGGGACCAGTCTTGTTCAACATCTTTGTCAGTGACATAGACAGTGGGATTGAGTGCGCCCTCAGCAAGTTTGCCCATGACACCAAGCTGTGTGGTTCAGTTGATATGCTAGAGGGAAGGAATGCCATCCAGAGGGACCTTGACACGCTTGTGAGGTGGGCTGATGCCAACCTCATGAAGTTTAACCATGCCAAGTGCAAGGTCCTACACCTGGGTCAGAGCAATCCCAGGCACAGCTACAGGTTGGGCAGAGAAGAGATTCAGAGCAGCCCTGAGAAGGGGACTTGGGGGTATTGGCTGATGAGAAACTGAACATGAGTCGGCTTCAGTGTGAGCTCGCAGCTCAGAAAGCCAACCGAATCCTGGGCTGCATCAAAAGGAGCGTGACCAGCAGGTCGAAGGAGGTGATCCTGCCCCTCTACTCTGCTCTTGTGAGACCTCACCTGGAGTATTGTGTTCAGTTGGTGTCCTCAACATAAAAAGTACATGGAACTTTTGGAACAAGTCCAGAGGAGGGCCACGAGGATGATCAGGGGACTGGAGCACCTCTCGTATGAAGACAGGCTGAGAAAGTTGGAGCTGTTCAGTCTGGAGAAGAGAAGGCTGCCTGGAGACCTCATAGCAGCCTTCCAGTATCTGAAGGGAGGCTGTAGGGATGCTGGGGAGGGACTCTTCATTGGGGACTGTAGTGACAGGACAAGGGGTAACGGGTTAAAACTTAAACAGGGGAAATTTAGATTGGGTATAAGGAAGAAATTCTTTCCTGTAAGGGTGGTGAGGCACTGGAATTGGTTGCGCAAGGAAGTTGTGACTGCTCTATCCCTGGCAGTGTTCAAGGCCAGGTTGGACAGAGCCTTGGGTGACATGGTTTAGTGTGAGGTGTCCCTGCCCATGGCAGGGGGGTTGGTCCTTTACAACCCTAACTATTCTATGATTCTATAAATTAAAGGAGTTTTTCAATATAACAATACTTTACATTGAACACAACTCATTTTGCATGCAACAGCATCCAAAAATGTGTTTTCTTTTTTGTATGAGGGAAGTTGAAACTAAAAGAGACAGGACTTCGTATACATAGAATCATAGAATCATAGAATGGTTAGGGTTGGAAAGGACTTGAAGTATATCTAGTTCCAACCCCCCTGCCATGTGCGGGGACACCTCACATTAAACCATGTCACCCAAGGCTCTTTCCAAGCTGGCCTTTAGCACCACCAATGCTCACCATGTTAGAAAGATTTGGTAAATGATGTGTGCCCTGGCTACGGATCTTACATTTGCAGCAGATACAGTAGGTGGAAAAGGGATATAATAATAAGTACAAAATTCAGCTACAACCCTAAACTTCTGAATGTAATAAAGGTTGTTTGGGCCCATAGTAATACTAAGATCAGGAACTATCTGAGGCCATAAACAAACTTTAATTAGCGTGGTCTCCTGCAGGATTCAAACTGGAGTTTCTAACATTGGTAAACAAGAGCTCTATAAATAATTATTGGGTTTTTTCCTCCTTACTGAAAACCTGAAGAACAATTTGAATATCTGCATTATATGCAAGGCTGTAATAAGGTCTACACATATTTGGCAGGCATAAATGGAAAATAGAGCTATGAAATTATATATTGCTATTTGATTAACATATTTATCCTGTGTCTTCCTTTAGGTCCTTTAATTCCAGTATTAAGAAAAACATATTCAGTAGTCATAAAAATATTTATTATTTAATTTTAGTCAACAGAGCAAGCTGTTTAGTAACATATATAATACTTATGTATTTTCAGTGACTAGTGTGCCAGCTTTTTTTTCTCACACAAAGCCATCCTTTTATTATTATCTTCACACTTGTTTACATTTTGCCTAGCATAATTGTTATGTTTCTGTCTGAAAGAAAAGTGGGAGCTAGAACCACACAATTATCTTTCCATGTGCAATCTTACTTTTTGCTTCTGGCTGCTGCATGATGGGCTTTGAAAGATGCAGAAATGTTAACAAAAATATCCATAGGACAAAAGTATCACTAGAAAGAACTCATTTTATAGTGGTTTGGATCTTGCAAGATCCAATTTAAACAATAAGTAGATTAGAGATGTTTGTGATAGTGACTATGTTTATGATTCAAAGCATCTAAGGAAAGATAGGTAATCAAAAATGTAGAATAACTTGTTGAGTTTTCTTTGAGTTGGTGGGAGAATGAGTTTCTCTACAAACCACTGGAGAAACCGGAGGCAGTATTGGCCTTGTTGTATTCAAGAGCACTATGGTTGAAATGGGAACAAGATTTCGCAAGTTTCCACTGCCTGTGTGGTAGCCAGTGCTCATTCACATTAAGGCCAATCTACCCTAATCTGAGGGTGAAATGGGTCTAACGTGGGAGTAAGTAGTATTTAGTCCCATTTTTAACGCACCATAAACAAATCTTTAAGCAAACAGGCTTTAGGCCCTAGGAATTGAAACGTATCTAAACAAAACCAGTAACAATGATCCTGGTGTTCTGGCCTGTGCTCAGGAGCAAACGTCTGGGAAAATGAAATAATCTTTGGGCTCACCAAAGATGATCTGATGGAGATTAATGGGTAGGTATATTCAGGATTCCAAATTCATGGGCATAGTCCTGTCATTGAAAACTGGCACTATAAAATGTCAACAGGCAAGGCAAAGGGGCATGCTTTGCTTTGATTAGTGCACAGGTTTTGTGGCTATATTTTAAGAACTCATTCTAACCCCTTAAGATGGCTGGTCACCATTTTTTTCTTGTGTCATGAACATCAAGCATTGGAAAAAAAATAAAGCCTACAGGGCTGGAAATGTTCAAACATCCCATAAAAGTTTAAATAACATCTTATTTAACTAAGAATGAGAGATGTTTAACATAAATTAGTTTCCAGTATCAAAATGGTCTCGATGGCCTATTGAACTTCATGTTCCCTCATTCAATAAATAACAAACAAAAAAATATTATGTTTTAAGACGAATGTTTGTTTAGTTTGGTTAAGTAGTTTTTATATTTTTATGAGTAAAATACTATAAATGCTCTATGTGTGTTGAATTATTATATTTTCATGTAAGTTTATAGGCATACTACAAAGGATTTTCAGCACATTCCTTTCCAAGGATGAGTCATTTATAAGAATTTTTTAATGAGTCACAGAAATACATGCATTGCTTTACATATAAGTCACTACAAAATATGCTCAAACATTATTTTTAGAGTTTAAAAAATTTCTTAAGCATATTGCAAATATATTAACACAATTGTCCATTTCATGTTTATCTACTGGTTATCCTTCTGGTTTTCCACTACTGCTATTATGGCAACTGCTGAAGAACAGAAAAAGTGTAGGCAAAAAAAAAAACAACCCCATATCTATATTTCTGAAATTTATGAATAAGAAAATAAAAAATGAAGTTCTTAATTTCATCTAGTTAGGAATGGGTTGCTATTGTACAACACTGAGCAAGTTACTTTGCGTGTACTGGTGCATCATCTTTTTTTTTCTCCCTGAAACAGCCAGCCAAAACAAACTCCATTATTTCATTTCATTTATAGGGATTTATTACTGCTGTTAAGAATTCTGCGTCCCTTTAGATATAAGCCAAAAGCGTTAACTAGCCACAGAGAATACTGTATTATCTTTTGAACCCTCACTCAAGACGATGTCATTGAAATGATTATAGCAGCCAGACTTGGAACTGACAAAAGGAAGGGCTGTTCTGTAGAAATTACATCCCGACATCCTAATTAAGACCTTCCTTTCTGATATCCAGCAGTATGTGTGGCAGCTTCCTTTCTCCCCTTTCCTTGACACAACTTGTCGAAGAGGAATGTGAAGGCAGGGTGTGATCTTCCCAACATCAGAGTGAAAGGAAGTAACATACCAAACAGATGATGGCATAAATGCTTCTGAATCTAATTCCACCTCCACCCCTCTGGGTCACCACTCAGCAGTATTTCAAAAGGCTAAAATCAATAGTAATAACAAAAAGCCCATTCAAGTTGTGTCAGTATTAGAAGTGGAGATAGAAGGAGAGCTAATTAAAAACTGAATTTATTGATATACCTCATGTTTTATTTTACTAGGTAAGCTGTGGTCAGAAACTTTGCAAGTTCCAAAATAAGGAAACTTCTGCACCAAGAATGTACTGGAAAGTGCTGACTGCAACCCATCTTTATGCAGCTGGGTAAACCTGTTCAGCATGAATAACTGTGCTTATTCTCCAGACAGCCTTTTTTCTGAATTCAGTAGTGTGAGCATCCCCATTCCTGATTGTACTTTCTTTGAGGGAGACGATGGAAGTTGAGATTACATCTATTATTAACCCTCCCTCTGCAACATTCACATTTCTCATATCTGATGTTGCATTCATAGGTGTGTGAAAAACTTGCAGTTATCCACCAGATATTGCTTTTTGACACCACCTTCCTGGAAAGTAATTAGTCAAACAGCACTCCTGATGCATTTGTGGAGGTAGGGATGTGGAGGGAGTGATAACACTGGCTGCCTTTCTAGGCAGAGCTGCCTTTGCATAGCTTTGTTGGTTTCTGGCTGTACTTTATGCTAAGCATTTCAGATTTCCTTCAAGTTTCCTTATCATCAGGCATGGCAAGGGGATTAAACTGATGCTTAAATATATTGTGTGGGCATGATCTAAAAAAGCATCTATCATAGAATCATAGAATGGTTTCGGTTGGAAGGGATCTGAAAAATCATCCGGTTCCAAGCCTTCCTACCATGGGAAGGGACACCTTTCACTTGACCAGCACACAAAGCCCCATCCAACTTGGTCTTGAACACTGCTAGGGATGAGGCAGCCACAACTTCTCTGGGCACCCTGTGTCAGTGTCTCGCCCCCCTCATAGTAAAGAATTTTTTCCTAAAGTAAATCTCCCCTGTCACTTTAAAGCCATTCCCCCTTTTCCTATCCCAACATGCTCTTGCAAAAGGTCCCTTTCCAGATTTCTCATAGGCCCACTTTAGATACTGGAAGGCTGCTTTAATGTCTCCCCAAAGTCTTCTCCAGGCTAAACAAGCCCAGCTCTCTCAGCCTGTCTTCATTGGAGAGGTGCTCAGTCCTCTGATCATCTTCATGGCCTCCTTTGGACTTGCTTGAGCAGGTCCACATACTTCATAGGTGGGGGACCCCAGAGCTAGATGCAGTACTGCAGGTGGGGTCTCACGAGAGTGGAGTAGAGGGGCAGAATCCTCTCCCTGCTGGTCACCTTCTTTTGATGCAGCTCAGTATACGGTTGGTTTCTGGGCTCTGAGCTCACACTCCGAGTGCACTCATATTGAACTTCTCATCAACCAACACCAAGTCCTTCTTCTCAGGCCTGATATCAATCTAGTCTCTGCTGAACCTATAGTTGTGTTTGGGATTGCCCTAACCCAGGTACATGACCTTGCTCTTGGCCTTGTTGACCCTTATGAGGTTCCCACAGGCCACCTCTCAAGCCTGTCAAAGTCCTTCTGGGTGGATCCCTTCCCTCCAGCATGTCGACTGCACCACACTCTTTGGTATTGTTGACAAACTTGCTAAGGATGCACTCAAATCCCACTGTCCATGTCACCATCAAAGACCTTACACTGCACTGGTCCCAACACCAAATCTTTGAGTGTGATCATCCAATCAGTTCCTTATCCCCTGAGTCTGCCATCTGTCAAATCCATGCCTCTGTACTTCTGAAAGAAGGCTGTTCTGGCTGAACCATTCCATGTATTGGTGATAACCTCTGGGCCAAAGGGCCTGCTTAAATAACTGTTCATGTGACACCACCTGTTTTTAATGGAATTATTGTGACTGTCGCAGACAGATCCCAAACCCATACAGTTTAAATACACAGTCCAGAAAGGAGGTCAGCTCAAGCATCTTGCAGTCACATTTTGTGCAATGGCAGGGGTGATGCAAGGTGTGGTGAGAATAAAGACACCAATAAGTTTTTAGGTCTCTATTAACTGCCTTCTTAATGGAGGAGGCCTGTCTAAATTCATGTCAATTGCTCTAAATGATAATCCAGCATGCAGCTAACTGCATGTGTTAGCACTGAGCGCCTGTTCACATCTGCTGGCTTCTCTGTATGCCTTGGTACAGTTTTCAATTTCATGATAATTTGTTTCTCTGTTTCAAAATACATATTTTAATATTCTGTCTGCCAAAGTTCAGAAAAAAAATTTGTTTTTCACAATGTTGCTGAATAAAATCACAACAGTAGCCATGTGTTTTCTGAACACTTGATAGTTTTTTGAAGAAGAAAATTAGCCCTACGCTCTTGTACAATCTGACTATAATGATGTTGCTGTGTGCATGAATGATGAAAGACAATGATTTGGCAACAAGTTAAAATGGTAAAGATGAAAAGTACATTTAAATTTCCTTTCTAATCTTGAGAAGATATATAAACCTAGCAATATTAAGATGATTGCTTTAGGTTATTATAATTTGAATATCATTTAGTCTCAATTTAAAATATCTGCATATTTTTGTATGACAATCTTCAATAGCAAGTCAGTGATAATGAGTTTGATGCTTTACTTACAGACACTTTTACCCATAGCTCAGTGATGCCGTTGTGAGATATTTTGTAATAATTTGTCTGAGAAGGAATTACCCTATAACACTTAATCATTATTTCTTTGATGTGTGGTGTGGTTAACATGCTTAACATACCTGATTCAAATAACTTAGCCTTGATACAGAGCTATCTCATCCTTTAAGTCGTATTGATTTTTACCACAGCAAAAAGAGCTTGCACTCCATAATGCAAATATGTAAAACATGCAGATTTATACCTGTTCAGAGATATGCTGAAGTTTTCTACAGGTTTGCACAAAACCTGATATCTAAACACAGGAAATATGAATCATAATAAGCATTTCACAAACTTGCAGGAAGGAATATAAAGAGTAAGGCAACACACCATGAAGGTATATCTCATGGTACAAGGCCAGCTGTAAGAAATGCACTATGTAATTATTATGGACTGAAATTTTGCATCTAAATAACACTATATTAGAATCTCTTTTATAACATCATTCAAAAGCTAAGATGATAACAGCAACTATGAATTGGAAGGGAGACAGACAAGGACACAGGAACACAGAAAGCACAGTGACACCGAAAAATCTCAAGTATTGCTGTGGAAGAGAAGAAAGAATTGCCAAGTTACTTTGATGCAGTACACACAATCCATTTCAAGATGCAAGTACGGTGGCATTAAAGGGAGAACAAAGTCAGTTTTTTTCACTGTATTTTACCAGGGTCAAAAGAAGACTCGAGAGAAACAGAATCACTACAGAAAAGCAAAATGAACTGTTTCAACTGGTATTAACCAGGGAGAAGGGGCTTGCCCCACAGTTCATCACTACAGGAAGAGAGAATCTAGAGTTTTAACAGTCAATTTAGAAATAAGTGTTAAAAACAAAAAGTTAGAAAGCACTGATTCAATGAATAGCAAAAAAAAAAAAAAAAGGGATCAAATGATATTCAGGCAGGAATTATAAAAGGACACAGATATAAATATTTATGTCACTTAAATGTAGTGCAATAGGCATAGAAGATGAATAGCATAGTGCCAGTCTTTCAAAAAATGTGTGGAGATACGTAATTGAAGAAACAGATCAAAAATACTGGCTTCTGTACCCTGCAAATTTATAACAACTGTATTAAAATAGTAAAAATTAACATTAATCATAGCAAAATATTAGAACCAAATATTGACTACAGATATATGTAAATTCCTTTTGGAGCAGGAAAGGTAGTTTTTGCAGGTCATGCCTCGCAAACCTACTAGAATTCTTGGAGGGATCTGAAATGTTGTCCATATGTAGATCAAAGCATGAATCTGGATATAAAAAAAAGGCTTTGACAAAATTCTTTACTGAAGAATAATGAGCTCAAGTTCTAACAGGAAAAGGGAGCTTATTTTTCTGTGGAAAAGCATCTAAATTAAAGGTAAAAAATAAATAGTAACAGCAAAGAGTCATCTTCCAAAGTAAAGAAGACTGCCAGCAAGAATGAAGGTCCATCTCAAGCTTCTGTGGTTCTGAAATATGCTGACCAGCTTGCTCTTAAATGAACTGGTATGGGGATAAGTAGTGAGTTGGCAAAGTCTGCAGATTACACACAGCTATTGGGACAGTCCAATAAAAAGCTGACAGCTCAGGATTGCAGAAAGATCTTAGTGCACTGAACAACAGGGAAGATTAAATTTAATGCTGGTAAGTATGAAGTAATGTACATGGGAAAAACAGCAATTACTACAAGTGCACAACAACCTCTGAATTAGCACTCAAGAGAGAGATTTTTTAAAACATTGTTTCAATAAAGTTTAAACACCAAGCAATACTGTTTGAAATTAACACTATCTTCTAGTTGTATGGTGTAAAAGTATAAGCAAGGGAAGTTTTCCTTGTAGAGTTATTATCTTTTTTCAGTAACTGTGAGAGATCTCAAATATTAACAAATAAACAGAGAAAAAAAATCTGCACTATACCACTGCAAAGCCATGCTTAATCTGTGCCTTGACTATTACATAGAAACCAGGCCACCCTATTTCAGCAAATTAGCAATAAAACTAGAAAATGGGTTGAGAAGGTTATCAAAGATGAACAGAGATATGGCATTAGTTCTGTCTGAGGAGAAATAAAGTGGGATTCTTCATCTCAGATAATAACAGGTAATACATAATTTTAGGGGGAGCTGATAAAATGTCAAAATCATAAATGGTACAGCAAGGGTGAATAGAGCATAACGTGTCACAGTGCGAGAGATTGGAGGGACCAGATGAATAAGAAGCTACTGTCTGTTGTAATAGATTTGTTAAAAGAATAAATGAATTTAAAAAGAGCCTGGGCAGCTTCACAGATGATAGTTCACCACTGGTGCAACTTCCAGATTGACAAGTCCGAGAATCACTAGCTGAAAGAAGCTGGGAAGATATATCAGCAGAAAGATTGCACTCTCCTTGCCCTATTTTTCATGTTCCTGGATATCCACCACTGGATACTGTCACAGTCACTGCTGTGGTGTAGACAAACTGGTGTCTAAGGCCACGAAAGTGAATATTTTAAATTCCAGCCCTTGTAGAGTAAAAGCCAGTCAATAAGGCCTTATTCTGCCAATGTTCCAGCACGTGTGTCCTTTTTTTAGTTAATGTAATTTTCAAGTCAATTAGTCATAAGGGTTTCTGAACAAATATTTTCATTTTAATAAGAATAATAGAAATTTCTATTCTTTCTGTGCTCAGAGGACCTGACTCATCAGCTGATGCTAATGTTGTTTGTACTTAATATGTTCAAAATATAAGCATGTAAAATTATTCACATTGTCACTTCATTAATTGACATATTAAATGTTCCTCATCCTACTGCTGTGAGTGAACAAATATAGAAAATGATAGGTAACAGAGAAGAGGTGGTGAATTATTCTATCTAAAACCATGCAGACATAGGGATAAGGAGGTATTGCTTTTACAACAGATATTTTATGAGAAAATTTAGGTATTAAGGCAATTAAAAAAAAACTTGTTTTTGCATTTGAAATAACTGAAACGGTAATTTTGAAGATGGGAAAGAAAGGCAGCTTTCCTTAAAGTGGTATTTGGTTGTATTTGCCCAGTAAATTCAGTCCTTATAGATCTGGATGTCATAAAATCAAAAGTTGTGGTAATGCCATGTCATAATCCTATGGTAGACAATGACTTGCTTAGTCATTGGTCTCTGGAGAGGGAGTGTACTATCTCCTGGGAAAGTCAAAATCTAGAAAAGCCTGTTTTTTCATAGTTTAGCGTTGAATGGAAGGAACCTCCTAGGTCTTTCCTTGCATACCCACTCAGTAGGGTCTAGGATGGCATCTTTAGATCAAAGCATTTAATGATTTAGCTGTATAGCATGAGGGACCAAGAAAAGCACCAGACATGGCCAGAATTGGCTACGCTTTGCAGTATGTGAAAGATGTCTCAGTAAGGGGGTGACTTCGTTGGATTTATTATTGCTGTGTACTCTGCACTGTCATTTACAGTAGGATGAAGAGAGCTGTGAGTTTGCTGAGAGTTTCTCCTTCTGATGTGCAGACCTTCAAACTTTACACTGGGCTAAACAACTTTGTAAGGTTCAGAAGCTACATAGGATTACACCAAAGTATATGGAGAGGGAATACTATGTATATACATATATACTTATGAACTCTTTGGACACCAGAAATTCATAGGCACAGGGTCCTGTTGATGCTGCCAGGTTGCCTTCAGAGTGAAAGGCCTGTCTTATGGCTCTTAGACTAAAAAATGGCCTGAGATTTGCTGTTGTTGGGTAGAATACAGAATGGACTTGCTCAGGAGTCAAAAATCTCCTGAAAAATACAGTCCTTCAGTGTGAGGTGAGATCATGATTCCCAAGATCAAGTCCCCATGGTATGGGTAAATGGCTGACTCACGTTTACCTCCTTGAGCAGAGGTGAGTTTGGTCCTTTCAGATGCACTCTCTTTCTGTGATAAGTTTTCTGCCTCTGCTCAGTTACAGAGTGCAGGCTGGCAGGTAAAGACATTTGTGCATGAGAATGTTGAGAGCATTTTACTTTCTGTCCAAGTCCCTGCCATGCCATATCAAGCTAAAAAAGTGGAGAGAATCTGCGCCCTTGTGTTGGGAATGCGCCAACTACCAACACCACCAGAGGAATAAAGAGAAGCTCATGTATCCTCAGACTGTTATGAATTCTGTTGGTGAATTTCATATTTTATATGGTTTTATATAAGGGTTTGTATGATTTTATGTTTTTAGAGCCCAAGTTGAGTTGAGTAAGTGCTGTGATTTCATAAGACTTCGAAGCAATTTTGCATAGTTTCCACCAGCTACACTGAAAGACACTATAATTCTAGCATGTACAACATACATGTTCTAGAAGCAGATAAAATTGTCATCTGTTTGCTACAAGAAACCTAGGCAAAGACCTTCAATACTAGAAAATGCCTATCTTTTCAGTGAAACCTGAAGAAAGAGGTTTATGTCTTGATCTCCAAACCGCAGTTCCTGGCTCTCATGAGAGGACTTTCATGTTGTTTCCTTAAGGTTATTTCTCAGGCTCTTGGCACTTCTGTTGGCTACCTTGCCTTGTTACTTAAGCGTGGCATTGTCTTTTGGTTATTTCTGGTATTCACCTTCATACTGCTTATCTTGGTGTCTCCCCTGTTTCTCATTCTCCCTCAGCACAGTTGGCATCACTGGCTTCCCAAGCTTTTCTCATAGAAGCCCTGACAATTTTTTTTTCATTTCCCAAGCACATCTAGTAATTCCTGCAGCTGTTTCCTTATCCCCTGTAGGTTCCTCACCTGTTAATTTCCCCAGAGCTTAACAGTGTTACATACCTCTTAGTTATTCAAGGACATTTCTTACACCCACCATGCCTCCACTTTTTTTTACTTTGTCGTATTTCCATCTGCCATTGGGTTTAATCTATCACCGTCCAGTTCTGTCTCCCAGCTGGCATAGGTATAGTGGAGCTACTATGAGAAACCCTGCTTTGCCAATTCCACTTAATCAGGACAACTAGCATTGCAACTGGGAATGGACTATAGAGGTACTTACAAGGTCTGCCATGTTCAGACTGCCCAGTCTCCCAAACGTTAGAGACCATAGATGGGCAAGCAGAACTCCCCAGACATTGACCTGTGACCATCAGTAAGATATGAAACAGGACAGCATTTATGGATATAATTATGCACAGAGACTTTAAAAATAAATGAAAAATATATGAAGGTAGATAGTCACAAGAGCAACAAAAGAATCTCTAGCAAAATTTCACCACCATTGCACTACTTACTCAGACAGCCTGTCCCAAAATACACGAAGAAATAGAGATGTGTCCAGACATGCATTTTTATTTGTGATTTTACATGTGTCCTTTGAGAGTTCACTCAGAGAGTGAGATGCCTCTGCTGACCCCAGTTCTGGGAACTTCATGTGCCTCTGCACCCTGCTGGCAACGTTGCCTTTTCCCTCTTCGGAGCTGTTACCGGCTACACCAGCATCATTAGCACGAGGTTCTGTTACTTTGCAGGAAATCAGCTTGTGGGATGTAAGTGTGAGCAGTTCAAGGGCCTTCCTGGGTTTGTGAACATCACTATAATCCAACAACATGTAACTGTGCAGAGTCCAGCTTCAGGCTTTGACTGTCACCTCTGTAAATTTTGTGCTTTCTCTCACTGTCACACTGCAACCTCATGATGTTGCAGAGGGTATATACCAATCTACTTCTGTTTACTGCACTGTGAGACCAGAAATTTCTTTTTCCATTCTGCATTGCAATTCTGTGTTCAGCAGTTTTGTATTACCTAACATAGACTGTGTTGAAGATAAAAGGTGTATGGCACGAACAAAAGCTGCTAGTTTTAGCTAGCTTCTTTTCAGACAAGTTAAAGGATTTTCTGCGTCATATATTTTCACTGTAGCATGCAATGAGACCTACTTATCAGAGTTCAACATGTTTAGATAACCTGCTTTTGGAATTTGTGAGGGTTGTGAGTCTAATTTGCTTATTAATGAAAAAGCAGCAGCACACCAATGGCAGTTGTGCAGATGAATCCCTCTGCATATTCGAAGAATACAATTGTCCTGAATCAAGTTCTGCTAATCAGAAACTATAAAAAACACAGGTCTGATGAACAATACTAAGTGGGGGGAATGCAGGTAATTGAATGCAGATTTGCAAGTGAAGCTCTTAAAAGTACGCAAGTGCTTCTGAGCAGCATACTCCTGGTCTGCATCAAAATAAATAAATATAAATGAGAGTATTCTATTTTTATCATGTGGGAGTTGCAAAGCACAGTGACTCAGTGATATGATTAACCAATTTTATTCTTGGAGACAAAAATAACATGCAATCAGTCAGCAATAAGAAAAATACTTAAAATCAACCTTTCCTTGGTAATCTCCTGCACATTGTCATTTCTTGCTTTGGGCCATTTCAGAAACCTCTTACTAAGTGAACCTTTTGTGGAAGAGCAAGTTTTCTATCTGAATAGGAGAACTCAACCTCCTAAATTAGAGGCAGAGCTATAAACTTCCACTTGGAAGCCTTCTTCCAGCTTCCCTCTGATAGTAAGAGACTAAGCAAAGCCATTTCAGAAAGAAGCAGAAACAAAACCAGATGGCATGAGGTGTCTCCCATATATTGTGGTAACGGTAGCACTGCTTTTACTGATCAATATTAACTGCAAATTGATGGTGTGATTTCTAATTGTGTTTCTTTGGCAATACTAAGTGAACCACCAAAAAAAGCATGAGATCAGACTAAAGCCTCTCAGTGTCTAAGTCTAGAAGATTTTGGAGGATTTTTCAAGGGTTATCCAAAACATTTTAAAAGACCTTGCTCTTCCAGTGAACTTCCAAATTACAGAAGTCATGCAAGTATGATAATAAATTCAGTTCCTTCACATAAAGTGTGGAGTCTCTTTTGCCCTTTAACACCTTTTGCAGCTAGGATTAGATGGTGAGATTGTGGGGGAAAAAACCCAAACAAAACAACAAACAAAACCAAATTTGCAAATGTATTATTCAGAGTTTACAAAGATCTCAGTAATGAGTAAAACAGTGAAAGAAAATGAATGATCTGTCTTTTGTATCTTAAGTGCTTCAACTTGTAATATGTATACGTATTCTTAGGTAGTTGCAAGGGCTGGGTTAAAATTTTAAGTGATCAGTAATAAATAATTGTCTTAGGCCACTCTTCAACTGTTCAGAATAATTAAAGCTTTTGGTGCCTTGGGGGCTAACTTCCTTACTCAGAAACATGAATTGATTGTCTTAACCAATAATATTAAGTAAACAAAAAGGGAAACATAATTCAGGATGGCATGCAAAACAAATTCCTCAGATCTATCTATTTCACAGTCCTTGGCTTTACAGAATCAGTGGCTCAGCCAATGCCTCACTCACCTTTCTCCAACTGGGGTCCTTCAGCAGGGAGCTCCTCCTTCCCCATCCTCCAAGCAGCTCCCTGGTTGCCTGGCTTGCAGGCAGACCTGGTTGGCCTTTGCTTTGGCGAAGTGGGGGATTTTAGGCATCAATGCACAAATCATATGCAGAAAGTAATTTTTAAATTTGAACAATACTGACAAAGTATCACAAAGAAGCTTCTCCAGCAATGTACAGGGACTTGGGCTCTAAGCTTATGAGTCCTTATTGTGTGCAACGCCAATAGTCTGCTATCCAGTATTTATTTTTGTTGCATATGTGTGAGGAAGAGCTCAATACCTTTTGGATATTGTGGTTTGCAGCAGCATTATTCATGTCTTTTCCCAGGCCTTTACAAGCTGGGAAAATCACCTTGTGTTCAACCAATACTGGGTGTAACCCGCTTCAGCTATTGTCAGGGAGCCAGCATTTCATCACTCAGCAGGCACATTGCAGTCACATAATGGAGGCAGGAACTCAGTTGCAATAAAGCAATGCTGAGAGCTTGTCAGAAATGTAAATGATATTGCACCTATTGTCAGCGATGTATCCTCCATTGTTCTCACAGTTGTTTCCCAGCCGAAAAAATGCTGGGGAGCCTACATGATGAAACCAATGCCTGTTTCCTGTAACATGCTCCATCAGGAACAGCTAACTGATCTCATGCTGCAAGTAGTGTACGTCTGTGGTAAAGAAAACTGAGTACTGAAACCCAGTGCTCATAGTAATGCAAACTGCAGCTGCATAGTTTCCACTGGCTATGTCAGCACTGTAGGGAAGGCTGAAAATGAATGGTTTACTGCAGTCTTAGACAAAAGATGGCTCCTTCTGACCTGTGCTGGAAATAAAGTTAGAAGGGTCTCACCAGCTTTGATCCAGAAGAGGAAGGATTGCTCTTCATGGGAAAGTGAAAGGTCAGGAATTTTGATGAGAGCTCAGCAAAAAAAAACTCTAGCCACAGTAAGTTCACATGGGATTTCTGGGTAAAGTTTGCTTAGCTGTCCTTAACAAAAGGAAAAATTAAAAGATGATGTTTTTAGAGGCCAAGAATAAATATGCAGACATGTTTACAGATGTGTCATTGAGAGAAAGGTGAGATGCCATTTTTTGTAAGTGTGTTACCTTCAGGCACCTAGCTGTGATCCACTTCAATTGTGTGATGCAAACATTTCCCACAATGCTTATAATCCATGCCTCAGGGCTTGCTCACAAGGACATGGCTTGCTTGTGTGTATGAATTTGACTGTGACCACAGAAGAGAGCCTAACTCAAAATTTTCCTCATGTGAACTTTGAGATTTTGGTGGAAATACTTCTTATACAGAATGCAGAATGTACCTTGATTAATTTATTGAATATGTTTTTTGCAACAGTTCTTTGGTGTTTTGACCTTTCACGTTTGTAAACTGTTTTAAACAACTCAAATTTCAAATGGGGAATAGCTTTGAAAAGGAAGGTGAAGATTTCTCCTTGGACATGTCAGACCAGTTGATTTAATAAATGCAAAACTCTTAATGAAGGTTTTGTTTCAAAAAGTGGGAGATCCTTTATTACCAGTCCCTTCCCACAAGCAGTTTCTGCTTTGATGAATCCTTCCTTTCTGACAAACAAAATATTTTGTCAGAAGGCATCTCATCTATTTTACGTGCAAACACCTCTGTTTGTAAGTACCTCAGGCTCTCAGTCAGTCGGCTGCAGAGAAGAAGATGAGTTAGTGGGTACAATTATTTTGGCTAGTGGCTCCTAATGCAAAAGAATTCAAGAAAGTTGGCAAAAAGAGACAAGGGACAACAATTCCCCTTCTTCATATGCTCACGCACTATGAAAAAAGACAATTTTCCAGATTTCTTGTCCCAGCCATTTTTAAAAATTTCTTTCCCTAAAGTTCCCTTCTTCATTCCTCCCCAGATTTCCTTTATGTCTTATCTCTACAGGTTGGTATCTCAATATATCTCAGAAAACGTAGTTCTGGCTATTTCATTAGTATAGCAGCAGTGCCAAAGTCAGATGCAAGTAATGACATCATGAATATACATAGCAGAAGTACTGCTTGTTGCTTCTTAAAGGAGTTTCCCATGAGGTAATGGCATGAGTCAGCATGGAGTCTGTACAGACACAACGAAACAGGGGTAATTTGACCAGAGATAAGTGTGATTTGTTTTGTGTCTGCTGTCTTTGACCAGTTCTCTGATCATAACAAGACATCTTTTCTTTTTCAGCAGCAATACTAGTAGAAGTGATATAGTCCTGTGGCTGCACAATGGAAGAAACTACAAGGAAACTAGTTACTTGTAGGTACCTGCCAGACACTGAGTGCACAAGGTCAAATTTGGTCTGTGGAAAGGTGTAGGCAACTTTTAGCAACCTTGGTGGAGATGACATGTTTGTTCCTGGTTTAGTAGGAGCTGGCCTGGATATACGAAAACGCTGTGTGATAAGAAGAATACTCCTTTTATTAGAAATACCTCCTCAATCCGATGATACGATACATGCAATGGTTGTATTATTGTATTAATAATTGTATTATTAACTGGAGGGGCATGCTGTTCTGAATCCCCCTCCACTTTGGGCTCCTTGGAGGCATGGGAACAAAATGCAAGGTCTTGCATTCATATTGGGTTGGCATCAATCTTTTTGATCCCTCACCTTTCCCCTTCCTATAGCACCATGATAAAATGTAGCAACTATTTATTTCATGGTAGGGTTTTCCATGCCATTCATCCTAAGCTTAAATAGCAGAGACAGAATACAGACATGTACTTCCCTTATTCACAAAACCCCATTGCAGATTGCTTTCTGATGACATGCCTTTATTTTTTATTTTTTATTTATTTAAGTCATATTCCTTATTTATAGAACCCAGCACTGTAATGGGTCACTTGTCTGTAATTTACACTCTAAACTTGTCATCAGAGAACTGCTTAGCAATACCTGTTGTGGGTGTCTTTCTGCCTCCATCTCATCTGTCTTTAATCCACTGAGTGGGTGTTTGCCTTTCATTGTAAGAAAGTTCCCAGATGTATTGCCTTTCATTTCCAAATACCTGGAAGATAACTTCGAGTCATTTGATTGTTTTACCCATCCTGCCCAAACTTAAATCCAGGTTTAGGAATGAGATTCTGTAGTGTTCCCAATGATGATAGGATTTTGGCGGCATTTCTTGACCTAGTGAGACTTCATAAGAAATTTTACAAGGGTATTTTCTTTTTGTTTGTGTGAAATTGGCAGGTAAGGAAATTATAATCTAAAGAAAAAGGAAAGGTTTAATTCAGTATTTGGGCTAAGAAATAAATCCCCAGTCCTGTGAGGAACTGGCAATTTAATCAAATTGCTTAAAGCTTTGCAAATCCCAAGTTTTTCCACGTTAGAAATATAATTCATGATTTTATTGGTTAGGTGACATAATTTATGACTAGAACTTTTGTTATATGATGGATAGACAAAAGGAGGAAAATGAACACAGCATGCACAGAAGTATGTGAGTACACAGTAAGATTTAACACTTTCAGTTAATTGTGTCTGGGTTGATTCACATCCTTTGACAACCCCAAAACATAGTTCTCTCAATTGTGGTCAAAACAACCCTATTTATTTAAACTGAATGGAAATGAATGCTATTAATTGAACACAGACGCAGTTTTGTTATATGGTCTAGAATAAAAGAAAAAGACAAAAAGGGCTATTGACTTACTTTGAAAATGATCTTAAATAATTTTGTCATTCTTTAGACAATCAACAAATGCCACTATTGTGTTCTTTCATTAAATTTAAAAAAAAAATATTGTGGGTGCCATGTTGCTTAGACCTTCTGTTCAACTCTCAGCTGACTTTTCACAACATTAAGAACTTGCTTTGTACCACAGTCAGTGCAAAAAGTGAGAGAAAAGCTGTGTTGTGCAGAGCCTTGGGCAACATGGCCTAGAGTAAGGCATCCCTGCCCATGGCAGGGGGGTTGGAACTAGATGTTCTTAAAGTCTTTTCCAGCCCTAACTATTTTATGATAAGCTCATGATTCCACTACTGAGCATGCTTGTATTTAAAAACAAAAAAACAACTTACAAAAAGAAGCAGGGAAGAGTGCTTTAAAAATGTATTTTCTGTGAACATGCCCTTCAGCCTCCCATTAAAGTGTGCATGTTGGAATTTGTTCATCTTCAGTTTCTGTGTGATGTTTTCTTCTGACTGGCATATGAGAATTTTCTTTTCATGCCATTGGGCCTGGATCCCATGCAGGAACATGTTTATGTAAAAAAATCTGATCAGTAAAGAAAAACTCCAATAGAGCCTGAAAGAACAAAACCACAGATATCTGATTGCAGCTTGTGGCACAGAGTTGTCAGGGGACTCCAAATCCTGGCACAACATGAGATATGTAAGAATCTCACAGGCTCATAAATTTTGGGCTTTTGTATTTCAACCGTTGACATTGGAATAGTTTACAAGATAGAGCTAGAATTCACCTTCTCACTTTGAAGAGAGCACTGCTGTGCTGTCCATGGCATCTACACTGTGAATGGCACTTTTCTCCCCACGTTGTAGCACCTGCATCTTCCCCCCACCCCTGACCAAGTGCCTGCATCCACTTGCTGCTGTTCTGCTTTTACTTTTTTGAGGGAGCATCCTCTCTCCTTCTGTGTTCCATAAGCAGCTCACCATTCATCCCTCTCTTCAGCAGTGGGGTTTATGCTGCCATGTGCATTTAAAAGGAGAATCTGCTCATGCCAGCATGCCACTTTAAACTGGTTCACCCCCACTGTCAGTGTTTTGGAGGAAGGCTGCATAAGGACCAGCCCCTGTGCTTGCACTGAGGGGGAGCAGGATACATGCAGTGGGTCCAGGAGTCGGCTCTACTGAGCAGATTGCAGCTCTGGTTCCATGAAAGGTTCTGGCTGGTGAGAACAGCTGGGAAAAGAATTATGCAAAGACTTTTGCAGAGTTCTCACGAGGAAAATTGTGGGCAAGCTCTTGTGATTTGCGCTGGCCTTGAAGAGCTATGTAGGTCTGCCTCCCATTTTCCCTTGAAAGTAATCAACTTAATGAATTCTGCAATGGCACTTTTACCTTGTTATGAAAATGACAGAGCAAAACCCAAACGAATGCCATCTTCTGTTCCACTGCTTCTATGCCTGTGGTGCAGAGAATGTTGAAAGATGAGCCACGAAGTGCTTCCCAAAAGTATGAAGGAAACACCATGATTGGCTTTGGATTTAATTTATTACATTTATTTTACTGCTTTTATTTTATTTGTTTACTTGTATATGAAGAAGGAAGAGAGAGCAATAGCTGTGTGGTATTAAAATATAATTATACATTTTTCTCTTTCCTTTTATCACATAAGTAATGAAATAAATAAAATGAGGTCAAATAAAACTAATAAAATTCAAATGTAACCCTAATTTCCACTAGCAGCAGTATATACAGCTCTTTCTTCATACCCACGATTTTTTTCCTAGAAAAATCAGGCTATCTATCTTAAGAGTTAAGTAAAGCTGATTAACATTGTTTAAATAATCGCAAGGGGTGGGTAAAGAGGTTTTCCTCTGGGATACTAGCAGAAACTTTGTAAAAGTTCAAGGGAAGAAGCTTCCATAGCTTTCCTGGTGAGACAGTCCTGCAGCTCATTAGCCCTCATTGAGTCTTTCCTGCTCTTTAGGCCCACCCTTCCTTTATTTTCTTATAGTGAGATATTAATTTACGATTGTGAAGTATAACAGGAACCGGTCATGTTTGCAGCAAGTCAAAACCCTGTGTGATTTTTGCATACTGCTACTAATGTTTTCTGCTATAATGTCCAATAATTCTTGCTGACTAAATTGCATTTTTATGCTTCTTCATATGGCAGAGCTTTCTTAGGGAAATGAAATTGCTTTACTTGGCTTGAAATATGAATAAAACCTACAGAAACCTTTCCTTGAACCTTCTCTGTCTAAGCTTACTTGCATGCATAGTAATTCTGTATAAAGGTAACTTCCAATTTTCTTCACCCTGAAGGCTTCCCAGTAAAACCTCAGAAGATGTTCTGACAAGCTCGGCCTGACATCTTTGCCTCCAGTTTCAAAGTGATGATGACACCATTGTGTTTGCCTCCCTGGGAACCTGGCAAAAGCACCGGTGTGCACAAAAAGAGTCTTCACTCATTAAAAAGCATAGAGCCACTACATAAAGGAGTGTTTTCAACTTATCTCCAGGTAAGGTTTTAAAGAACAGAAAGAGGGGAAGAGAGAAGACCTTTAATGTATTGTTTTCTATGTTAATGATTTCCATAAGACTTTCATCATAGCAAATCTCTAGTTTTTTAAGGTTTTACAGATTAAATAATCTGTACAGATTAAATAAATCGCACATGCACCTGTACCATCACCTGTTGTATGCTCTGGAAGTGGAGACCAAAGAAATGCAGGCATAGAAAGTTTGTGCAATGCCATGACACAGGTCATGAAACGCTGGCACTGCTGTCAGGGAGTGAAAGTCATCTGACTTCATTGGAAATGTGCTGACCTGTTTCCCAAGCCAGTTTGGCCTGGAGCTGGGTTTCTCAGCAGAGTACACAAACCAGTTTGCACCGTGTGAACCGTCCCGCGGGAGCAGACAGGTCCTCGCCACACTCTGCCCCCTAGACCCTTGCTCCCATGTCCCCCTCACTGCTCTTGCTCACCATGGTCTTGCTTCTGGGGAGTGAAATACATGTCCTGCAGTTGGTTATTGTATTTGTGTAACTCTTTTTTCTTGTTAACAAAGCACCTTGTTACATCAGATTAACGAAAGGAAACAATTTGCCAGTTGGACGATTTTTAGCATACACTGAAAGCAGTCTTGAATAGTTCCCATAATATTAATGTATGATGTCTTTGTCCTCAGGGCATTTTCTATTGCCAGATGTTTCTCCGTTCTCCTGCTGTATGAAGCTCAAAATTGCAACATATGCTGCAAAACACATTCCTTTGTTTCTTAACTCCTGCACCCACATTTTCACCTGATGTTAATCAGCATAGCTAAAATCAGTCTAGGGCAGATATTCAGCTCTTCTGGAGATACTCTGTCACACACCTGGGTCTGCCTGGTTGGTTGGTTGCTCCTGAAGCCCTTGCAACAAGATAGATTTCTGTACATCCCTTCCTTCACCTTCTCCTCAATTATGCAAAACAGCACTTGTGTCCTCAGAGTCAGGGATTTAGCAGATGGGGCAAAATCTGCTTAGTGACAAAGACAAATAGCAGATACTGTAGCACAGGCAAGGGTGGAATTAATGCATACATTTTGGAAATGGACAAAATTAAAGCTATATGTATCCCTATTCAGTTCGTGAGCCTGTCACTGCTAAAGTGGAGTGGATTTTGTGCACTGAAGATACCTGAGCAGCAGGCAGTGAACATCTCAGGTGGTAAAAACCCATGGTCTTTGGGACCACAGATGGTCTTTGGGGAGCTATGACCATGGAAACGGCCACCACTTCTGGTGGCTTATCACTGCTCTTCTGCCCTGTGTTGCTACACAGCAGAAATGCCCTGCAGCACAGTTTGTGTGCAGCTCCCTTACCTCCCACAGTGACTAGTAAAATCAGGTGGGGCGGTCTGAGTAGCAGATGTTACTGCCAGGTCCATTTTCCTTCATACAAACCCCTCCACCAGCAGAAGACTGTAGGTAGCAACCTTGGGCTGGGTGCTTTTGAGGCTCTGGAGGCAATCACCTTTCCCACCGCTACATCAGGAGCTGGCAATATAAGTGATGACCCTAAAAATCTTCTTAACTGGCTTTTCTTCAAGAGCAGTGCTATGCGATGATTACAGCGCTGAGAAAGGGAAGCCAGTTGGGATCTGTGGCTGAGTTAGGGTCAATGGGCTGTTTCATGGGTGTCCTGTGGCTGAGGGCAGACATGTTTCAGTGCTTTTATTTTTTTAAACATCAGATGGACACTGAATTTTCAGATTTTCTGGTGTTTTTATCTGTGAGAAACCAAAGCCCATTAAAGACACCCTTTCTCCTGCTCTGCAAGTGGTCACTAGCTATTTCAGTCCAGGATTAAAACCAATTCCTTTGAGAAAAGTAATGATAACTCCTTCTCAGTGTCTGTTTTCCTTAAAAGTCAGAGTATAAAAGTAAGTCCTAACTGTGGTCCCCTTGCTATCTGAAAAAGTACTTATTTTCTTTACACAGGTGGTTAGTAATAACAAAATGATAGTTTTTCTATTTCTTTTTCCCTCTTTGAAGGGTATTGACATTTTTTTGTTATAAAAAGAGGGTTTTCAGTTCAGCAGAATGACAAATGAAGCATTGTACCAATTTATACTTACAAACAAAATGAACAGTGGAAAACAGATCTTAGCAGCTCTTGTAATAGCTGTAAGTGCTGCATTTTGCAAATGAGTGATTTTGTTGGTACAATAACACTTCATCATATCATGCAAAAAGCCTGTAGGGTGATATCAGGACAGATAAAATAACACTTTATATCTGCAAAGAGGGTATGCAGGGCCTGCAGAACATCTCTACAACTGAAGTTCCTTAAGAATCAAGGAAGTTTTAGACAAGACTTTTTCCTGAAGGGAATCTTAAAGAAAAATATTAACTTGCAAGTTGCATTCTAAATGCATAGGTAGCTGAAGATGTTAAATTATTTTATGGATTCTTGATTTTTTTTATAGTGTTCTTTTATTTGAAGTAAGGGAGATATTGGAAAGACACTGCTACAAAGTCTAGCCAGAATTCTAATGAATTTGTCTGAGCTGTGCTCATGTCTTTTTCACATTCATTTGCAAGCAATGTCAGGACTCCTGGCTGTGTTGTGTAAGTCTTCGCTCAAGCAGTAGGAAACATATCCTTTCAAGCCCAGGAAGGCTGAAGTCTAACCCAGGGCTGGTTGTACGCAGCTCCTGCTGGGGCTGATGCTGCTGAGCATCCTCCTCCCTGGAAGGATACAGATGCCAAAAGTGATGGGAGGCAGCACACCCTCAGAATGTTTGGGGGTGACACCCCTGTGTGGCAGGCTGTGGGACACTGCAGAGCAGGGCTCCACAAGAAAGCCTGGGTGCACAGACGAAAGGGAGCAACATTTAAATAAATAATAAATAATTAATAATAAGTAAATAAATGCAGCTCCTCCTCCTTTAATGGTTTTGCTGCCCCTCTCACTGGAAAATGAAACTCAAACCCATGACTTTAAAGACCAAGTCACTATGTAGCAGCAGTATACAACTCTAGAGTTCCAGTTGTCTCCTGAAATCTGACAATGCCATTAAAAATAATTTAGCCCTGTGTTTGAATAACAGTGAGGAAAGTATGTCCTCTTGGAAGATATTTAGGTAGGGAGAAATTGTTCATTGTGAATTATTTGCTTAATTCTATTTAATATTTTATACCTATGTGAAATTTGGGGATCATAGAAACTAATACTTTTATCCAAGACCAATTCCTGCTACCAGCAAAAGTCTGTGTGAATGAAAGAAACTTGGCATGAGGAGGGCACTTGAAAGAAAAAGAGATGTTGATCACAGAATGATGAAGTCTTTTTTTTCCACCCTTGCTTCACTACGCAATCCCATTGATTTTAGCGACATAGCATGAGTAAACCCCTCACTACTGGATTACTTTGACTTGCAGAAGAACCCTACCACACACTAGGGAATGGATAGGTCAAGAAGAGGAGCATTGCACTCCCCAGACTCCATTCTTTACTGTATAATTGACTGTAGGTGTAATACAGAATTATTTCTTACATTCCTCAGATTATTTTAATGAAACACTTTCATTATATTGGTGTAACTGTGTGCACATGTACTTTATTATAAAAGATATATGTAATTTCAGTAATGCTGTGCTATTTTTCACCCATAATTAAATCAACATTAACCTCTTCTGTTCTAAAACATAATACTGGCCCAGAGTAAATACTGATTTAACTAAAAAAAATGTTTTGATTTTCAGTTTGAAGGGTGTGTGAAATCTGATGCAGGATCAGGTGGGGTGGAACATGCTGTGGTGCCCATGGTGAGTGGCATGTTCTTCTGTGCATCCCAGGGCTGGTTGGTCATGCTCATTCTGCTTGAAGAGTTTTCTAGACCTACCAGATCCTCTGAACACCACTATTCTTCATAGGGTTTAAACTCTTGTTCATGCTGAGATGAAGTATCTTATGCTAATTGAATTATCTTCAATAAGCACTTATTTCCCGGGTGAACATGTATGACTGATAGTTGTAAATTGGAGTGTAATTGTTTCTTATTATTCAGCAGGTTTTGGCAAATAATTTGGCTTAAAAGGAAAATCAAAGTCAGAGCCACATGTGGTTTGGGGTTTGCTTCCTTTTTTCTTGATGTGCCCAAATTGGAGTGTTTGGCATGCAGTTATGTGGGACTGGCCCTACTTGTTGCTGTGATGTCTACCTGGACCTGAAGGCAAGACAGACATCTGCAGATGCTCCCAAAGTGACTCCCAGACAGGACTGTTACTCCTAGCCAATTTGTTGGTGAGTTTGTCTACGCTGGTTATGTTTTCCTTTGTATGTTGCTCTAAGAAATTTAGCCATTAACAAAATTCCTAACAAGATTATGATAATTTACACACTCGCATGTTATTTCTCATGTGTATAATATAATTCACTGATTTTTTTAAATAATTTTACCTTTTCCAGCAAAGGAAGTTATTTTATATCAACTGAGCTAAGCAATGTGGAGCCACTGATGAGAAGTTGCTGCATTTTGAACAAGCCCAGAAATTCTTGGCTTTGTTTTAAAGAGATTTTTTTTTGTACTATTTCTTGCCAAGGGTAAGGTGACAATGGATGTTCCTTCTCCCCAACCACACCCCAGCTCCAACGTTCACAAAGGCTTCATCCTGCCCAAGAAGATGGTTCTCTAGCAGTTCTTGTTTTATTTTCAGGGAAATTGTTTGGCAGAAAGTTTCTGCTGTGTGTCCTCATCCACCGGGTGAGGGGAAGTGCTTTTCTTTTGTTAGTGTCGGACAGATCTTATCTTGAAGATCAGAGCTGAACTTGTGTTTCTGCTGTTTTTCCACTAGAGATCTCCATCAGACCAAATAACTAGTTGTTTGGTAGTTATGATTACTGGGCGTTACTTGAACAGCAGAGGAGGATATGGCCTTGCCAGTTGTCCTCAGGGAAAAGGCGGAGTCCCAGGTCAAAGGAAAATGTTTCTGTGAACATTTTTTTTTCTCAGAGAAATTGAGGTTTATCCAAGCAGGTGTTTTGTGAGAACCTGAAGAGGAAGGAATTTTTATACCTTGAAGCAATGGCAAGAGATGTCAAGAATGATATAATCTAAGGTATGTCTACTGCTTTCATAATGGCCCATGGAGAGCTTGAAAGAAGACTTCCTCCTTCAATAAGACCAGCCCATGTACATCCAGCCTTTTTGCATTGACGAGCATAAGTGCAAACATGTTCACAGTTCCTGTAAACTAAAGAATCTGGAAATAATGTTCCCAGTTTACAAGAGCTGCAGCAAGAATAGGGGAGGCTAGCTTCCAGCGGCTGAGGTCAGAGCAGGAGAAGCCCAGACTTCTTGGATTGTTTCGTGAACTTCTTTTTTGACTTGAGGGCCAACACACTACTTCCTCTGATGAAACAAAACAGCTAAACTCACAAGAGCTGCCAGGGCACAGTAAGAATTCTGGATTAGGTGTTTGCAAGTGATTTATCCTTCAAATTTAAATTCCTGGTTTCTTGGGTACACAGTCTGGACAGTTAGAATAGCTTTGTGCCTTTGTTTTGGCATGAATCTCATCCGCTATATTATCAACACCAATACTTCCTGTAATTGAAATTATGTTTGTGACATTCTCAACAACGCTTGCATTAACTTTAAAACACATTCTGCAGTGTGATAATGAAACAAAACAGCAGTTATCATTTACAATCCTTAATTCTCTTGAGTGAAAGTAGCTAGGAATCTGAAAATATCTGAAATACACTAAGTTTTTAATGCATCTCTCTAATAGTCTGAGTCTCATCTATTCTTGCAACTGTGGTTGATGGTTTCTTGAAACCGTTCTTTATCTATTCTCCTAGGGTGTCAAAATGTAATTAAATCAGAAAACTGTAGCTGAAACAACTGATTTTGTTCAATATTTCAATATTTTTCTGGAAATCATACACAGCACTTGCCGCAGGTGCAAAATTAATATTTGGGTCAGTTTACTTCGATCTCAGATTCATACAGCTCTTTCTGATAATGCACAGTATTATTCTGGGAAAAAATAAAGCTTTTTTTTTTTTTAGACTGTTGTAATACAGTCTTAACTATATGCTTTATGCTGAGTAGAATGTAAGGGTGAAGGGTTTCTGCATGTTCTATTTATACATGGCTATTTTTCAACTGTGCTTTCTGCGACTGACTGCATGCTTACACTTAAGTGCTTCAGAGCAGAAAAGGCATGATACAGGGGGAACCTGGACAGGGACTTTCTTCCCTCATAAGCTGATACTACCATCTGCTATTTAGACAGTTGTTTGTGTCTTCCATAGCCCATTATAATATTTCTGGCTTATCAATCAATCAAGATTTGCTTAATGTTTTGGTGATCTACTAGGTAAAAATAATTCTTATGAGATGGAAAACTGGAAAAATACTTGTTGCCTATTGCAACAAGCAAAATTATGGTGACGTATTTCAAAGCACAGCAGTGAGTATAGGGGAAGGCCCCTTCAAGCAACTTTAAACTTGTGGATGATGATGATGTACTTCAGCCAGATGTAATAGTCTTGTATCTAAGTGAAAAGGCAACTGATAAAAACCTCTTAAAAATACAATTTTTTTGTTTCACAAAATACTGTATGAATTATTCTTGGAAGCATTCATGGTCTCAGGCTGTGCAGGATCAGCAAATGTGAGAAACCAGGCTATTTTAGCTGAAATTCAGGCTGTTAACCATGTTTTGCTTAAAAGGGTGGGTGACCTCTTGACCTCTACAGTGACTTTCTGAGGGAATGTGTGTATGTCTTTCAATATTATTTGTTAACTTTGGTCTGGTTCAAGAGGGATTTCAAAAGCAATCTTGCTTAAAAGACATGTAGTAGCCTGAGGACCAGGAAATAATTTGGTGGGCCCCTTGTCAAGGATATTTTGGCTGCTATTGGCAAGTAATTAAAACCTCTCTTGAGGCTATCTCAAAACAACGGGTTTGAACACAGGGAATCCATAAAGTCTGCGTGCATTTCAGGTAATAAGCATGCACTTTCAAAGGTGAGTATCGACACACATGTTCCAGAAACTTCCAGCTATCATTTATCAAGTTTTTGAGTGCTACGTTTCCCAACCCTCTGAGGTCCCTGATGTTCAAAGTGTCTTTCAAAAATGTTTGCAAGGGTCAGAATATGCATCAGTTTGCCTTCCACTGATTTTTGTGGAAGCTGTATGTAATCCGTGTGTGCCAGGGAGAGGTTTACCACCTCTGTGGTGCTGTTCATTGCAAACAGTGCAACATTTCTCTGTCTTGGGAACATTACCAGCTTTGGGAGAGACTGAGACATCAGCAGAACAACAAAGACAAGGAGTTGGTCCAAACTTTAAATTGCAAATGAAATTAATCTGGCAGTGTTCTGGGAGAGATGAATATTAAAACCCATGAATCATGGTAAAAAATCCTGCCATACTGAAAGAAAGCCCTACTAACAATGAAACAGGAGCGATGCCAAAAACATCGCTGACAAAAGCCCTCAAAGGTATCAGTTCTTCCTAAAATGCTAACACTTTGGGGACCTACCAAAATAAGTATGCGTGCATATGTATACCTGGCTGAGATACATCTCTACAACCCTTAGGAAATAAACACCACTGGGAAGTAGGCAAAGGAGACTCACACACTTGAATTTCTTTTTTCCCCTCTTATTTTTATGCTGTTTTATGTGGGAGTCTCAGAAATTTCACAAGTGCATATTGCATAAGGCAGGTGCCTATAACACATCCCTGTTTAGTTTGGTCAGTTAAGCTCCACACTTCATACTGCTTGCAGTTTTGCTCTCTTATGGTCTCATGGCAGTGATAGAAATCATTTACCTCAAGTTATTTTGAAATCTGCAGCTGAGATTGCACTCAATGATGCAGTCTATGATAGTAATAGGAAAAGGGATGTTTACTGCAGGCTATCAACCCCCTTCATCTTGGCTCAGGAGTTGTTCAGGGTGCCAGCACTGCCACCAGTTCACACAGCGAGGCAGGAAGCTCTGCTCATTTGGGCAGGTGGGCATACAGCCAGTGAGGTGGCCTTTGTCTTGGTGAGAGATGTTGAGCTGGGAAAATCACTTAAGCAGGCAGCACGTAAAATAGATGATAGCCTTTGTTTTAGAAGTGGTGAATGTGCTAAAGTAACCAAGTAGTTTCAGAAGTATATGTAAAGCTCCAAGGAGTGGTGGAAGCGCTAACAGAGGGTGTACTGTATGGGTTTTAATCTTGGAAAACATGGTCAGATTTTCTGCAGATGCAGTCTTGGTGGACAATGAAATACACAGGGCAGCATTGTGGTTTTTGTTGGACCCATGTAATAGTGTAACTACTGAAACATTTTCTGAAAATCACATTTCTGGTTTACTCCAAAATATCACAATATTAGATTCTATCTGGTAAATGTTATATTTGGTCCAAAAGAGGGATTTAGATTTTACTGTAATACAAAAGTTTCCATACTGAGCCAGAAATCCTTTTCAATAGTAAATGTGTTCTAACACACACAAAAATTATCTCACCTCTTCACACAAGCCTGAACAGAAGGGAATACAGAATTTTAAATGAAAATGTAAACAATCTAAAGGAGGAATATGGGTTATTTTTTCACAGCATAAGGGTATGTTATAAAAAAAAAATTACATGATATCAATCTCTACATTTTTTTTTTCAGTATGTTATTAAGGGGTAGGTTTTAACACTGAAGATAAAAAATCCAAATAATATATTGGCGTGGACATGCATTACTTTCAGAAAGTGAGGTTACTGCTGATTGAACCTATCAAATATATTCTTATTCATGTGCTTGACTTTAGATTTTGAATAATTTATGAAAATGTGAATCCAAGTTGGTACGCCCTAACTAGAAGTAAAATGTGCCACTTCTTAGAGAAGAAATTAGAATACAAAAATAGAATCATAGAATAGTTAGGGCTGGAAAGGACCTTAAGATCATCTAGTTTCAACTCCCCTGCCATGGGCAGGGACACCTCACATTAAACCATATCACCCAAGGCCTCGTTCAACCTGGCCTTGAACACTGCCAGGGATGGAGCATTCACAGCCTCCCTGGGCAATCCATTCTAGTGCCTCACCACCCTAACAGGAAAGAATTCCCTTCTTAATTCCAACCTAAACATCCCCTGTTTAAGTTTTAAGCCTTTACCCCTTGTCCGATCACTACAGTTGCTAATGAAGAGTCCCTCCCCAGCATCCCTACAGGCCCCCTTCAGATACTGGAAGGCTGCTATGAGGTCTCCACGCAGCCTTCTCTTCTCCAGGCTGAACAGCCCCAACTTCCTCAGCCTGTCTTCATACGAGAGGTGCTCCAGTCCCCTGATCATCCTCGTGGCCCTCCTCTGGACTTGTTCCAAAAGTTCCACGTCCTTTTTATGTTGAGGACACCAGAACTGCACGCAATACTCCAGGTGAGGTCTCACAAGAGCAGAGTAGAGGGGCAGGACCACCTCCTTTGACCTGCTGGTCACGCTCCTTTTGATGCAGCCCAGGATACAGTTGGTTTTCTGAGCTGCCAGCGCACACTGAAGCCGACTCATGTTCATTTTCTCATCAACCAACACCCCAAGTCCTTCTCCACAGGGCTGCTCTGAATCTCTTCTCTGCCCAACCTGTAGCTGTGCCTGGGATTGTTCCGACCCAGGTGTAGGACCTTGCACTTGTCATGGTTAAACTTCATAAGCATTAAAATTGCTCAGTCCTTCACTCTTACTTAAGCCCATTAGGATTTTCAGCAGCACAAAGAAGAAAATCTTCAAAATCTTGGCCAGGTTAATAAATGGTTAAAAGGGTGGTGTCATAGTCAGGGGTTTGTTTGTCTTGAATACGGGACCCACGTTTGTAGGCCAGGTCTAGTGGGGGCTGGTGGAGCTGGTCTGATGATACAGAAGGGAAAGAGAAGTTTTGGTAGGAAGCTTGCCAGGCTGGTCAAGGAGGCTTTAAATTAGGTGTGTTTTGGGAGGGGGGCATCATTCCATCCCAACACACCCAGTCAGTTGCCAGCACCTATAATAAATGCTCGGAGCAATGTAGAGATATGCCAGCCACTCCAGCCAATGAGCCAGCTTCAGTTGGAGCTCAGCTCAGTTGCCTCTATGCAAATGCCCGTAGCATGGGGAACAAACAAGAGGAATTAGAGATGTGTGCACGTCTACGGGGGTATGATATAACAGGCATCACAGAAACATGGTGGGATGGCTCCTATGACTGGAGTGTTGGAAGGGAAGGTTACAGGCTCTTTAGGAAAGACAGGCCCAGCAGGCGGGGAGGGGGAGTTGCCCTTTATGTTAAGGATAGGCTGGAGAGTATGGAACTGTCTGGGGACAGGTGAGCAGTCCACAGAGAGTTTGTGGGTCAGGGTTAAAGGGAATATAGCGATGGGAGACATTACTGTGGGGATCTGTTACAGACCGCCTGATCAAGGAGAACCTGCAGATGAAGCACTCTATCGACAGATGGGAAAAGCCTCACGCTCGCAGGCCCTTGTTCTCATGGGTGAGTTCAACCACCCTGACATCTGTTGGAAGGACGGTACGGCCCGGCACAAGCAATCCAGGAGGTTCCTCGACTGTGTGGAAGACAACTTCCTTCTGCATGTAAAAGAGGAGCCGACAAGGAGAGGTGCCATGCTTGACCTCGTGCTCACCAACAGGGAAGGGCTCGTTGGAAATGTGACGCTCCAGGGCAGCCTTGGATGCAGCGATCATGAGATGCTCAAATTTGAGATCCTCAGGACAGTGAGAAGAGCGTGCAGCAAGCTCACTGCCCTGGACTTCAGGAGAGCAGACTTTGGCCTCTTCAGGAACCTGCTTAGTAAGGTTCCATGGGATATAGCCCTAGAGGGCAGGGGGGCCAAAGACTCTTGGTTGATATTCAAGGATCACCTGCTACAAGCTCAGGAGTGTTGCATCCAAACTAGAAGGAAGTGCAGCAGGAGGGCCAGGAGACCTCCTTGGATGGATAAGGAGCTGCTGAGGAAAATTCAAATGAAAAAAGAGGCTTATAATAAGTGGAAGCATGGACCGGTGGCCTGGGAAGAGTACAGGGATGTTGTCTGGGAAGCTAGGGACCAGGTTAGGAAAGCTAAGGCCTAGTTAGAATTAAACTTATCTAGAGGTATTAAGGGTAAAAGGAAGGGATTCTACAGGTAGGTATCAAATAAAAAACAGACAAGGGAGAGTGTAGGCTCCCTTAGGAAGCTCTCAGGAGAACTGGCTACACAGGATTTGGAGAAGGCTGAGGTTCTGAATGACTTCTTTGCCTCTGTCTTCCCTGGCAAAGACTCTGACCAAACCACACAAGTCTTGGAAGGCAGACACAGGGACTGTGAGAATGAAGACCTTGGGCCCACTGTAGGGGAGGATCTAGCTCGAGACCACCTTAAAAATCTGAATGTGCACAAGTCCATGGGTCCTGATGAAATCCATCTGCAGGTCTTGAAAGAGCTGGCAAATGAAATTGCTAAGCCACTGACCATCATATTTGAGAAATCATGGCAGTCAGGTGAAGTTCCCAATGACTGGAAAAAGGGAAATATAACCCCCATTTTCAAGAAGGGGAAAATGGATGACCCAGGGAATTACAGACCAGTCAGCCTCACCTCTGTGCCTGGCAAAATCTTGGAGGAGATTCTCCTGGAAGGCATGCTAAGGCACATGAAAAACAACAAGGTGCTTGGTGACAGCCAGCATGGCTTCACTAAGGGGAAATCCTGCCTGACCAATTTGGTGGCCTTCTCTCATGGGGCTACGGAACTGATGGGCAGGGGTAGAGCAGCTGACGTCATCTACCGGGACTTGTGCAAAGCGTTTGACACTGTCCCAAATGACATCCTTGTATGTAAATTGGAGAGACATCAATTTGATGGATGGACCACTTGGTGGATAAAGAACTGGCTGGATGGCTGCACACAGAGAGTTGTAGTCAATGGCTCAATGTCCAGCTGGAGACCAGTAATGAGTGGTGTCCCTCAGGGATCGGTGTTGGGACCGGTCTTGTTCAACATCTTTGTAGCTGACATGGACAGTGGGATTGAGTGCGCCCTCAGCAAGTTTGCCGATGACACCAAGCTGTGTGGTTTGGTTGATACGCTGGAGGGAAGGAATGCCATCCAGAGGGACCTTGACATGCTTGTGAGGTGGGCTGATGCCAACCTCATGAGGTTTAACCATGCCAAGTGCAAGGTCCTACACCTGGGTCGGAGCAATCCCAGGCACAGCTACAGGTTGGGCAGAGAAGAGATTCAGAGCAGCCCTGCAGAGAAGGACTTGAGGGTGTTGGTTGATGAGAAAATGAACATGAGCAGGCAGTGTGCGCTGGCAGCTCAGAAAGCCAACTGTATCCTGGGCTGCATCAAAAGGAGCGTGACCAGCAGGTCGAAGGAGGTGATCCTGCCCCTCTACTCTGCTCTTGTGAGACCTCACTTGGAGTATTGTGTGCAGTTCTGGCGTCCTCAACATAAAAAGGACGTGGAACTTTTGGAACAAGTCCAGAGGAGGGCCACGAGGATGATCAGGGGACTGGAGCACCTCCCGTATGAAGAGAGGCTGAGGAAGTTGGGGCTGTTCAGCCTGGAGAAGAGAAGGCTGCCTGGAAACCTCATAGCAGCCTTCCAGTATCTGAAGGGGTCCTATAGGGATGCCAGGGAGGGACTCTTCATTAGGGACTGTAGTGACAGGACAAGGGTAACGGGTTAAAACTTAAACAGGGGAAGTTTAGATTGGATATAAGGAGGAAATTCTTTCCTGTTAGGGTGGTGAGGCACTGGAATGGATTGCCCAGGGAGGCTGTGAATGCTCCATCCCTGGCAGTGTTCAAGACCAGGCTGGATGAGGCCTTGGGTGATATGAATTAGTGGAAGGTGTCCCTGCCCGTGGCAGGGGAGTTGAAACTAGATGATCTTAAGGTCCTTTCCAACCCCAACTATTCTATGATTCTATGATTCTTCTAATGAAGCAAATACTGAAAAATCATTTTGAATGGAATATAGATGGCATTTTTTGTTCTCTGCTAAATCTGAACATTGTAAATGCGGATCTTTCCTCATTTTTTCCTCTATGCCAATACCTAAAAAGTTTCTAATAGCCTGAATATGTGGTTTTTATTAACTAAAAAATGGTGTCCATTCTTATACGGAAATTTACTGAAGTTCTTCTCCCAAAAATATCAATTTTGTTCACAAACTTTTGGACACATTTAGGATCAGTGATATCATTACCTGAGTAAGCAGATTAATACAGGATTAACTGCAATTAAATTCAGTCAATGCTGCATTTTAATTGAGACTTGTATCTGAGTGGAAACTCCTGCCAACCTATCTCAGGGTAATCTGGTATGGATTTTGTGCCTTTGCCTTACTCCACGCTGCCTTTATTCGCTTGGAGTCTTTCAGAGCGACACACAGGATTACTTCCCTGGGAGAACCTCCTTGCTATTATCTAAAGCAGAGAACATCTTGCGTTGTTTCATGGCTAGCTGCCTTCAGGAGCTTAGCGTGGGAAGAATTTTGGAAAACAAACTGCATTGTAAAATCAATGATTTCTTTTTTCCACCCTTTCATTCAGAGAAACTACTGTGGAACACAAAAGAGTTGTTAAATTTAGAAACTGTGAAGCAGTCTTAACATCTATTGATCAGGCTTTTTTCTTTCTGTCTCTCATCACAGCTAACACTGGATTTATCTCAGGCGTTTTCTTGGTATTGTTTCTGGTTAAATATTGAAGAATAAAAATCTAAGACTCATTATATTGAATGACAGTTTTCCATTTACTTCAGTTATGCATTTCCAGTGACTTATAAATCTCTAGAAAAGAGTTCAGCTAGAAAACACCTGTCAGGTTAAGATCACTGTGTGAGTTCAGCCATGAAGTGTCTCTTCTCCAACCCCTGTGCCTTCTTGGAGTGGGTACCTTGCGGTCTGTACCCATGGTAGTTTTGGAAATGGGGTGGGGGGTGGGGTGTGTGTGGGGTGTGTGTGGGGGATGGATGTCCTCCTGCCTTTCCCTACAGTTGTGTGAATGTCCCCAAGAGCAGACCTAATCACAGCCATGTGTGTCAGACTGCTGGTGTGTCTCAGCACACTGCTCAACTCTGCATGTTCATAGCAGCAAGAAAATAGTGGTTGCTCATGGCTGTGTGACTCAAGTGACTGTATCCGCAGAGGCTGTGGAATATCTTTTTGCTTGTACAATATGTGCAAAAGATGAAAAGGAAGAAATTTTGGTATATTTGGGTGGTGTAACATAGACTAGCTACTACAGGAGAAACAGCACAGTCTACAGGTTGCATTATTTTATAGGTATGTGGTGACCAGTAATAGTTCTCTAGCATTCACACAAGTAACCAGCCCATATTGTGCCAAGTGGGATGCCTGGCTGGTGCCTGGGAGCTACAGAATATAAATAAGGCAACTTAAGAGCTCACAGAAATGAGTTACTAGTTTTGTCACTAAATTGCTCAACATAAATCTGTAACATGTTTTCACCCTGGAAGATCAGCTGTCAAGGTAATGATGGAGGAGGTATGTAGCAAAACCTGCCACAGTCAGTAACTTGAGTTTCATGCTGTGCTGAAAATAAGAGCTGGCTTTCAGGCTTTGCTGTTCTCAGAGCATCTAGGATACCAAAGACATTGATAGTGCGCATATGTTTGCAGTCCTCTTGAAACAGCCTGCCAAAAAAGTTTTCATACAGGAAGTGCAGCTGCGGTCCTGTGCAGTGGGACCTGGACACAAAGATCTTACCTGACTCCCACAAATGGAGGTTACTCACAATGCGATCTGGCTGATGCGTAAGGGAGGTCAGGGAAATTAATGATCTGTTTATGTTCCCTTTTATTCCATCATGATATTTTCCTGCCAGTTCTCGTCGTGAGCTCTGGATTCAGAGAAACCTTGTAACGTGTTGCCTCAACTTGTTACAGGTCTTGGAATTGCCTGTTACTAATGCTGTCTGAGGTACTTTTCTCCCAATGACTTTTATAGATATTGATGCATGAAGTATTGATGTTCCTTCTGAATTAAACATTGGTGTATATGTAGCTTTCTCCTCTTCCTGGCTTGAGCTGGTAGACAGTCTTGATGATTTCTTTTATAAATATTTTAATAAAATCTTCCTATGTATTGGCATTTCCACTTCATTCCAGCTGGGCTGGCAGTTGTAAGTTCTTCATCCAGCACAGAATATTATAAAATTGCAAATCTCTTCAATGTAAAACTTAATAGCTCTTGTCAGAGCTGCCAAGTGCTAACAATAAATGGAGGTCTTGCTCTTTTTTAAAATTCAGAGCAAGTACCAGCGTGCACATGAAAAGTACCTTTGTTTTTAAAAGGATCTTTGCGTTTTAGTTGCAATTTAAAGACAGGAGAATATAAGCAGTACTGGTGACGTAGATCTGCAGCTTGTGTTCTCCCTCCTGATTTCCTTTTTCCTGCCTCTGCCTTTGCAAGCAGCAGCATGTGGGTGGAAAAGAATTTGCCTGGGCCCTTCCAGCTCCGGAGCTGTTTGCAGCCCATCACTTCCACTTCTTGTTCTGTCTGCCGGCTGTGGCCACTCCTGGGGCAAACAGAAAAGGAAGAAAGTGGAGGTCCTGAACCTTTCACTGAATATTTGGAGAGTGATTTGCAAGAGAAAAGCACAAACAATTTTACATGGAACACTGTGCAGTGGTGTGAGTGTATTGAAGTCTGGACCTGACAGTGAGGAAAATATGGAATAAATATAGACCAGCCGCAAGGCAGGAAAGTGTAATGTTTTGTGGGGAGATATGGGACAAAAAAAAAGACATCTTTCATTCAAGTGGGAGCTGCAAACGAGCTCAAATGAACCTCACATGCTCTTGAGTCTCATAAGGCTGCAATTTGGCTAAATCATGAATTACTTTGAATTGCAATATTTTAACAGTAGACATTTTCCATTATTTCTTGGCTTTTTTTTTTCTAAGAAACAATTTTGGCAATTTCTGTCTAGCTGGGGAATGTGCTTTCCACCATGTCACATCCTTTACAGTAAAAATCAGATTCTGTATTTTTTCCTGTTCTTTCAAAAAAAAAAAAAAAAAAAAAAGGACTTGGTTTTGCTAGTAATATATTTGGAGTAAGAGACAGGTTTCCTTTCCTGAAAGGGAAATTTTAATACTGGAAGAGAACACGTGAATAATTTATATTGCTCCAAATAATATTTTTTTCCCATCAGCTTAATAATTTGTAAAAAGCAAACAAAAAATGTTATATAGACCACATCACAACAGCCCTTTTCAGCATGTTTGCTCCTCCAGTGCCTGAATGGACATGCCCTAAGGTCTTCTTCTCATGCCTTCTTTTGTTAAAGAGCACTTAAAGCCATACAGCATGCTCCCTCTATGTTTCTGATTAAATGTGAGAAACACTGCTCTGGCAGTAAGCCACAGCCAGATATTTTGGCATCTGGAGAAGAATGAGGAGATGAACCATCCCCCTCAATCTCCTCCATTCCTGCAACCCTCACATCCAGCCTCAGGAGAACTCATGGGGAATCACACATGCCTGGCCATCTAGTGGAAATGCTTATAAGAAAAAAACTCTTGATTTCATCAAACCGTGGGTCACCTCTTGATGATGCCCAAAGATATTCTTTGCTACCCTGGACACCCTTCAGCTTCCAAAATTCTGGCACAGTACTGGGAATATGACATACACATTGATTCCAGTAAGGTGGATGGGTGTTTTAATATAAAAATCTTTGGGTCAATATTTAATCAATGGCAGCTTTGTGAATGTGATTTCAGTTAGGCTACATTTAGAAGTTTCTTCACAGGCACAAAGTGAATTAGAAACACCTATTCATATGTTAATGTGGGAAAGTATAAGTAGCATGAAGTGGGTTTGAGCTGGCACAAAGACAGAAAATAGAACAAGAACAAAAGTTCTATTGCAGGGAGCAGAAGGAAGAAGCCTGAAGGAAAATCCAAGAGGATGTCACAGGCTGCTTTAAAGAAAAACTGAAAATCAGGCTATTACAAGAAATGGTACATGAAATGCCCGTCAATGCTGCAGTAAATTTCATGCCTTCTTGTTCCTTGGTTTAGCAGCAATAGAGCAGGAGAGAACAGCAAAGCTTGACCACTGATCTTATGGAGGCTTGTCTCTCCTTTGGTCTTGTGTGGCAACAATGATATGTGGTGCAAACAGACAGGTCATTGGGAGGTCCTGTCTGTTCCAGCAGCACCCAACGCCCTCACCTGTTTTGGTGCTTCCCAGCAGGGCCTTTTTTATAAGGACTGCAGATGTGTGTGGGTCTACAGGTAATGCACTAAGCAGTAGTTCCCCAAAGGAGGGAACATGAGAGTGGGATGCTACTTGAGCAATTGATGAAGCCCTCTCACAGCATCTCCTAGATCTCCTGGACTCTCGGATGATTTGATGTGATTTGGTGACAGATCAGTGTATGGGAACCTTTAGGAAGAAAAGGAGCTTTTGGATTCAGGTGAGTTCATCTGTCTCATAGGTTGTCCACAGCAGGTCTTATAGCAAGAAGACTGCACTTGCAATGTGGCCCATAAGTTGTGTTTCTTGTGCTACAGCTTGTAACATAACATAAAGCCATGAAAAGAAAATAAAACCATTCTATATCTTTATTTTTTATAATCTGGAAAGAGTCCTCAGATTAGTGTAATATTTAACAGTCTTATTTCTTCATAGTATAATTTCTCTAGTGTTTTGACCCTGCCATACATGCTTGGTTTGTTTTATTATTGTGCACTAACAACCCAGCACTTTTAAAAAGCCACCTAAGAAAGTCTGAAATTCTAACAACCTCTCAATTTCTACTTGTTAATTACAATTGCATGTGCGGTGGAAAGACTGGCTGAGAAGCTGTTACCCCTGTTCACTCTCTAAATGTGCCTCTGAGCATTGGGTCTTTGCTGGTGGCATACTATTGATTATTTGGAAGAAAACCAGATACTAATTTCTGCCCTCAGTACCTCGTGTACAAAAATCTTGCTGTTGTATTCACACCACAGTTTATTGATGAACCCAGCAAATGCTATTAGGGGTAGGCTTAAAGGAAAAAACTTCCATAACAACATTCAGCCTTTATTTTTACTTTCTACAAGTCCTCTGAGGCATTCACATGTTATATAAGTATGAAACATAAATTAGACTTCAGTTTGATAAAGTAATGAGCAAAGTTCAAAGTTTGAAAAGTTCACTTCAGTTCAGGCAAGTGCTGAAAAATCCAATAGTTTGTTTAGGTCTTCCCTGAGCAAGCCTGGATTTGAATCAGAAATGTAAAAGAACCTACTTTCTTTACCTCCTGAGATTTCATACAGGCTCTCTTCTCAACTGCTCTGGGACAGGAAGTGCTGAAGCACTCAAAAGAAAACAAGCTTTAAAGTATTGAATCTGCCTTTTTCAAACCTGAGGAAAGGTTATTTGCTTTCATTTGAATCTTTTTATTTGGCCCTAATAAATATGCTGCATAAGTGTCTGTGATATTTCTGGAAGACCTTCTCTTTTCAAGAAAAAAAACATCAAAGTGCAGAAAAGATAGCTTTTATGGACGCTAAGAAGGGTTTGCTTTACTCCTATGTTTTGTTATTCTTTGCCTTTTGGTGGTTTCACTGCAGTGGAGTATCAAGACTCTGGCCAGTCAGCTCAGTGTCCCGAGGGAACACACAGACCAGGATCCCCAGCCCTGGCCTCAGCTACGTTATAGGTGTGCTTGCTCCCAGACCTGGTACCTACTGCTTCCAAGGGGTTGTTGGGACCTTCTTGACCAGTAGGAGACTGTCTTGTTGCCTTACTGCCTTTCTTTTGTCCTCAGCTCCTGGCTCACCTTCTTGGTGAAGCAGTCAGGGAAATCTGTGGATCTTTCATGAGTAAATTCAGCTCTGTGGTTAGCCTTGCTGCTGTATGTTTTCTTGGTTGGGACCAGCAAAGTCAACAAAAATCATCACACTGTTTCAGCTTTTCAAGTGAAACATCTTGCATTGTCTTTCAGCAAATCAACCTCATAGAATCCCTGGTTTGCTTGCCACATGGATCTTTGTATTTTAAATCTGTAGCTGTTTGGTTTGGGTTTATTTTTTTGTTTGTTTGGGGTTTGGTTTCTTTGGGGTTTTCTTTTTTCTTTTTTCTTTTTTAATTTTTTTTTTTTGGTAACTTTGCAAGCTGGCTAAATCATTGAATGGAGGCTAAAACAGGAAGACTAAAACTAGTCCTTTTGGTGTTTTTACAAAATACAAGCTTAGCTGAGAAATGGGTTAATTTGGTATGAGGTAATTCTCTGTGAAAAGAAAAAATCTGTTCCCTTATTGTAGTGATGCAATGCAGCATTAACAGCTGTAAATAGTGAAATTATTAGCTCTTTTGGAATCATCATAATATTTCTGTGAAGCCTTTTTCTATTTGGTCTGTATTCAGTCTCTTAGTTTCATCTTCTTGCACGGATGCGTGAAACCCACATATTAGGTTGTTAATTAGTAAGACCCAGCTCTTCTGTGAATGCCATTTCCTTGTATATGTTTACATTTGTGCTTGAGCAATTCAGATAACCATAAACAGTATAATTGCAAACATATAATACATATATGTTATTATACAAACGTTATAATTCGTTTGTGCCTTACTTTCTAGTGAGTTTATCAGTGCTAGGTGATGAGGTCAAGCCATGAGGAAGAACCTAATTTTGTAAAGCTTCTTTTGCTGTTTTAATTATGACCAAAAAAATACAAAAACAGAAACACAAGAAATTAATGTGGAAAACCATGGGCTATGAAGCCTTAAATTGCACTGCTATCCTTTTGCTAAGGTCACACACAAAAAAGCCAATTTTATTTGCTTTATGGCATTTTTCTGTGGCCTCTTTGTGAGTTATTTTTCTAAAACCAAACTGGATTCACTTCAGCTCACCCTTGCTGAAATATTCTACACCTTTTTTACTCAATATTTCTTAGACCATTCGAAGATCAAAGCAGGAAGGAGCCTGAGTCCATCCTCTGCCCCTCATCAGGTCCATTCTATCCCCTGAGAGCTATCTTCTCACCTTGGTCTTAAAGATGATGCTTGAACCCAGGACACCACCAGAGACCCTAATTGCTGCAGAACCTTTGCATTGCATCCCTGCTCAGATTCTTGGCACTCCTGCTGCTAAGTGTCTCATTTGAAAGTCACTGAAATCTTTAGGCTCAATGGTTTCCATTCACTAACGAGCAAGTTGTAGATGGGAATACTAACAATACCTGCAATATTAAACAGATGCAGTGGTAAGATTCAGGAGAAAAGAGCACTGAAACATTACTTATAGAACCATTTCTGGATTACACAGACATCCTGTGTATCTTTTCCTTGGTTTTATCTATTAATGTAGTAACTGTCATCTCTCTTCGGAAGAGAGAATAATCAAATCTGGCTTTCCTTCATATTTCAATTTTTTACTTAGTTTTCTGAATTTACATCTCCAGAAGGTATCTACATGACCACTTTTTCCTTATGTTCATTAAATAACCTGATTTATATTCTATACTTTTGTTGACGGGTAATGTCAGAATTATATTAAAAGTGCTAGTGATGGACATTCTCTTTCAGTAACTTTGTGTGTGTTCTTAAAATAAGTGTTCCAGTGATAGGAGTTTTCCTGCTGTCTTCCCATGATGTACAATGGACCATAAACACTGTCACTGAGCATTTCTTTTCACTTCTGTGACGAGATAGCAGATTCTGTACCAAATTGTGCTGTCTGAATTCAGGGAAGTTTAAAGCAGATAAATCCAGCTGTTTGCAGTGCAAATAGGAGAAGCAAACATTCAGATCTACAACTTGATTAAGGTTGCGACATCTTGTTTTTATAAGGAAGTTCAGCTTGTGCCTACACAAAAATGCAATAGATTACCCAGATTAAAAATGTAGTGTCAGTTTTAATGGTGGACATGCATACATATTTTCCAGTTCATGTTCTAAGAAAATCGGGCTCCCAACCTCACCAGCTTCCCATGTTCCTCTGTAACACTTCTAGTTGTTTTGAGTAGTTTTTTTTAAGGCAGACACAGGGAATGTGAGAATGAAGACCTTGCGCCCATGGAAGGAGAAGATTTGGTTTAAGACCATCTTAAGAACCTGAATGTGCACAAGCCCATGGGACCTGATGAAATCCATCTGCAGGTCTTGAAAGAGCTGGCAAATGAAATTGCTAAGCCACTGTCCATCATATGTGACAGATCATGGCAGTCGGGTGAAGTTTCCAATGACTGGAAAAAGGGAAATATAACCCCCATTTTCAAGAAGGGGGAATGGATGACCCGGGGAATTACAGACCAGTCAGTCTCACCTCTGTGCCTGCCAAAATCTTGGAGGAGATTCTCCTGGAAGGCATGCTAAGGCACATGAAAAACAACAAGGTGCTTGGTGACAGCCAGCATGGCTTCACTAAGGGGAAATCCTGCCTGACCAATTTGGTGGCCTTCTCTCATGGGGCTACGGAACTGATGGACAGGGGTAGAGCAGCTGACGTCATCTACCGGGACTTGTGCAAAGCGTTCGACACTGTCCCAAATGACATCCTTGTATGTAAATTGGAGAGACATCAATTTGATGGATGGATGGACCACTCAGTGGATAAAGAACTGGCTGGATGGCTGCCTGCAACAAAGGAGTTGCAGTAAATGGCTCAAAGTCCAACTGGAGACCAGTAATGAGTGGTGTCCCTCAGGGATCGGTGTTGGGACCGGTCTTGTTCAACATCTTCGTCCCTGACATGGACAGTGGGATTGAGTGCGCCCTCAGCAAGATGACACCAAGCTGTGTGGTTTGGTTGATACGCTGGAGGGAAGGAATGCCATCCAGAGGGACCTTGACACGCTTGTGAGGTGGGCTGATGCCAACCTCATGAGGTTTAACCATGCCAAGTGCAAGGTCCTACACCTGGGTCAGAGGTATCCCAGGCACAGCTACAGGTTGGGCAGAGAAGAGATTCAGAGCAGCCCTGCGGAGAAGGACTTGGGGGTGTTGGTTGATGAGAAAATGAACATGAGCCTGCCTCAGTGGGGACAGATGTAGGGACTGTAGTGATAGGGCAAGGGCTAAAGGGTTAAAACTTAAACAGGGGAAGTTTAGACGGGATATAAGGAAGAAATTCTTTCCTGTTAGGGTGGTGAGGCACTGGAATGGGTTGCCCAGGGAAGTTGTGAATGCTCCATCCCTGGCAGTGTTCAAGGCCAGGTTGGACAGAGGCTTGGGTGATATGGTTTAGTGTGAGGTGTTCCTGTCCATGGCAGGGGAGTTGGAACCAGATGATCTTAATGTCCTTTCCAACTCTAACCATTCTATGATTCTATGAATATAGTGAGAGAGGATATATATGACAGTTCTGTAAAGGCAGATCTGAATAACAGTATTACGTTGTTGAATCATCAGCCTCTGTATTCTCCCTTTTATTCAAAGTTATTCTCTTCAACTTTATTCAACTCTCTTGTTTCCAAGAATTCCTATTGATTAAAACAGTGGCTTATCAGGTAAAGAAAGAAGAGTGACTGTGATCTTAAAAAGTCAAACCATATCCAAGTAATTTGAAATCTGAGGTTACAAGAGCTGAGACTGCTCTGTCTCTGTAGAATCACTGAACTTAACTCTGCAGGTTCAAAACTTTTTAGCTGCTAGGGATCTAGGTAGCAAATACTGTAGCAGACATTTGTGTGAATATATGCATACATAAGAAGTGAAGAATGTAATACAAACCAAGGCTATTAATTATTATCCTGATAACAATGTATTATCCATCTTAACTATTCATCACAAAGACAATCGTAACATATGAGAGTGCTCAGTTGTGGTATTTTTGTAAAATGCAGAAAAAGAGCAACCCCTTTATAAAATATACGTGCACGTCTGTGATCTTAAAGATAGTCACAGACATCTACTCTGTGAGTTGCTGCTTGAGCACACAAAGGCACAAGCAGACCGTATCTCATTTAATAATCAGTTTTAAATAGGATCTGCTGGAGCATGTTTCATTTTGGAGTTTTCATTGATCATTCACAGGTTTGCAGTGATAGGTGTGTGGCAACACAGCTGAGTGTGAGAAGTTACAGGAGAAAGTTATGAAGGCCCTTGCGGAAGTATGGCTACTTTTTCCCTAAGTTGTAAAAAAAAATAGTCTTCTGTTATTAGTAGTATTTTTATAATGAAGAGCCTATTCTATCCTTTTTTGGTTCTTTTAAGTCTCGTGTTGTGCTGACACTTCACACCAGTGTTAGGACAGAAACTCAAAGAAAACCCTTCAAGAACTTGTAAAATCCTGGTGAGAGGGACTTGCAATGTACTTAAGGTAAGGGCCTCTCACTTGATCTCAAGGTTAAACCTATATTCTGCTCCTGTCTTATTAAGTGCTGATTCTGGTTGCATTCTTAAAAGTCTGAACTTAGATATGCTCTGTTGAAATCAATAGAAACACTTCAGCTTAAAATTGGTATAAATGTTCATGTTTAAAATTATTCTCTGTTATGGTTTATATACCATTCATTTCATATTTTCCCTTTGAGAAAAAATTAATCCCTTTCATTTTCTTCCTGTTAATGGATTTATTTTAATAAGAAGAATAAGAAAGCTAGTGGAGCTCCTCTACTTTCTGCAGAATAATTAAAGAATCACCAGGGAGAGCGAAGCTGTGGAGCTCACTGGATGGGAGATTCCCAAGAAAAATTAAAAAACTGGTTTTGAAGCTCTATTCCAATTAATATTTATATATTTTACGACAAACGGAACAATCCCCACTAGAGAAAGCCCTATTTTAGTTTATTCATTAGTTTTTCACAGCTGTTAAGTCCCTGCAGGTATCTAAGCTATTTGGACCTGAGGTGTCTTCCCCTCAGATGAGTAATTCCTTTTAGGTTAAATAGTTCACACAAGTGGACTGCAGTAAGTACCTCCTTTTGTGATGTTTTACCAGCCCAAGTCCTGAATGTCTTTGTAATGTGGCGGACAGTACCTCTGTAGGCTGTCTTCTGCCCCTCACACCCCCTGGTTTTGCTCACTGCTGAGCAGCACCTCAAGTAAAGCTCCTGGACTCCTCCTTGGGCTGCTTTGATGCCAGGATCAATGACAGTGAAGCCTGGAGTAGCTCTGGTGAGCTGGCTCACAAGCAAAAGCCTCCCCTCAGTTTTAGTACTGGTCTTGCTTCCTGCCCTGGTCTCTGCAGATATCCTTCAGTGGAACAGCACACACAGCTAGGCAGAGAAAGCAGAAATTACTGTTCTGCTGACTTCTTCCTCAACCCTCAGAGACTTACAGAAATACATAGGGAAGAAGTGATTCAAACACCACTTAAATAAACTCTTTGATTTTCTGTCCTTGTGCTTGCAGTCATCTGTACAGAACCACAAAAGAGAACCTCTGAATCAAGTTATAAACACCTCTTCAGTGTCACTTCATTCATCTGAGTACCAGGCTGCCAGCATCCCCCTCAGAGATGTCGCAAGCTTCAAAGTCTATAATAACTGTTTTTAAATGCAGATATAGAACGTCACATGAATCTGAAAGAATGTATGGTAGATTACTTTATTAATTTCAGAGTCAATTTGCCTAACTTGTGAGTAAAAGGATTTTTTACCCCTATCTTTTAGTGCTGAAAATCAAGGATCTGAAATTCAAATGGATGTTTTCCTCTAGGTTAGTAATAAAGGTCAGTACTTTGCAATCAGTACTTGCATAGACGGTTAACTCTCCTTATGATATATGAAAAAGAAGGTAATAATCCACACTCCTGGCTTTTGTGGAGAAAATGTTTCTTTTCTTTGTAAGGCAGAAGGTTGATATACATGTAAGAAATGCATTGGGAGAGCTGCGGTGTTGCTATTTTTACATAACAGCTTTCACTGACTGAGATTTTTAGATTCCCTAGAATGCATGGACGTATGTACACATTAGAAAGACAGAAAAAACATTTAAAAATCTTACAAGTTTTTCTCTAAGATCTTAAGGACTTAGGAGACACAGGGTTACAGCTTGAAACATCTTTTCAGCTCTGCTTTCACATCTCTGTAAAACTTTACAGCTCTGAGCCAACGCAAAAGTTCCTACTCTCCACACAGTGAGTAGAAGTATGTGGGCCTAACCTTTGCTACACCATCTGGGATGGCTAAATCTGATGTTGTTACACCAGTTTTACACCAGATCGAAATCTAGCCCTTGGCATTTAAAAAAAAAAATAATTGCATATTTATGCAGGCTCAAGAAAATGCCTTTATAGCATGAGTCACAGTCTGCAGCTTGATAATGACAAAATATCTTGTAATCTAGCAATGCTGAAACATTTGCCATCTTTATTGTGTGTTTTCTCATGGTTTAAAGAGCTTCTGTGATTAATATCTGAGCCTTGTTCCTTACTGTTTGAGAACATTATGTGCAAAATTGTAAAAATCTACAGTCTAAGCCAATTCATGCATTTAAAGTAATCTTGGAGATTTGCTGCTGCAAGTGAGCATTTTATTAACAAAACAGACTTCAGGTAGTCACAAAACACATTCTCATTTGTAAATTTCATGTTGGTGGTGCCGCTCTTGTGTGTGGTGGGTGCTGGTAACAAGTCAAAACTTGCTGGCTATTGCCATGAGGCAGGATCTTAGATAACGCAGATATTTCCTGTTCGGTCAGAGATGCCACTGTGTGGGAACTGCCCATGAGCGCTGGCTTGCAATGCCAATCATTCCGACTGCTTTGCAATGTGGTATTTGAGATGCCAGGCATAGGCTCATGCTATTTCTGTCTTTTCCATTGACTCAGGGACAAGGAAGCTGGTTAGTTTTGTCTGCCCTTCATTATCTCTAAGTCGACTTAGTAGTTAATACAATTCATTAACCTTTCACTAAAAATATCACTTGTCTGGAAAAGCTAATCTTGCATACAGAAAAAAATTCAGAAGTCTGAACCATTTTTTTTTGTTTGCCAAAGCTTTTACCAAAAAAGAAGCCATTTTTGCCCAAGTCTTTAAAAACCAAAACAAAACAACCCAAAACAAAACCAAATCAAAACAAACAAAAAAAACCCAACAAAACTCAAAACATTTCTTCTCCAAAACAGAATTTCTGATCAGAGAAATAAGTCTTGCAGTTCTGGTACCCTTTTGGGTTTTAATATTCAGTTACTTCTACAGATTTTAAATGCTCCAGAAGAAGAGGCAGAGCAAGCATAAACTTCTATGTATGTTTAATGCCATTCCGTGCAAAGTCGTCGGTCATGGGTTTTTATCTCATTGTGTAAGAGAATGGAAAAAGTCTCAATTTTACCAAGACCAAAAAGAGGAAATACCAAAAATGTGAAGTTTTAGCTGGTGACAGGACCATTTGCTTCCACCTACCTTAAATATTTATTTTGAGAGGTAATTAGTGATTTTAAGATGAGATGTCAAAGTGCCAGGGCCTGATTGCCACATGCACTATTACCATAATACCACTATAATATAGATTTTAGTGTTAAAATAATTATGATGTCATACACCTGGTGTCACCTGCAGCCTGAAGTAGGAAAGTAGGAACACTTGCCCTATGCATGGGATTAAGAAATAGGAACATAGATTTAAAAGCTGGTGCCTGGTGGGAAGCCAAATGCCTTGTGGCAGCAATGAGAGTTAGACTCCTAGTTGTCAAAAAATCTACTTGATTTCTTGTGTCACTTGTGTCATCTGTAATACCCTACTGAATTTCTCAGTCAGTGAAGCAATCTGTTGGAAATAAATCTCTCTGAAGGACTCATATCCACCAGCTAACCTGATGAAGGACTGACAGAATTACTTAAAACTCATTAAACACTTGTGTAATCTTAAATATTTTTTCTTTCTTTTTTTTTCTAGCTTTGTTCTTTTTGGTTTTCTTTTTTTTTTTTCTCTAGAGCAGGGACTGTTGTACATAGTCAAGGGTGAAGTGGCAGGTGCCATGGGATTGGCAGAGCCAGGCTGGATGCCAGGGACACAGGCACGTGTGGGAGATTCCCACTCCTCCCAGGCAGTGGAAGCTGGCTGAATGGGCGTTCACACTCCCTCCCGTGCCACCATTGCTGCAAGGCGGGGTGCTAGCATGGAGATGTTTTCCATCAAGGCATGAATGGACACAGCTCGTGTTGAAAATAGATCTGAGCAGAAGTTTTTGTCAGTGTTTAACAAAGGGCAAGATGCCTTTCTTGGAAAATTGAAAATTTCTCTAGTTAAATACTAATTTCTCTAGAAGATTGTGTTTTCCATTAAAAAAAAAAAAACAAAAAACAAACAAAGAAAAAAAGAAGCTATACAATTTTCAGTATTCCTGAAAAGAAATATTTAAATTTTGAGTTGACCAAAGATAATTTCTGTTATTTGTTTTACAAAACTGCTTGAATTATTTTTTATTGCTATATAGGGTTTAATATTCTCTCCCAGTCTCTCATAATGCCAACCTATCTAAACTGTGTAGTGATATACTAAATGAAAAGAAAAAAAAACAAAAGAAAAATTTCAGATAGTGGTACAAACAAATGATGTGTGATGATGTTGAATTAACTGAAGCAGTTCAGTAAACTGAAAATGAAGAATGACCAATTACATAATTGGATTAAAAGCAGTGTGATGTTCCCATAGTTTGAAAACCGAGTTTTCAAGAATATATGTTTTGTCACATTTTTTAGGGTTTTTAAATTTTTTTTTTTCCTGGTATGGAACAAATTGTTCAGATTTTCATGTGGATTCCTTGTTTTAAGAAAGAAATAGTTAACAGATTACAAGTGCCATCATAATTAATAGACTTGCTTTGTACTATGCTGATATAAAAGCTATTCCCTTGGGTACTTTACAGCTGAATGTTCAAATGTCTTCAGTTACAAGTAATGGCCCAAGGGTCTCTTGTTTCTCATGGCAGCTCAGGTGTCCGAGTGCAGGGATGAGGTAGTGGGCTACATCAGGCTAATTTGGGAGCAACGTCATTCTGAACGACTCAGAGGTCAGAACTGTTTCTGAAGCATTTCAGCACAGTTCACCTTTTTTTCCAGAAAAATGAATGTTGGTGCTGAAGGTGTCAGAGGATGGCATGCCTGGGTGACAAGCTGCTCCCCTTCTCAGTGCACTTCCCATGCCATGTACATAGAAGCACGCTCACCATGTGGTGCTGTGGGTAAGTTGCTGCCCAGCTGCCCTCCGCCTCACAGCTATGTGCCTGCAATCGGCAGTGCTTATTTCTTCCAACCTCATGTTTACAGTGGGGGTCTTCATTTCCTGGTGTTCAATGTCTTCTGTGTCTTCTGTTGTGCTGCATAAAGCATAGCTGCTGGCAGCCTGTGGTGAGAGCATTGCACAGTGACTATTCAAACAAGCACTTCTTTACACGTCATGAGCACAACATCCCTATTAAACCCTATGGAGGAGAGGAAGAGCTTTTTTGTGTCATTTTAGATATTTGCTTCAATTCAGCAGTTCAAAATGGCTCAACAAATATTCTTGCTGTTCTATGGAAATCTTTATGTCCATTTTCATATCCACTTGTCTGAGTGGGAAGAAAACGATTTCATTCTGATTCAGAACAATTTACTTGTCAATGTGCCGACCTCACTCTTGGATAATAAAACTGGGGTTCAGAGTGGAATGCAAGTAGGAGGTTGTTGCAAATGAAACCATTCATTCAGCAACAAAAAGTGGAATATGAGATTACTTTGCTAGAATCTTTCAGCACATGAAAACCAGACGGAGTGAGAGAATAAATAGTTCTGTATGCTATTACCAATGGTGGGTTTTGGACATAACTAGTTTTTGTTTGTTTTTTTTTTTTCTTTATTTTATTACAAACAAAACCCATCAAAGAAGAAAACAAGATTAAATGGAAAAGAATTAATTTCCATCTAAAAAAATGTTTTATTAGATAGCTATGAAAAATGATTTTTCAGATAGTTATGAAAAAGTACAATACAATGACAAAAGGAAAATTAGCTTGCCTTTATATAAAGAAAACAAATTTTACTGGGAACACTGGGCTTGTGGTGCAGCAAGCAGTCACAACTTGACAGTAGCACTCAAAAGTGAGCAGAGAAGACAACTAATTGTAGATGCAGGAGGGAAATGGCAGGCCATGAGTTCTGTCTCTGCTCTCTGGGTGTGAGGTATTAATGTCACGTTAGACCATTCCAGGGTTGTAGAATCATAGAATCAATAGTTAGGGTTGCAAAGGACCTTAAGATCATCTAGTTCCAATCCCCCCGCCATGGGCAGGGATACCTCATGCTAAACCATGTCACCCAAGGCTCTGTCCAACCTGGCCTTGAACACTGCCAGGGATGGAGCATTCACAACCTCCCTGGGCAACCCATTCCAGTGCCTCACCACCCTACAGTAAAGAACTTCCTCCTTATACCCAAACTAAACTTCCCCTGTTTAAGTTTTAACCCATTACCCCTTGTCCTATCAGTACAGTCCCTAATGAAGAGTCCATCCCCAACATCCTTATAGGCCCCCTTCATATACTGGAAGGCTGCTATGAGGTCTCCACATGAGGTCTCAAGATAGAGTTGTTCAGAGTAGCATACCCAAAGAGGTGTCATGTTGCTGTCACCAGCATTGTACAAAAGACATTTTTGAAGTGTTTGACACTGGTCTAACTTTGCCTTCACTTCTGCATGATGAGACTCATACACAGAGATTTCATATATTAATTTCTGCCTGCACTGAGCCTGACCACAAAGCTCACAGAGGTTCAAATTCTATCATTATTGTTTTATGTGCTGTTTTTTTTCCAGTTCACAGTACCTGAAATGATGAGAGACCTATGTTGCAGCCCACCGAAACAGTGCTTAGTGGCCCATGGCTTCCAGGAGCACTACTGAAAGTGCTGTGCAGAGAGGCACTCCAAGCACTGACCTATTCATAGTGCCTCTCTGGAGGAAAGTGGTCCCAGCACTATGTTTTGGATTCACCTTGAAGGACACTGATGTGGAAGAGCAGAGACTTAGAAACAGGGAGTTAAAAGAAAAGAATTAACTTCTTTGTCTTACTGGTAGTTTCCTGTGCTGATTCACATCCTCCTGTGACCTGATGTCTTGCATTGTGTTCATATGGAAAACTCATCAGACATCAAGACCTGATGCCACAGCCTACCAACAAGAAGTGGCATCACATTGTATGGGGTCTGCATGGCAACACTGGTAGCTACAGCAGTGGAGTATGCTAGGGAACTAACAGTTTTATCATCAGGAGCTGCTCATAGCATGATTATCCCAACTGCTTTTTGTAAACAGCCACTTTAAACTCACTCTGTTTTGGAGAGCGGAAGGGAATACTTTAAACTGGAGCTGGATTTTGTAATTGTCCTGGGTTCAGCAGTAGCAGTCATTTTTCTCCTCCTTGGTAGCTGGTACAGTGCAGTGCTTTGACTTTCGGCTCAGGAACAGAGCTGATAACAATGATGTTTTGGTTTGGCCAAGGACTTTGTAAGCCTCATGCTGTGCCAGGGAGGAGGGGAAGCCAGGAGGAAGCAGAGACAGGACACCTAACCCAAGCTAGCCAAAGGGGTATTCTGTAGCACAGCACCTCATGCCCAGGGTGTAGCTGGGGGACTGAGGGGTTGGAGGAGGTATCGGTCAGAGCTTGGTCGGGCTGGGGGGACCAGTTATTGGTCGGCTGGTGGTGAGGTGTTGTATTCTCTTCCCTTGTTATTTCCTTTATCATTATTATCATTGGTGATAGCAGTAGTGATCTGTGTTATACCTTAGTTACTAAACTGTTCTTACCTCAACCCATGGGAGTTGCATTCTTTTCAATTCTCCTCTCTGTCCCTCTGGGAGTAGGGGGAGGGAAAGAAGGGGGGGAGTGAGTGAACGAGTTGCCTGACTGGGTTTAAACCACGACAGTAATATAACAGCTCAAGAAACTCTTCAAGCTGAGTGAGTAGATGCATGTGACAGGATCTCAATTGAGAATTACAGCAGAGTCTTTCAGGAAATTGATCCAGACTTTCCTGTTTAAAACAGATGAGTACCTCTAGGCTGCCATGTGGTATAGGATGTGCATAGACTACAAGAAGATGTAAACATCAATTAGAAAGTAGATGAGTACGGACTCCAGAGGCCCCCTGATGCAAGAAGCATAGGCTTAGCACAGGCAGCAATGCATTGAAAAAAGGACAGTTTGATGATGGCTTGATATAGTGGTTTTGATCTCTTTGCTAACTTTTATTACTATAAGGAAAACAAAACATATGGATTTAACTTGCTGTTTCTTAGAATGCCTAAAAAAATTGTGGGTACTTACCAAAAATACAATGCCAATGTTTTCTTTGATTTATTCTTGCAAGAAGGGTGGAAAATCGGTTCTGGGAGTTACCAACTTCAGCTTCAGGTATCACAGCAGAAAATAAATCTACAGGTAATTCATTGATGTGAAAAAGATCATTGGTCTGCTGATGACATTTAACCCAGCCCACTGGAGAAATAAGCCAGTATATTACCTCTACTCTCTTTTGTACTGCTACTGTTATATCTGTGTTTGTTTCAGCCATTGCTTCCACTAAGTTATTTGAAAGAAATGGGCTTGTCATTTTTCTCAGTACATTGGAGCTGAACATCACCATAGTTCCTGCTCTGTTTTATATTAGTATTGTATAATGTTATCTTTATTTGTTTATGTATGTCTATGGCATTCAGTGGGGCTATGAGAGAGCCTAGCAAACACACCTTTTACTTTTGATGTTCTCTTCAAAAATATAATGGCAGAAGAAGTAGGGAAAAGACATCTGATTGCTGACAGCTAAATAAATCTTTTCATAAAATTGCTTGTTTTCTGCCAAAAATACATGTATTTCCTACAATTATGGAGATCATGTGAGCTCTACATGATGTTTCAGCATCCTGAAAATGCAATACACTCTCCAGCTCATTAGCATAGGTAGCTAAATGCCCATTCAGTGTTAAGTGTGATGTATTAATGAAGCCAGAAATTATTTTATTTTAATTTGTATATTTGTCCCCGGTACATTTTAAAAAAATATCCTTTATTTTGCAACAAAGTACAGCAACTGCAACTGGAAATAATAGTTAACAGCTCTGGAAAATAACTGTCTAAATGTCTTTGAAGTAATTCTTAGGAGTCTTAAAGTTATTATTACAAAGAAATTTTTAAGAACAAAGATCTCATGCATATAAAGATGAAGTGCAGTTGGTTCTGTTTTAGATGTTTGTTGGTTATTTATTCAGATCTTCAGTACAGACTTATTTGAAAAAGGCATCTGTCCTTCTCTTTTCTAGCCCTAGTGTTAGACTGGCTCTTGAGAGACGCATGGTAGAAACCACAAGTACAACACAAGGACACATAAATGTCTTTAAAGAATACACTGTTATCAGCAAATGTTTAGTAATTACAATTGTTAGATCAGTTACGTACATCAGGCAATATTCTTTGGACTATTGGAAACACACATCCTACTTGTTAAAAGAATAATACATCTGTGAAACACAGGAGGTGAAAGAGCAACAAAAATATAAAATCACTATGAAAAAAATATGATCTGCTAGCCCGCTGAGTAATTTTACTATTAGTGCAATGGCAGCTTCTGCTCTTACAGAAATGTGCCAGTCTGCTGTTAAAAGCCTTTGTTAGGACTTCTTATTAATTATTTACTAAGTCTGAAGACTTCTGAAAAATCAGTTACCTAAACTGATTGGGACTTCTGGGCTGGTGTTCTAATACTGGAGAAAGATACTAAGGGATCAGTGTGCTGACATTGATCCTAAGTGTTGTCTTGATGGCAACTTCGAGGGGAAAAAAATGCACAAAGAGGATTAACATGTAGCACCAACAGTTTATACAGTATTTCAAAGGCATGTGGACAGTGGATGTGTACCATGTGTAAAGACCTTTGTATTTAAATGGACATGTGCCTGTTATACCCAAAATGCTTAAATGTCTGTCTTTAAGTTTAAAGTGGAGTGTTTATGACAGGTTTTAGCAGTTTCTGTAAATTGTAAAAGAATCAAACTATTTGTAACTTAGACCTGGTCAGAACATTTCCAGAGAAATGCAGCACTGTTGAAAACACTATTCCGTACGAACAGGAATGCTTTTTTGAAATGAACTCATTTTGTTGTGGTTTTGGATTAGGGAACCCTAATCTCTGCAGCTGGAGAAGAAGGGCTGTGCTTTATTATCCTTGTGCCTCTTGTACTAATGCAGCGATGAACTCTAAGAGAGCCTCTGGCCTCTCCTTGTACAGAGGGATGATCAGAGTCAGAGGAAGGTCTTGTTTTTGCAAGACCAGTTTAAAAAACATTAAAAAAAAAAACAGGGGTGCCAGTGAATCTGAAATGAATGGTATAGGCTTCTCCAGTTGACCCCTGATTAAGCAGGCAATAGGGCTGAGCAATGGCAATACCCCTACAAAAGAGCTCTTACTGATCTTAGAGCCCAAACCAGCAGTAAGAGTCACAACCTGATATTTGGTGGTAAAAAAATTCACCATGAAGGATCTGTTTTGCATGGGAAGGTACCAATGCTTATTGGTGAAGGACAGTGATCTCCTTGTGTTGAATATTGGGTATTTTTAATGATGAACTGTTCTCTTTTATTTGATGGACACAGTTTTAAACCAGATCCTACACAAGATTTTGTCAAAAACAAAGCTAATGAGCTGTTCATCTGCATTTCATCAACTAAAGTGTTTATTTTAAAAATTATTTATAGTAAACTTTTACCTATCACGGTCGTTACTAAAGGCTTGCACAACTGAAATATATAAATCGAGATTCTGCAAAGACTTGGTGCTTTCCTGTTTCTTTATTTTTAAATCACTCTGAATTTATTGCATAACCATGTAGGATGGCAAGAAATTCTGCTTAACTCTGTCTCATTTTAATTTTTAATTGTGTTAGTTTCTAAAATGTTAAGGAAGTATTTAAATAGAGGTGAGACTCAGATGGAATATTGAATTCTACATCTGAATTCTTAACATACTAGCATTAACAACACCATGGCATCTTGGCATTTGGTAAGGAAATTGAAAAACACCTCAGCCTCTCACTTCTTGATGTGAAATTAAAATGTTAAATTTCCTCTCATATATCCAACTGCAACAACAAGTGAAAAGGTGTTAATAAGGAAGAGTATTGAGTGGAGTGACTTTTCTAGCTGAATAAAAAAAGATATATTTATGTATAATTTCCAAATGCAGTTCTAGAGAAAGAGTAGGTAGAAAAAAGGACCATATGTTCAAAAAAAGAGCTGTGAGATCTTGCATGGCACAATGACAAGAGTGGGAAGATATTTATTAGAAAAAAATGTAAGTAAATATTCACAGAGAAGAATGGATTGGAACTGTTTTAAAGAGTATAACAACTCTCCCTAAGCTACTTGCTTTGGTTTCTCTCTACAGTCATTTCCCTTTGAAACACAAGGTGTCATTTGTCTTTTAGATTTTCTAATCATGTTGGACCTGAGTTCAAAAGAGAGTCACTGGTAGGTCACTCACAACATAGGTAAACCTGCAGAAAAGGAGAGGGTTTTGGTTGGCAGTATTTCTGAATAAGTAATTTGACTCATTCACTCCTAAGTGGTACCATTTTTCTTCTCACTGCTGGAGAGAAAAGGAGGAAACACGCAACAGCGTGCTGTGAATGCAGAGTGATGAATGGAACTTCAGACTATGTCATAATGTGCATTCCCACCAGAGAGAGAATGAAAATTATTTCATTGCATGAACTGTGGAAGTGAAAGACTCAGTTTTTAGTGACGTAAAGGGATATGCAAGCTTTAATTTTGAGCAGCATAATCAACCTGTGTAAAATGACTTTGCTGTCCTATATCTATCCCTTGGGAAGACTTAATCCTCTTTTGGCAATCTTGGCAAGAAATGAAAGCATAAATGATAGCTGGCAATGGCCAGTGCAGAGGGTTGGTCTGAGGACTGTGAAGTATTAATTAGACTAATCAGTTGAAGTTTACATTGCAGGCACATCTGTTCTGTCTTTGAACATAAATATAGATGTGTGCCTTCTGGTTCTTCTCCACTCCCTATTTATCATCAATAATAAAATTCTTGGACGGCAAATTATGATGTCTACCTTAAGACAGAAAAACAATTATATAGCAAACTGTGCAGCCCCAGGATTTTAGTACTTACTCACTGACAAAACACCAGAACCTAAACCTAGTTAGTTAGTCAGCAAATTCAATTCAAGAGAGCATACAAACCTATTTATACAGAATTATATTTATGATATCAACCTATTTTGGAGACAGAGAAGTTCGAGGCAGTGCATGTCTTCAGTGCAGCAAAGTCCCAGTCCCTAAATAGACCTCCTGAATCCAAAGCAAACAAAACATCACAATCATTTTTCCAAATTAGATTTCCCAGAATAGACAGCGTATTTGTGTAACCAAAGTGCAGACCAAATAAGTCTTTTCATGTACATTAATGGGAAGGTAGAAGTAGCAGATCCTGACCTAATTAAGATAAAATTAAAACTTTCTCCTGGGTACATGGATTGTATGTAGGTTAGACATTCATTCACATTAGTCCCTCATGTCATTGGCAAGGAATACAAAATGACACATGGACTTGTGTTTTGAAACTGCTAAAATCTGAGTGCACAGATGGGACATCTCCTTTGACTCTTTTCAGATCTGGGGTCCTCACTGAGCTGCTTACAGTTCATGATCCATCAAGCACTAAGGACCACATCTAGCTCCTCTGTAATAACATTGATTCTGACAGCTGTAAAACTGGCTTTTGGTTAACCAGTTGAACAGAAAAGACTGAAAATGCAGGAAGAGAGGAAGTTGGCAGGTGAGAGGCTATGGACTAATAATTTCTTTTCCCGCTATACATAATGGCTTGGTTAAAGTTTAGCATTTTCTTGCAAGTTTTCCTTCAGAAGAATTACTTCTGAAAATAGTCCTGTTTACTTCCTGTTGCTGTCCGTCCACTTCATGAAATGTTTCTTGTGATATGTAAAAACATTTTGAAGGCAGGATTCATATTCAGCCTTACCTGTTGGAGCAAAAGAAGGATAACAAAGAGGAATTCATATAATTTGCCTTATAAAACTTTTTATTTAGGTTATTTCTAAGGATTCCTTGATTATGGATGGTTGTCTGAGTCCATGAAAAGTAAACTTTGTGTCTTAGATAAAGTGTTCATTATGAGTCACAGAAAGGCTTCCTATCACGTTCATCAAGATATAACTGGCCTCCAGTTTCCTGCATAACAGACAATGGCCTCTAAAGCCAGTCCAATAACACAAGCAGGCTTGTTGCTTGTAATATTGGATAATACTACAAGTCTGTTCTTCCAGCTACTTGGCAAAACATGTTTTTATGATTTTTGTAGGGATGTGTCAGTAAAATAAGGTGCTGTTGGTCAAAGAAATAATCATAACAAACATTTGGTAATATGATATCCTTCAATTGCTCTTGTGCTTGACACATGAGGACTATTGCTAATTTTCAGTGGAAGTTTCTGTGACATATATGTCTTGTTGATAGCCTATGGAGAAAAAGGCAGCTATGTTTAGTCTATTCCTTGTACTGAATGTTCTTGTAATATCAGTACATTTTCTACACTGTGAGGGCTCTTCCAGTTTCTGCACCTACTAAAGTATCAAAGCAAAAAACAATACAGTGAAAAGATCCAGTAAAAACTTTCTGATGTTCAGGTGACAATATATGATGATACAATTTGCTTTTAAGCCAACCCCATATAAAACTGCAATGCACCCTTTAAGATATGGGCAGGCTCTTCTAAAGTGCTAACTGAAGATAATTTCATAGATGAGTTGCTTAATGTGATGCATTTGGAACAATCAATCAGGATTGTTTTTAATGGCAAACTAGGGCCTCTCATGTATAATCCATAATTGTGTCTTCTGAAATTTCAATGTTTTTTAAAGTAAAAAATGAACATTCCCATGTTGAAAGTCTATAGTTGGGTATGCTTCAGTGGTGACTCACCAGAGCTACTGTTCAGTTATATCATGTCCTTGTTCCCTCTCTTGTGATGGAATCCCCATCAAAGCTTCAGCTTCCATAGTGCAGCAAAATCTGGCAGGGTCCTCCATATTTCTAGATATTACTCATAGGAAAGCTTGTGAGTTGTCACAGGACATGGAGCCTGAGTAGGAACATGAAGCTTCTGTACTGCAACTAATATGAAACACCCAAGAGTATTTCTAAATAAAAATGTTTGCATTTTAGCTGGAGTGTTTCAGCTTTTGAGTCATCATCAAAAAGTTTAGGATTTCAAGAAACACAAAAGAATATTGCTCATAGAAATGCAACATGCAATCACTTCTTTCCTTTTTATATCACTACAGTTCTCTGTAGTCCAGGCTGGTGCAAAAAGCAACTATGGATATCCTGCTGATTTACCCCTGCCATAACCGTGGCATGTCTGCTTGTTTTTGCTGCACGATATTCACCACTGAATAGGCCACGAGGGTGTTTTCATCCTGACTGATTCTGTGAAGACATCGTCATTACTGCATAACTCTTCACTTTCTGTTGTGACTCCCTGTAAAGATCTGACAGCTACAGTGGATACAAAGTTCCTGTACTAAAGTATGGGGACCTTCTGTAAAATAGATGAAGTTATTTAGCTGTAGCTAGGTGCCTTTCATTTACTTATTAATGAGGCTGTTTTATGCAAGAAATAAATGCAGGGAAAAATGTTAATCATGGAGGCAACTTATCATAAGAGATTTTCTTGATAACTACTATTGTTAAAGATGGGATTCATCTGACCCATTTCAGAAGTTTAGTTTGATGGGATGAATGATGCCCTGCAAGTGCTTCTTTGCATTGAACATAAAGGAACTTAGCATGACCTATTTCAGATATGAGGCTCTGTATTTGTTCAGCTGAATCTCAGTCATGTGTGGATGCTTAATATTTTACTTAACAGGGAATGCAGAGAATAAGCACTCAGGGATGTACAGATATATACAGCTATAGATATATACATATAAAATGGGGAGAAATAAGCTGAGGACTGATGGGGCTATGCAGAGAAAATGAGTAGCTTTTCTTACAAAGGAAACAAAACTGAATCATGTCAACCAGATTGTGAACAGCTACCACTGATGAGCAGTCACATTAAGTATTACTAATGGCAATGGGAATATTTCTCTGAGCAACTGCTCACAATCTGCCCCTGAGATTTAAAACGAATGCTGAAGAAGGAAAATTGAACAATAAATGGGTCTAGAATGGGGGAATGCAAAAGTAGAAAAATTGGAAAATGCATAGACCAGAAGGTGTGAATAGTAAGACTGAATGCTCAATTTCACTTTTAAGACCCATAAGAGGCTATGAGGTTCAGCCAAGATGGGTATGAGATGGTAAAACAGAGTGATTGGTTGACATTTCATAGCAGACCATAGTGCAAGTAAGGAAAATTCTCTAGTACTTTTTTCTTTGGAAAAATGACAGACATGCTTTACATTGAGCTATGGCTAAATAAAACATTCACGAAGACTTTTCTACATTGTAGGATAGACTTTCTGATCAAAATATACAGCAAGACTATTTATTGCTTAACAGTTATCTGCAGTATTGACGAAGTCCCCAGTCTTCTTAACCTAGATTAGGATTTAAACCTGTGCCACCTTGACATGTGCCTTGGTTATTCTGGCACAGGATACTCAGGGGTATTCATACAGTTTGACTAAGACAGAAATAGGCTCATGTCTGTGTGTAATCTATGGAGAAAGAGTCTACTTCAAAGGAAAGTTCAGGGTAGAAGACTAATATAAATCTTCTCATTTCCTTCCTAAATAGCTTGTTTTCACCCTTGACTATAGAGGGAGACTAGCAGGACAAGCTGCTGGGAATGGTGGAATTTCCAACAGGAACACCTCCACTTCGAAATGAGCAGGCAGCAGAGAGGCACTTCTGAGCTGGGTCTGCAACACCACTAATCACTGTTTCACTAAGGAGCTGCTCCACTGGGAGAGCCCATCACGGTAGCAGAGAGTCTGATGATTCAGTCTCTGCTTCTGTGCTACCTTGTTTGAAGCAAGGACTTAAAGTCAAGTTTTGCTATCCTGTGTGACCACTGCAATTATAACATAGGGTCCTTCTCTTATCCCACAGTATTTAAGTCCCTAAAACTGAAACTGCTCTCATAAGGAAAATCTGCGTGATTGTTTGGTGAGCAGGTGTCCACCTTGCAAAGGCAGACAAAAAACCCCTCCATTGATTAAGTGTGAAACAGGGATCTGAAACCATCAAGCACATCATAGAAGATTGCCTAGACACCATTAAATCACGTTTGCCTTTTAAAAACTTCACAAAACCTTCATTTGATTCAAAATAAACCAGGATAATGTTGGAAATTGCAAATAATACCCTCAGTTATGAAACTTAATTTGTACCTAGCTCTTCTCAGTAGACTTGTTTTTTACAGTTTGTTGTCAATGCATAGAAAACTACCTGCCACTGATAAAATCCATAACTGAATAATGGTATAGCTTAACACATGGCATAAGTATAACCAAATAACTAAAAAAAAAGTCAATGTTTCAGAGTGCCCTTGATTGTTTATTTAGCAGAACAGATTTCTAGTAGCATACATCAGTGGATCTGGGCTAAAAGTTTATTTTTCAAAATAAATATAATGCAAAACATGATGTAACTTGTAACACTTTGACCTCTCAGTATTTTACAAAAGTGGTAGGATTTGGACTCCAATGTTTTGAAAATCTTATTTAGACTGTTAGCTTCCTACTGAAAGGAGCAGAATTCAATTGATTTAGATGAGAATTCACGTTGTTCTGCATATGAAAACAGTGATTTTTTAAGAATAGATACATCAAGAGAAATCAATAAGAACTGTATTTTAGGTTGTTTAGAAGACTTTGAAAACCTCACCAAAGTATTAGTGAATTTTGTTATTAAGGTTGCAATAAAACCCATAAAATTCTGCTTATAAAAAAATCACTTTTTGGGTATTGTATGTTCTGTTCTCAATTTTTGATCAGAAATTAACTGGATCAGAAAGCAAAAGTGAAATCTCTCACACTAGAAAACACTGACCTGGTTTAAACTGTGTTGTTTGATACTGTTGGTGTGTCATCACTATTTGTTTATACCTGCTTCAGCATATTCTTGCTGTGTGCAGGTGTTCAAGGTGATGCTTCTACTAGTTGAACTGCTCCCCTGTGTTTTACTCAGGCTGAAGTAATCCAACAGTAAGATAGTTTGGAAGCAAAGGGATTGCTCCCCACAGCTAGGCTGCCAGACATTTATTTGGATTTTTTCTGTCAACTGAATGAGGTAAAAAAATGATACAATAATACTTACTCCCCAAAAATACAGAAGAGGAGGGAGGGAGAAGGAGGATCACCTCAGCATCCTGGTTTGTTGCACAGCCCTAAATCAGCCAGGCTGGTTTAATGAAGAAGCAGAAAATTGCACTGGGACAGGAAAAAGCAGATCTGGGGAAACACAGATGTCAGCATATTTGCAACTGACAACAACTTTGTCTTTTTTGATCAGACTTGAAACTGGAAATTCATAAGGGCATGATGTGTGAATGTATCACAAATGCAGTTTCTTCCTTCCTAATCTACGGCAAGTACTGTAAACCCCTTTTGGACTCAAAAGGATGTCACCAGCACAGGTCCAATAAGGTGAGCTCCCTGACTCTTCCAGACTTGTGTTTCTCAGCTTTGGCATCAATGTTTCCTGCTCTTTGTGACTTGCCAGTGTGGCTGTGCTCCCCCCTCCCCCAGAAAGGACCATCTCTTGTGGACCTTGATATTAGACAATGCCTGTAGAGGCTTGCTGCAACCTCTTTGCAACAAATGCTATCAAATCAACATCAAAAACACGGCCAGATAAACTAAAGAAGGCCAGTACATATAAATCTTGCCTAAATATTGGAATCTGACATCATTTTCTCAGTTTCTCTCTGTACCACTAACTTTGTCTGTCAGCTGTCCAGGCTGTGTCTTCTCTTCCAGAGCATCTCATTTACTTTGGATTAAGCTAACAAGGGCACTTCTAGTTAAGAGTTCCAATGCTGTTATCCACAATCCTATGTTACTGCTTGCTGAGGACAGCTGCTCTTTACTGTTGTTTCCCTTCCTCCTCCAATGGCTCTTGATGACTTGCAAGACTTGCAATGACGTAATACACTAAAACGAGGTGTGCCCAATATTAATTGAAATAATGCAACGGTCTCCAGTGCTCAGTAGTTGCCACCAGTAACTGCTATACTCAGTCTACTTACTGTTTCTATGAAAATACATTTTAATAATTTGTTATAATTTTTTCATATAAGCACTTTAATCTAATGGGTGTTGTGGGCCACAGGTATTTGTATATGTAAATCAAAAATGATTCAGCTAAAGGAAGTGGTGCTGGTGTAAGATCAGCAAAATGAGGCCCCTGGACATTTACTGGCCTTTGTCTCAGTTAAAATGCAGTATTAGTAAATGTCTTAGTAACTGACAGGTATAATTACTATAAGGTGCACTGCCGCAGTAGTAGTCTGGAGTCCTGCAGGTGAATTTGACCATTTTGTGGTAAATATTGAAAAGAAAAAGTTGATAGGAAAAGACCAAGTCAGACAAATACAAACTAAACAAAACTGACAATGCTTCAAATCCTAAACTGGATTAAATAACATTTTAATCAAAGTATGGATTTAGTGTATAAAATGGTATAGATGTGATTAGAAGGTGCAGACTACCACACTATCAAATCATGGATAGACTTCAAGTACTGTCATGGCAAATGGTCATTATAAGAATAGACGATCATACTTTAAAAGATCATTAGAATCATAGAACCAGAGACTGGTTTGAGTTGGAAGGTGCCATTCAGTTCCAATCCCCTGCCATGGGCAGGGACACTTTCCTGGACTGGACCATGCTGCTCAAAGACCCATCCTGCCTAGCCTTTGACCAAGCTTCCTTGCTCTGGAAGGGTTGAAATAATTTGTAAATAGGGTGAAACTAATGAGAATTTTGGATGAAGTATTTTTTAAAATGTAGAAAAAGACATTTCAGCCCTTGTCTTTAGGAAAAAAAAAAGACACCTTCTTTAATTTTTAATGTTTCATATACATCTGTATTTATTTTCCCATCATCACCGCAATTCACAACATCTTTGAAGTGGTTTTTCCCCATGATTTCCTGCTCTCTTTATTCTCCTCAAGCAGTCTGAGCAATGAAATTTAAAAAAATGTTATTTTCCCAGATTTAGCCAGTATCTGATGTTTCTGAGTAGAGGAATCCACATTAGCCATCACCAACAGCATAAAGAATTTGGAAACTGAGCGCAGTATACCAGGAATGTGGCTGGCTTGGAAACCTGAATGTAGGTCCCAGTGTTCCTAGATACTCATGTTCAGGATTCCGTCCTGTGGGACACCTCTATTTTAACAATTTCTCTTATCAATATTAAACTGAATTTCAAAATAGACAGAAAAGTAGTTGGATAAATATCTTAGGTTAGCGTTCTGTCCTCACTAACACAACCTCCCCCAATTCCCCCTCTTTTTCTGAGGGTGTAAAGCCTATCAGACCTGAAAAGCACCTAATTTCTTCTCTGTGTGACTGATGTAAATTCATTCTAGTTGCATTCATTTCCTTGCTTCATCTTACACAATTTCATTTGGAGTAGAACAAAGCCGGGTGTTTCCTGTGAAACATATTGGATGCAAATGAAACTACACAAGGTATTGTCAGATACCCATCACACAGCAGCATCAATTAATCTTTCTTCAGGGAAAGCTAAAATGAGCAGCATGGAGGATTAACAGGTATGATGATATACATGCGAAATAAACACTCCCTAAGCAGAGTTAACTGGCTTACATGAGGGTTATTTTTCCAACAGTTCATCCTTTTGGTACTTATTTCTTACAGTTGTTACTGAAATCAGAATCAACATTATTCTTGAAAATTGTCTTATCTGAAGTTCGTAGCTTTTCTTTTTTTTTGCATATTTAATGGAATGATTTTAAATTATAAGAAAAAAGTGTGTGCGCAGTTTTCATTTGATTTGATAGCTCAAATCAGGTTTCAATTTCATTTGTCACAGCAAGAAGAAAGGAAGTTGCAATGGTAGCTGAAACAGCTAAATTCTTACCTAGGGTAGCAAGCAAAGGAGAGAAAGAAAGGACACTGAGATAGTTTGTGTACAGATGAGTTCAGCAAGTAGAAGAGATGCTCTCTGAAAGGGCCAGAAGCAAACACAGAAACGTAGCATAGCTTGAACTAAGCCTCCAACATAGCATTTGAACAGGCTTTCCAAGAACAAAAATTAATTCGAACAAAAATTCTGAACTAGAAGTTCACTGTGAAATGTAAATATTGGCATCCAGGATTTCACCTATAATAAATAAAACATGACAAATGTCATGAAACATCAAATACAGCACAATATTCATTAAGGTTGTTGAAACCAATGTTAAGATTTAGAAAGAAAAGAAAATAATTGGCCATTTGTTAATAAATTGAGTGATTACCAGGAATAGAATTTGTTTGGTTTGTTTGGCAATATCAACAGCATTGTATGATCTTTAAATATATAGATTAAGTAACAGCTATAAAACAGTGTTGTTGATTTCACAGTGCAATCATCAGTGCCCTCTTTTTTCACCTTCCCATAGTGACTGAAAGATTTTTCATCAATCTGTCCTCTACTATGAAGAGGAGAGCCACCTTTCAAGATTAATTTTCAGCTTTTATGAACTTAAATATCTGATTTGGAATTTATTTGTATGACATTCCTCAACACTGACAGTCCAGGGACAAAGGTAAACTACAAACTCTGCTTTTGATAAGTAAAAAAATCTTATTTCACCTTTACTGTACTTAACTGGTACAAAAAATATGTTTATTGAAGAAGGGCATAGGTAGAATCTGATTTTTACAGTACAGGGGAAGGTAGGGATCTCCTTCTCAACTTGGCTCAGCTGTACCTGCATGTATGTGCAGGAGATATTGCCACTCTTTGGAGAGGTTGTGTGCCTGCTAGGCACAGGAGATTGAATTAAATACTGACCTACTTAAACTGCATTTCCATGACTCTGAGGGTAGAAAAGGTCTTTAAAATGTTGGCTGTTCCCATGTGGCAACAGTATCACTGATGCTCCTTGAACATGTGCATCGTAGGGTGATGAGGAGCTTTGCAGGTCAATGGCTGTGAGTTCATGCTGCAAGCTTCTGCGAAGGCTTTTCTGAGATGCAGAAGCAGTTTCACAGTGGTTCAGTGTCACAGCCCAGACTCATCTCAGGGCCTGGGGAAAACTTCTACAAAGGAAGTGAAAGTTTTAAAAGAGGGGTAAAATTAAGACTTATCAGAGAGGAGAGCTGAGGGATATAGAGGTAAGAAGTATTCATGAAAAAATAAGGAAACTTGCAGAGACAAGCTTTCCTGCTTAAATTTTTGTCTTGTATATGTCATTAAATAGCCAAAGCAAAATTTAGCCATTCACTAAAGTGCAACCAAATTTTGGCCCAAATTGAAGAATTGTCCTTACCACGGTAGAAAACCCAAGGAATGAAAGTATTGTTATGACTTTTGGGGGGAGAGGACAAACCTCTATTTTGCCCCACTTCTATTTTTCATTTCTGGCCATGTCCTCAGTTCACACACAGTAGAAGCTACCTTTAGATCACCTCAATGACAAACCACTATAAAATGAAAAGCAGAGTTGCCAGTTAATAAAATAGATTTTAATTTTACTCAATTAAATGTAACTTGATTCAATAACCAGAAAAGATTCTTTGGGAACTTATGATAGAACGCAACTTTTGACGGATGTTCTTTCATGAGCTTATGATAGTACATATTCCCAGTTACTGAATTTATCAGCTGGCTTAGAGAATCTTGTAATTATTCCAAGATTTAATTTTTTTATTTTATTTTATTGAATAACTTCTGTAAATAGTAATAAGGAATTTGCAGCAAGTAACTAATAGTAAGAACTTGCTTTGAAATCACTTCTTTTTTGCTGGTCATTGGATAGTTCAGGGAAGAATATGTGCTGCAAAACCAATTCCTAAGTGATTAAAAAATCAATGTTCTCTTGCAAATAGTCTCCAAAGGTCATTTAAACCATTAAACTTTGCAAATGTTTATACCAGTAAACTGATTCAGTGGTATATTTATAGCAAGCAGATATGAATGATTTTTTTTAATTTAATTTGATTGAATATCCATAGGTATTTTAAAAGAGTCCCCCAGTGCCAATTGCACTGCAACTTTCCTCGCAGCAAAAACACCACCAAGAGGTATGACAGTTATGTGGCAAATTTCTCACATTGCAGGATATGAGCAGGTATGAAAGTTATGCGGCAAATTTCTCACATTGTAGGAATTCAGGGAATTAATACTGTGGTTGAAAGTTTTTTCTAATGAATTTACATTCTGTCAACTCATTTGAAATAATCGCATATGACTGGCCCAATTATTGTGTACGAACATGCTCTGCCATTGCCTGATATGATACTTGGCACAGTTTGAGCACATACCATGTCACTTATTTTTTATTGCTTAAGAATCTGAGAACTGCCTAAAAATAATGGAGGAGTATATTTATTCCTACTTTTTCAAGCATTTGACAGCTTTCCAAAGCCTTATGTTCAGAAAGCAATCCTGCAAAGCCTTATTTGTATGTCTTCTTAGCATGTCTGTTTGAGTGATTCCTTTGAAATATAGCTGAGATTTCATAGCCAGCAGACACAGTTGTGTGGCCTGATTTCCTGCCCAAGATTTTCTTGAAGAAGTTATTGCTCTTTGGCCACCAGAGCATGTTTTAGAAAAATGTGCTGCAATAAGTGACAAATGTATGCGATTAGATTAGTTACTGCTGCTTTCTGAAGATGTTTTCATGTACTATATAACAGGTAATTTAAGTCAAATATAACTGAAAGTCAGTAGGAAGAGAAACAACACAAACAAATACATTTTCCTTGTTATTAATCTAATCTCAGTCTTTAATACTTTTCTATAAAATTCAAGGTAGAAAGTAGAGCTCAAACTGGTTCCTCTACTTTTCTGAACATTTTAATGCAATTTCCACTTTCAGGAACCTCAAGAAGATTGGAAAAATAGGTAGTCAAATACACAGTATATAATAAACCCCTGTCCTCATTTACCAATTCTTCTCTCAGAGCAGAGAGTATGCACTTTTCTACAGTCATGTTATGCCCTCATAATGGCTACAGTAGTTAGAGAAAGCAGAAAATTGAAAATTTTACGTGCAGAGTCTCCAGATATTAAAACCAATACTTTACACTTTTTTAAGAAAATCAGTCCTTGAAACTCATGCTACAGATCAAAGACTTTTAAAAATATAACCCTTTTTCTTAGATTTTAAAATCTGAAAATAGACTCCCTTCCCTGAAGCATCCAGGAAGTCGCTTGCAGAAATCATCTGTCAAAAACTTGTAAATCATTATACGTAACAAAAAAAAAAAATTGGCTTGAACAAAATAGCATATTTGAACAGAAAAGCTTTGCTGAAAATATTCTGAGTAGCTCTTCATAGTACATCTATAAAAATGGAGTACTACTACTAGAAATCCATTTAATTAAATTAAGAAACACTGTATATGAAACTTGCAAGCAAAATGAAAGCTGACACTACTGGGAAATATTTTCTGAGCCACTGGATAATGAAGAAGTTCCCTTCTGACTGCTTTAGGGATCATTTATATTAGTGTTAATGATATTAGACAGGCATACTTACAGCTTAAGGCAATAAGATCCATGCAGTATCTTTCTTTCTTTTTTTGCTTTTTCTTTAAGAATTACAACTTGCATTACAGATAGCAATGCATATTTTGAGAGCTGATGTTCTCTAAGTCCCAAACCTAGAGTCAAAGTTGCATAAAAAGTGAAAGGTACAAATTTTTTACCAAAAAAAGGAAACCTGATGTTCTGTAATTTGGAAGAGAAGCACAAAACTGAAATACACCCAAAATATTCTAAAGACAATCTCCTCCCCCATGCTTATTCCAATTTTCAAAGTATCATGTATTTCTCAGGAACTGTGACTTACTCTTGGAAGTCTTCATCAAAAAGACCTTCCAACAAACTTCTGAAGGCACAATACTTTACAGTTATTTTGCAGGATTTGTCTATCCTCTTACTAAGATAAAGTGAAAAAGGAGATTTGATACTGGCCTAGCTACCAGGTGGTATAATTTAGTTCAGAGCTTATACTTCTTTAAATGTAGGAATTTGCAGAAGTCATGCATGAGGCAATCATGAGTTACATCACAAGGGTCTTTTAATGCTAGTTTTATTCAGCACAGATCAGCTTTCATTCCCCAACTTCCTTAATATGAAGGCATGCACTTCACCTCCCTGCTGCTAAGATGTCATGGAGTATATTCTCCTATTTCCTTTTGAAAAATAAAAATAATGCAAACTAAAACTTTTTTTTCAGTCCTAGTTAAATGAAATCATAATTGGCAATATGTTTTGAGCATTTGGTGATGTTCAGAGCACCCTATACCCTGAGATATTCAGAATCTTGCAGAACTCCTTAGTTGAAGGAGAAAAAACATCTTGGTACTTGACAAGAAAGGAAAGAAGAAAAAAGACGTGAAATGTCACACTGCCTAAAATAAATCAGAAATCTCCTAAAAAGGGCAGACTTAATAAAGATAGATTAACATTTTTTTCTGAAAAGAAAAATATGATTTTTCTATATATTTAAAAACTTTGAAAATCAGCACTACTTCACTGTTGAAATGTTATTCAATAATTGCAGAGATCTGCAGGATACAGAGAGATTGCATACGGAAAAGTAGGAAAGCCGAAGCTAAGTGGCTGCAGGGTTCTTTTAAAATAAAACCCAGCTTTGGATCTCAGATAACAGTCAAGTGCAGCAGCCCAGACTATTCGCTGATGAAACCAATGGTGTAGAGTTCTGCCTGGGCTACCAGCATGTTAACAAATGGCAGAAAAAATGTAACTATGCAGTTATAAATGCTTTACTGAGCAGAGACACCATCAGCTGCAGCAGTAGAAAATGAAATAAAAAATGACATAGTGCAGACATTGTAGATTAAGCCAGAAACAAACCAAATGAAGGTTACCTTTTTGTTGTCTGCCTTGTAAACCTGATTAATCAACTCACTGTAACGTCTGAGCTACCTCAATTCGTACTTGGTAAAAATATTAAAAAGCCACAATTACAGCTGGAAAAGGCAAAATTTTTAGAAAAGAAAAACCCAAATGTGGAAGATAAAGGAAGGAATAACTGCTTCTTTCCTCAATTTCTTTGAAGCTAATCACAGATTCCATTTCTAGCAAAGCCACCTTTAAATACTTGTTTTTCTCAAATGCCCATCTTAAAAGAAAACCACCTTTACGAAAAAAGTAAAACAAACAGCAAAACTGTTACTCTAATATTTGCACTATCCAAACCATGGCTATGGCTCCCCAAGACTTCCTATACAGAACTTGTTGACCACCTTACTCTTGTGTTGTGAGTCCCTGTAAGATCAGTGGACAGCAGAGCCCACAGTGCTAAATGGAAAGGGCAGTGTAGCAGTCTTATTCTTTGGTGAACCAGTAGTCAGTGGGGTTCTGGTTGAAGGGGTCCTTAGAGTGGAGGGAAAACACAAAGAAACTGAGCAGAGAGAAGACAGCTAAGGGAGAAAAAAAGTCATAATGAATTTTAGGAAAAAGCACAGTAAACCACTAAGAGAGACTGGATACAAAATGAGATGAAGAAGGACAATCTTGTTTCATATTTTTCCTTTTTTTTTTTTTTTACTGCTGAACTGACAGGATGAAAATGAACCAGTGTTTTACTTTAAATGTAAATAAACAGGGAAAACTGGAGATTGATAGGCTGAGTCAGAGATCTCTGGGAACGAAGAAAGTGAAGAAGTGAAAGAAAGAGGACAACATGCAAAAAGTGACTTTTCTAATGACAAAATGGTGTGCTTGTATGCCCAAATGCTTGTTGATATTCCAGGAGTGTTCTGCCTCTCTGGGTGCTTTGTGAGGGAGCCAAGAGAATCCTTTTGTGTGCACAGAAGGTATTTTGCATTAGTAGACTGATTATTCTGTGTATTGAACAAAAATCTTTTGGAAGAAAATATGGGAGAAGAGAGAAGAACTGGCTAAAATTAATAAAAAAACACAGGATAATTCAGATCGCTGCAGGACCAAACTCCATATACAGATATAAATAGATGCGATACTTAGATCAATATTGACCATCTTCCCAAAATGACCTGTGAGGAGCTGGGTATATAGGAGCTCATTCAAAATAAAAAATATTGGTAAATAGAGTGAATGAACAGAATTGTAATGTTTTAGTGGAACAAAATAAACAATGCAATATCAAATATTAGCATTATCTTAATATAAAGCCTTTTCTGTGTAGTAAACTAAAACTACTACTGTCCATTCCATATAGTTAAGCAATGTTCTTCATGTCAGTACATTATATTAAAATTAACCAAACTAAACAACATTTTCTAAGGGAAAATTTTGCTCACAAACCTGGGAGAGTGAACACAAGGAAAAACATGAACAGCTGAAACCTTGTGTTAATTCCAGGCTATTAATTCTGCATCAGCATCCTTATCTCAGAGTCACGGAATATTGAAGGCTGTCAGGGACCTCTTAAGATCATTTTGTACAGCTGCCTGCTCAAGCATGGCCACCCAGAGCAGGTTGCCCAGGGCCATGTCCAGAGGGCTTTTGAGGATCTCCAAGGATGGAGACTGCAGCCTCTCGGGACAATCTGTGCTAGTGCTTGGTTAAAAAGTGTTTCCTGATGTTCAGAGTGAGCTCTTGTGTTTAAGTTTGTTCCCATTGCCCTTGGTCCTATCTCTGAACACCACTGGAAAGATACTGGCTCTGTCCATGTTATACTGATCTCATTCTTTTGTTCACAGAATAAATACTAGTTTGCAAAAATTTGTATTTGATATTCTTTCTGTCTTTGCAGTTTGTTCACTTTGATTTTTCATCTTGTTTGACATGAAATTGTGTTTTGAAGAGCTAGTTTATGCTAGATGCTTCTTGAATCATTGCCAGTATAGTCTGCATTGTTATGATATTCCTAACCTAATATTTTCAAGAGTTTTTTAAAAAAGCTCTTTTGAGATTTTATGATCTTCATATCTTCTGTAGATTAAATTTTACTGTTGCCTAATTGTGACCAACTATTTGTACTGAATATTTAGCACTCTCTGTTTTGATGATGATGATGATGGCTTGGCTTCATGAGTGAAGATTTGGGAAGGGCTTTAACCACGCTTACTACAAGCACGATCATCAAGCAAACAAAAGTTCCAAGTGAATACTGCAGTTTTCTTTCTGTTGTGTGATGATCAGAAGTGAATCACAGTGAGTGGGGAGGAGAAGGAGGAGGGAGAGAAGTTGAAAGTAATCAGACTAATCCTGATTAGACTTGCAGTTGAAATAATAGAAAATTTCCATGCCAATATATTTGTTGTTTTTAGAAATAAACACTGCAGCACTGGAGTCTCTCTTTAACATTACTGAGGAATGCTTCAATACACAATGTGTTTAATTGTGGTCTTAAATATGAAAATATGCAAAACATGAAGAAACAGATCCTAACATAAATAGATGTGTTATATTCACAGAGGCACATGCTAGCATTTGGTATAGGCCCTCATTCTCTGATCTTCAGCATGAGCCTTCCAAAACTGTACAAGTTACTGGGCTTTCTTTATTAAAACAAGGAAATGGATGTGGTGACCTGAGGCGCCCTTTTGTTTTTCTTTAAAACTGTACCTTTTTGGATAGCCTCCTTCTCACAGGTCTTCCTCCAACTGGAAAGGAGGGCTCATCCTCTTTTGACTGTCATGTAGTATTTTAGTCTTTCCTAGCAAATCACTCCTAGCTATTTTTCTACCTTCAAATTCTCTTAATTTGTCTTTCAAATAATTAACTATCAGGACTTCTCAACAGAAGATGCTTATTTTAACGATTACATGCCAAGACATATATATGCAGTGGGAGCAGGAAGGGTATACCTTCTAAAAATGGACTGGTAAATACTTATAGATTGTGATGAGATTACCTCAGATTTTTTTTTTCTTTGCTTTAAGAAAGGTTTATTTAATCTTTTCCTCAATTGTATATCTCAGTATTTGTTTGCAGCTCCTTGCTATTCAATGAATAAAAGGGACACATATATTTTTGAAGAAAAGTGAAAAGTCTTCCAAGATAAACGAGAGAAAAGACAGAAAAAGAATCTCTGTCTTTCAAGTACTTCAGAACAAATAATTGATAGCTGGAGGTTAAAAATAATAAATCAAGAGATATTTCCAACATTAGGTCAGCAAAAGCAGTGTATTGCAGCAGCTGCCAGGCAGTGCAGAAAGAATAAAATACCTAACTCCTTAAAATGTGAAGAGATCCTCATTATCCGTGATCTTACAGTGCCTGGCAGCAAAAGTTTAATGAGGCCTAGCCAGCCATTTCCTTCTCTCCTTTTTATCTTTTTTTTTTCCTCTTTCCTCACGGAGTAAAAGTTCAAGAGTTGATTTGCTACATGAGGGATTAACAAGGAGATGGGTTGCGTTTGCTCACTGAAACCTACAGTCCATCTGGTGTTGATCTCAAGGAAGAAAATAGGTGTTACTTGTGACACGTTTTAGCACAGTTACACAAGTTCCGTGCAGAACACCCACTGCACAGACTTGTAAAACACCCACTCTGAGCCAGAAGTCAGGAAATCTGCACCGGTCAGGGCTGTCAGCTGCAGTGGGAATCTGAGGAGGCTGTAAAGAATATTTTTCTGGCTTATTCTTTGTTTTCAGTATCACCTGGGATCAGATGTGATAGTTCAGAACAGAACAGGCCTGGCGCTACTGCTGATGCAAATCAAATCAGTAAATTTTGACTTCTTCCTATCAAGTGCCTGTGCTGCTTGTAAGTCCCCTGCATGCACCTGTGAAACCAAAGTTTACATTACTAAAATGCAGTTGTCTTGCCAAGGGGACATAAGTCAGAGACTGGACTTCAAACTTGGATGTGGGGATGTAAGGTACTTTCATCCCTGTGTTTGCTGTTGGTTTCCTTTAAGATGCCTGCAACTTCTTCCTTGAGCTTTTTAGAAAACTCCACCTAATGAATAAAATTAGTCAGCTCACAGGAGAATTTCAATGTACATTAAAAATGCCCATGGGCCTGTTGGTGTTCTTGAGCTGGGTTCAGAGATATGGTCTTCCTGTGACACTGAACACTGCTACCATGGTGTGCCCCGCTACTTTACAGCTCATCAGGAAATCAGAAACAGACTGCAACGAAAAGCCACATCCAGGCTGTCAATATTGCAATTTTTTTCCCCAAGAAAGACACTGTTTCCTGAGTGGAAAATGGAAGGACAGCTCCCTCCCTCACAAATAATCAATAGCCCTGGGGTTAGAGCATCTGTGAGACACATGGAAGATACAAACATATCTTCTGCATAGATTAATGCATTTATTCATGGGTGTCTTCTTATGGAACTGTTCTGTTATGTGGGAATATGTAAATTTGGGTAAAGAGAAACTGGCTTTGGGTTTGTGAGGTGCAGGTTGAAAATCCTGCCGTGATGAATGTTTCTGCATAATGGTGTGTGTGCCAAGAGTATGAAAGTAGCTTACTGCTGAGCAGCCAACAGATTAACAGGCTCAGGTGCCACAGGGATTTGAGCCTGAGATTTTCATTTCTAAATATATTTACTACCCTTCATACTGGTCAGAGAGGGACATTTTTATTTGCCTAAGAATTTAATCAGGTGTGATGTTAACCAACAGCTCAGGCAGTCTGACACTTGATTCACAGTGTCAGACTACTGTTAATACTGTGCTAGCACTTGTCAGATTTCTAGACATGAGTCATACCCCATGAATAGGCAAATAAATACACACCATGCATGCAATATGCAATTGCTCTGTCAGTAAAGGGCTTTGGGAGCCCTGGTTTTGTCTAACTGGACTATAGAGAGATATGTTGGTCATATCATTTATAAGCCTTTGACAAGTCTCCAAGGAACATCTCAGAAGAAAGAATTGATAACCCAAAGAACCCTTCCGCTTTCTCAAGTATTTTCTTATCCCTCTATAACCAGAGAAGAGACCCACATTATCTGAATCTTTACATAAAGTAACTGAGGCAGTGGGAAGATAAGTTGACATGCCCAAAGTACGTGTGAAATTGGTCCTGGGACTGAATGAAAATTCTGTATAAACTGAAATTCATTCAGCATTTTGCTCAAAATAAAAATCAGGTTTGGAATTGGCAAAAAAAAATTCAAACTGTATTTCTTTTAAACACAAATGGTATCAACAATGCATAAAATCAAATTTCACCTCAGAAATATTATAAGCAAAAAGAGCATAAAATAAAAAAAAAAAGAAAAAAAGAAACATACGAAAGTTAAATTTAGGGTACAGGAACTATGCCCTCATGTCTTTCCATCATTGCTGTAACAAATTGGAGTATGAAGAAATGCACGTACTGAGTAGCAATCACAATAATTTTTAGTTCCTAGCAGTTCAACTTCAACCTGCTCAAACTTTTGAGTGGAAGATAAAATAGTTAGATCTTTGCTGCCTTGTCATTGCATCCAGTTAATATTTACATCCACCCAGCCTACACGACATCTCCTCGGAGTGCAACCAGAAATGGGGATCAGAGCACTGCAAGTGTAACCCATATACCTCTATTTTAGTTCCTCCATATCCCTGAAGAGCCCTAACATAGCATTTAGAAGTCTTCAGAGAAATTCAAAGCAATCTTTCTATCTGAACAGTGCGGAGGCAGAGACTGCAGCACTTACAGAGCATATATGGTTGCAGCTGCTGCCAGGCCAGGTCTGCACAGGGCAGGGTTTCCAGACCCAGCTTTTCTATTCTTCAAGTCTTAAGATGTATACTTTCAGGATTTTGTGCTCAGCATGATAACAAAGTCTACCTGGAGTCAGATTATACCCATGGCTGATGAACAGTGGCTGCACTCACTGTCCCCATGCAGCTCTGGGAAACTGCTGCCACTTACTCAGTTTAACTCAACTGCTGGAGTTGGAACCTGGGATAGATGGCTATTGAGGGTCTCCAGCAGTATATTTAGGGAAAAAAAAAAAAAAAAAGTAAAAGAAAGAAGAATGTAGAAAAGGTTTTGGTGGCTCTTTTTTTTTTTTTTGAAAAGAAAGGGAATATTTTTTTGAGGATGTTGAAGGAAGTTAGGAAACCTGTCAATCACAAATCATCCAGTCATATGAAATTAAAAATGCTAGATAATGTGACTTTTTCAATCTGTAACTGGGACTGAAAAATAAAAATAAATTTTTGTGGAAGTTGTAGTTGTCTTTGGATGGAAATTTTAGCCTTTATATTTGAATTTACAGTTATATCTGCATCTAAGGAACTTTCCCTGTACGAGGTAGGAAATACTGGCACTAATCCATTGGGTCACTCGAGCACACTTATATTTTCTAAGACAGTGGTGTGAATTTCCCTGATGTGATTCCAGAACTGAATATTAAATATATGCCCCAGGGTTTCATGGGGTTGGGACCCAGATTTTCAGCCTCTTACTGTTTCTATCTTACTGTGCCAGGTGAAGTTCTTTCCAAACAATTTCCTTTTGAAAAGAAAGAGAAAACAAATCTCACTATATTACTTATGTGAATTTCCTTATATGTGCAGACTTCATCTAATTGTGGCCTGTTCCATTTCTAAATTACCATAATGTAATAAGATGTGCTGGGTTTGAGAATACTAGTATCATCAGAAAATATTACAAACTGTAACTCCCAAAGAGAAAAAAAAAAAAAGAAAATAAATTCTGAGAACAAACTGTCAGAAACTACTATTATGAATATTATTATGAGAAACTACTATAATGAGTAGTTATAATAAAAGGAAAAAAGTTGCTTTATCAGTTGCATTGATGACCATCTGCCTACTTGAAATTTGAGGATTAAATATTTATCATCGACAGTTTTTAAAGCGTTGAAATGCACAATTTTTTTTTCTCTGCTTTAATTCTGTTGTTTGCTTGATATGTTTTCCAGCACATATGGAAGGGTTAAATGAAAAGGGCATTTAATGCTTTCTTCAACAGCAGTACAAACAACTTTTGATGGGTTTTATTTATCTAGGTGGTACCAAGGAAATCTTTGGAACCCTCATTCTCTTGGTCTATAGCAACAGCAGCCAGGCCAGATTGTTTATCTAAACGGAAAAAGCTTCTTGTTTGAGTTCGAATGTTGAATCCTGCAGTCAGGGGCTCTCTCCTCGGATGGGGACTCTGTCCATTGGAACTCCTTAAGGCTGAGACCCCTCCCTTTTTTTAGGTGAGTAATTGCGTATTTTGGATCATAGGCCATAAAGTTTGAGAATCCGCAGTGTAGTGACAAATCCATGTGACATCTGAAATCTGTAGCTGATGCTGGTGGAGCTTTAATTGAGTTTGAATAACAGATTTTGTTTAGTCTCAATTTATTGGTTCTGTGACAGCTTTTTTTGGTTCTGTCCTTGATATACAGACGATTGTCTTTGTGGGGAGGAGGAGGAAGGGAGAAAGTGTACTTGCTTTATGCTTCCTTCTTAAATACTCTTTTGCCAAAATGCACAGTAAGAGTCTTGAAAAAGCCCTGATACCCTGTAGACTGCCTCTTCTGCTGACTAGCATTATCTCACTGTCTCCTCCTTTGTCTGGACTGAGCTGCTGTCTCATGTGCAGGTCCTTCTCAAGTGGTTGTCATGAACTCCCATTGCATGACCTGGAGGAGGCTTTGAACCCTGAACCATTAATGGAAAAGGGAGCTGGCTGCAAAAATAAATTTAGGAGCCAATGTTTTAAACTGTAAATGTTGTGGACAGGTTAGCGTTGATGTATATGATCATACAGAGTGGTATATGTGGCTATTTGCCACTTTCCTTTAACTTCAACTCTGTTTTTTAAATAAGCGACTGTGATCACTAGTGAGGATAATCTTATAGCTACTGTGTATAAGCAGGCATAAGCCCAAGCCTGACAAAACTTGCTGGAGCCAGGTACCAGATGAATTCTAAAAATCACTGTGGACCCCTATTGATGGCAAGTTTGGGACCTGTGTCAAAGCTTTACCAACACCAGGAATTTCTTTATCAGAAGCAGAACTGCCTAGACAGTTTAATGTCCCACGACCTGGAGCACGTACACAGCATCACGTAGTCCTAGTTGCACAAGGAAGGGTAGGACATCCCTTCGATAAATTGTGTCCATCAAAGAGATTGGGAGGCTATATAATATCCCTTATCTAACCAACCACCAGCAGATGAGGTGCAATCAAAGGAAATGGCTCATGGCTTGGTTGTATCATTACATCCTGATGAGGAAGCTGTGAGCAAACCAGAATGGCTCTTCATCTGCTGTGAGGGAGAGAGCAGCCCGCGGTCAGTGACTGGTGACCTCAGTTTCCTGAAGCTGTGATCATGGCTGCTCTCCAGCCTCACACTAAGCATAGCTTGAACATGCAGAGGAAATTGTGGTCCGCAGGGAACAGCTCTGGTCTACTTAGATCTTATAAATAATCCTGCATATGTTCAAGTAAATGTGGCAAATACTTATCTGGGCAGTACTAATATGAGAAAAATTACTGAAATTTCTATCAAATCCGTTGCTGGGAGACATTTTTATCAAATGCTTTTTAATTTTGCAACAAAAGGAGAGCAAAGCTAAAATAATTCTGTACTGATGTAAACAAACATAGATCTTATTGGATAAAAATAACACATTTTGAATCACTTTGATATCTTTAATTGCTATGTATTTATCAATTTATGTGGCCAACATTCTGTTGTGTCTGTGGGATAATTAACCCAAATCGTATTATAATGTGATATCAGAACAGACTTTTCCTATTTACAAAGCTGTGGCCATCACTTCCAATTTTCACGTTACATCTAAGAGACTCTTCAAATTAAATTTCCAAATTGCTAAAAATATCCCTTGTGAAATGAACATAGTAAGCTGACCTTCTGGGAAAGTCACTCTGGTAGAACTCATTTTGAATTTACTCTATTCAGCTCCTCCCCTGACTTTTTGTTATATTCTTATTTCAGCGCAATATATCTACCTATGGTGTTAGTCATAAAACTTGTTGAATTAAATACTTAAAACTGAGAGAACTACAGGCAGATCTGGTAAGACAAAACTTTGCTATTTATGTAACTGGTACCTTGATAGGTTTATCAACATAGAAAATTAATACGTGCCATTTTCAGAAGGACCATATAAGTAAGAGGAGTTTGACTGCATTTAATAAAATAATTAGACTAGATTTGAAACTGAAAATTCCAGATATGATACTGAACATCATTGATACCAACAACAAATACAAATCCCCAAAAAATTCAAAACTTCATTTATTTGTCCCTACTGAAAATTATATGCAGGCACAGCACACTGCATAAAGATGTATTATTATGAACATCAAGTTTTGGTCTGAATTTGGAGATACATACAACATAGGTGCAGAGTTTAGATATGCAGTTGCTGCGACTTCATGGGCAAACACAACAAAAGCATCAAAACCACCTTCACTGTGAAAATTCACAGAGGCTAAAGGTACATTTTGATAGATTTTGAGACCTGGGCTAATCCGAGAGGCTATGTCTAAGCTCTCCAGCTTTCCTACACCCTAACTTTACCCTATTTTTGCAACAAGTGCCTTTAAATGCTTCATCAGAGTCACATGATTATGTTTTCCTGTAAGCTTCCTTTACTCACACGTCCTCCAGGCTAATTACATTTTATCTCTGACAAAAGATGCTGCGTGCTGCTTCCTTCCTACCTGAGGTTTCAGTCCAAAAGCTTGCAAGAGAGTAAAACTCTTGACTCTCACCCAGAAAGGACACAAAGCAGCAGAGTAAGACTGAGAGGAAAGAGGGTCCTGATGCCAAGGGTCACAGGGCCATTGCTTAGCAGGAAACAGACACTACATACAGCGTTTCTGCAGGATTTACTTGTCAGGTGGAGAGTCTGAAAGCCCACACTGAAACAGTGCAAGTGTAGGGACAAGTTTCCTCAAACAAATGTATGCCTCATCATTCACAGGCACCCGAAAAAGAAGAATAAGGAGATGTGCTTTGAAATCTGGGAAGCTGGTCACTGCGAAATGTGGGCTAGAGGCCACATTCCAACCTCCCTCTGCTTCTCTTCCTTCATATATTTTATTTAAAGTGCTTTTTGCAGAAGCAGCAAAGAATTTCATTTTTCATGCAGGTTCGTTACATGTCTTAATGTAAGTCAATACCTTAATGAGTAGGACTGGCATAACTCAGAAGAACATGAGTGACCTGATCTGACTTATTTCTGAGAACCCTTCTTTGCTGTGTATCTTACACATAGATAGCAGTTATCAGAGAGACAAGCGCCAGGCTGAGATTTGTTATTATACGAAAACATAGTTTTGCTGTCTAAGTACCTTTCTTGCCTGCTCCTGTCATGGGAGAGTGTGTTTATTCAGTCTCCTGAGGTGATGAAGCTATTACTCGCTTCAAAAATATCGGGAGATACACAATTAAATCATAGAGGAAATCCATATTTGCTTGGTTTTACTTCATTCACTTTCTACAGCATTGGAGCTGGCAGTTTTTGAAGACAGCCCATCAAAGAAACCTCTGCACCTCTTTAATAAATGGAACAAGCAAAAAATTGAACCCTTCCTTCAACTACACCGTTCTCACTACAGGCATCTGTCAAGAGGAGCTAGCAGGAGTCTAGGTCAGCTCATCCTGAGAAGTTATTCCCCTTGTTGCTTTCCAAGCTGTTGCTATTGAAGGTTAAGGTGGCTGTACAAAATGAAAGCCTTTGGAAAAGGGAGTTGCATAAAATACGTAGAGCAAGTATTTCAAGAGAAAAGGGAAAGTTAAGAAAACATTTAATCTTGAAGTCATGAAATGCCATACACAGAAGTGGTTTGCTCAGCCCTCACATTGTCCCCTTTTGTATGCACTTCATCAGATAAGACACAGTCCAGGATTCACAGAAATACTATACCTCCTTTGTAGCTTTCCTCACTTATCAAGATTTAAGGGCTGCTTTCATCTTTTGCAGGAAATTTTTGAAGCCTAACATCTTTGTCTGCTCAATCATCTCCATTTAAGCCTATGAGGAGGGGTGGTGAATTTACCGTTAGACATAAATAAAAGAAGGCAGCACACTCAGGCAGATGCTGGACATATAGCCCACATAATATGTAGAATGTTCCACTGAGGCAAAAACCAGAAATAGAAGTTATCCTGTAAAGTAATACACTATGAGGCTTGCCAAACATCTTCTGCCACTTCAAAGTGGTAAACTGTAAAGCAGCACTTCATTCTTGTCTAGTAGAAGTCAGGATAAATCTATTGACTTCAAAAGAACTAAATCCATTAATATTGGCTTAAAAAATGTCTTGTTATTTTCTTTATTATCTGAACTAAATTGATTTTGATTGAAGGGAACTAGTTTATTACCATTAGAGAACAACTCAAATTTGGTTAACATCTTTATAAAACTACTTTGAAAGTCTATTTCTCATGGAGGTTGTGTTTAAGATTTTTTAGAGCTTTGCTTTCTAGTTTCATTAGTGTTAAAATGAACCTTCAGCTGTGACTTTAGTTGCTCTCAGAGAAAAGATTAGGTGTCTTTTTTAATATGATATTTAGATATTTTACTTCATTTTTTAGAAAACAAGGCCCTGTCCTAAAAGTTAAAATTTCTGTTTTGTAGGTTTTGTTTGTTCTAACCTAAAAGTTAAGAGGAAAACAAGAAAAAATATCAAGATTAAACTTTAATGGAAAATAGAAGCCTTAAGAGTCATTTCCATGCTCTCAGGTGTTATTATCCTGTCTAAAAAATTTAGGATTCTAGTGTGGGAAATGCTACAGACAATAATTAGAATCGGTCTTGTATTTTATGATACCTCAGTGCTAGTGCAAGCTTCCAGAAAATCATCACTGGGGAGATACTCATGGCGTATTTCAGGATCTCAGAAGTTGTGTTTAAAAATTGGCACAGCAAACTGGATGGAAATACAAGCTACTCCATGATGTCGGGCCAGCAAGACTATATAATTTTGGAATGACCTTTTTTAGTGATTAGAAAGGCACTGAGTCATTATGCTGAATAAGCAATCATTAATGAACTTCTGAAGTTCTCCACTTGAGTCTAAGGGGGCCACTGTAAAACTACTTTGTAACCCTGGTGGAGCAACAGAAGAATCCAGGTGTTCAGAGTATGCACCCACAAATGAGACGCTCAGCATAAAGATCACCAAGCCAGACACACTAATGCTCATTTTTGTTTACACAATTGCTGTACACATTGTATTAATTCATAGATGGGATGATAGAAGAATGAGCATAATTTTCTCTGATCTCCCCTTTCCACATAACATAAAATTTCTTTCCCTTATCCCTGCTCAGAGCCTGATAACTTGAACTTCAGTGGCATGTAAGTTGTATATGTTAAAATGCATGCCAGAAAAGCAGTCTGTGCTTGAAGATAAAAAGAAATGGAACATTTATCACTTCACTTGATATGTTGCTCCAGTGATTAAACATTCTCACTGTTTAAAACATGAGTTCAATGTTTAAAAATGTGTCTAACTTCAGTTTACATGGGTTCACTGCACAGACACTGCTTTCTCTTATGCCATTTTCCTGTATGTGTTGCTGGTTGGAGCAACACAGGAATGGGTTTGCCATCAGATAGAGCCATGGCTGATCTCACTTGGTGTTGAAGACAGCCATGCTTTGAAGTGAAGGTAGGATTAGGTGATCTCCAGAGGTCCCTTCCAATCAACATGTCTGTGATTAAGAAGCATTCAGTATCCAGTAGGTCATTACAAGGAAAGAACAAATAGGCAGTAAAAAAATATCAGCCTCTCTCCTCTGACTAAAATTCTCAGCCTTACTCTGATGCTTCCTCATAAACATCTTGCCAGAAGCTCAGGCTGAGGCCTAGCAAGCTATATTTCAGACACGGTGGACAAATTTATCAACTTAAATTCAAAACACAGAGTTTTTACCTCCTCCCACCCCAAACCTCAATTACTCATTGACACATTTCCTAAAACTGATTCATTTTGTGGGGCACCTTCACTTAAAACCTTTTATATCAATCTTTCTCACTTAGAAAATGATGTTTCCTGCTTCAAACAGTACATTATCCAACTGCAAATATCCATCAGATGATACTACTTCAAAAATATATTATTAGCCTGTCACACTGGTCATGCCAGCTCTTTCTCTGTCCCCTTTCCCAGCTTTGTCTTTTGCCTCAAACATTTCTCTTTATCTGAGCTATAGACCCTTTTACATTTAGTTTATAAGCTCCCACATGTAGCACTTTTCTTGCTGGTCACTAGTGCTCTAAGACACAGTACAAAGAAATCAAGAATTAAGGAAATATTTCTAAGGTGACTATTATAGGCAGCAAACTCATTGTACGTAGGACATTTCAGAACCAGTCAGCAAATATTTTTATTCCATACACAGCAAAGAAATTTGCAGCTGTTGAAATTTCTAGGCATGTTTATGAGAAGCGCTTCAATCACTTAGAAATAATTGTCTGACTAAAGAGAAAATGACAGAATGAAACCTTTGCACAAGAATTTGGGGGGCTGTGAAGGGTTAAAAAGAGATGGCGTGCAAGTGAAACCACCTCTGCCACCCTCCTGGGAGCAGCACACAGAGCAAAGTCCAGGTGGCCCAGAGCAGGAGCCTGCCATGGGGCTGGTCACCAGTGGGTGTCCCCCCAGCTCTTATGGTGAGAAGGGGCTTGGAAACAGGCTCCAGTTCTGGCTTCATCAAAATGCAGATGCAGCACTAATTCTGTCACATGATGTCAAATACTTACATTTACATTTAAAATATCCAAATATATGATATTCTATTTGGAAATGTATTCCTAATTTTAAAACTGCTTGTGAAACTGAAAAAGATACTGAGAAAGAATAAAAAGTTGAGACTCAGAGGCAGGAGCTGCTGTAAAAGACTCATTTGGGGGGAAGGAATTTTTCATTTTGAAAGACAAACTAAAATCTTTTGAAAACTGCAGCCTTTGAAAACCCCATGTTGGCACTTCACAAGTTATGTCAAACCCAGTTTCTAGACAAGCTGTGCTGCTTTTCATCCAGATTTATGGGAGGAAAGAGATGGAAGCACTATTCATGGAGTTCCTTAGCAGAATCTACACTTTCCTGAGAAAACCCAATAGATCAAGTTCAGTCCTGATTATGTGTGTATTCACTAAGGTATTTTGAACCTATAATGGCATACTGCATCCTAACTTTTTCTAGAAGTTTTCTAACAACTTTCTGCTCTTTTGCTTTCCTTCATTCAGTATAGCAGTAGCAAAAGCATTTGAACTATTCAGTTTGTTTCCTTGGGAAAAGAAGGCAATGCAAACAGACTACTTATCCTGCCTCTTTCTCTAGTACCTTCAGAACCCTGTAGCCAAATTTAACTAAACTTGAAATTTACTGAGACTCTGAAGAAATCTCAGAGAACGATCTTACAGATACCATGAGAATTAACTATCAAGCATGAGCCACTACTAGGACAGTATTCAGCATGAGCTCAGCTGTCACTAGATGTTCAGAGGCCAAAGATATTGGAAGCCAGAAAATCACAACACGAATGTTTACCTGTACCTGTTTAGTACTTCTCTTCTCTGGGGAAGAAGGAAAATAGGGAGTGCTGAATGTGAGGTTCAGGGAATGGAAGATGGAGACAAAGAAGGAGGAGACAAGGATCACTCTAATAGCGGCAGTTAACAAGCCTGAATAATTTTGAAATTTGAGGTAAAGACTAAAATATTCTCATTTTTTATGGTTCTGACCAAAAAGAAGACAAACTGTATTTTCAGATTTTCATGTCTATATTTGCATAACCGTTACATTAATAGGCCCTAGAACTGATAGCATGGACCAAGAGAGAAAGAACAAAGCATTGTCTGCTAGGGCTGTTCCTTTGTGCAGGTAGGAGTCAATTTTGCATTTTACATTGAAGTCTATTGTAGCCCACACACTGTTTAATCCACAGTCACGGCAAGATTGAGGGGAAATAAAAAAAAAAAGGCAATGCAATCATTGTGTTTCATAGTATGAATAGCATTTGATGACACATTGCAGAAACAGCCAGAAATAACATGAAAAAGCATGTTTCACAGAACAGATTGCATCATGAGCTCCAGCTACCAAACTTAGGAGGCTGCAGTTCAACCCTTATCCATCTGCCTATGTTCCCTACACAAATCATGTGTTTTTATCATTTCTAGTTCTCTCTTTGGAAGACCGCTAGAGCAAGAAGTAGGTGGAAGTCTCTTGGCGCCTACCACTCTCAGCAGCAGCATGAGTATATGTTAGGTGCAGACCCATGGCAGGGGGCAATGATGCTCAAGTGGTGAAATACTGCTGGGAAACAGGCTGCTCACCTGGTTGCAAAGACTGTCCCTTCTGGGGAGAAAAAGCTTGGTACCTCCTTTGTCTGACTTACTGCATCCAAGCAGTAGATTCAATTGTTTATTATTTTAAAAAGTTAAATGCTTTTTAGTATTTTTTTATCCTGTCTTAGAGTGTGTGGGGGGTGGGGGAGGGGTGTATTTATGTGTGACTCTTTGTACCCACTGTATTTATGTGCTTTAAATAGCATAATACATAATGCTGATATTTTTTGAAAATTTTTCCCGCATTTGTTGTCACAACTTTTTGTACAAAACGCCCAGATGGTGGCTGAGTAGAATTCAGTGTGAAGTCACCCCTTTCATGTCACACATCGGTCATGCTTAGATATTGATACAAAGGAAATAAAGAAAAATTTAACTGAAGAAGTCATTGGTCAGAGCTGCAGCTAAACTCGTAAGAGAAATTATGAACTCAGTTTGTGGCAGAGTATATTCAATAATTTAAGTTATTCCATCACCCTAGTAGTTTTAATTACTAGGGTTGTGTATTTTCCTGTTACATATTTGTAAATGGCAGTAATTTTGGCAGCTACTGACACCTGAAAGTGTAACACTGAGTGTGGTAGAACATAAAACCTTCATTTTACAGTTAAATAAATAGTAATTTTGTACTGCTTACACAATCCTATTTAAATATTTGCATCAATGATCAATGTTATAGTTATATGCAAGACAACTTCGGGCAATGTCACGCCTGCATTTGTTTAGTCATTTGAACTCAAGCTAAAAATTAGCTCTGAAGAAAAGGACCTGGTGGTTTTGGTGGACATGAAGGTGAACCTAAGGCCACAGTGTGCCCTTTGGGCAAAAGCAGCTAGCAGCATCCTGGGCTGCATTAGGAAGAGTTTTGCAGCTGTGGGAGGTTATCCTTCCCCTGTACTTAGCATTGGTGAGACACACTTGGAATTTTGTGCTCAGTGCTTCTTACAAATGCAAAAGAGATATAGGTGTACCAGAGTGAGTCCAGTGGAAGACCATGGAAAATAGTAAGGGCTTGGATCTTGGAGCATCTGCCATAGAAGTATGCTGGCCGACAGGAACATACAGGGACAGAACGAAGTTGGACTGTTTAGCCTGGAGAAAAAAGGCTCAGGGGAGATCTCCTCAGTGTGTATAAGTGCCTGGTAGGATGTGCAGAAGGAAATAAAGAAAGGGAGTGAAACTTTTCTCAGGAGTAGCAGTCGTGGGACAGAAGGCAATATGTAAATATAAATACATGAATACCCATGCAGACAAAAGAAGGTGGCCAAACACTGGAACTTGTTGCCCATGGGGTTTTAATATTTATCCTTGGAAATACTCAAAATCTGACTGGACATGGCCCTGAGCAACATGTTTTAGTTGATTTTGCTTTGAGCAGTGGGGTGGGACTACGCAATCTCCAGAAATCCCTTCTAATCGTAACTGTTCTGTGATGCTGTGAGTCATACATTTCCTTGTACTCCCACATGGGAAAAAATCCTCCTGAACAAGCTCACTAGTTTGGGTGTTTGGATTGAAATTGGATAATGTATTTTAAATAGACATTTCTTCTGTATGAATTCAATTTAGTCTTGATTTAAAAAGAGAGAACTTTTTGTATTCAAACAATTGGTATAACTTACCTTGGAAAAGTTACTTATTAGGTTTTAGATGACAACGAGTAAGGGAACTTGCAAATATCTAACTAGGTGTCATTCAGCTGGTGGGATTGGGTACATTTCCTAGCATCTGAATAGCACTTTTTTGTGAAACTTTGGGGATACAGATTAAACTCTAAGAAAGAAAAAAATAGAGGAAGAAACCCACCAGAAAACTGCAGTTAGCATAGAGAAACATTGGTAGGAAAGAGACAATAAGGACTGAGGGTGATGGAATTAAAACAGTCCGGATCTACAGTAGACTATGATAATATAGAGTATATCCCGTTGTCCACAAGATACTGCCAAGACAGTAAAACTCTCAACAAAATGAACTGTCCACTCCATTCCTGGCAGTATTTAAGGCCAGGTTGGATGGGGCTTTGAGTAACCCGGTCTAGTGGAAGCTGCCCCTGTCTGTGACTGGAGTCTGGAACTAAATGATCTCTAAGATCCCTTCCAAACCAAACTGTTCTATGATTTCATATAGAGAAATATATGCACTTAAGAACCTACTGATTTATTATTAAAAATTTATTCCCATTACCTGTTTTAACTGTGATTTATTTAGATGGCCCTTTAGACGTTCACAAAATGCTCCTCTACCTGGCGTATGGTTAATGTTATGCAAGTGACATGCAGTCTAATCAATCGCATTGGCTCTAGTGTATATGATTTGCTCAATAACTAGTAACTGAGACGTAATTAAGGTTGTGTTGGAATTTTCTAGAGTGATCAAAATTAAAGTGTTAGTTTCGTAATATATTATTTATGTATCTAATATAAAATTAATGAGAGGCAACAGTCATTAATCAACCTCTGTCTGCAGGCCTTGAACACATTAATGAAATAAGTTGTTAATTCTAGGATAAAGATAGATGACATAATGGACATTTTGCTACAAAAGACTAAAATAAGACAAGGTAATCTCTCAACCTGAGAAGGGAAGGCAGTACTCAAAGGACTTTCCACATGAGAGATGCAGCATAATGAAGTCTGAAACCAAGGAACGCTTTATACACTTCTGCATAAGATAGATGAAGCACATGCTAGACAGTTTGAGAACCTATCTGAAGTGATGAAAGACTTTCCTCTAAAAAAGCTATGAATAGCACTTTGCTGGAAGAACAAAGAGAGGGCAGAATAGCACCACCATGGATTTCATTTTTCCTTCACGTAAAATCAGGACAATATCAATATTCCAGAGACATACGCTATTTCAGTATTAGCCTTTAAACATCCACATGAAGATGCTGTTTCTATGCCTCCAAGAGAGTAATTTTTTTGGTGATTTGAATTGATTTACATGTTAATGTCACTTAAACCATCTCTCAGACATGAAGTGTACATTGCCTCATTTGCCTGATCCTTGGCTCTGCTAGAAACAGAATAAAAATGGATTTTAGTCACTTCAACTCAAACAGAAAAAAACCAAGATGTTAAGACATGTCAAGGCAACAGAAGCAGCTGAACCCCCTGTACTATGTATGGTATTATTTATTTTGCCAAAGGAATTAAGAGATTTGGGATATATCCGTACATGATTGCTCTATGCTAACATTGTTATCTCTGTTTGCACCAAATTTTTCCCCGAAAACCAGACCAGTCATCCACCATGTACAAGACAGGCCACCAAAAGTGTTTCTAATTTGAAGCATCCTGAAGGACCACATATTTGGCTGGCTAAGGCAGTGTTTACCTAACACAAGCAAACTAGCAACCATGCATGCAGTCATGACACACCTGAATACTTCCAATTCACAGGCCTTTCTGCTTCTCTGTATAGTGCCCAGATATGGGTTCTGATCAGTCACAATAAATAATTTGGTGACTACCAGACCCCCAGGACAGCAGCCAACATTCCTGCTTATGTATTTCTGCTGAATCTTCTCTCCTTGGAGAGCAGAGCTGTGTGTTGAGCAAAGAAAACATTCACATTCCCAACTTAAGCTCCTTTCACTTCCCTCCATGGATTTTACTAGGAGCCAAGATTTAAAATACAACTATCTATGTGTTTCTTGGTGAATGAAGACTGAAGAACGAACTGGAACCAGAGCCAAGGGGTTGTTCAGTCAGCACTAATTATAAAGCACCTACAACATATGACTGCTATTTGCAGTAACCTGCCATGCAAGAAAAAAATTTTCTTGAGCAGTATTTGAATGTAGCATTATGAGTAGGGCATTGCAAGTCATTAACTCCTTTGCTCAGAGGCTAAAAGGGAGCCTGGAAGATATTTTTGTTCTCAGATGAACCTAAAATGGGGAGTGTCTCTCTGAAACAAACTCTTCCTCCCAGAGGTCAAGCCAGGTAACCTGAGACACCTAATTATATGTGTGAAGTGATGCTGTATAAACCATGAAAAAAAAAAATCACAGCTCTATACCCACAGGATTTTAATTTTTCTTGGCAGTAAGCGCTGGCTACAAGGTAGAGTAGGTTTAGCAAAAAGTTCCACAATGAACAGAAAACCAGCTGAAATTATCCTCTTGCACACTTACTGTCTATGTGTCATGTAGACTAGCACAACAGCAGTCCCTTCCCACAGTTCTGGGAGGATCACACAGTGTGGTAGTCTGGGAGCAGGGTGCCTGACACCTGCCTAGCAGGTCTGATAAAGGCTAGGGTTCAGAATCATGGAAATTTTAACTAAATTGTTTCCTTCACGTATTCAGAGGAACTTATTGAAGAGATGTGAGCATGCACAGGCAGATTTATTTGTTTAATTTTGCCCCAAAGCTGTGTTTAACAAATAAGTAATTTGCAAAAAGTTGGAGTCTGCATATTAATACCCCAGTAAAGCAAGCAAATCATCAGGTACATATTCTGCTTCTACAGTGATATAAGTAGTTTGACTAGAAGAATCATACATAACTGGTGTGAGGACCAGATACATCAATATTGTTCTCTTTAACAGCAGCACTGTGTTCTTCTGAAGAACAGCTGTACAAGAGCTGGCAAAAATCCAGAACAGTTATAAGCAAGTTCCCATATACAGAATTAAGTTTAGTTTGCCAGAAAGTGACAGTCCCATGAATTCTGAATTTCTTACATGAAATATGCAGATGAATAACACAGAAACATTCCATATTTTTTATGATACTTATTTACAGTATCTTTTTTAAGCCAATAGAAAAGTCATTTTTCTTCCAATTATTTTCTTACAGAGAGTGATATTAAAACAGAAATTTTAGCATTCAGGTTAAACTGCCGCTTTCAGTATCCTGGAAATAGCGTAAAGATATTTAGGTCATACAAGACAACAGTAGTGCTCCCAAGCTAGCAACTTATTGACATAAACTTCAGGCATTTGAGTAATTGTTGTAGGCTGCCTGCAGAATTGAGACTTTGTGAAATTCTCAGTATTTGCAGTTGAGAAGAAAAATCTTATGAGATAAAGCCTTGTCTAATTTGAGTTTTCCAGTCCCAGCAGCACCATTTTGGTGGATGTGTTTACAGCTTCCACCAGTGCAGTTCACTCTGCTTTTTCTCTACAGCAGTCTGCAAAAAGAGCTGTTTCCTGCTGTCTGCCAGCTATGAAATAAATGAATGTTCTGTTTATAGGTAAACTTCCTGTGACCCATGGAAAGATGTTCTTTCATTTACCCTTATGGTTTTGCCTGTTCAAAATTGCAAGAAAGCAATTTCACTTTTTAGCTGTTAATGCCTTTTTTTAACCCATTTTATAGATATGCATTATCTGGAGACTTTTTGAAGAGGTCACTGACACACCTGCATAAGATTATGCCAGTTAGTCCAGGACACCTGCTCTCCTGAATATATCCCATGCATTTTTAGTAACTTGATGACTTTTTTTCATTTTTGTGAACATACCCCTTCATCTCACAAAACAGCACAGCATGGTTAGCTTGTGAAGAGATACTGAAAACTGAAAAGGAATAAAAGCAAGAAGGAATTAATATCCCTAAGGAAACTCCATTCTGGGTTTTTTGGGGATTTTTTTTTTTTTTTTAATTAATCATGCAATTCTGTTTTCTTAGGTAATACAACCAAGTTGTCTGGCTTAAATTTTGTCTCCATCTATCATTACCCGTCTAATCCTAGTTTTGCTTTTTCTTTTTCCTCAATGAGAAACAGCAGACTTTCAGCTTCAGACATCTCAAACATATATTTTCCTCCATGTAGAAGCTGGTAATATAAAGCCCTTGCCCAAATGTTCTCAGCATCCTGGCAGTAATTACAATATGCAACACAAGCTTTATGACACTCAAAGTTACCACAGAACAAGGGACTATGATTTTGTTTTTGCCCAGTCTGTGCTGGTCATGTTCATTTCCACACAGCTGTCTGCGTCTGAGCTACGTTTACATTGAGGAGGGAGAGGTCGATGATCCACGCCCTAAGGTTGCCCAGCCTACTTCAGATGCCTCTTTCCTTAACATCCAGATATTTCTATTAAAAATTGCTATCACATTTCCAAATTCAGACAAACATTCCCTACTTCTATGGGTTTTCCAGTCACACAAAATATTACAATTCTGGAAAAGGGGCTGCAAGTTCACTTTTATTTTGTTTTCACTATGCTGTTTACTTCAAAATATATTAAAATGCCTCTAAAACATTTTAGTTTATTTGATAGATAATGCAAATAAATAGTAACTGGAAAATTATTGTTCTCAAAATACGTTTGCACACTGTGAAGGTCAGAGAAGGCTAAAAATAGGAGGATTTGCATAATCCAAATAGCACATGGATCATTCCACTAACATAAACAGTCAACCTTCCCTCCCACCCACACCCCCCAGCTATCCAGGCTCTTCAGATCTTCAGGTACTAACACAGGCCCATATTAGTGCTAGCATACTACTACCTGCTTTTAAGATATTGTTACTGACCTCTGCCTCCATGTGGAATGCCACCTCTGCTAAATAGTGGTCAATAGAGGTTTGAACTCTGGTAACAGTTTCAGATGCTTCCATTGCAGTCCCTCCTCTTCTTTCCCACTGCCTTTGCTTTTCACAGCACACCCCATATATTGAATAGTTCAGCTACTTTTATTTCCCCTACGCAAGAATATGATATTGTTTCAGTGAGGATGGTCTTGTTTTGCTTGCCTCCTCATGTCTTTCTTGCTATAAAGGGTAGTTAAATTTCATCCAACTGAGTTTATTAAGCCCAAACTTAACGCCCAAATTTGATTTGATGATTTTTCTTCCTGTTGTAGGTTTTATTGATGTGTTTACTTGATATTTCTCTCCTGCCTTACCTAAAATTACTTTTTTAGGCCTCCAAAAACTGAAGAGATAATCAGGGAGTCCTTGGGTATGAGAATAAAGAACTTTTTTTTTTTTTTTGTTATATACATGAGTTTTGCTGCTCTACTTCATTCTGGAGATTGTTGATACCAGAACTTAACAGATGTTTTGTTTCCTTGGAAATAAAACTAGAACACTGATACCTATCATAGGAGAGGAACTCCAATGTGTTTGTTTGGAGTACGTTGAAACACTACTCTGATACTACTTTGAAAAGAAAATGCTTCTTTGGCTCTAGCTGGCTGCAAGGTTTCCTAGAGCCAGGACACCTTTACTGGCTTTCTACAGAATTGTTTTACAGCTTTTCCCAGGAAAAAAAAAAAAAAATAAGAAAAAAGTCAATTTTGGTAAATGAAAATGAAAAGATACTCTCATTAACCTGGTGTTAAGTATTTTGGATGTCTTTTCCCACAATTAGACTCTATTGGCTCACTTCCTGCACTTTGCTTTGGTTTTGTGTGCTTTGTCTGTGAGAGATTACATGGGGTTTTCCTTAACTTGAAAAAATCTTATCTTTTGTTGATGGGAGTGACCTCACTATTTTTAGAGCATAATGCAAGACCCGTCTTTTCACATGAGCCTTTTCTCAGTAACAAAGAATGACATCATGTCCCAAGGATAGTTTAAAGAAAACAATCAGATCCATAGTAACTAGACACCAAAGATTAAGTCAAGACGGGGAAATTGAGGTCTTTTACAAGATACATCTGCACAAGCAACTCTTCCTTATAGCTGCAGTAACTTGGATTTGCCTAGCCAAGGAACTGGTAACAGTGAAGCTACAGCAGTTTAGGTTTCAGCAGTCAAGTACACACCAGACTCATAGTCAAGATTATAGAGCTACTGGGACTTCTCTAGACTACAAGCATCAAGGCCATGTCTAGATGACTGCAGCTTCACCCCTCGATTACAGTGCAGACAAAAGACAGTTCTCACTAACAGGGGTCCATCTGGCCAGCACCCAGAGAGGTGAGAGTCCCACATTCACACTCTGCAATTCTCACCCATCCAGAGGGTTCTGTAAACACAAGACATTCCTGCTTGGAGACTACAAGAACATAAGGCTCTGGTCCTAACTTTCAAGACTAATCAGTTTTCACCAGAGTGATTCAGCCGCATGAAATAGAAGTGTGAACCATCTCTGTGGAAGCCATAAGACCCCCTCAGGCATTTCAATCACTGCAAGACCAATGTTTATTTTTACCTCTAATCCCTGCCAATATTGTCATAAGTATAGCATTCTCTTACAATCCCAACTAAAAAGGCCATGACACTGTAAAATCCACTGTGAGTTTAGCTTTTTAACTGTGAATTGTGCAGAAGGCACTCAGATAATACAGTCAGTGTCATGTATACAAAAACCTGAAGTTAGAGAAATACAATTGCTAGCCATGTGCTCTCTCATGTGGGAGAGCGAACATCTGATTGATGTGAGTTAACATTTAAGTGTCTCCGGGCAGAAATATGTTGGAAGGAGGATTTATTTGCAGAGAAGGGGAGATGGGAGATTGCAGTTCTTTTGCTATGCAAAGTGGAGCCTCCTTACTCTGGAGGAAGCAGACACCTCTTCATCACAGGCACTATCTGGGAAATGTGACTGACCTCAGTTATCCAGATAGGAGTTACATTGAGGGTAGAGAGAGAAATCCAGAGGGGGGAATGTTCTACTGGCTGGGGACAATAGGCATTTGTGAAGTGCTATATACATTTACTATGACAATGAGCCTTATTGATACCCTTTCCTTATTAAAATAACAGCCATTTTCATCACACATCTGTTTCCCCAGAAGGCAAGTGACTTGCCACCTTACTTCAAGTATTCAAAAATACACATAGCAAGAGCCCTTCCTCAGTAAGCAAAGGAGCTTATAAACTATAATTTCTGAACAATAGTTAGTATGCAATGGATTCTCCCACTCATGAACTACAAATACACTTCATACCATCAAGAGTTTTTAATAATTTTGTCATCTAGATATTTCAAAAATGTTTTTAGATTTCTACAATATGTTCAGCTGTGAAAGTGGCATATATCCAACGTTAACAACAGATTCTAAGCTATGAATCACCAGAGGAAGAAAAAAAATCACAAGGATAATGTTTAGTCATATTTGTTGGAATATATCAGAACAAGCAAATGCAACTCTATCACTTAGTGCTCTACAGACTAAATCTCTTTTGTGCAAAACTCCTGAATTCAGTGACAATTTTGCCAAAGGAAACCCTGCTTTAAAATTCAAAGTACCTTCAGGCTGCAGCATTTCTGCAAGCAAACAAAAATGTATTTATGGAATCCTACTGCAGCACTCCGGGAAAAGTTTTCTTCCCAGTACTGAGAGCCTCATGATTAGGGGGGTAGGCCAGAGCAGGGAAGGAGAGGCAGGGTTTAACACTAAGGACTCTGGGTCAGTTCCTGTACAAGACTGAATGTTAAATGTCACACTGCTTGAAGGGTAGATGTCAGAGCCCTTATGAAATGCTTTTCACCAGCAAAGTGCTCATTACTGGGCTGCCTAGAGATAGCCAGTAGGAAAATCTGATTACACAAACAAATGTCATGACAATTCACTTCAGGGAGTCTATAAGGTTGTTCCTCTGCCCAAGTCAGGATCTGAAGGCCAGAACCTTCCTCCTTCCCCTCAAAGCACTGAGCAATGTCCATTCCCGCCACTGAAGAGATCTCAGTACTTGTATTCTCTTTTACAGTGTATCCAAAGAGTCCACATTCAAGAGTAAGGAGAGTCAGGTTCAACTACTTTTCCTTGCTTGAGGGCTTTCAAACTTGCATTTCTTTAAGGAAACACACCTGCTATTATTGGCTATTTTGCATTGGAAGTCTCTCTTCTTCATTCTGTTTAAGCTGTTCTGCTGCTACACAGGAAAAGGATTGAAGATTCTCTTGACCAGAGAGGGAAAACAAGTGGCAGCCTGATTCAATAGCCAGGTAATCATCACGTAAGAGGGGAAGAGTGCTTAGTCCTAAGAATGTTTTAGGTTTTTTAACTACTGACCTTTGAACAACCTTCATGAACATGCAGGGCAGCCCATATCCTGGTACCTAGGGCAGCTTGATGGATGTGAGTTTGAACTCCCTTCAGCATAGGATAGGAGAGAACATCGAAACGTTGCAATGACTGCGAAATTTCACCTGATGTTTGCAACTACCCACATCCTTCAAATTCCACAGCCTGAACACCGTATTATTGATATCACTCCACAAGCAAACATTTCCAACTAGTTAGATCTCACGTCTATTTCTGCACAGGTCTCACATCCTTAGTAATATTGAAACCTGAAGCCTCACCAGCTGTAATGCTATTACAGTCAGCTGTGGAATGGGACAGCAGGAGCTGTGTATATTGCTCATTGAGACTTCCAGCCTGTCTGGATCCTTCCGAATGACAGCACAGCACTCCAGGGATCAGCCGCTCCTTCAGTTTCATATTATCAGCAAGCTTGCTGAGGAGCCACTCTATCCTTCATGCAAGCCATTGATGAGTAAGTTTGACCAGTGCTGACCCTTGTGGAACACCGTTAATTGCAGGTCTTCAACTAGATTTTGTGCCACTGATCACAAACTTAAAGCAAAACAAGTATGGTAGCAAATGTTTTGATGTAGGTTCTCAGCATACTTCCCTTCTTCTCTTGCTTTATGGGCAAGCAGTCCTGGCAAGTTTATTGCCAAGAAAAGAAGCAATGTTTTCTGTTACAACTTTGGCAGGACACCTCTGGTTTGCAGTTGCCGTGCAGGAACCTTCCTGAATAAATTCACTGTGAAACAGCAGCGCCTTTTTTAGTCAAACTGACAAAAGCAATTACACCACAGATGGCAAATTCTCCTGCTGTTAGTATGCATAGCTGCAAGTGTTTGGTTTTATTAACCAAACAGCAAGATGGCTACAAGATAAATTGTCTAATCAACTTCCTGGCTTCTAACTGGTGAGTGCTTCTTCCCATATGTAACAGCATATCAACTGTGTGATAAAGGAGCATCAGACCCTACTTATTATAAGTGCTGGTAATATATTTCACAGGTAACCATTAACTCCTTGCACCTGTTAGCTTGTGGTTAGGTTTATCTGCTCATATATAGAAAGTCCTGTTGTTCTAAGTCACACTGGATTTGCATCTCCAATTCCTCTTCATACAGATGAGCCTTTCCTGGGAACAAAAAGGCATTTATGTCAGTCAGTGATTGAAGTATGAATCACAGAATCGTAGAATGGTTTGTGTTGAAAGCAACCTTAAAGATCATTTAGTTCCAACACTGCTTCCATGCACAGGAACACCTTCCACTGGACCAAGTTGCTCAAAGCACTATCCAACCTGGCCTTGAACACTCCCAAGGATGGGGCATCCGCAGCATCTCTAGGCAGCCTGTTCCAGTGTCTCACCATCCTCACAGTGACACATTTCTTCCTAATGTCTAATCTAAATCTACCCTTTTCCAGTTTAAAGCCATTCCCCTTTCTGCTATCCCTATATGCTCCTGTAAAAAGTCCCTCTTCAGATTTCTTGTAGGCCTCTATGTTTTGGCAGGCTACTCTGAGGTCTCCCTGGAGCCTTCTTTCTTTTCTCCAGGCTGGAAAAGCCCAGCTTTCTCATCCTGTCTTCATAGCAGAGGTGCTCCAGCCCTCTGAGCATCTTTGTGGCCCTCCTTTGTCCTCATTACAGCAGGTCCACATCCTTTCTAGGCTGAGTGGCCCAGAGCTAGACATAGTACTCTAAGTGGGGTCTCATGGGAGCAGAGCAGAGCAGAGCAGCAGGATTGCCTCCTTTTACCTGCTGGTCACGCTTCTTTTGATGCAGCCCAGAATACAGTTGGCCTTCTGGGCTGTAAGCTCACACTGCTGGCTCATGTTGAGGTTCTCAACAAGCAACACTCCAAGTCTTCCTCAGGGCTGCTCTGAATCACTTCTCTGCCCAACCTGAATTTGTGCTTTTATTTCAACTTCTCTATGCCTAGAAATATTGCTGTGAAAAACTGTAGGAGCTAGTCTGAGCAAATAAATGCCATTACATGGAGTACTTCAGAAACTGAATTTCAAACCAGCTTCATTGGATATTTTTATTTTTATTTTTAATTGTTGTTTTTTTCACTCCATTCCTTTTTAAGGTCAAACCTTGGCCTGGGAGTCCTGTTCCTGACCATTAGCAGAGACACCTGCTCACCAAATACTGAAGAGACCAGTCCCACCAAATCTGGATGGCAGTCCAGATTCCTCAGAAACCCTGACAGGCAGCCAACCCAATGAGGGAACACAAAACTGTCTGCTTCACTAACTGGCATGCTTAAAGTCCAGGGTTTCTGATCCAGGATATTCAGCAGATCCAACAGAGCTGTAAACGTAAGTGCTGGATCTGCCAGCCACAGGGTCAGTAATACACTGGGAATGCTTCAGATCCACTGACTCTTGGCAATCTGGATCCCCCATAACCTGCTCAATAGATTCAAGGATGGTCACCCTGGCAGAAATACAGAAAGGATTCCTGCACACTAAGGAGAAACACCATCTCTGCTGACATCTCCAATTTCATAGACTCAGCAAGTGTGGGTGGGATTGAACTTTTCTGTGACCAGCTTTAAATTATTACTACGGCACTGTGTCATCAAATCTTACACCACTTCTGCTGGTTAGCACTGCTGATATTGTTGCAGGAAAGAGTATTGCCAGCGCCTGAAGACATAAACTGGGCTAGCTCACATCCTATATTTTTATTTTATTGAGCTACAGTCCATTCTTCAGAAAAGACCCAGCTCAAAATTATTTTAAAGGCCATAAAGTCAGTGTTTTGGGTTTGCATGGCAAGGTTTGGTAGCAGGAAGGCAACAGGGGTGACCTCTGTGAAAGATGATAAAAGCTTCCCCAGTGCCACCCAGCTCCAAGACAGACCTGCTGTTGACCAAGGTCAAGCCGTTCAGCAACAGTGGCAGTGCTTCTGGGCATGTTTAAGAAGAGTAAAAACTGCTGCACAGCAGCACTGTAGCTTATTTGATACAAGCTACAGTGGCACAGGAAAGTGTTATCTTAAGAACTCAACCTTACACCAGAATCCATTTTAGAATATTTGGCTTTCAGCAGATTTTATGCATAAAGTGCTCCTGTAAAACTACTTGTTTCTTTATTCTACAGGAAAACACAAAGGAAGCTGGTTAGTCTTCATTTTGCACTACTGGCTTTCCCACTGTTTGTGCAAAACCAGACTGTGGTAAATTTATTTATTTATTTGTTTATTTTTATTGTTCTCATTTAAATATATGCCTTCCACTTAAAAAAAACAAGACATGAATAAAATTCAAATTGCTAGGATTACAGAAGATGAAGTAACTTATAAGAAGTAGTACAGCATTAATCACCACATTTTCCCCTTTGAAAAAGAGATAACCAATGTTTTTTTCCTATAACACCCCCAGAATAACATGCCCAGTGTCTATTTCCCCCAAAAGAGGAAGAGAACATACATAATTTCTGAGAAAGACAGGAAAATAATAGTAATAAAAACTCATGATTAATAAGGACAAGCAAAAACTCTGAAGAGCAAAACCAGTCAATAACTAACAAAAATCTGACCCATGTTCCTTGGTTTCAGCACCTGTTAGACTTTGAAGTGAAGAATATACCTCTCACCAGCAGAGAGTAGGGGATACCTGCTGCAGTCACTCAGATGCACTGCGGGGAGTGGGACTGAACACAGGTCTCAGCTGGGGCACATGAGACACCCTCCACTACCCTCAGCCACATGCTCCTTTTTACTGGCAGTAGCAGTTTCACCTATGCCTGAGCTGACAAATGACAGAAAGGACTAGCCACTCATCTGTCAGATTGATTCACTATCTGCTTAACTGTGGTTGTCTCTGGAGTCATGCACCCTCCATTCATTAGCATTAAATATCTAGCAGCAGTGGGAGGGTCCAGGAGAGGTGTGTGTGACCCAAACCATAATACATATGGGCTATCCTGGATTGCCCACAGGTGTGTGTGTGCGTGTGCGTGTGCATGTGTGTGTGTGAGCATGTGTGTGCGTGTGAGTGAACAGTAAGAAAGGTGAGGTCCTTTCTCAGAGGTAATCCTAAATGAGCGCTAAATGCAGGTGGTGTGAGTACTTCTGCCGTTAAAAATTATTCCCTTGGAATAAGACACTGAAAGAACATACTGATGACTAAGTGGTATTTAAAAAAGCCCAGGAGATTTTCTGAGAGGAACTTATTCAGCTAGCATCCTAGTCAAACTCTATTTTGGGAATATAAATCCTGTGTTCAGAAAGATACACAGTTTCATCTGGAAGAAGCTGGTAACTTTTCCTCCTTTCCAGCAGGGGTAATAGCCATATGGTTGATTTGTTACACCTCACTGCTTGTTGCTGTTAGGGACAGGCAAGACAACCATGACTAAAGACTTTAAAGCACCCACTCTCTCTACCAATTTCCGGTCTCCTCCCCTCCTTTTCCTTCCTCCCCTTGCCTTCCCTTGCCTTGCCTTGCCTCACCTCACCTCTCCTTTCCTTTGTTTCCTCTCCTCTGTGCTCTTCTTTTCTTCTATGGCTTTGGATCAACTTTCCATCTTTGTCAAGATAATTTTGGATCCTGATCCTATCCTCCCTAGTGCTTACAAATCTCACCTTTCGTTTTGCCATCTCAGACTTTATGGCTCTATTCTGTCTCACTATGCAGATTCAATTATGGAATTCAGTGGTCTTCAATCATTATGAGCTGCTATTCAAAACAAATAAAGAGGAATTAAATATTTCTCATAAAGTCTAGATGTATTTTTCGTCAGCTGAAAGTTCTGTAAATTGTGTATGATTACAATCATACATTTTTTCTTGTGTTTAATTAGCCTTACTGGATTTTCAATATAGTATTTGGAAGGAAAAATATGGATTGCTTTAATAATGGTGTGAGGTGTTAGGAAAAGCTGGTTTACATTTTCTGACTACACCTGCTAATTATACTACAGATATTTCATAGCCTGCACATTGTGCTTTTATATGGCTCATTCTTCCATGTCTCTCCCTTGAGAACTCCTGAGTTAATAATCCATATAGCCAAGTGTCCTCACATCTATTGCCCTCTCTAAAAAACATCTCCTCAACATCTTCCAAGATTAGATGTCTAATTGATACAAAAAACCAAGAAGAAAATCCCAGTCCTGTGACTGTGATAGTGTGGTATATGTGAGCAACAACCACTATTACCTGGGGAAAGCTGACTTACATGACACAGAGAGATGTGAACCTCAATATCGATGGAGACAGCCAACTAATCTCCTCAGTGGTGCTTACAGAATTTTTTGCACAGTACTTCAGTCTGTATCCAGTTTTTACTTTGCATGCAGGTGGAGAATTCTGTAGTGTCTGAAATAACCTGAAGTGTCAAAAATAACCTCATGAGATTTTAATTCCTTTCACCTCATCATGCAGTAGAACTTCAGTCTTCAAGTAATAAAGATGTTGTCCTAGACCCATCCAGTTTAAAATTAGAGATTATATGTGTGAAAAGCCTATCTAACGGAAGCCCTTTCTGTTGCCCCACAGAAACTGCCTTTTACTAATTTTTCTGTCATTTTCAGCATAGGGATGACAATCTACTAGGTACCTACTGTTAAGTAGGCTGAATCTGAGATCTCAACATTTCTGTGATGGTTAAGTAACTGTAATGGTGAATTTACTCTTGCTGCCATGATTAACGATTTATGACCAGTGTGTTTATTATTGAGTAACTAAGAAGCTGTAAGTCCTATTTTTTCATAGGACCATTCAGGAAGAAGGCACTAAAACTCTGTCTGATTCCTCATTACTCAGAAATATTCCAGCTAAATTTATGTGGCTTGTCTAATCACCACTGTGACTGCTACCTACGCAGCAGAAAGTTGGAAAACATGATGATAACAGGTTAATTTTGAACCCTCTACTCATCCCATATATATTCTCAACTGAGTTTCATTGAACTTGGGATAATCAAGTAACCTTGACAGAATTCTTTCAGCCCCTGGGCATTTGAAACACTGATAGTTGATAAAATATCATTAAGATATCCAGTGCCAAGATGCTGATCTGTGGCAAGACCAGAAGATGTAATGCCTATGACAGAAGAGAAAAAACATCAGAAAAAAAAAGGTAGGGAAAGAAATGGACAGGAGGTCAGTGTTCTGTGTAGCAAGAAGGCAGCTTTATTATTTAAGGACTTGTCCTCTTCTTAATTCTTGAGCCTACTTCCACCAAAAATCAGACCAGTTCTGTGATTGTAACTATGATTTATGTATACATGCAGCTTCACTGTATTTGAATTCTGTTTGTAACTGTATTCTGTTTTCAGCTCTGCTAAAAAAGGTGAACAGTAACCTCCTGCTCAAGTCCAACTACAATTGCTTAAAAATCTATGTTAGTATTTCCCAAGAGCTGTGAATAGAACTGCATTCATGCTTAAATGCATGCACGCACGGTGGGGGGGCTTCCTTACTTGAGGTTCAACAGGATGTTATCTTTCTTCAAAGAAGAGGGAAAAGAGAATAGTCATTGAAAACTGGGAAAACGTAGAAAAATGTTTGACGATAGAATTTATAGCAAAGGCGAAGGTTTTACACAATGGACCTTCTTAGTAAATGGAAAGGTTTTAGAGCCTTCTGGCCATGATAAATTCCCCCCACTACTTCCTTGGGCAGGAGTCCAAAATTAACATGGGAGCAACATTGCTGTTAAGTGACTATCAAAGTAGACTGAAATCCGTGACCTGCCTGAACTCTTTAGTTTGTAACCTGGATTTTGAAGTCACAGACATCACCAGCAGTTGATACTTAGCCCTTGATCAGTTTACAGGTAATTTGTATTAAATCCGTATTCATGCTGACTTCGGTGAACAGTGTGAGATATTTGAAATATCTACTGAAAAAGCTGCAAGCTTAATGCTTGTGGCATTTTTTGTTGTTTAGTTTTGTGCTTTTTCACGGATCTGAATTAGCATTCTCTCCTTAATTTAAAACACACTGATTGTGGTTACATACACAGAGGAGGAACTGAGGTGCTGCTTCTGTCTGCCATTTTTGTTTTTAGAGTGTACAAAATTACTGGGACCATGGAAATGTTTTAAGCAGTAGAAAAAGATGGCCAAATACAATAAAATACAATGCATTCAGGTTTCATGACCCTTCCTGTGAGCCAAACAGTGGCTGTGGATGCTGGACTGCAAACCATGTATCCATGTGAAATTTCAGGAACTTAACATCTTCTTGTGTGACGTGGTCTCTGCAGATACATAACTAAAGCACTACAGCTAGCTGCAATTTCACGAAACACAGCAAATCCATCCTATACTTTTATACATTAGTAAACATAAAGAAATAGACATTCATAAAAATGGCTATTTTTATACCTTTGCTTACTCCTAACTGTAGCCTGAAATTAGTAAAATTTCAAGTGCTCACGAGATAGAGCTTGCTGTGGAAAATCCTTTAACTAAAATATTTTGTTTGTCTTTCAGAAAAGTTCCTGGATGCTTGAATCCCATCCTAATTCCTAAAAATATGCAAAAAAACTGGATAGTTTCTATTCCGTTAAAAAATGTGTTTTGACAAATTCACCTTTTGAAAATGTTTTATGCTTTATCTTATATAAAACAAAGTAGTAGCTTCAAAAATAGAAACTTCCCTGAAATTTGAAATTACATTTGTTGATACTATAATGTCTTTGTGAAACAAAACTGCCACACTTTAAAATAGGTTCACATTAAACCAACAGAATTTTATTTTTTAATCAGAAAGGTGCTGAAAAGGTATTTCCTTAGTTGTAATTCAGTGTCACAGCAAAGGCTGGTAGCTGAGGTAACAGTTATAGGGTTTCCTCATCTTCACTGTCATCTGGGACTTGGTGGGATGAAGATAAGCAGAAAGTGCCTCCTGCTTATTGGGGGTGCATACTGCCTAACTTGTGTGTGAAGGCTATAATGGGTATTTAAAATAATGAATATTCATAATGGATATATAAGAATACAATATGCACAAAAACCTCCCTTTGCCTTTATGAATACACCATGGTCAATTCCCTGTGAATATATTTGACAAAAGCCTTTAAAAAGTCTAGCTCTGTGCAGGTATGCTTCACACACATAAAAATACTCCAAACCATCATCTAATTATTACCAGGTTTACTTTCTCATTCTATTTTTAAGTGTGGATAGAGATATATATTTCTCAGGGTCTCCATCAAGTTGCTGTTGTCTGCTGTCAATAAAATACCATGCACTGGAAATCAAGCTTCCTGACAGCCTCCTACCGCACCTTGCGAAATTGGGATCTCAGTAGTGTGGGAAGAAACTTAAATAAAATAATGCGACGTGCAGCTTCTACATTTAGTAAGGACTTATTGGTTTTGGCCTGACTGAGGATCTTGCCTGCTGAGAATATCTATGTGGTATCTGCCAGATCTGCATCTGTGGTTCCGTGGCACTGAGAATTCTTCCAGTCACCTAAGCAGAGTTAAATCTGGGAGAATGAAGCATTTCACCAGCTCTGCGTTATTGGTCCAGATTCACAAATTTTGGTCTCAAAGTGTACATGTACTACAGTATAATTTAAAGTAGAGAACAAGTTCACATTTAAAATTAGCTTGGGCCCAAAAGCACAGGCCACTCTGTACAGTCCTTAGAAGCATGGTGTGCTCTGGCTTTGAGTCTTTAGGCTTTTGGATGTCTAATAAACCTAAGACTCAACTGAAACTTTTTTAGTGGCATATCTGCCTCTCCCCACTGAATAATTTGGAGTGCAGGATGAAGTACAGTCTCTGTGACACCTTTCCCTTCCCACTGATATCAGTTTCGCTCCATAATCCAGTATCTTATTTTCTGAAAACAAGCAGTTTGGAAGCTTGGGGATCTCCTACTCCTCTTACTAAGGAATGGCATCAAAAGGTTTTCAAAGAGGAGAGACAGACTGCTTGCCTTGCACTTAGTTACATGTCTCATTTTCATCAAGATAAATGAAAGAAAAGCAGTTTAACATACGTTTCTGTTATACGGTGTTGAATACTTAATCTGTTACCTACCAGGAAGTAGTTGAATTAGTAATATTAATTTAGCCATAATGAGATTCCTTGTAATTTGCTTTTTTGGCTCTTCTTGCAAAGATCTACCCCTAGTTAGCAGCAACTTGTTTCCGTTATATGTGTTTAATTTTCATATGCTAACAGGGATTAACAGCTGAGCACTTGATAACAGTAGAGTACTATAACAGAGTTAAAACATGCAGGAAAATACTAATCAAATACTTTGATGCATAAAGCTCTATTTCAGGAAATGCATCCTTCATCCAGCAAAATTTGATCAGTTCAGAGACATTATGGGGTCTGAAAGTGTTCCCTATGGTTTTCTAGGACTTTTGGGTTTGAATTCACATCTAATTATATAATGCCACAAAATACATGAACAATTGCCAAGGTCACTTCAGATAGCCTTATTGCTTTTTTTATTCAAGGAGATAGCCCTTCAATAGTGAGAAATATGATATCCAGGAATTCCAGCTAGCCCTCATGTAATCTCCTTCACAGAGTACAACAAAGAACAATTGTGTGAAGCACAATGACCTCAGACGCTTGAAAGCTCTCAAGCTATTTATGAATGTGGAGTGGAGAGAATAAGCGTGCATGCAGAATGAGGAAACCTTGACCAGAAAGAGCCCATTTTAATTGTGAATTATTTTTGTATGAGGAAGTTTTAGCAGAAAACAATAAGCATAAGTACTGTGATGGTCAAGTCAAAGATAGGCATACTCAGTTTTCTGAGAGAGCATTATACCTCTTTAGAGATTAGTGAGAACAGGTGTAATATGTGATGTGTATGTCCTAGAGAAAATTCACATATTCTACTATGAGGAGTGCTTCTACACCTGTATCTGTGGAGATCTAAGCTATTAAGGAGCTTTCTCCTGCAATTACTGCAATAAAACCAGATTATTTCAATTTGTAAACCGGTAGCTCTGTTTATCCAAGGAAGAAATCCTCATATTATTTCTTGTTGGTAAATAACCTTCCCATGTAAGTGGCTTACTGTCAAGAAAGAGATTACGTACCAAATTATGCATGGCAAATGAGCTATGATGTGTCCATTCCCCAGGTAATAGGTGCTAATATGCTTGTGATTGTGTGTAAGCATGCATGTCTGGATAGCAATCAGGCGGACAATATCTAAAGGAAAATTTGCGGGCTGGACCCAAAGAACTGTGCTATACACATTTGCCACTCAACTGTTGTCAAATAAATGAAGAAAGAAAAAAAAGTAAAGAGAGAAAAAGCATGACGTGCAGTTGTAAATATATTTCTGTGATTTACAGCATATGCAGTCAATTGTGTTATGATGACTGTTGTATGCTGTAAAAAGCAGCATCTCGCATACCCTCCACCCTGAAAATGACTTCACCTCTAGGAGTTTTAAATCACAAAAAGCAGTATTTTATTCAGACTATCAGGAAACAGGAATCACCAGGAAATATTGTACTGGAAAGAGATGCGTTGGAAGACAGAAAACATGATGGGAACGTTATACTCAGGAGCAAATGTCACAGCGATTAGGAAGTGAAATAATAGATGCTTGGGAACGTCAGTCCAGGGAAGGAGAAATTTGGATGCATCTCTTTTCTCTACACTAACAAGGAGTTTTCAATAATAGTATATTGAGAAAATAAGGTATATACTTAGTGTGCATAATTAAAACTAGGCAACTATTAAATTCTGAAGTTAAATTTCCATGTAGGATTTTATTGACTATATAAACCAGGGCCATTGTGATTTATGATATCAAAGAGACCTAAGAGAGTGCAAAAGCTCTTAAAACTGTGCTTGCTTATAATACACATAATAATTTTGGAAGTACTTTATAACACACTTCAAGCTTTTGGATGAGGTGTTGTTGATTTTTTACTTTAAAGAATATGAAGTGAACTTCCTTGAAGCTTTCCTTACTTTTTCCAATAAAAGTGATTTTACATTTAAAATTAAGAGCTCTAAATTTTATATAATTTGAAGGTCACTGATAAGCATGCTGTAATTATCTTCTGAGGTTACTGCTGTTGCACTGGTGTCCTCTCTTCAGTATTATAGTGAAGTTAAGAAAAATAAAGGATATTTCATGACCTAGAAAATGAAAACACAAATAGAGAATCACAACAAATGCCTCTAGAGAATCTAGATCCAGCAACTAACAATCACAAATGCTACATTTCCAGTAATGCTTAGTTAATATTCAGTCCTCACTTCATTTAGGATCTGTTGCCATAAATTCTTTGAGTCCCACTATGTGCAACTTCTTTATGACCCTACAATGACCTGGTAAGAGAACACGATACTAGACAACACCTTTCAAATACATATATCAGTTTGCAACAGACAGCTGTTCTTTTAAAGTTGTATCTTGGTTTTGGGCTGTTCCTGGATTCTGTTTATTCATACACCACTGCAAAACAAGGAGTGTATGTCAGTATATGGTGACTCTAGTGAAGCCTTAGAAGACAGATATGTTTCCTCTTTAAACTGTGACTTTCCCATGTTATCAGGGACACACACTGTACAAAGATTTAAAAATTGGAAATGTGAAGTCAAATTCCTCACACCTGACAAATGAGAAATGACCTCTAAGGTAATGCTAAATATCATGAACCAAGGTGAATAGGTTAAACAAATGCTACTGGCACCTCTGTCCTTCCTTAACTGTGCCAATCGCTGAGAAAACAAAAATGCAAACATGTGAAATACAGTGAAGTGCTGCTCCTGGGCATTTACTAGTTTAATATTCCTTTAATGACGAGCTGCCAAAGACACACACATGAAAATGCTGAAGTAACTTGTACTCCAAATGAGCTTAGTTTAAGCTGTTAACGTTCCAGAGTTTCATACTCAAGTTAGGGAGCAAATCCTCAACTCATATAAGGCATAATGTTATCATTAAAGCAGTCTAACGATATAAACCACATATTTTATTCTTTCCTCTTTTGAAATTTTATGGTATTTTTCACACAGCACTTTATGATATTTTAGTCAATACTATCAGTAAAATTTTTAAATACTGGACAAGTTATTTTCTAAACAGTATTAGTGTTCTACATATTTTCATGCTGCACTGCAAATCTGCCTCTGGTTTGCATCCTCAGAAGTCAGTGTTTTTCAATTCACAAGAAATAATCAGGTAACCAGGTTAAGACACAAGGAGGTGAAAAAGAAGTCTAAAGAACAAATAATCTTCTTGCACACCAGTTATGCTTTTTGAAGCAATACTGTCTCCATGGCTATAGGATTTCAGTGCATTGCACTTTTTAATGTTTTTACTCATTGGCACAAGAAATTACTATTTTTTCCCACTTTATTTTCCATGGGTGGATACATAGAGATCTGCAAATGTAACTAAGTACCTCAATTTCATGGGAAATAAGTATTCTTTAACACCTTTGAGAGCTTAGCAGATCATGGTACAACACAAATATGAACCCCTATTTCTGAGGAGGCAAGCTACTACCCAGCCAAGGGGGCTTTATAACATGCCAACAGTTAAGTAAAATAGCTCAGAATTCTTACACCAGCCTAAGAGCAAGAGGCGTGGCCCAGTTTATGAAGATACAATTAAATTCTTTTTCCTTAAAAGAGCAGCTGTGTCCACACTGCTCCACGGAAACCATCTCTGGTCCTTGCAAACCCCTGAACTGTGACTGGGTGTCTGCGAGGATGTTAGCTGGTGTGGATCAAAGCTCTGCTATGGCACATGCTAAAAACTATCCTGGCTTATGTCCCAGCTGTGTTGAATGTTAGTGTAGATATAGCCAATTACAGAAGCTACAAGCCTTCTAAGACATCAGTATCTAAGAAAAGAAAACTGGGAACTTCCCCACATGGGGGTAGACCTAGCTGCTTTGGTCTCTGTGTATAGCACCAAACCCGGACTATTTTGTGTTAAACTCTGTACAATCGTTATCATGTCTCTGTGTACAGTGAACACAAATAATGAATAACAGAGCACCTTTTCTCTCCTCCCTCCTGCCCCTTAACACGTACACACACACTAAGTCAGTCCTCAGGAAAAACAAAACAATTCTGTGAACAAGCCAATTCAAAATAATACAATGAATCTGCCAAAATAACCTGTAAGAATGATGATGAGGAAATGATTTCATTTTTTGCTTTATCCAGGGGTGCTCTTGCATAACCTGGTCACTGTGCACAATAGCTCAGTCTCTTGCAAGGCATATTTCAAAGCAATGCTGTGAACACAGTTTAATGCAGAGGTTGTTCAAACCTCTATGTTTTCCAGGAATCAAGAAAACTTTTCTCTCTTTGTGCTGAAGTGTTTTACAATACTTATGAAAGACACATAGGAAGGTCATCTACAGGCAGCTGCAAGACTGAAGCTGATAATTGTGTATCAGAGCTAAGAACTCAGAAAGAGCTAAAATGTTTCTGTTTATGAATATGAATTACACCTCAGTGGCTTAGATCCTATGAACCCTTGCTTGACTTTTCCATTATCTTTAAAAGGAACAAAACTAACAAACTGGCTATGCTTTCTGATCACATTTGATTCAGATGTTGCTTAAATGAATTGACTAGGCTGACCACCTGGATCCAGTACCTCTATTAAAAGCTGAATTTATTAGTTGAGATTAATTGTAGGGTTGCCATTCTCTTCAAATGTCTCCATTATGCTGCAGGAAATGCAACATCCCTTTGGCATCCTCACTGAGAAAAGGACCTTGCCAAGAATATGATTTTAAGAATCCTGAAATAGCTACAGACACCATGAATGCAAAGACATATGCATGTAGGAATTCATGAAAGTCCGCAGTCTAAGCATGCTACATAGAATCACAGAATCATAGAATCATAGAATAGTTAGCGTTGGAAAGGACCTTAAGATCATCTAGTTCCAAGAGGCATGTTTGAACACAAGCATGTCCCCCGCACTCTGAGCCGCAGCTAGCAAACAGCAGCACACTGGCCCAGGTGGATCACCAGGAAGTAAGAGTGCAGAATGCTGACACAGAGCTTTCAGTACTGCTACACTAGAGCAGTTTCTGACATCCTTATGTCCAGCCACTAAACCATAATCCCATTTCTTTCTTAACCTCCCTAATCCTTCCAATCTCATGCAGAAAAGTCAATTCAGTAAAACCTGAAGGGCATGAGTGTTTCCTCTGACAGTTTAGAAAAGATGGAACTAAGGAGCAGGGATGTTAACATTACTCACCTCATGAAATTGCAAAGAGATGGGAATAAAATGAGCTATTACTTTACATCACTTCTTGTCATTCCAGTTAGAGTCCTAGGAAAGCAAACAGCCTTAATTATTTTGAAAACTACACTTCTTCCTAAGTCTTTGTTGTAATCCATTTACTAACCTTTTAAATTCAGTTTCATAAAATGAACTTTACTACTTTACCTATTACAAAGTCTTGCTATCCTTAATTGAAAACTCGTATTTCCTTTAATTACTTAGAAAGATATTAGAGCAATGGGAAGCAACAAATTGCTTTAACTTCTCTATAAATTTCTTTATTGATTTCTGAGATGATAAACTTTGTAATATACCAATAAATGCATTCATTAGAGTGAAGATTACTTATGACAAGATCCAAATTTGAGTGCTGTATCTGGCTGTCTCTTAGGATATCATAATGATTCTCCTTTTGGAGGCAATACATAAATTCAAAGGAGTACATAGAAAGCATAAATTAAACCATGTCTTTTCTGCTTCCGTTGCTTGTCTGCATTCACTGCAACCCAGCAAATGAATTAGATATCTTAGATATGTTTAGAGATGACTTAAAGACAGAAAAAAAAGAAGAATCAATATGAACCATTGTGCAAGGTAAAACAGAAATACACTTTTTAAGGGTTCTGAAATGGTACATTTGAATAGAATAATTAATTTCTGTTTTTCTGAGCTCTGTTTTTCTTGTCAGGACCAGAAGATGAGCTGATAGAATGTAGTCAAGTAGCCTATTTTGTGGACCATTAGAATAATGAAATTAAAGGAGAAAAAGCAAGATCTGAAAAATTATGTTCCTGGGTCATCTCCAGGTCCATATTTCTGGCCCAGAGTGGCAATTAGTCTAATGTATTCCATTAACGGGTGAAAGCCAAAACAAGCCAGATAGTTTTAGATAAACAGCAATCCAAAATGACCTTTCAGGAGACTCTCGAAATTCACTACTGAGGTTCTGAAATAAAGATTCATGTTTATGTCAGGTTCCCTAACATTAAACAATTAGCAATGTTTTAAAATATGCTGAGTTTTAATTTGATGTGGGATGGCACAAGGGCATGACACCTGAGAAGTCAAATGTTTTCAGCTCCCGCTATCTTTAAAAGGAGCAATGTGATTCTCAGCTCTGCCTGCAATACCCGGCTATCTGCGTGTTTAATGTAGGCACTATAAAAAGGTCAAAATGATCATGTTCCTGTGTTATTGATTAAAAAAACCAAACTTTAAATTCTACAGTGTCTACAGAATACTGATAGATTCACCCTTTTGTGATGCCTTTTGTAAATATTACAGTGAGGCAGAATAGTTTGCAATTATTCTTTTAAAATTTTGTGTCCAGTTTAAAAGCACTGTTGTTGTTCTCACTTCTTTTATGAATGCTGTTATAGATAGCTTTTTGCATTGACTACCCATCCATTTCCTGAAGAGAGCAAAATGGCAGCTTATTTATGTAAGAGAGATGCAATCAGAGTTGCAGATAAGAATTATTCTCTGAAGAAAACAGAATTATTTCAAACAAGTTTAAGGATATATTCAATCTTTAAAAATACCCACCAGATTTAGATTAGAAAATAGAAAATAGATTGAAAATAGAAAACACAACTGCTGCGCCATGAAGTACAGCAAGTTAAGCACAAATGGAGTATTCTAATTATGTTTGTCCTTACCAATAATTTGATTTTATATTGACTTTTATGAAAAATGCCACAGTAAATATAAGACTAATGGGAAAAACATTTTGGCTGGTTTTAGGGGAGGGATAGAAGGAAGTTAGTGGTTTTTAGTATTAGCTACCTCAGTAAAAAGAGATTTTGCATTAAAAAGCTGACTTTTGGAAATCCCCAAAAATGAAATTCAATCTGAGTTGGAAGGTTTTTTGTGTATTTTGTCCTTGTTCTATTTATGTGCACATTTTGAACTTTTAAATATTACACTGATTCATTTATAGCTTAAGCTAGTACGCAGAACTGCAAATTTAACTATCATATTAATAAGTTTGTATTAAGTTTTGCTATATTTAATGCATTTCATTATCTCCCCATAGTCCACAAAGTATGTTTGTAATGAAGGCAAACTGTGAGGAATTGTGTCTAAGCAAACAGACTCTCCTGGAAGAGTGCATAAAGTGTATGTGGCTTCCTTGTACGCAGTTAATTGCTGTTTATTCCTTTTGGCAATGTTTCTTTATTGCTAGATTTTGGGGAAGCTTTTATCAATAATGCTTTCTCTATTTGCCTTGGAACAGGAATGCATCAAGGAATAAGGCTTCCCATGCTCTTTCTAAGCCAATTTTGGTCAACTTAATAGTGAAACGATTCAAAGAATTATCTCTGCCATCAGGGCTGACTTAAAAAGCAGTGGTAGGCTCCAATTCCCTTCTTTCCAGTGCAATTTTTTTTGTTTTACTTTTGTCTTTTATTTGATAATGTTGAACTTGCCTCAGGAGATGTAACTACTACATTGCTATGAATGACAATTTCTTGAAAGTTTTAGACTCCTTTTTAGGAAAATATTGGCATTTTTATTGATGGATTTGCTGTTCAAATTTCAAATTCCTGCATCTTAAAGCTATTTCTAGTGTATTTTTACTTGCTTATTGGTCAAATTTCCTCGACAGTGCACTCCTTGCTCTCAGCAGCACACCACCTACCATGGAGGCCTAGGTGTCCTGCATGACTCTCGCCCTGAACCCAGAGCCAGCTGGACACTGAGTAGAGGGCTGCAGCCCACTGCACCAGCCAGAAACTTCCTCCCCTCCTCCCATGATTTTAAATGTCCCCAGAAATTTTTCGAGAGAGAATTTTAAAATCCTTTGTTTTCTTTTCAAATAACCAAAATCCCCTGCAAACTGGGTTTTGGGGGCTGAAAGGGTCTGTTGCTTCTGCTCCATCAGGGCATAATCCATTTCAGAGAGGGAATGCAGCAAGAAGGCAAGAATGCTTTCCTGACCATGTTCCAACCATGGTGGTAAGGAGTCCCTTGCACTTACACTCAGTCAGCCTTGGCTGTGTTTTTGCACAGCTGTTCAGCAATACTAGGTAAGAAGGCTTCTAGCCTGGTAGCCCAAGCCTAAGAAATGGAGAATTGACCCTAAGGTAATTTAAACCAGATCTACCAGTTCCCAGATAACTTTCTATAGTAATCACTGGACTGCTGGTGAGAAAAGTAAGGCATACTGTGACCTTTAAAAACAGTAGAAATATTATTTTACTTGGAAAAGTAGTACTTTGGTCTGTAATATTGTCAAAGCACCTCTGCTCAGCTGCATCACTTACTTAAAAAATTAGGTAAGGAATACTTATGGAAATATTCATACTCTCTAATTTTGGCCTTTGGATTTAAGTGTTTTAAACTGACCTTCACTGGCACCAATTTCTCTCCATTGACTACAAGAGGAACTTCTGCATGCAGCTTTGATCCCTTGAATTATACTCTTATTATGTACTTAAAGTGGAGACTAGGACTAACACCTCTAGATTCTGAGTTCCATTTAAGGAGCTGGTACCTTGGTCAGACTGCAGTCATTAACAATTTGCACAGAAACAGAACTGTAAACACCTGGAAAATATCTCAGATCAGTGGAGATTAGTTCCTCCAGGGCTTGTTTTGAGGGGATCTGACTGTGGAGCAAACAAGTCAGAAGAGACTGGAACAAAAGTCTGACCATAGTGAGGAAATGATATAAAGTCTTCCTACTTGATAAAGATTTCTCACCATAAACAGAATGCCATTCATATCGTTTGCTATCCCCCCACAAGTGCCAAAAAGTTCAGCAGAAGACAAACAAAAAACGTTTTCTTTGCATACGTAACAATTCTACTGCCTGGTTTTATCCTATGTAGAAGCTGAAACAGGGTGATAGCTAGACACTGAATACATGCAGAACTTTGCATTTGAGAGGATGTTTCGAGCAGGAAAAATTCAGACACTACAAAATAAAGAGCTGGGTAAGAGGTTTGAGGCACCTTTCTATAGGTGCCTGATTCAAAGTGTCTGAACACCCTCCAACTAAAAAAACACTGTTGTCCTACCTGCTCTAAAGGTTTCATCTTCCTCTGATAGTATCTTATATGGTAGGCATATGATAAAAACAAGGAATTCTAGGATGGATGTGGAAAGCACATACATGGAAAAGCATGGAAAACCACGTGTTCTTACAAAATGTCAGGATTAACCACCAGTAGTTTTTATGTATGATAATAATAGCGATAATAATAGTAACAATAACAATAACAATAATAATAAGTAATAATAATAATAGTATAATAATTAATAATGATTGTATAATAATAAGTAATGATGATACACAGAGAAGCCCTTTCTCAGTATGTGCAGACTTGAGACCGAAGTGAGTGGGAAGTCTGTCTGAGTAAAGCAAGTGACCCAGATCAAACTACTTCCTAGCTATCAGGCCATCAGTCTCTCAAGTATTCCAAATATTCACTGAAGGCAACAGGAAGTTCTGGTCCAAGACAGTAACCCTGAAAACAAAGATGTGTGTAAAATGCACTTACCGTAGTACTATACTAGTGAATGACTCCGTGATTTAACTGCGCAGTTTTGAAGACCGGTTCACCACCGACCACAAGGTAAAATATCTGTATTGGTTACAACTTGGCAGTAAGTGCTACTGTTACTGTTGCCATGGTTCCCTTCCCACTACATAGCACAATACCATTTACACTCTTAGTTAGATATATTTCTCCAAGTAAGTTCTGATTACAAAGGTAAGACAAAGTTTGATGTATGAAACCCATCCAGGGTGATTACTTTCATTCTCTGTGCAATTAGCGTTACTGCTTTCAGTGTCAGTCTGGTGAAACCTGCAAAAAGTGATATAAGACTCTCTTAAGAGAAAAAAATAATAATAATTCATGTTCCTCTTTTTTTGACATCAGCTTCAGGGCCTATCAGAAGCTTTTACGGTTCCTTTCCTCCTTTATAATTATTAAAACAAGGACCTTTTTTCTGTTTACAATCGTTATTACTCGGTTATCCGAATTATTCTCAAATCTTGATAAAAAAAGTCCTCAGTAAAACTAAGTTTACTAAACATATTAAATTATGGCACCTATTCTGAGGACATAGAGAAAAGGATGGAAGGAAACCCTGCAACACCTAGGAGAATAAAGCATATTACAGGCTTACATAATTTAATTACATAACAACAACAATCTTGCATAGCTATAAAAAGATTTGAATGTTTCAAATGGATTCAAGCACTATTAAAAAAGGTTTGACATTGTTTGCTTACTCATCTATCTCAGCTTGAGGTGGCAGGATTCTGACAGAAAATTTCTGGGAAAAAAAAATCTAGAAAAATTGCAGACTTTGTGAGATCAGGCGGAGTTGGGAAAAGAGAAAAGGTTATTTACCCAGTTTGCCATTAGCAGTAGAGCTGCATTGTGAAGGTCTGGAATACAGTTTAAGTTTAAAGATTCCTACTGATATTACCTCATTTAATCATCAGTTTTGAGAACAAAGGCAGTTCTCAAATGCCAAAGATTATACCATTCTTCTAGCGTAGAAAAAGTCCTGGAGTTCTGTTGAAGAGAACAACTGGAGCCAGAGTCAGAAACATTTTCAACTAAATGTATCTTCATCTAAACATACTGTTTCACTAAAGTGAAGTGTGGTTTGAAGAGACATATCAGTTGCAAGAAATGTTTTCACAGGGAGATGTAAGAGGTCATGGTTCCTCTAGGCATTTCCAACCAGAAGTGAGAGAGTCAGAAAAGTTGACATGTGCTAGCCAAGGACTGATATTTTCAGGCAATTCTGATAGTAAATATATATTAGAAAAAATTCATTTTTTTTTGTTCCAGAACTGAAATTTTAGAAAAAGTCATGAAACAGAACTGGTTTCTATTCTGTCAGTAGAACAGCCTGTTGTACTAATACCTATTACTGTGTGAATTACATATCAACCAGGGGCCATACCAGACCAGAGCCTTACATTGCAGTGCCCACAGAGTATACAGCAAAAAGACGCAGGCTAGGCAAAAACCATGAAGTTCAAACAGTAGCCATGTGTCCCAGCTGATGGCCCTGATTTCCCTCCTTACTAAACTGTTTCACTTCCCAAAGCCGGTAATTTCAGAGAAAGAAAAAGTGGAAGAATGAGGTATTTAGGATTGGCATCTAGAAATCTTATTAGGATGGAGATTTTATGTTTGAATTTCGACATTGGCCACAATAAACAAAGTGGGACAAAACCAGACTTTGATCTGCTGAATAACTTCTGAATACCATCAGGAATGCATAGTCTGAATGCACTGATCCTTTCTTTTTTTGTCTCAAATCTTCTTCACTAAGCTCCACTGTAATTACAGTAGGAGATTCATAGCAAAATAAACACATGGTTTGATTAATTTGTGAAGATTATAGGCAGATGTAAATTTCCTTCTTCTTTTTTTTTTATTTTTAATTTTTTATTTTTTTTTTCTTTTTGTGGCTGCTGGAGGTTGTCCAGTTGTGGCTCAAACCTACATATCTCTCAGGCCTGATTAACGAATGAAACTGAATACTCCTAGGAAAGATTGGCAGAATCACTCTTGGGATGTAGGTGATCAGATTAAGCCAGTGTGATATGAATTGCACTTTTTAGTTTAGAACTCGAAACATAATTTCGGGTCAAGTGTCTTTCAATAAAATGTCATATAATATAAAATAATCTTCTATAGGCTTTCATAATGATGATAAGAAGACAAGAAGCAATCATATTCCAGAGGTATTCTTCCATGAGTAGAAAGGGTAATAGAGAAAAAAGAGAAGTAGCTAATAAAATAAATATAACACTGAAATTATACAGGTATCTAATATTTTCTACAAGCTATTTGCTATAAAATGTACTATGTGAAATTGAAATGTATCTAGGAATTAATGAAGGCCAAAAGCAAAGAGGTCTGAGTAGTAATGGGACGTACACATTCTTTCAATATGTTAAATGAAGATGAAATTGCTTGTTTATAGTGAAATATCTATGGTAGTATGAAGATTAGGCCATAAACAGTTATGCCCAATATACTTAAAAATGTTTGTAAGCCTAGCTGTCTTAGGAGGGAAAGCCACTGAAAAGAAACAGACACAGATGGGGAAACCAGAACATCCTTAAAAATACAAGGTGCACAGTGATCCAGTAATGACATGGTCTGCTGAAACACATTGCTATAAGGGTTCTGTGAAATCTCATAATCTCATTAATCTGCCTGGGAGCAGACACCCTTTCCTTTGTGCCTTTTTGTGACATCTGAGACTGAGAGAAATACTTTTGTTCACAGCATTTAGGTCTGACAAGACATGACATGTTCCTTCTACCCGTGAAGATTGTTCTTCATTTTATATTGCAAAACACAGCTATTGACTCAGGTGAGTGAGAGAAATTGTGGTGTATGAAAAGAGATCTGTTACTCTTTCATTGTGATAGCACTTAGAAGCCTTAGCCAGTAATCTAGGCCTAAATGCATTGAAAATTATGCTCATTTTGTTAACAATCAACATCTGTTTATAAAAATATATATAGTTACTATATAAGATTCAGGAATTTGTTTTGAAGAAACAAACAAAGAAATAAAATCCCAAACAAAACAAAACCAAACCCATACCCACAAAAAAGAAACCAAACAAAACATAAAAAAAAAAAAACCACAAAAAAAACCCCATCAAAATCTCTTTAAAAGGTGAAAAGAACACCTTAAGAAAATAAAATCACATTTAAACTTTCTAAAAGAACCTTTTACTTGGCAAATGAACTAAAACAAAGTTTCCTCCAGCAAACAGTCATGCAGCCAGTCACAAAATTCATTGCCACTTACAAATAGAAGTTAAAAAGTCCATTTTACCTTTCATGGAGATGTTAAAAAGTGTGGTAGTATAGAATGTCCCAATGAAAGCTGAATTTCACATGACCTAAGCATTACTAATGCACAAAGATTAAAGAAAATGAGTACAAATTCCAGAATAACATTGGACTTTCAAAGTACTCCAGCACTGTCGTTATGTATTTTTAAAAAAACCCTACCAAAACGAAAGTTCACCTTTCTGAAAAATCTAGAGTCAGAAATGCACACTGAACACCTGAAAATATTTCCTTTGTTTAAAAACAAGCCAGCCTTTATTCTTCATTTTAAAGGTGGTATGTTAGTTTGTTTGTTTGTTTGTGGTTTTTTTTTTTTTGAAGTAAAACATAGAGAAAAAGATGGATCTGGAAAGTTCTGGGTTTCTTCTCAGGTGCAAAATAGAGGAAGAGATTACAACGAAAACTAGCTGCTCTTTCACTGGAGCCATGCTGCAGCATTTTCCTATAAATAATAATGGAGAAAAATTGGCAAATTACAGAATATTTTGATATTAGATAAAATAAATTAAAAGCTTGCTCTAAAGTTGTTTAACTGTCTTCAAACTACAGGGTTCATCCAAACTGAATCTGTAAGATAAGTTGTATTTAACCTTGAAATCCTAAAACATGTATTTGGCAGAAGGAGTAAACCACAAAGATTTAGCAGCTCTCAGATGACATAGTAATCAAAAACAGGTGTCTACAGAAACTCAAGAGTAGCATTATTATAACTTATCGGTGGGTAAAATTCTTGAGCTATTTAGGCTGTTCCCAGTATTGCTAATAGCCCATTGCAATCTCCATGTTCTGCGCTATCTTTACAAGGGTATACTGAGTAATTCATTCACTTTACTGATACTTTGCCTCAATACACTATGGCCACAAATATTTCTTGTATTATTTTTAGGTACTCCACCCAGGATGTGCTAAATTGAGATATGCAGGAGTACAAAAGACAACATTTACTGGGGAAGCATAACAGCTCTTGTTTTGTTACAAATGAAACTGAGTATCAAGCTGAGAAGTGACACTGTGCATGTTTGCCCATTTTGGAATTTGCAGCTTCTGTGATCTCCAAATAAAGCTCAGCCTCAGCAGTGATCCTGTCACGACATCACATGCAAGCACAACACCACAGCTGTAAAACCCAGGGCATTTTGACAATAAGAGCTTGTGATTTGGTAAGTATCTGGGTGAACCTGAATGCTTGTAACCATATCCTAGCATAATCTTAAGGGTGGCTGAGGGACCTTCTGTGACTCTGTAAACACCCAGTCTGTAATTGTATGTGCGCCATCACTTTGAAAGGCTTCCAGGCAGTGAGATTTTGTGGAGACTTAATTCCCTAAACTCTTTTTACCTTACATGTAGAAACTTGATTGCACTTCAGACACAAACCCTTCAATAAGATGCACGGGTTTGTGTGTATGGCAGATATGAATTATTTGACTTTCCTTATAGCTCTTGGGCAGTGCTGAGCACAAGCCTTTGGGAAGATATGCAATCACAGGAATGAAAGGCTCTTCCCATTTCCTGTTTTAAGATTTCCTCAGGGGAACATATATCTTACAACTGAAAGAAAATCAAATCATGTCAGCACCTTGACTGTTGCTCTTCACTAGAAGAATATATACATAGCAGTTTGATCCAACATCAAAGATGAGTTACAAGAGCACTGTATCATTCCTGATGAATATGAAGAATTGCATTGAAATCAAAGGAAGGTGCAGTGTTCCCAAGATAATACAGTCTCCTTTGCCTTTCCAGCCAGGTGGAGGCCTAATTATTTGTCTGTATGTGAAAGGTTTGCTGTGTATGTGGTCATTTCACCAACCACCACATGGTTTCAACTGCAGAAACTGCTTCAGCTGATAGAGTAATCACATATTTTTAGGGACTTTTCAGAACTTCAGCTCTGGACACAGTGCAGAATTTAATATGGGTAAATGGGGTTTATAAATGTGTTTAAGATGCCCTTTGGCTTAATTTCCTTATCTTAGAAATCTTTCCTGAACTGCCCCGTGTGTTGGCTGATCACAAAAAAAAAATCATGATGGCTTCATCTCCCCACTCCCTTCTTTCCCATGCCCCCAAAACATAGAACAAAAGAGACGAGGTATTTCTCTGGCAGTAATGGTGTCCCTTGAGAATGCCTTATGCGGTGCTGATTCTGCTGTTGCTAATTGATTTCCATAATGTGAAAGTGCTTTAACTCAACAGAGGACTTTGCCATTTGTCTTCATGATGCTACGAAACAAAGTAAATACAAATAAATTCTTCACAATGAAAAGGGTTAAGCACTGGAAGTAGCTGTGCAGAGAGGCTATGCATCTGCATCCTTAGGCATTCTACAAGATAAGACCCTGGCCAACCCAAGCCAATTTTGTAGTTGCTCTTGCTCTGAACAGCAGACAGCACCAAGTACCACCTGGACATCTTATCCACTAGATTGTGCCATGATTATGGCTTTTAAAGCAACATTTGTCGACTAAAGTGTGTAAATCTGGTTTCCTTTGTGCAAGGGTAACAAGGCATTTATTTTTAACGTGAGGTACTCATGATTCTCACTGTGACTTCAGTACTTCCCTGCTGCTTCTGTACTTTCCCAAATAGCAATCACCAAAGTGAGGAAATGTTATAATGGGTCCATCATATCTCAGAACCCAATTAGACAGTGACAAAGTAAAGTTATCTTCAAAACTCACTGTTGTAGAAATTTGCAAAGGTCATTTAATCCTAGGGATCTTCAAGAAAACATCTGGCAACCACAGCCTGTAAAGACTGAACTCTGGCTGCCTGAAGGAGTGTGAAGTTCCTGCAAAGTGAACTCTCAAACTTTGGAATGTCATTACTTTTATGAAGAGGTGAAAATAGCATACTACATTTCCCTATAACAGCTTATATCCATTTTTGTGCTTAGAGGTTAAAAATTTTCTGTGACACTAAGTGTGATTGTCTGAGAATAGGGTGTATTTTTTTTTTCCCCAAGCAGCAGCTATTAGCACAGCTATGTTTAACAGAAACCAGAACCCATAGCAGATAGTGTGGAAACAACCTTTCCTGAAGAACTGAACATTATTATTGTTTATTCTTTGCATTCTGGTAGCTATAAAAATATTTTCACTTACAGAAAAACAGTTCTTGGCCTGCGAAGTTTACAGCCTGAGAAAAGTCATGCACAAAGAACAAGAAAGTTGACTAAAGACTACAGTTGCTTTCCTGCATTTGAACAGTGACCTTTCACCATTAAAGTATTAGTAAATGAATGAATTGACAACTCCTGTTCAAAGCCATAGTAGGAATAGTGTATTCTTCTGTACAATGGTACTGGTATAATGGTTTACTCTGTAAACCCACTTAGTCTAAATTTTCATTATACTCGTCCCTTTTGGATGCAAACCCACCCTTGGGTTATACTAAGTAGAATATATATTCCTCTGCAGTTTGCTACCTGGAATAAATTTACTATAGCTCTTTGCAGCAGCATCACATAGTTGACCATGAGATCCCTCTTGGCTAACCCTAAAACTTGTACAGGACAATCTGGGAACACAGAGCAGTTGAATTTGTTGCTAGAACTTTGGTCCCGGTGCTCACTAGTGCTTAATTTTTGGAGTTATGTAAAGTACTGATATATTGACAAATTCACTTTGATGTTGACCCAATAGCTGCAGGTAAAATATGGTTTGTGGCTAGCTTCCATTGCATATGAAATTCCACTTGCTTTCGCTAAAGTCCAGATGATTTAGGTTAAAATCATCTTCCCACCTGTGCAGCCCTTTTTCAAGAAACTAATTAGGTCTATAGAAGTAATTTTATAACCTGTTCATGAAAACACCTAGGACATTGAGTCCTTGGATTCTCAAAACATGCAGTTTTAAAAAGTTTTTGGACAGTATGAGTATTGTACTACTCAAGAACTCCCAGCAATGAAAGGGTGTTTTAGCTTTTGGTTTGACTTGTTCCACATAATTGCTTACGGTGAGCTTAGCGGAAGTTTCAGATTGACATGTTCTTCCTGAGGAAGGTTTCTTAGTGTCACATCAGTGACATAGTATTAGATATCCTTCCTAATGCATTTGATATAAAGTGATAATGAAGGATTTTCATATAGCCACTTGGTAAACCACCACATGGTTCTGTGAAAATGGAATAATACAATTGCTGCTCTGCTTTGCCACAGTGAGAAATCTATCAAAGTATGGAGAAGCAGGAAGGAGAATGAAGGAAGAAAATTTATTAGCAGCCCTCCCACTGTTAGCTCCTGTCTCCTACCAGCCTTACCACTGGCCTGTATACAGCTATGAAATATGATAGACTGAATGATGCCTGGGCTACAGCAGGAAAGCAGGAAATGGAAGAAAATAAGGTCTAAGACTTGTTTCTATGGCTGTGGCACACTGCCTGTGGGATCCCACTGTCTCTGGCTGTGTGCCTATGCAGCTGCCTGATACCTCTCTCTTCGGACAGTGTAGTGATGCTGGTTGTGCCCTAGCATCACCACAGGACGTATGAGAAAAGGACCATTTCCCTATCCCAGGTCATATGAGGGATGAGTCCAGCTCTACCTGAGGTTCTTGACCTGAGCTGAAAGCAGCTGTGTAAAGTGCAGACCTAGTGCCATCAAAATGACAAGTGAAGTTCCCACTTGCTTAAATTGCAACAGGCTCAAGTTGTAATTGTACCTATGTTTCTCTGCAATATGGAAGACCAGTACGTGGATTCTACAAAATCCACTGTCAAGCTTCCTTATAAGAGATGATGTCTTTGTTGTTTGAACTTTTACTCTGTGTCATTCTGTGATAAAACCTCATTTTCTAAGTCCACATTCTGAAATGCAAACTCTTTTCAGCTTTACATTGGATTTACTATCCTTTCCTTTTCTCTCAATTTTATCTTGCTAGAGAATTTGAAAATGAATATGACTGAAACTTTTAAAACAGTCTTTAGTTGCTTTTTGCAATGAATCAGATATGAATATACAGTAATAAAACTGCTTTTGGGGAAGTGAACTTCTGAATGACCCAAATGTATTGTACCAGCAATGTCTATTTTCAGCTGAGTGAAATCAGTGGTTAGTTACTCCAATGCAGGGATTTCCAGCTGTGAATTGACACACACAGAAAATCTGAGGTATCCTTAGGCTGATTAATGCTGCTTTCAAAACAACAATCCAGGTAAAGAGGTTTTGTGAAGGTGTGGTATGTACACTTAAAGTGTTTGTATTGCTATTGGACTATCTGTGAACTGCTGACAGGTAATTTCTGTTGGAAACTTACTACATTAAAAAAGATACTATACAAATAATAGTACCAAAACATACTCCTCAGTAATTAGTAGCCGTAAAGGATGAAATATTTGCTAAACTGAAAACATAAAAGAAAATTTTGACAGTCACACCTCTGAGATTAGAATTTCAGTGAGATAATTTTTTGCATCCTAAGTCTTCAAGCATTACTTACAATGGCAGAATCAGGATAGTCTTAACTAGCCCCAACTGCACTTTAAGTGGACTACAGGTTGCCATGTAGCACTTCAGTGCACAAATTATATTTATATTAGGGGGCTCTAGCTGAGCTAGGTGGGAAGGTGGAAGCAGCCCACTCAAAGTAGCTTGAAACAAATTTATCCTGCTGAGAATACTATGTGAACCTAAACTGGGTATGTCTGCACACCACTGCAGCTTGCAGCACGAGCATAAAAAAGGAGCATCTCCCGGGGGGTGGCAGAGTCTTACTGTAGCTGTGATTCAACCTCACCGTTTCCCCTGTGGCATAACTATTCCAACAGATTTCTGTCCTTCCCCTTTCACATTTATCCAACTTAAACTGCAAAAAAATACAGATTATAATTGGCCCTCCAGAGAACATCTTATCTTCTGATTTTATTTCTTTAAAATTAATAATTTTATGGATTAAATTTGGTCTACTAATAGCCTTGTCATTTGGATGAATAGAATCAATAGCCATTTGACAGCGGGAACAAGTAATTCAGAAAAGTGAAGTATTAACCAGCTGTATGTCTGGAATAAATGTCCATGTAGTGACCCCTCAGAAGTGTGCATTGTTCATATGGAACAGTTTGAAGAATGGGGTCATTAAAGCAGCCTCTGGATCTGCTTGTGAATAATGTCTGAATACAGAGCTCAGAAAATTTGTTTTTCTCACTGGAAATGTATGAGTTTTAGTCTAGCTTTAAAGTTAATAATTTGCTTGAGGGGACTGCCTAATTGAACTACATTTGAAACATCTCTTTGGTTTTTGTTTTTAATTGCCTGCTATGATGCTAGGGAAATATAAGTAAGTGATGCAATATGATTATTTGCGGAAAGAAGTAATATTAGAAGTGGGGCTGTTTACAAAGAGAGTTAATACTGAAAGATGTTAAAATATTATTAAAAAGCTATGGGAATAACACCATCCCTTCAATTAAGAGGGATTTATATTGATAACTTAATAATTGTGCCTTTATTTCACTGAAGACCAAAAAAAAAAAAAAAAAGGTCATTAAATTAATGCTTTTGATTTTGTTTTGTCTGTCATTCTTCTGACTAGGTCAGCCCTTGTGCTGTCAGGTTTTCACACATCCATTTTGAGTAGGGTTGCATTGTTTCCATAGATAGAATTCAAATTAGAAATCTTTATGGCTGTTATGCTAATTAACGATATTGTTAACTGAGCTACTGAAGATCTCTTTGCAGCATGCAATTGACAATATGAATATACAGAAGTACATGATACTGCTGTTGCAAATTCTTCAAAGAAGATAACATTTCTTCTCATTAGTATTTGCTCTTACTAAGGTAAATAACAAGCAGTCAGAGCCGTGTGTTTCTTTACTATTTAAAAGTCTCAGAATGAAAATAGATTCTGTAAAAGAAATCCACTCCTCTACCTAATGTAACAAAACATAGACTGGGATTACACAGCTGACTTGTGTTTTGAGGACAACATTAGTCCTGTTTGGCCAAGTTCTAGTTGCTTTCTGATATTCTCTTCTGACAGGTCTGCCTTTACACACAGGTTGTGCTATGCTTTGAGATAGGGAAAAAAAACCTAACCACAAAACACTGAGGAGAATTGTACTTTATGATATATGTTACTCCACTGATACCAATGAAAAAGTGTCGTTAACTTTTTTTTTGGTATATATTTCTGTTTTAAGTGAAAAATTACACAGAACAAAAGACATTGATGCCACTATTAATAACACAGTACTATTCACTGAGAATTCAGGCAAACAGGCAGTCATCTCTGGAAACACCCTGTGGTCAGCCTACTCACAGCTGTCTCAAGGCATCTCCAGCCAGAAGCTGTTTCTCAATGTACTGGTCTTTTGTAATGTGAAAGACGTAGGGGCTGCATTGGAACACTGTGACTCACGTTGTCAGTATAGCTCATCCCTGCATAGCCAGCATCGGAGACTAAATCTTAATGACAGATTTCTAGGGCAGTACAAAGCATTACACCCTAACTTCTTCCAAGTTAAACACTTAATTTTTATAGGTATGATCTGTAACTGATGTTTCAGCGCTACTTAGGGTTACCTGGCACTTGTCAGAATACTTTGTTAAAAAAAGTCATAGCTTTATTAAATTCTGTTCACTTGGTCTGAAATTTTCACTCCTAAATATATGAATCAGTGCAACACTATGAGGAGTATTTGACTCAAAACAATTTACTCTCTGAGAATAAAGACTGAGTAAAGGTATTGTCTTCCCTACAATAGAAAATTCTGAAAATTTTGGAAATTTCCAGTGTTTTCTATTTAAAATCTGGCAAATTTGTAGCATTTATACAAAGAATGTGTCTTGTGTTGTTATGGTGAAAATGTCCTAGACATCTTCCTGCATATGGCCCAGCCCAAAACTGTCTGAGGCAATCCCCCAGATTGTAATTGTGGCATAATACAGGTGGTAGACAATATTGATCCAGGCACCAGCATCACAAACAGGGACAATATATCACTAGTGTTTCCACTGACCTCATTGTTGGGTGCAGACAATGAGAAGGACGTGGGAGGCTCCATACTTGTATGAAGAAAATACAAGAAGCAAATGTGGGAGAAAGATGCAGACTGCACATGGAAAGGCAAGCTCCTGTTGTCAGGAAGCTGTAAGAGAGATCCATGGAAAAGCTAGGTAGAGAGTGAGACTGGACAGAGAGCACAGAGAAGAGTGTGTCTGCATCTGAAACATATGTGAAATATGTGCCTAATAAACCAATGAAATGAAATGTTTATGAGGGAGACAGAAAACTCAAATGAAACTGAAACTGCCCAAGTGATATGGACTTGCTCTACCCTGCTGAGAAGGACTGGGACAGACTGGATGTGAATAATGTCATGAGAACAAGTGTTCTGAAGACTGAACTGCAAAACATGCTGTTCCTATAATACTGCTCATTGTGCATTTGTGAGGGTATATGTTAACCAGTATATTAACATATAGAGTTCAAATCTGTGTTCAAGTTTCAAAGCATAGAGAACATGGAAGGAAAGAGTGTGTGGAATATCCAGTATAGACGGAATGCAAACACTGAGTTTAGAAAGAAGAAAGCTTTCATCTCCCTGAGACTAGGACTTGCAGTAATTTATTAAGTGTAATTAAACAAACCCTATGTACTGGAAGAAAAAAAAAAACAACCCATAACTCATCCTTTTGTCATCAGCGTAAAATGACAGCTATGTTTCCATAGAAACAGAATCTGATGTATGAACTACTCACCCTGCATGCCAATTAACTCATCCAGCTCTGACATGACTTCAGGTTGCTATAGTAACCAATTTTATACTACTGTATCAGGTTATCAGTATTAATTACAAATGGTACCCAAGGCATTGTAGTTCTTGTGATTTCATTAATTGCATCGTATTTTTATACATTTGCTGCAAAGGCATTTGAGAAGGCAAAGCTCTAAATGAGATCCTGGTCCCAGCATCACAGACATTAATCCAAAATAACACCCCAGGCTACAGGAGGTGCAGTCTGGAATGACACAGGTGCTGCTGGCAGGACAGTCACAGACCTTTGGGCTCCCTCTGTGACATTGTTAGCTGGAAGCGCCGGTGATGCGTCTCAGTATGTACAGGGAGTCCTGATGGATCTTATGTTCAGTTACGATTTTATCTCAGAATGTGTATCTTTAGTAAGCACAGTGATCTAAAGGAACAACAATGTAAATAAGTTCCTTTGTAACAAGAACAGAGCTGTCATATGACATGCATTTCACTGAAGACAACTTCCTTAATCTGTTTTTCTGGGGGAGAGGAGACTGAAGAATCAAATTATTTTCCTTTCCTTTTTTCTTTTTTTTATTCTTTTTTTTTTTTTTTTTTTTTGGCACATGTTCTTTCTTGTTAACCTCGTAGAAACAGAGCTATTTCATAGAAATGTCAACCCTCCAGTAAATCTTTTTTATCTCCCTGGTGCACCAGGACTGCTGCTTTGTGTTGTTCTCTGTGCACAGAACCTCTGGAGGTCATCTATTCCAGCTCCTTCCTGCTCAAGTAGAACTACCTAGAGCATGTTGCCCTGGACCGTGCCTATATGGCTTTCAAATATCAACAAGGATGGAGAGTCCACAATCTCTCTGGGCAACCTCTTCCAGTGCTCAATCATCCCAAACGGTAAAAAAGTGGTTTTATGCCCTCTGAGGAACAATCCTTCGGGCTTCCCAGCAACAACATGCATTTGTATATCTATAAATATATCTATACTATATATATGTAATAGCATATGTTTCCAAAGACTGATTTTTACAAAACTTTTTAGCCATTAAGCAAATGCTGATTCCCACCAACCAAATGTCCAATATATTTTTAACTACCTAAAGCCAACTTGCAAAGCCTTTGTAAATGGTCTGTAAATGAACTCCTTAAGTGTGCCAGAACCATGACAGAACTGTCTAGTCATTAGGACACTCACAATATCTTGACTGGCTGTGTTCTCACCAGTATGACTGTGCAAGTGCTCAAGAGGCAGTAGACAATCAGAGCCCAGAGAGCTCTTCAGCTGGATGTTCCAGCTCCTCCAGGCCTTCTTATCATTCTACTAAAGAAGTCACTGGAGGTGTCCCAACTCTATTTATTTTATTTTTACTTTTTGATTTCGAAGGTTGCAAAAGGCACCTGCCCAGACACACTGCCCAAAGGTGCATGCACTGAACAAAGGGAGATGAAAAGGTTCTTCCCTGAACAAAGCTCTGAAAACAAGGAGTTTCCTTGTCCTAACATGGCCAAAAATGATAAAACCTCACATGGATTCAAAAAGTGAATGAACCAATTCACTGAATATTGAATACTGAGAAATTTTAAATGAAAATACATTCCCATACTACTAAATAAAACAAGGACAGAGTACTGAAGGCAGTCAATTCCAGTCAGCTTTGTCCAGACTGCATAGTACTGGGAACTAGGTTTCCCTGGTGCTTTCTGTGGTTCCAAAACATTGTAATAAGTTTTGTATTTGGGGGTGGGGATAGCTATAAATGAATAATATGCAGATAGATTTGATGGTTTTACTGCATGAAACTGAGTGGGTTTAGTGCATGCCTTGCAGTGCAGTATGAGGGCAGCTATGCGTGCTGGACTAGATAAAAAGCTGCAGACTGGAGTCAGACCTGATGCAGTCTTATTCTGCCAGTAGGAACAGTCCTTGTCACAAAATAGTCCTTGAAATGTTTCAAGGTAGTGCCTGAGCACTACCTCAAAGTTAGCCGGAGCCAAAACATGCCTCAAGGCAAGCTTACAGTTAAGCATTATGGACACTTAACAGTCCAGTGCTCAAGTGTGCGCCCAGCCCAATACAAAATGACAATCCTAGTACATGACAAAAAGGTTGCCATTTGAGAAAATAATCTTGGGAAACATCAGTGTCTTCTCATCTCATTTCTATAATCTTTCCAAAGGATTTACTATTGGCAGGATAGTTAGCTAGATGGACTGTGGTCTGGCTGAATACAGCCATTATTATGTTTGTTAAGTTGCTCCACATGTAGGATCCCTGCTAGAAAGCCTTGTTCTGATGCTGAATGAAAAATCTGAATCCAGCTGAGCAGCAGCAATTTCCTCACTTCCAGGACCACACTCGTTTTACTGTTCTGAACAAATCTGGCAGCTGGTTGAGGTCTTTTGTTCCTGCCCACATCTTTTCTTTGGTTGAATTTCTAGGGCATCCCCACATGCAGGAAAAGAAAAAGCCTTTGGAGAGCACAGCATCAGCATTAACTAAGTATAATTCATAACTATTCATGGTCACAGCCTACTTTGCATCTAAAAAGTGAGTATTCTACAGAGGGCATATTGTATTTCTATACTTTCCTGAGAGGTATGAAATAATGTAATGTTCTTTCAACTATGACCTTAACACACATGCTTTTTAACTAATGTTGTTTTAATGTTTGACCCCTGTGCTCTGTCTTCCCTGGAGGCCTGAATCATTACCAAGCTGAATGCTTCAGCTAAGTGTTTTGGGCAGGCTTTGTGCTGTGCTGGTTCAGTCTGCTTATAGTAGCCAGACTGTTTTCTGTAAACAGTGTTGAAAGTAATTTGGCCTGTTATCAAATAGGCAGGCTGGTCTTTTTTCTGAGAAGCCCTCTTCCACAGAAGAGGATGGAGGGGGTGAAGGAATTGGATCTTTCAGATTACTGTATCTGATTCTGCCAGTATGGCACCATAGCTGTGGTTCTCTACATCCTTTCAATGATGTTCTTCCTCGGGTTGTCTTGTTGACATGCCAGATACCTGGAAAATGCAGTTGTTTCACCATGACAACAACAATACAATGAATTAATGTTTGTAAAGCTCAGGTATATCTACATTGGAAAGCACCATAGGGAGGTGTAGTGTGGCATAGATTTCTGCATAGGGTGCAAGATATTATACAGTATGACCTAATTTACTTTGTTATCTAGGGCTTCAAGCCCTACCAATATATTGTAAATGCATAACACACTGGTAAGACGGGTGCCTTCTCAGAAGGCCATTAAGAAAAGTTCAGGAAGGGACAGCACTAAACAGGAGGGATAATAGTAAGAGCAACCAAAAAACAGCACAAATAAGAAAACAACCTTGTGTACACACACACAAATGTTTTTTTTTCAATTGATATATGTATCTTTACTAGAGTGCCTGGAATTATAAAGCATTGGAATAGGTACCCAGAGTGGCTGTGAAGACTCCCTCCCTGGAGATATTCGAGAGCCATCTGGACACAGTCCTGAGCAATGAAGCTGCCTGAGCAGGGAGGTTGCGCTAGATGATTCCTGATTGTCTCTACCAATCTCAGCCATTCTGTGATTCTGTGATTCCCACTTCATTACATATCATGTCAACAAGGCATAAAGTTCAGGCTAGAGGGAGTTGTTAGTTTTGAGAATAGTTCTCCTCAGTCCCCAAACCTGTTGAGGAACCACAAAGCAACATGGCATTTTACGTTAGTGGAAACCTGTGGCTTGTTTTTTTAACTGGCTCCTTGCTGTGTGTTGGAAGTATCAGCAGTAGATGCTCACTGTATGCACACATAAACACAGTATTTTTAAGATTTCTTTTTTTTTTTAAGAAAGCTTTATTCTGGTTTAAGAAATCAACATTTTAGAAACAGTTGCATATAAGGAGATAATTTCATTCTCTCTCCCCTGTCTGCTGGAGAAATATTGGGGGTAAACACAACCCAGACCTGAAACCTTTGCCGTGGCTAGTTTTGGTTCAGTATTGAATCATATTGCCAGGAGCTCACAAAAGCTGAGACTGTGGTTCTTTGATTATTTCAGAGACGTGTATTAATGCACTGGGACCTCTTTTAGTTTCTCACAATAAATACCTTGAGACAAGCAGCTCCACTTACTAGTTTCCTTCCTCTTTCTCCTTCTAGCTGCAAGTGGCTTAGGGTGGCACTGCACATTACATAGGAATACAATGGAGCTCTGCTGGCAAAGGAGAAGCTTTGTAGTAGAACCGAAGCCATGAAAGAAGAGGCAGGCTTCTTTACAGCATCTGGTGTCACACAGGTGCATGCTGGCAACATCTGTGAAAATCTTCAGAGTACTAACTGCAACCATAGCAGTAAAAAATGTTGTGTCTACAAAATGTGACACCTGACTGTTCTAAAAATACAGCAGCGAGTTGCATTAATTTTACTGTGTAAAGCATCACTGGGGGTAACAATGAGGTCAAATAAGCACTCATTTACACTATTTAGCTATGACAGCACTTGTGGGACCTGCTTCATGAGGGTTGGGCTTAGATTCACAGGCAAAACTCTTCATGTAACTCATTATAATCCATTAAATGACCCACATGGCAGCATGGGCTTATCTGCAAAATAGCTGGTGCCCATTACTAGATGTAACTTCCTGTTCTCCTACTTGTTCCTGGGATGATGTGTGATGGAAAGGATTGCATGGGATTCTTCCAAGTGTCTTTGTACAGAGATGGAATGTCACCTATTGAAAAGGCAGATGCAACCTGATTACAAGAAACTGGTGCTTAGACAATAATTTACAAAATTAAAGACATGATTTTACTGCCTGTTTTTTAACTACATGGTTCACACCTTTTACTTGAAATATTTCACAGAATCACAGAATCCCAAGGGTTAGAAGGGACCTCAAAAGATCATCTAGTCCAACCCCCCTGCAAGAGCAGGGTAACCTAGGGTACATCACACAGGAACTTGTCCAGGCGGGCCTTGAATATCTCCAATGTAGGAGACTCCACAACCCCTCTGGGCAACCCATTCCAGTGCTCTGTCACTCTCACAGTTAAGAAGGTTTTCCTGATGTTCACATGGAACCTCCTATGCTCCAGTTTACACCCATTGCCCCTTGTTCTATCACTGGATATCACTGAAAAAAAAACCTGACACTCACCCTTTACATATTTGTAAACACTGATGAGGTCACCCCTCAGTCTCCTCTCCTCCAGGCTAAAGAGCCCCAGGTCCCTCAGCCTCTCCTCATAAGGGAGATGCTCCATTCCCTTAATCATCTTTGTGGCTCTGCGCTGGACTCTCTCCAGCAGCTCCCTGTCCTTCTTGAACTGAGGGGCCCAGAACTGGACACAATATTCCAGATGCGGCCTCACCAGGGCAGAGTAGAGGGGGAGGAGAACCTCCCTTGACCTACTAACCACACCCTTTCTAATGCACCCTAGGATGCCATTGGCCTTCTTGGCCACAAGGGCACATTGCTGGCTCATGGTCATCCTCCTATCCACCAGGACCCCCAGGTGCCTTTCCCCTTCACTACTGTCCAGCAGGTCAACCCCCAACCTGTACTGGTACATGGGGTTGTTCTTCCCCAGATGCAAGACTCTACACTTGCCCTTGTTGAATTTCATCAAGTTTCTCACTGCCAAACTCTCCAGCCTGTCCAGGTCTCGCTGAATGGCAACACAGCCCTCTGGTGTGTCAGCCACTCCTCCCAGTTTAGTATCATCAGCGAACTTGCTGAGGGTACATTCAGTTCCCTCATCCAGGTCGTTGATGAAAATACTAAACAGCACTGGTCCCAGCACCGACCCCTGAGGGACTCCACTAGTCACAGACCTCCAGCCGGATTCTGCCCCTTAACCACAACTCTCTGCCTTCTTCCTTTCAACCAGTTCTTGATCCACCTCACTACCTGATCATCAAGCCCACACTTCCTTAGCTTATCTATGAGGATGCTGTGGGAGACAGTATCAAATGCCTTACTGAAATCAAGAAAAACCACATCTACTGCTCTACCATCATCCAGCCACCTAGTTACTTCCTCATAGAAGGCTGTAAAGTTGGTCAAACATGACTTCCCCTTGGTAAAGCCATGTTGGCTGCTCTTAGTGACCCCCCTCATCCTTGATATGTCTAGAGATGGTGTCAAGAATAAGTTGTTCCATCACCTTCCCAGGGATGGAGGTAAGCCTGACCAGTCTATAATTACCTGGGTCTTCCTTCTTGCCCTTCTAATAGACTGGCATGACATTTGCCATCCTCCAATCCTCAGGCACCTCTCCTGTTTCCCACCTTTGTTTACCAAAGATGATGGAGAGTGGCCCAGCAATGACAGCCGCCAGCTCCCTCAGGACACACTGGTGTATTCCATCCGGACCCATCGATTTATAGATGTCCAGATTGCTTAACTGATCCCTAACCCAATCCTCATCTACCAAAGCAAACTCCTCCTTTATCTTAACTCCTTCTGGGGCTATAGGAATCTGGGTCCTCCAGGGAGAGTCTGAAGGAGTAAAGACAGAGGTAAAGAAGGAATTCAGCACCTCTGCCTTCTTTATATCCTCTGTCTCCAGGGCACCCACCTCATTCAGCAGTGGGCCTATGTTGCCTCTTGTGTTAGTTTTATCCGCTATGTATTTGAAGAAGCCCTTTCTATTGTCCTTAACCCGACTTGCAAGATTAAGTTCCAAGGAGGCCTTAGCTGTCCTAATTGCCTCCCTACATCCTCTAACAACTGTCCTATATTCCTCCCAAGTGGTCAGCCCCTCCTTCCATAATCCATAGATTGTCTTTTTCTGCATGAGTTTGCCCAGCAGTTCCTTGTTTAACCATGCTGGTCTCCTGGCTCCCCTACTTGACTTCCTACCCACTGGGACACTCTGATCCTGAGCTTTGAAGAAGTGGTCCTTGAATGCTGACCAACTATCTTGAGCCCCTTTACCACCTAGTACCCTTTGCCATGAGGCTTCCTTTAGTAATTGATTGAAGAGGCCAAAGTTGGCCCTTTGGAAATCCAGAATTGTGGCCTTGCTAGGTGTTCTATTCCTCCCATACAGGATCCTAAACTCCACCATCTCATGGTCACTGCAGCCCAGGCTGCCATTGACTGTTACTACTTCAACCAGAAGTGAGATCCTTACTGAAGTGAATGCCTTACTGAAATCAAGAAAAACCACATCTACCGCTCTACCATCATCCAGCCACCTAGTTACTTCCTCATAGAAGGCTATAAGGTTGGTCAAACATGACTTCCCCTTGGTAAAGCCATGTTGGCTGCTCTTAGTGACCCCCTCATCCTTGATATGTCTAGAGATGGTGTCAAGAATAAGTTGTTCCATCACCTTTCCAGGGATGGAGGTAAGCCTGACTGGTCTATAATTACCTGGGTCCTCCTTCTTGCCCTTCTAATAGACTGGCATGACATTTGCCATCCTCCAATCCTCAGGCACCTCTCCTGTTTCTCACCTTTGTTTACCAAAGATGATGGAGAGTGGCCCAGCAATGACCTCCACCAGCTCCCTCAGCACCCACGGATGTATTCCATCCAGACCCATAGATTTATAGATGTCCACAAATATTTGTCATGCGTTGTCCCAGCATTCTGAAAAATCATGTGCCTTGCTAGTCTCCTGAAATTTCATGACTTTGCACATGACAGACAGAGCACTGGATTTCAATGCGCAAAACCAAAATGAAACAAGTTTTTCTCACCAAATCATTAAAATATAGATTTCAGTTTATAGGAGAACACTCTTCTTAGTCCTGTAGAACAAGAGATAACTAGAACCAAAGTTGTAACTCAAGTTGCAGGCATTAGTTTTTAGAACAGAGAAACAAAAGTATGGTTATGATTATTGTAGATGATTTTTTTAAACACAGACACAGTTCTATTGAGATTACAGAGGTTTTCTTCAACAGAGAAGTTGCAAGGATTGACCTCTTCTCATGACAGGAAATAAATACTGTAGCAGACTTTAAACACTTCCCCTTGATCTATTCAGCCTTGATATAATGGGTAGGTGGGAGATTTGACATGAAATATTGAAAAATACCATCCTGATTTCTTACTTCAACTTTCATAAACCCTGCTGTAATAGTTTCTATGTGAGAACACCCTTAGGGAAATAATTATTAAAATTTCCTTAGGAAAATATTAATATTTTATGTTGTGGTTGGTGAATTGAAGTTGTGGATGTAACATTTTCCCTTGATATTGTTTCAGAGATAATATTTTTGAGCTATCAGAAGAAACACTTTTTGTTCTTGATAATTAATACAAATGCATTTTATAGCAATACATTTATTATGCAAATGATGGTATTACCATCATTTAAAATTAAATAAATTTTGTTGCTAACATTGCCACAGAGTAAGCACACTTATGTTTACGGGAAAATTAATTGTGAGTCTAGGAGATCCATTCAAGACCACAAAATATATTGTCAATTAACAATTAATCTGAGTAATAATCAGTTCCCTGACCAGCATATTTATTTTCTGACCAACATATTTATTTCCTGAGAAGCCTTTATTTTCAACCTTCATATTTGCAAGATATATCCTCCATGTTCCAATATAAACATTACTGAAAGAACATTTAATTTCAATTAAGATGCCTATAAAGGCAAACATTAACCGGTGTTGAGAAATGCTGATATGTTGAGATACTTCTCATACAGTCCAGAAAAGAGAACTACTGGTTCTAATAATAGTCTGGGAAACAGAATTACCGGGTTGGAAAGTAAATGTCTGATTATCCCCAGCGATCCTGTTAATGTTGCACATTCTCCTTTATACACAGTCCTTATTACTTTAAAAGTTTCCAGTGAATTAACCAAAAGATTCCCAAAGTGAAATATATTTTCTGTGGCTTAGGAAACTGATTTCAGCTTGTAGTGAATTAAAGGTTCACCTATTGGGAATTCTCAGGTATTCCATGGGCACTACTTTAGACTTTGAAAAAAAAAGAGATTGGACAAATGTGTTAAGGAGTTCAAGTCTACAGTAAAAATTTGACACTCCTGCCCCTGGCAATATTTTTCTGCAAATCAGTGAACCCTTTTAGTAATACAAAAAACCTTATTTATAGAGGATTTATTTCTTCACTTTGCTAAGTGCTGTGGCCTATACACAGAAAAACCCTTAAGCTTACAATAATAAACTAATAATTAGTCTCATTGACATTGGGGAAACTACTGAGATAAATTAGATTATTCAGTACCTTGCAGAATTCAGAACTATATGTCATTAATTTAGTCTCAGAAATCATAAATTTGCACAAAATACAAATAAGTGGAGCTGAAATAAAACTGCTTTTTTCCTCACTCTGTTTCTGTTAGTAGATATTGGCACATATTGATCTATTGAAATTCAGATGCTGTGCAGCAAAGGATACAAAATTCAAGGAACATGGGGACAATGAGGAAGCAGCATGACTTAAAAATTAGAACAGGGATGGTGTTTAGATTGGGTTAGAGACATTGTCTTATTGTGAGGATCCTGAAGGCCATGTAGAAAATTCTGATCCCTCAAAGCTCATGCAGGGGCATCTGGGCCATTCAGAATCTCACAAACACTGTGGCCAGAAGAAAACATCATGAATAGCTCTTCCCCACCCTGCTTTCTTCCCTTAGCCTCCATGCAAATGATACAAAGACAAATAATATCTCAAGAAGCTGCAAAATCCAGCCTATATTTAAGTACATTTTTAAGAGAAGACATTTGATATCTTTGTTTTAGACTTCAACTTGCAATTATCTCTCTCTATAAACTATTCCACCTGCCTAATTACTCCTCCAAGTCAGAAATTTTCCTTTCATTTAAAAGTTAAATTTGTCCAACTCGACTTTTTGCCACTGAACTTTGTTATGACTTTGTGAGCAGTTTTGACCTCAAACTTACCAGCAGCTACTGTAGACCTACTAGATGATGTGATCCTTTTCTAATACTAAGAAAAGTCCTACTGACCCCTGAGGCATGATAAAAAATCCATGGTACTTTACTTCCCATTTCGGGAGACTGATTTGACTTTAAAAAGTGAAGAATAATTTCACTTACATTATCTATATTCTTATAAAGAATAACAATATATTAAGTCATGAAAAAAAAAAAAGTTATACAGACTTTAAGACTACTAAACCTTAAATTAATCTCACCCAAATTTGGCTGTCTAAAATTATAGGTCAGACTAGTTGCCAAAATCAAGCTTTTGAAACAGTCACATTGATTTAGCCTGACTTTAGATCTGAAATTTCTCGCTTTGCATATTCACACTTGATCATGATTTCTTGATGTTTTTTATACATTAGACCTCCCAAAGAGCTTGACTGGAAGGACTACTGAGCTTCCTAAGAGTTTAAGAAACCTTAAAAAACAAGTGGAGTCATGTTCAATTTTAGCTCCAGCAGGAGCTGCCAACATGCTGTGATAGTTCAGCTGTCAGCAGTGGTGTGAGAGCAACAACGAGGAGCATTGTATCAGAAGTTTACCAGGTTTTATATCTTAACCTTGCTCATGAGCAGAAGCTAGGACCTTCACTTGAGCTATATTCCATGTTAAATAGCTAAGGCTTGATTTGGTCCAAGTATCTAGGAAAAAATCTAAGAGTAGGGTTTGGGGCACAGTAGCCTGTAGATATCAAAGTACTGAGAGGTTTCAGTAGCTGAACCAAATTCATGGTTCAGCAGTGCAAATCCACAGACCCTGTGTCATTGTTTTTTACCCCATGCATGGCATTCCCTGAACCTTTGTCATCCCACTGTTTAATAATTCACAGCTCAACCATACCAACTGAGCATCTAAGAGGGCTACAGTGGATATGTCACCAGGAAACTGGGGAAAATTTCTGGCCCAGGGAAGGTGGAACAGATTTATAAAAACATGGGACACATCCCCTTGGGTTTATTCTCTGCTAAAAATGTACTTCAGTGTTTGTGTACACAGAAGGTTAAGCAAAACTCTGCCCGATGTTTTGCTAGTCATAGATGTTATCTCCAGCTTCTTCATGACTGGGTTACACTCATGCTGAATGACTGAGTTGTTTACAGTCACAACATGTATTTTCTTCAGCCCATGTGGGTTTTGTGGTCATTTTGAAGCCTTTCATTTTTTAGATTTTAATAAAAAGAAAGGAGCACAAATATATTTTCAATAAAAATAAATGTGAGCAAAATTCGAAACTGAATCTGTTTCCATAACTTGATTTCCTTTTCAGATTAAGAAAATCTGAGGGTTACCTTTTCAACAAATATTTTGTTAATAATCCCTCATCCATGCCCAATTTTAGTGGTAAGAATAAGGGATTTTTTCCCACGACAGTACAACATACACCATCCCTTTTCCCATCTTTTTGAACAACAAATCTGAGTACATTAAAAATATCCTTTCTTCATAAATTCTTCATAGTAATAGAGATTAGCAGTGCAATTATTTTCAACTGACTGAAGGCCTAGAGGAAGAAACATCTGTACATTTTGGGAGGATAAAAGGTCTTTCTGTGCAAAAGTATCCAATTCAAATGCATAGCTCAAGAATGAAGAACAGGTGAAGGCTTAACTTTTCAGGTTATTTGTCTCTGACATGTGACTTGAGCTGAACATGTTGGTATAAATTCATTGCACTTTATCCTGTAATTATACTTCCCACTGTAACTGGGCAAAAAACCAGCATGCTTTCTCAAGAGCTGCTTTAGTAACATTCCTTAATGACAAACTGAGGTTGTATCTGAAGGTTAAAAAATCAGTCAATCTGGATGCACATTTCTACAGCCAAGATCACTGAAGGTCAGTTGAGCAAAGCAAAACAGCTCATTGTTTCTTTGAACTTAAATCTCCTTTACCTACCTGTCCTTGAAACAAGTCAAAATGGCATCTTGTAATGTCAAGGATGACATTTCCCTCCTGATATTTTTTGTGCATCTTAAAGAGAGGGTAGCAGTACAGATTATGCTGAATAAATCAGGTGCAAACCTTGAGCAGCAAAGCTGGTCAAGATGCTAGTGGTGGCACCTTGTTTTTCTCAAACTGAGATTTACATAAACTGAGGCCTTACACACAGGTCAACCGTTTTGAAGACTAACAACTCTTTTTCCATATCACTAGCTATGTAATTTCACTCAGTTTTTCTGTGTAGAAATGAAGTTCAGAAAACCGTAGGTCAGGGCAGGATGTATCCCTTTCTGTTTATTCTCTACTAAAAGCTGGATTTTATGACTGATGCAGCAAAAAGCCTTTTATTTTTTAAGATAAACCACAAAATCTGATACCTGTAGCCCCAGTCCTACATTATGAAAATAACCATTTTTAGCCAGGCTTTAACCCTAGCAATGGCAATTCAGGCAACGAACTGTTTCTTCAACAGATTAGACTACATAATCAAGGCTCAGAATGCTGATATTTACCAGTGTTTTTCATAGACATAGCACTTATTTCTTCGCTTGGTTTCCCAATCCAAAATTGGACATGATTGCAGAAACTAGTAATGCCATTATCCCCAGTGATGGATAAGGGATCTTGCATAGGTGCAAAGCAGTAGCAAAAGCTCAGGATGACATTTCCAAAAGTGCTGTTACAGAGACAGTGAGTTTAGCACAAGCTTTCAAGCTGAAGCACAAAGCCAATCTTCTTTTAAATGTGTTGTCAGATTCTCAGACCAGCACTGCAGTTACGGGAGGGCATGCTGCTCAGATTACCCCTTGGGTATTGCATTGGATATTGTGCACTTTGAGTTGGATTCAGCCATCGCAACTAGACACATCCATTACAATCATCACTTGAGCAGAGTTATGGGAAATAAAGGCCAGGTTGGCGGGGGGAGCATATGGCTATAAAACCCACAGTATTCAATGACACAGTGAACACCAGCTCACCCAAAACACTTTAATAATGGATGGAATAAAGAAAATATTAATGTGAAATATTTTTATGAATGTTTTGTGGATATTATGCTTTGGTGAAATACTAGTAGCACTACATGAAGATCTCACCTTACTGCCTTGACAGCAGAGCAGAAGAGCAACACTTGGATGTGACAACCAATTATCATGATGTTATTCCATTGCAAGTGGGAGCAACTCCACAGCTTGTAGCAATTATTTTAGGGCTAACTAGCCTCATGCTGATGGTGGGGTCATAACTGTTTGGAAGCAACAAACGCTATGCTCTCTTCTGTGGAAAATAATGGAATTTGCATAGATGACTTTTCCAAGTTGGTGTGATTAGAGAGGTGCATTCACCTTGAGCCCTCTTACTACAAAGTGCTATAACAACCTTTTGGATTCCTTTGGAGAATTCATAGACTACTACTGCCAGATTCATGATTGTGATCACTATCACAAAGTTGTAAAAGTTATCATATTAATTAGGATAAAAAAGGTAGAAACAAAGTACATGAAGGGACAGCTCCTGGAGAACTAAGACAGTTGCTTTATGTTCATACTTATATTTATATGTAATATTTGTGCATCTATCAAATATTACTTTCTTCTCCTTTATTAAAAGTTGTTAATACTAAAAATGCATGTCAGCTGCTGAATTAAAGTGAGAAGTTAAAACACCACATAGTTCCTTATCAGCCTTACTGATTATAACTACGCCTAGCATATTTTTTTCTAATACATATACTCAGAATTAGGATGATGCTGAAGCTATAATGGGCCTCTATCTGTGTTTATGTCTACACCATCAGCAAGGTCTTCCCTGTTCCCCACTGTAGGTGTTGGTGAACCAAATGCTGTCTCACCTATTCCATGTAAATAGGATTGGGGCAAAGGAAATTGAGAAGTATCATTGTTTTCACTGACTTTCTTCCTGGTTGGGGTAGCTGTATGAGAATATAAACTACTCTTAATAAATATTATTTCCTTTGCTTTTTCATTCTGGCACTAAAGCTTCTGCCTACTTACAATTTTCCCTGCAGAACAATTCTGCAGGAAGAAATGGTCAGCCAAACGTGTAAAAAGATTTTGTAGGGACAGAGATGGATGGGAGACCGGTTTTTTGTTGTCAAGGTGAAAAAGGTGTTATGAGTCAGTCTGCTGCAGTTTTAAAAGATGTTGCAGTGCTGCAAATTCCAGAGCCAGAGGAAAGATCAACATCTCAAAGCAGTGGGAGAGAAACCCCTTCTTAGTATCACATGCACTGTGTGATTTTTCAGATGGACAACACGGGGGTGGCTACAGGTGTAGCAAAAGGAAACTTACCTCTGAAAGATACCTTGGAATTTATTTCTGTTGCTGGATGCTGCCACAGCTGATATGTATTCCTTTATATTTTTCTGACACTTGGAACATTGTGAGAAGGAGAATAAGGGGTTAGAAGAAGATGAGTGGAATACTTACAATTGCCGGAAGGATCCTATGCAAATATTTTGCAATACCATTTTTAGCAACAGCAGCAATTGAAGTCTTATGTCCTGATTCTTTCTGCTTTTCCCTTAGGTATTTGGCTGCAAAGAAGACTATTTGTAGCTGGCACCCAGTTCTAAACTTAGGCTCATCCACAGATCCACAGATGAGTTCTGACTGTAATGGAGCTCTTGGTCATTTAAAGACTCATCAATTCACCAGAAAAACAGCTCCTGGAGAGAAAAGAAAATTCTGCCCCTGACTTCACCCTAACTTGTCTCTGTAGTATTGCACAGTTTTCTTGATACTGCATGTTTCCCCACAGCTGCTTAGAACATCCAGACCCAATGCACACATCCTCCTTCTAGACTTCATGCTCTGGCTTTTTTTCCCTTTAGTTCAAAGTTACCTCAGGGGTCTGAGGCTTTTGTACCACCAGTTGCACTTAAAAGTGTAGGCATACATGGAGCCACTACTTCACGCAAAACTCTGAAAATACATGAGGCACACTAAAAGCAAGGTAACACCACTAATGTTGAGAAGTGGGATGTGAAATTCTTATTAAGAACATCTGGGACACCTGTACTTAGACATGGTGTCTCAGTTTTAAGATAGATAACAGAAGATGAAAGCTTCCTTTTGGCATTCCCAGGACTTCCACAGGGTATCTGGTTTGCCACATTGTGTGTGCATGCATCCTGCCTTAAGAGGGTACTGCTCTCCAAACTGTAGTGAATGTGAAGCAAAGACAATTCATTGCACAAGGAGAGTGGAAGTATTTAGATATGTAACATGAAGGAATATTTTGGAAATAAACTGTTAACTTGAAACATGTCCTACAGCTATGGCTTGAGCTGCAAATGCATGGGGATTGACTTAATGAAGCAATTTGCTTCATCAAATGAAGCTACTGAATAAATCTCTGGGTGTTAGCAACACATCAAGGCCACATACTCCAAGAAAACTACTCCATGAAAAATAAATGTGAAAGTGCCTGGGCTCAAATTATCCTGCAGCAGGGGATAAAACGTTTAAGCAGCAGCATGCTAAGGTCTGTAAAGGCATCTAACTCTGCTACACACAGATTCTTTATAGATTTACAAAAACTTTAAACAAATTCACATATGGAACATGAAGGCCTTTTTTTTGAGAATCGCTTTTGTACTTTCAGTATTTACAATGCTTTTTGATACATGTGAAAAAAAACTTACACTTATTAGGCTAATAATACAAAGCAAGAATAGGAACAAAAGACACATCAAGTGGTCACACTTGGTGAGATGGAGAATTTCAGCTACAAGGAAAAAAGGGATATCTCTATAAGAAACTTTAAAAGAAGCCTTTTAATTTTTCAGCAAAATATTTTAATTTGTTAGGCCAAGCTCTCAATACTATTGCAACACTATCCTACCTAGGATGTGGAAGAATTTTCTGTTTAACATCAGAAAAAAAAACAAAACAACCAACTCCATTTAAATAACCCAGACTGTGGGAGCTGAGAATAAAGAACTTTTGGGAGCAAGCAGGAAGATTATGTGGGAATAAGTGATTAGAAAGAATAAAAGAGCCCCACAGACCTGAATCTGCCTCACTGCTACGCAGCAATGCTTTGGTTGATAATGCTGATATCCAGTATTTATTATTTGATAAATGCATGGACTAGAATGAGTCACTTTCATAAAAGATTGCATTGTGAGTGCTGATCTTTGCTATCTTTCCCATTTTCCATCCCCTTGTAGTTCTCATGTCCAAGGACAGTTTTCCACCAGTCATTTTCTTGAGTTTGTGTCCATCGTGGAAATATATTAATAGATTGCGAAATGTATTGGCATAAGAGAGAAAATGTGTGGTTAGGGCACCTGGCTGCTGGGACAGTTTCTGATTCTGGTCTCTGGTCCCAGATTAATTTCTGTACCTTACATCCAGACCAGCCCTGGGAGCAGCAGTAAAAGCAGCAAGAGCCCTTCTTTTCAGCCAGCTTTCTTAACCAAGAAGGTTTAGTAAAATCCTTTGGGGACCTGGATCCAGTGACATTGTGTAAAGTGCTGCATGCCTGTACTGTAGCATTCAGCGCAATACACAGATGTGAGACAGTGCGGCAACGTGCTGGAGTGTTGATGAGCTGAGTCTGGACCTAAGTGAGGCTAACTAATACTGTAGTTTTGTATAGCAAGATGATATTCTGATTAAGTCTTACACTGGTTGGCAACCCATCAGTTATTTCAAGCTTGTGCTTTGTTGCTGTTGCTTATAACTAAACTATTGTTAAATTTTGTTTTTACCTGAGGGAAACCGGGATATTAAGAAAGCATTCTGTGAAAAACTTGACTGCTATCCAGGAAATTAATGTTTTTGATAGTACCTGAATAGCCTGAAGGAAACAGAAAAATTAGCTTTTTTAATTCACAGGCCAAATCACCTCCTTCCTTTTACAAAGTGAAGCAGATGAAAAACGAAGAGATGAAGAGGTTATTCCTTTCTTGGTAATTATAAGCACCCCTTAACTTCAGTAATCTGTAAACAACTGATATTTTTTTTACTAGATATGGTTTAAAAAGAATGGGACTTCTGGACTTTTCCTAATAAAATATTGCTCAGAAAATCTGCACTTAAACCTTTCATGTGGCTTCACTCATCTTACTTTTGCCGAAACACCTATTCTGATTATCACTAGCAATTTAATCCCATTTTTAATTATGTTTCTAGATATCTTTAATGTATCAGTTACACTTCTGGCTTTATTTCTCTGTGGAACATTGAAATTTCTTCTTCTGCAGTTAGCAAGGTCTGAAGTCTGCTTTTTAATATAAAGTAATCTCTTTTTTAATTGCATCCAGTTACATACGAGGAATTTAGGAAAACATTGTATGTCATAATACCTCTTGTCTCCCTGTAAAAGATTAAGGAAATTAATTTTTGTTCTAAGTTTGCAGTCATGAACTTAAAAACATGACTGACTGACTGACTATCACTTTTTAAATATTTTTGGAAATATTCCCAACTTCTCCACAGGAAATAAAACTGGATCTCAGTGATTTCCATTGTGAGGTATCTGTTCTACCAAAATCAATTTGTGTTTCTATATATTAATTTCGGGACTCTGACTGTAGTTCAAAGTTTAGTGCTAGTTGCTGTAGCATAGGTCTACCTGAAATCATAAAAGATGCAATGGGCGTAGCAGCAGCTGAAAATCATATTAATGGCATAGTATTTATTGTCCTAGTTAAGGTTGTTGAATTGATCAACAATAAACTACTTCAGAAATTCAGTACCTGCTTTATTTGTGCCTCTATTAAGTGGTCCTAAGCATCTTTTGATATGCAGACATAGATGACATAACGTTAATTAGATTCTATAAATTAATATATATGCAGTTTAATACTGCATGTTTATGTTCGATTGTATTAACAAAGAATATCAGTGTACCCTCTGCTCTATCCAGTCTGTTAATTATATTGCCTATACCTGAAAATAAGACTTTGAGATTTTGCCTTTACAAATTAAAAAGACACACACACATCAAAAAAGAGTGCATATTTTCAAATAATATTGATGTGTTTTTTATAAAACATCTACCATTATTTTAACATAATGTCCTATGTTATCATTTTAATAGGAGCTGAAACCTTAAAAGTTCTCTGGGTTACTCTAAAAATAAAACTTTTGGCAGGACTTTTCTGTTTGTGTATGCTATATTCTAATGATATTTGTACATATAATGCATGTAAAGTATCAAAATCATGTACACAAACTCATGTAAAATCTGCTTTTTGACAGGTGAGGGGAACAAAAAAATGCTCTAGATCTTGAGAATTACATATACAGGCTTCTCTGTTAAGGCAGGAAAGAAAATATGTCATTAATGAGAATCTTCCACTGAAACTATATATAAATAGTAGTCCTATATGATCTATCTATCATTTTATAACATGAGTAAACCTGTTATGGCCAAAGAAGACACTCTGTAAATGCTCTTCCTTAGCTAGGAAGAAGCGAGTCCTTTTCAGTACATGCTATAGGAATATTTAAGTATTATTTTTGTATTAACTATTTATTGGAGAAAGAGGCAGAAATTCTGTCTCCTATTGCCTGCATTAGTGCCATAATGAGGCTATAGGCTCCTTCTCAAGCTCCTTTTTTGTCCTTATGTATATTTGAGAAATGAAAGACCTAAAGCAGTAGTAGCATGATCAAGTCCAGCCCTGGAACACCTCCCAGCCAGGTAATACAGTGGAAATGTTAGTTCATGCCTCCTCAGTGGGCAGAGGGACAAGAACCTTTGCTTGCTTCCTCTTGCCTTAACCCCAGGCAGCCAAAAGGAGCTCACTCAGGACATGAGTCCTTTCCTGCTTTCTGAAGCAGACCCTGTCAACCAGATCAGGCAGCTTGCAGAGTAACTTGTCCTCAGCTGTACTAGTTCTTCCCTGCAGCTCCAAACAAGAAGAGTAGCTGCGCAGTCCCAGTTCAAGGCAAGGACCTTTCCAAGCAGCTGCTGTGGGCCCATTCGTGAGCTTGGAAATGGCAGCCATTGCCTTCACACTCTCCATGTGCAGATGTCAGTTTGACTGCAAGATTTTCCTTGCACGCCCTACTCTTATCATGGGTTTCACTGACTTTCAAGCCCTCCTTCTGCATTTATCCAGTCAGTACTGCCAGTGCCTGCTTAGCATCCATGCACTGGGTGCAGGTGGCAATGTTTTGATAGCAGAAGGCTGCTGGGTGAGGAGAGGCTGAGGTCCAGCCAGCCCAGTGGACCCACCATAGGTCACAGCTGACATCCTCAGCCAAGGCGGCAGCACCTCTGGTAAAGCATGTATCAGAAACAGTCAAAGTGCCAGGGAGCAGAGAGGAGTGAGGAGCAACAGTGTGAACACCATGGGAGGCACAGGAGGAGGTATTTCCCAGAGGCCTATAGAGAGGACAGCATGATGGAGCAGATACCCACACTACAATATGTGGGGAACCCCATGCCAGAGCAAGCATATGTGCCCCGAAGGAACTGGAGACCCTGTGAGATCCATATTGGAACAGCTTTATCCTTAAGGACTGCAGCCCATGGAAAGGACCCACTTCAGAGCAGGAGGAAAGTGTAAGGAGAAAGGAGAGGCAGTGAGGAGCTGTTACAGACTGACCACAGCCCCATTCCCCATCCTGCTGGGCTGCTACAGGAGTCAGGATTTGAGGGAGTGAAATTGATCTTGAGAAAAAACAGGGGTGGGAGGTTTGGTCTTTGATTTTGGTTTGCTTTTTTTATTTTCACTTTAAAAATCTATTTTAGTTAGCAATAAATTAAATTTATTTTCACCAAGTCCAGTCTGGTTTGTCCATGACTATACTTCATAAGTGATCTCCCTGTCTTGTTGAGGAGCGGGAGTGAGACAACAGCTGAGTGGGTGTCTTGGCAGCCAACCAGGATTAACCCACCACAGCCTCATAGTCCAGTGTCCTGAATATCTGTTCATATTCCATAAGCAGAACTTGTTTTCTGGGAACACTTTATGAGGTTTACCTCGAGCTGGCTATTTCTTTCCCCACTCAGGCAGTGCTGCATATACAGTTAATCCTCTGAATTGCTCTAGTCAATATATTTAAACACAAATATACTAAATTCAAGCCTATACTTAAAAGAAAACCTGCTCTTATTTTAGTCTTCCAAAGGAAAAAAACACTTTAAAGATTAAATGTTTTGCAGTTGCTGTGCCTATATCCCTATTAATTAAATATATATAATTTCTTAGAACTCCTGGAAAGGCAGAAATGCCTTATTGGCTAAAGCAGTGGCAAGGTCACTTTTATGGCTTTAATTATTAGAGGTAGTTTGCAAAACTCTACAGCAAATTTAATTTGTTTCATAGTTGGAATGGAAGGGAGTCAACCTTTTCAGTGTGGAAGTGCAGAATATACGATGCCCATCATTCAGTCTGTCTAGTATAAGGCAATAACAGTGCACAGCTGATGGTTGCTGAACAGCTCTTTGTCCCTCAGAAAAAGAAAATAACATGATATAAATATTTATTTAAAGATGTTTCTGTTTATAGAATATATATTTGTCTAATATCTACTCCTATAATTTATAGTCTTTGCATAAAACAACATTGCTGTTTTTCACAGGTCGCGTAATCTGGATGTTAACCAAACATTTAAAAGCACAATATTCAGCATTCAGCAATAGTGAGAGATTAATTATTTCAAGGTAATAGTTATGTCAACAAGTAAAAAAATACTGCTTCCAATTTTGACTCGCTACAAGCCTCATGCGTCACCTTAGGCAAAATACCCAATACCATCATGTTTCCTTTTCCCCATACAATACTTAAATAATGATCTTGAAATGGGATATTTATTTGGAAGTCTTTATTCAATTTGAAAAGCACTTTGATATCCTTAGATAAAAAATACGTACTGAGTATAACCATGGTTTTCTGTGTAGCAATAATAGCCCCTCTGACAATATCTACAAAAGACTAAGAATATCATAAGAATGAAATTTTAGAAGTTCAATGAATTCCATTAATCAGATGTTTGCTGTGATATTTCAGAAGTCATAATTCATCATCCCCATGTAGTTTTACTAGCTACCTTTAGCATATGTCTCTGTTGAGGCTGCATTACCAGTACTGTCCCACTTTCACTTCTCACTTCCAGAGATTCTCTTCATACCCTATTGTTTTATATTAGCCATATTGTTTGGTTAGTTAGATTATTTCAGGGTTCTACATTACATCTGTGACTTTTTCAGCAAATGTAAAGAAGGATTCTAGTAGAAAATAGCTGTGTCTTACGTAGTACAGGTATACACTGACATCCAATTCAGATGTGAAAAACAGTAGCTGAAGTTTGTGCTATGCAACTGCTTATTACTGTGATGGAAGATGACAAGCTGCTGTCTGCAAGCATACAAGAAAGTAGCACATTTCAGCCTATGGGACTTGCAATTCTGTAAAGAAACCTCTGGTATCCCAGAATTAAAGAATCTGTGCCCTAAACATTGTGTTTAAGCAGCAGGAAATGTATCTGATAGGTCCCTTTTTTAAGTACTAGTAAATTTTCACCAGTTATCCCCATCTGTAAGTATATTGTATATTTATTTTAGTTAAGTGTCTGATAATGATTGACACGTAACTATGGGAAATACAGAAGCCCTCTGTACCTCCCTTTATAGAGGAACACAATGTTAATTTCCTATATAGGCAGCTTGATCGCAGTATTATCTCTCTTACAGACAAATGGATGGTTAGATGCTTATATCATGACACATGTACAAGTGTCTGTTTTCAAGTATTTGCATTAATATTTTAGCATGTAGTATATCAGTCTTCACCCTTGAGTTTGCAATTCTGAGGGCTGATTTTAAATTAAGTGCTTTAAAAAAAAATCACGATTCTTCAATTTTTGTCCTCCCATGATTCGTAGTCACAGCACACTGTTCTAAGTTAATGCCCCAAAGCATCAACAGAATTTATAGAGTAAGAGAAAGAGAGGGAATATGTGTAAGCTATCAGAAACAGTGAGGTGGTAGAAACCTTTGAATTTTATAACTTTGAGAGCCAAGCTATGCTGGGTGAAATATGATGTTTTTTCACAACATACTTGATAACCTATGATGTCCAAAACTCTTTTGTTTTACTAAAAGAAAAAAAATATTCTTATGAGCATTTATCAAATAAAACTAGGAATTTTGCAAAATGAGACAAAAGAAAAAAGGAAAAGCCTTGTGAAAGGATTTTAAAATCTCTTGAAAGTCTTTCCAGTAAATGAAAGACAGGGTTGTCCATTTAGACCTAAACTCTGATATTTCAGTAATTCAGTCCTGTTGAATGGTACTTGTATTAACCATACATTTTTCAGTTACTGGTTATGGTGAGATGGTTATACGTAAAGCAAATTTTACCCTATTTTAATGCAGGTGCATTAAAGACAAAGCAAGGTTATATCTCCAGTTCTCAATTATTTCAGGTCAGAATTAGCCATGTAACAGCCAATGTTGCTTTGCAGAAATTCTTCCCTATGTTTTTTTAGCGCATTTTGTTACTCTCAGTCACTTCATATAGTCTGCGTGCCATGAGCTGCCTGTCTGTTCATGAAGATATTAAGGGCTATCACTGTCAGACTAGCTTAGCTACTCAAAAGTGAGCTTACCAAGGGAAAAGGACTAATATGAAACTGAAGTGGGATTATAAATAATGTGAATCCACCAGGGCTCCAGGCAGCAAGCAGCATCTAATAATCCTTGCTAAGCAAGAGTTGAGTGACTTCAAGATCCAGCCCAACCATTAGACTGATAGACTGCAAAAAGGCTCATCAGGAATTTCTGCTTTGGATTCTCTGTGAGGAGCACTCTGACTGCTGGTTTGTACTCTCTGCTCTCTCAGGATACAGTCCATGTATTATTTGGTTCATTTTGATTCTGTCTTACCCAATCCTGTACTCTGCAGCTGGACCTCAAAGGCACAGTTTGACAGAGACGTATGAGTCAGACTGCAAACAAGCACATTAGATTTACATGTACTGTCATGACACCCTGCTTGTTGCACATTCATGTGGGACCACTTTCTGTTATTCAGCACCATAAATAAGTGGCTAAAAAAAGAAATACCTCCTTGTATTAACAGGCCAAGAAATTTGTCCAAGGTTTCCATACTCTTCCAGGCTGAATACAGATCCAAGATTAAAATGTGATTGGTAGGAACCAGAATCACCATAAAGGATCAGCCAATGGCCTACTTAAGGCAGTATCTGCTCACTCAGAGACAGCACAGAGAAGCTGTAAGTTCCTTTAGAACAACGCAGATGAGAACGGGAAATGCATATAATTATTTCTACATAATGTTTTGTTACTCCATCTGGCTTTATTGAAGGCCATTATCAGATTTTTAGATGTGTAGCAAAGGTTGAAGTGGACATCTCTGTAACTGAAATGCTGGGTTTCCAAGCCCCCTTCCCCTTTGATATTTTTGCTAGTTTTTACCACGCTGAACTAGGATTCTTTAAACTGCAGAAAATGGATTTTGAAACCTTGTGTCAGCTGCATGATGTATTAGAAAACTATTGCTAGCAGGCGCACAGAAAAATGTTATTTAGTTGCATGCTACATCTCAGCTCCCAGCAGCTACTGGATTCTGAATTGCACACTTTGCTTTTTGTCTCTATTTCAGCTCAGACTTGAATATTGCAGCTTTCTCCAGAAAATCCTGAAATAGAAACCAGTGTTATCGTATCTGAAAATTAATTGGATTCCCAACTTTAATGCTATATTAATCTCTGACAGCAGCAGGGAAGATTTCAGCAGTTTAAATAAGACCACAACTGAAATCCACAAAAAAATGCAAGAAGTTAATAAGCAAAACAGTGCAGCTTTAAGATCTGATAATTTGCTAGCTGCCAAGATCAGCAGCACAGCAGGGTGTGCGATGCTTTTCTAGAAGATGCTTCTGCATCAGTGTACTGTGCCAGTGCAGCTGAGAAGACATAGGAGTTGGAAAAAGGATAGCAACAACTTCACAAAGGCATGTGAGTGAGTCTTTCTTCATCTGGGCCTAAGTATGTTTTCTGAAAACAAATTGCTGTGACCAGAAATCAGGTACCTAATGCTGTACTCATTCACATATAGATTTCAGACAGACTAGAATGGAAGAAAACATCTTATGTTGTTACAAAGAAAGCTGTGAAATGCTCAGGGTAAGCTCCCTACAGAATGAATGACTGATGTATAGCAGCAGGGATGCTGGTGAGAGGGCAACAAAGTTAAAAACGTAGCAACCAATTCTTACCACAACATTGAACTTTTGCTGAAACACACCACATTCCTGTATTTGTGGTCAAAGCAGCTCAGTAGGCCTCAGATGAGCTAGGACTCTGACACAATGCAATAATCTCTGATTAATACGAATGGTAGTATTCACACATCATAATCACCCAGACTATTAAATTGCTTTTATAAGTCAATGAAGATTCAAAATATATTTATGTGATGTTATTATGTAGTCTGAATTGAGAGAAATTAAATCAAAGGAAAGAGAGTCTGTGTTAGGCAATAATCCAAAAATAAATATTTGGATTTAAATTTAAGATTATTGGTTGCCTGTCCTCTGCTCTAAACACTAGAAAACACTTTTTAAAAGAAACCATTTGAAAGCACTCGTTAGTCTTCAAGTACCTCTGAAAAACCAAGTAACAAGTAACTCAACTGATAACTAGCATGTGGTATCAAGAAAGTACATCTACTGAGCTGACCTAATACATAATGCAAGCAGTAAGGAGGTATCGGAATATCCATCTAAGACATGAATGACTTACGGGTACTGTCTCTGTCTACCAATGTGCAGCCATATCTAGCAACCACAAGCATTTAATAAGCTTATGTACAATTTTCTCTTACTGTAAGTGAGGGAAGACCAGAAAGGGACCAGGTTACAATATTGCATTGAATCACTTAAAGCATAATCGCAGCTGCATATAATTATTGTCTCAAGTAAGTAGCAGTTACTGAGATCCAAGAACACTGGATTTAGTACATGTAGTCAAAACTGCAGATCACTTTACTTTTCTAAACACTAGTGATTAAGATTGGCTCATAAAAGCAGTTTGATTTCAACCTCACTTCTCTCCAGACCTGCTGCTACACTTCAGGTGCTAATTTGGCTAAAACACATACTGAAGTTTAATCCAGCACATAAAAATGCCAAGTGAAGTTTCAGTTCAGCAAACTCCTAATGCCTTTTTCAGCACACAAGTAATCCCTGCTGAATCCAGTGGCATCACACAGGTGCTCAAAGTTGAGCAAATTTAAATCACTTTTCATAACTGTGGTTTTATGTTATATGTGGTAATGAAGTTGTTGCTAAAAAAAAAAAAAAGAAGGCTTTGTTGTGTGGTGCTTTATTTATGGATTTATAAGGATGTACCACATGATCTGCAAAACTGGGGAAAATACCAGCCCTGGATTAGTTTACTGGGATCAGTTGCCTAGTCATGGAACAGAAATAGCATAGCCAAAGGAATGTTAATGTCTCTGACCTAACTATTTTCAGTGTTGCAACATCATCAAGGTGCTACTGAAATAATCCCAAAGGTATTTTCAAAGGAGTGGGGTGATGCTATTTCAAAATCACTTTAACAACGTCCTTGCCTTTAGCCATACCTATGAAGAAACTTCAGTGTTAACTTCTAGAGCCACACCCTTGTGTCAAATACCAAAGTACTTATCCTTTTGTATAATAATAATAATTAAAATAAAAAAAATGGCTTTTCAATAGTAAGACTTGCATTACGAGCCTCACAATCTTCTTTTACTTTGTTTTAATGGTATGTGCATTATTTTAAAGGAGCCTTGGACTAAATTAAAGCATGTCTTGGTGAGACAGCTTTCACTTGGTTTCTGCACAAATGCGTGCTCTGTCTGCAGTCTGTAAACACAAGACATTTTGAAAATGCTGAAATGTGTACTGGGAGAGTGATTTGTTAAGGTAGGTCCCTCAGTCTGCTTCTGTGCCAGGGTTCCAACACATCCTAGTCTCCAATTAAAAGAGTTTTTTTTTTTCTAGGTCCAATTGATCTTAAACTGGAACAGACTTTTTAATGTCAATCAAAGTAATTGCAACTTTGAAATCAATCTACTAAAACTGCTACAAACTATCTATTCTACAATAGAGTATAAAGGACTAAGAAATTATGAACAGATGTTGAAGGCACACGCAATGGACAAGCCTATCAGGAAACACTGCCATGAGACTGGGGCTATGAACAAACTGCTGGACAAATTTTGAAAATATTATTTCTTATAGAAACTGACAATTTCTGTGAAAGTATCCAAATGGATCATCTAGGTGAACTTCTGAAATTTGTCAGTGAGTGGAGGCTGCAAAGCTCTGAGCCTTTAAAAGACACCTCCAACTGCCTGAGCACTGGGGTACAGTGAATGACTTCCAAATGCTGCAAATTCAGAAGCCAAATGATAATTTTGGTCTTATTCAACAGGTTTTGGTTCTGTTTATGCAATAATGAGTCTACCACTCACTACAGTGGAGATGTTGCTTATGAAAAATGCAGTCTTTTTCCTGTCAATCAATCAGCACAGTTTATTATAGCAGCTCTGATGATGATCCATGAAACTGTAGGCCTCATTTGCATGAAACTCCCCTTGAATTTTCTTTTTAAGAATGCTTTAGTTGGCAATTATAATTAAAATGTCATTTGATGTTGTAGTCTGAAGATATTGTAGCAAGTATGTAATAGGTGGGAGAAATCTAAAGGAGAAACAATGAGGGGAAGTGTCTCTTGGTTATTGTAGATGGAAAGGAAAGCTTGGAGTTTTCTAGCTAACCAGGAATTATTTAAGAACAGACCCTACAAAAAGAATTTTTTTTTTTTTTAAGTTAAAGCGTCAAATGAAGGCTTAAGTGAGATACTTTATACAGCCTGATCATTCCTTAGGCTTTAGGGATTTTTATTTTAATCATGGGCAGATTGCCTCTGATTTTCCAGATCTTGTTAAGAAAACACAGAAAATTCTTTTTTAAATTATATTTCAAGAACCTTTATCTAAGAAATTAAAATTAGTCTAATTTAATCACTGGAAAAGCATGTTTCAGTGTGTGTGGGAAAGCTTTAGGTAAAATTTGGCCTTATGCTGAGCACAAGCCACTGCATCTGTCAGTCAAATACACATGCAGATAATTTTACATATTTAACTGGGATATACATGCTTATTTCACATAATTCTTTGTGAAGGTGTTTAAACAAAGGAATGACTATTCTGATGCAATATAAGCTGACCAAAGTCAGAAAAATGAATGTAAGAGTCTGTGAGCACCAGGACATCATCTGAGGCAAGGTAAGTCTCTCGATATGTTTTTCCAACTTTTGTTAGTTTGTGAATTTACATGTCATAATTACCTTCCTTTTTTTTAAGAGCAGACTTTCACTGCTTATATATAAAACAAAAGATTACATTTAGATATAAATAATATACAGTATATATATGTATAGAATTAAAAAAGTTAGGGCTTTTTTCCTTTATTTTTTTTTTGGTTACAGCAGCCTTCCTTCTTTCTGTTTGTCATATGCCAGGCCCTGATGGCATGTCTCTTCACTGTAATGTTGTACAACTGCCGAATTGTCTAGACGGGTTGAATTAAGGCTTAACTGTATAAGGTCTGAACATTTCTTTTAAAGAGTCTAAATAACCCAGCACCTGTTGTGTGAATAGAGAATGTTATTTCCTTCTCAGCAGAGTCAGCTTCTTTAGAGTAATGAGACAGAAGTGGAAATAAGAGACTTACAGGTCTGCATTTTTCTAAATGAGGACTTACTGCTTTACTGGTGACCTGAAGAGAGATCTGTGCTGAGGAGTAGAGAAGAAGATAATGGGATAAGAGAGGAAAAAGCCTACATAATATAAATATTTTTTCTCACTTAAAGCATTTTTGTGCAAATATTTCAGAGGAAAATCATTGTGAGAAGGGCAGGACGTAATTCACTAGTTTTGGAACACCTACCTGAATGTGAATTATGCTCATCTGCTTACTAATTGTTTTCATTTCTGATTATGAGGCAGAAAATTCATGGGTAATGGCTCTAATTAATAGCAAGAAAAAATAATTTCCTGACTCTGGCTGTATGTTTATTTTTTATACACCTGCATATACAGGAACGTGTATTTCTTGTAGGTGCTTGCAAAGCAACTGTGGCCTGTCAGTTCATGGGAACTAGCAAACCTTAACCTCCATGTGTAGTAAAATTGAGTGGCTTTTCCAGGATGTGATACCCCAACGGATGTTTACAAGTAGAACAATGAATTCATCTAAGAGATATGCTTTGTATTTTCCACCTGATTTTTCTCAGACAGCTATTTTTGTAATTAGTAACTTGCAGTTTTAAACCAAACCAAACCAACAAACAGATCAGAAACTGTTTGGATGGCTTGTGATTTTTGAAGTCATATCAATGTGATGAAGGTCTTATGGTTCTGGTGCCACACTTCCTTACTTCCATGCATTATTTTTTCTTGGTGAACAAAGTTGCAGATCATGGAAGAAATGCTTTGCCAAGGACTTGGTTGAGTGAGGCACAGCCTAGGAAGGTACTGTGAAAATTACTCAACATTACTCAAACAATGCAGCTAATTCCTATTCTACCACACCTTTGTTATTCCAATCCCAATTGTCTCTTGAACAGAGGCTTCAGATTGCACTGTATTTTGCAATCAGACTGCATACCGAACAAAGATGAGATCAGACTCTGGACATTTGTCCCAGGTGTTATTCAGTTTTCAGACTCCAGGGATACCCTTACCTTTTGTGTTAGTCATCCATTCATTGTAGCTGTTTCACTGGTCAGAAAATGAAGCAGGAAAGACAATTTGCTTTTTAGACCTTCCTGTCAGAATGAATGCTTTAAATGTCTAAAGGTATTCACAATCATCCTCTCTTGGACTGGGATTTCTAAATTAATTTATTTGGGTACCATCATCAGTCTTCTTGTCCTGACCTACAATACTGGACTACAGCCAGTGGAAGAGTCATGGGGGACGGAGACACCCCCATGGAGGGATTTCACTTTATGTTTTCAGTATGGACAAAAAAAATTACAGAATCCAACTTTCACTAAAACCAGGACTGACTCAGGTGAAACCAGTTGTTTTGTCTCTTGCAAAAACCAGAAACAATTAAAACCAGTTCTTCTAATCCTCCTGTCTGATGCACATAGGAAAAGTCATGCTCTTGTATACATCCTCCAGGTTAGGAAGGATGGAACTGTTCAGAACAGAAATATCTTGTCAGTCTACTGCATTACAAGAAAACTTTACTAAATTCTCTGTTCTTAAATTCTCCAGAATCCAGAAATACTGTTTAAAGTATCTTAAAATATCTTTTACATAAATGTCCCTCAGAAATAACTTCTCAGTATACTGCATTACAAGAAAATTTTACTGAATTGTAATTTCTTAAATTCCCCAGAAACTCAGACATACTGCCTGCTCCTGTGTCCTATATCATGTACAACCTGTCAGGCAGTCATGGATGACAGACACTTATTTAGCTTTGAGTTGGTATCCATATTTATAAAGAGATGAACAGACAAAAACCAAAGAGGAAACACTGTCCAGACATCATTTTTTGCTATGCCTACCAAAGATGTTGTATATTTTTTTGACAGATTACTATTTTATTATATTTTCCTAGCATTTATTTAAACGTAACATCAGTAACATCAACTACTGCAGAAAACATTAAGAAACATTTCAACTGTTCAAGTACTACCACTCCTACTCTTTTCCACGTCAAAAAGTAGTTCATTATGATGTGATATCAACTGTGTCATTCCATCAACATGGCAGCAAAATGTGTTTCAGCTCCTGCCCATCCCCCAGGTCATTACACTTCAGTTGCAATGTTGTATATTTACAACTAAAACATAATTGCCAAGATAAAAATTTCCAATATGTACAAGCTTCAGAATATACCAGAAAAAATAAATACACTTTAAGTGCTTTGATGTATCAGCGCTCTTTCAGACAATGCAAACACAGGATCATACTCATGTAGCCCTGTAATACAGTATTGCCACTGCAAGTAACAAGGCATAGGTCTGTACTGAATCCATAAAGCTTCAGGAGTAAGGCTTGTCAGGCTTGCTCAATCTGAACTTCTCTTGACCTGCCTGCAGCTTCGTTTTGCTTGCTTTAGCCGTGACAGTAATTTCTCTAATTGACCAGGCGTCTATGGCTACTTTGTTTTCCTCTTGTTATCTTTGAGTGGTACATCCACAGTTTTATATAGCTTGCAGTGACAAACAATTACTCTGTAGAGAATGAGATGTTTATAACTCAAACAAAATGATGTAAAGAAATACAAGTGTAAAGAAATACAAGTCCGGTATGGGCTTGAGAAACAGAGAAACCGAACGCAGCATAGGGCAGTATGGGCAGAGAATGGTGAGAGATGAGGTAAAAGCTTGACTTTGGAGACCCCTCAGCTACAAACGACTCCCCCACAGAGAAATGCAGACTTGAAGCTGGACAAAACTAGCTTTAAAAGCAACAAAGAAAATAAAGAAATAAGAACATACATAAAAGCCACAATATATAATATACTAGGATGTGATACAGAGCTGCAGACCAATGAAGAATGACAAGGTGTAAAAGCATACTAGCAAACACATAAAAGTGACCCAAGGTAGATCCTGGGGTAAGGAGAAGAAACTGACGACATGAACATCATAATCCATTTGGCAAAACACTCCAGGTGCTGGTAACTCACCGTAACATCACCACCACCACAAACAGAATGAAACTATGTGCCTTAGAATCAGAAGAGCAGTGGAAGGGTGAACATACCACCAGAAGAAGAGGTAGAGATTTAGAAGTGTCTAACAATTTCAAATATATTGTTGAAACCTTTTCTCTACAGAAGTATTCTAACTTTATTATTCTTTCATTTTCTGGAACAATTAGACATGGAGTAATAATGATTAGATTATTAAGATTTCAGTTATACAAACACTAAATTCTTGAAATGTATATGCATATAGGTTGGGTGTGCTTCCTTTTTGCCCATAAACAAGATTTTTCTGTGTAACACCATGACTGGTAAAAGTGGGATGGCTGCTGCACCCAGTGTTGTAACGCTGCTGCACCTGAGATATTTATCTTGGGGTAGGTATGTGTTCATCTCCTGTGTGGAATATACTAGTTTGTTAATTTCAATTTGTGACCAACATGTGGAGTAAATCCAATAAACCTAAATTACAAACAAGACCATTACATGTTCAGAAAAATATGTCAGCTACCAATGCAGTCTGGAGAAATAGAAAGGAAAGAAGAAGGAAGCACCATGTATTCCTACAACAGAGTGCTGAGTCTGAGGCCAGTGGTCCCTGTTCCACCACAGCATTGCTGAACACTTCCAAAACACCTTCCTTGGCAGGGACACCCTGTGTGTCATGGGGAAAGGGAATATCATGTGGTGGGTTAGCTCCAGGAGAATGCACTGTGAGAACAGGAAGTCTTCCATCACTCAGGCTGGAGAGATGGGTCAGAGCTAGCTGGTTCACAGGGGTCCCTGACCCCGGGCTGAGACTTGTCATGCCTGGCTACAAGCAGATGGCACCCTTACCTATTTTCTGTGGAGTGCCAGAATGTGCATTATAGCCCAGGGAAGACAATTTACCGTTCAAAAGTGGAAAAACCTACATTTGCATATGAAAAGCTGGGCTTAAGCTGTTACAGATAGTCAAGGTGTAGTCTGGAGGATTTCCTTCTGGAGACACTGCCATTCAAGACTCAAGGGGAACGCTTGTTCCACTCCTTCTCCTGATAAGGGGTAAAACTGATTATTTCTAAAGCAAACAAGAAAACAATCAAACAAAGTCCAGAGATTGTTTTTATTCCTTGAGTGCCAGCTGAAACAGCATAGTATCACTTCCCTGCTGCTGATCTCCCTAAATCCCCTCATCCTAGGGTAGCTCATGTTAGCCACCACACAAGGTCTACAGATCTTGTAGAGATCCTCATGGAGAGTAGTCTTGGAAGCTGAAGCCTCTAGAAGATCTTCTGCAGGTGGAGGGATGTGGAGAATATCTTGGGGCTTTGGGCAAACAACTGAATTTTTTCTACTAAGAACACAAATGTGGGTCGAAGCTCTCAGTACTGTAGTGTTCTACAGGAATAGACTATGGAAACATGAAGGTGGCCGCATCAGCTTTTGTAGCCTTTTCCTCACTGAGTCATAGAAGCAGTTCCAGAGACAGTCTGTCAGTTTAACATGCCCCAAACTTGACAAAATGCAAAAAGGAAACAAGAAAACAGCTACCAAACATGGTGAAAAGTAAGCAAGTTTCTTACCTTCTCTTTAAAAAATAAAGTTATACAGCAAAAATTGTACCAAAAGTATGAAAATGTGTTTTAAATTAAATTATTTTTAAATCATACGTATCTTCAAAGGAAATAAAGCTAACGCTTCAAGCAGTGAAACTAAGAGCATTATCATTACATATATATAACACTTTACAGTAAATACTTTGTCACTTCTGACTCAGAGTCACAGGGAACAGGCTCACTTATTCTATACATAAATTCCTTCTGAGGAGATGCTACTTATCTCCCATAGCAGGATGTTTTTAATTAAAAGGAGAAAAGATACATTTGAATGATAACTTCATTTCTGTTATTTTTATTACTGTAAAAGGCAAATACAAAATCTTCTATTGTTTCCAGCTTACTTTCTTAGGACCCAGATATGTTGACCTTAAAATAAGTGGGTTTACTTATTTTATTTATTTACAGTTTTTACTGAGCTCATACCAAGATTTTACTTTTGTGGCTAAAAGAAATGTAGTCTAACTTGGATAATGTGTTCTTATCTAAAGCAAACATTCCTTACAGACATCGGAGTATGCGTATGAACTAACTTATTAACCTTCAAGGATGGATGCCAGGTATCATAGAATCATAGAATAGTTAGGGTTGGAAAGATCTTAAGATCATCAAGTTCCAAACCCCCTGCAATGGGCAGGGACACCTCACACTAAACCATATCACCCAAGGCCTCGTCCAACCTGGCCTTGAACACTGCCAGGGATGGAGCATTCACAACCTCCCTGGGCAACCCCTTCCAGTGCCTCACCACCCTAACAGGAAAGAATTTCCTCCTTATACCCAATCTAAACTTCCCCTGTTTAAGTTTTAACCCATTACCCCTTGTCCTATCACTACAGTCCCTAATGAAGAGTCCCTCCCTGGCATCCCTACAGCCTCCCTTCAGATACTGGAAGGCTGCTATGAGGTCTCCACGCAGCCTTCTCTTCTCCAGGCTGAACAGCTCCAACTTTCTCAGCCTGTCTTCATACAGGAGGTGCTCCAGTCCCCTGATCATCCTCGTGGCCCTCCTCTGGATTTGTTCCAACAGTTCCATGTCCTTTTTATGTTGAGGACACCAGAACTGCACACAAAACTCCAGGTGAGGTCTCACAAGAGCAGAGTAGAGGGGCAGGATCACCTCCTTCGACCTGCTGGTCACGCTCCTTTTGATGCAGCCCAGGATACGGTTGGCTTTCTGGGCTGTGAGCGCACACTGAACCTGGCTCATTTTCATTTTCTCATCAACCAACACCCCCAAGTCCTTCTCCACAGGGCTGCTCTGAATCTCTTCTCTGCCCAACCTGTAGCTGTGCCTGGGATTGCTCTGACCCAGGTGTAGGACCTTGCACTTGGCATGGTTAAACCTCATGAGGTTGGCATCAGCCCACCTCACAAGCGTGTCAAGGTCCCTCTGGATGGCATTCCTTCCCTCCAGCGTATCAACTGAACCTCACAGCTTGGTGTCATCGGCAAACTTGCTGAGGGCGCACTCAATCCCACTGTCCATGTCAGCGACGAAGATGTTGAACAAGAGCACTCCCAACACCGATTCCTGAGGGACTCCACTCGTTAGTGGTCTCCAGCTGGACATTGAGCCATTGACCACAACTCCTTGCGTGCAGCCATCCAGCCAGTTCTTTATCCACCGAGTGGTCCATCCATCAAATTGATGTCTCTCCAATTTAGAGACAAGGATGTCGTGTGGGACAGTGTCGAACGCTTTGCACAAGTCCAGGTAGATGACATCAACTGCTCTACCCCTGTCCATCAGTTCTGTAGCCCCATCATAGAAGGCCACCACACTGGTCAGGCAGGATTTCCCCTTAGTGAAGCCATGCTGGCTGTCACCAAGCACCTTGTTGTTTTTCATGTGCCTTAGCATGCCTTCCAGTAGAACCTGCTCCAAGATTTTGCCCAGCACAGAGGTGAGACTGACTGGTCTGTAATTCCCCGGGTCATCCATTTTCCCCTTCTTGAAAATGGGGGTTATATTTCCCTTTTTCCAGTCGTCTGGAACTTCACCTGACTGCCATGATTTCTCAAATATGATGGCCAGCGGCTTTGCAACTTCATTCGCCAGCTCCTTCAGGACCTGCAGATGGATTTCATCAGGACCCACGGACTTGTGCACATTCAGATTTTTAAGATGGTCTCGAACCAGTTCCTCTCCTAGAGTGGGCGCAAGGTCTTCATTCTCACAGTCCCTGTGTCTGCCTTCCAAGACTTGGGTGGTTTGGTCAGAGCCTTTGCCAGTGAAGACAGAGGCAAAGATGTCATTCAGAGCCTCAGCCTTCTCCAAATCCTGTGTAGCCAGTTCTCCCAAGATCTGCCTGAGGGGGCCTGTGTTCTCCCTAGTCTGCTTTTTATTTGCTACCTACCTGTAGAATCCATTTCTGTTATCCTTAACATCCCCACCCAAGTTTAATTCTAACTAGGCCTTAGCTTTCCTATCCTGGTCCCTACCTTCTCGGACAACATCCCTGTATTCTTCCCAGGCCACCTGTCCTTGCTTCCACCTTTTATAAGCCTCTTTTTTCATTTGAATTTTCCTCAGGAGCTCCTTATCCATCCAAGGAGGTCTCCTGGCCCTCCTGCTGCACTTCCTTCTAGTTGGGATGCAACACTCCTGAGCTTGTAGCAGGTGATCCTTGAATATCAACCAACAGTCTTGGGCCCCTCTGCCCTCTAGGGCTGTATCCCATGGAACCTTACTAAGCAGGTTCCTGAAGAGTCCAAAGTCTGCTCTTTTGAAGTCCAGGGCAGTGAGCTTGCTGCACGCTCTTCTCACTGTCCTGAGGATCTCAAATTTGAGCATCTCATGATCGCTGCATCCAGGGCTGCCCTGGAGAGTCACATTTCCAACGAGCCCTTCCCTGTTGGTGAGCACGAGGTCAAGCATGGCACCTCTCCTTGTCGGCTCCTCTTTTACTTGCAGAAGGAAGTTGTCTTCCACACAATCAAGGAACCTCCTGGATTGCTTGTGCCGGGCCGTACCGTCCTTCCAACAGATGTCAGGGTGGTTGAAGTCACCCATGAGAACAAGGGCCTGTGAGCGTGAGGCTTTTCCTGTCTGTCTATAGAGTGCTTCATCTGCAGGTTCTCCTTGATCAGGCGGTCTGTAACATCCCCACAGTAATGTCTCCCGTAGCTATATTCCCTTTAACCCTGACCCACAAACTCTCTGTTGACTGCTCACCTGTCCCCAGACAGTTCCATACTCTCCAGCCTATCCTTAACATAAAGGGCAACTCCCCCTCCCTGCCTGCCAGGCCTGTCTTTCCTAAAGAGCCTGTAACCTTCCATTCCAACACTCCAGTCATAGGAGCCATCCCACCATGTTTCTGTGATGCCTGTTATATCATACCCCCGTAGACGTGCACACATCTCTAATTCCTCTTGTTTGTTCCCCATGCTACGGGCATTTGTATAGAGGCATCTGAGCCGAGCTCCAACTGAAGCCGGCTCATTGGCTGGAGCGGCTGGAATATCTCTACATTGCTCCGAGCATTTATTATAGGTTCTGGCAACTGACTGGGTGTGTTGGGATGGAATGATGCCCCCCTCCCCCAGCACATCTAGTTTAAAGCCTCCTTGACCAGCCTGGCAAGCTTCCTACCAAAACTGCTCTTTCCCTTCTGTATCAGACCAGCTCCACCAGCCCCCACTAGACCTGGCCTACAAGCGTGGGTCCCGTGTTCAAGACACCCAAACCCCTGACTATGACACCACCCTTTTAACCAGTTATTAACCTGGCCAAGCCTCCTAGCTTTTTTTAGGTCCTCCCCTGTACGCTGGAGAATTGATGAAAAGACCACCTGAGCTCCAGAGCCCCTAACCACCTCCCCCAGGGCTCTGTAGTCCTCCTTTATGTTCCCCAGGCTACTACTATCTATATCCCTAGCACCCACATGTATCACCAGGAGTGGGTAATAGTCCGTGGGACTTACTAGAGCAGGCAGCCTCCATGCCACATCCCTGATCCGTGCCCCCGGTAGGCAACACACCTCCCTTGAGACGGGGTCTGGCCGGCAGACAAGTGCTTCTGTCCCTTTCAGTGTAGAGTCCCCTACTACTACGACCCGCCGCTTTTTCCTGGCAGCACCAGTAGAGATTTTCTTTACCAGGGCATCAGCCTGGCTGTTTCTGGCTCGAGTGCATTTCCTCATTAGCCCCCTGCAGGACAGCAAAGCGGTTCTGTGTGGGGACAGGGGATTTAGGGGGAAGCCCCTTGCTTTTAATTGTCCTTGTCCTCCTTTTTTTTTTTTTTTTTTTTTTTTTTTTTTTTTTTTGTTTGTTTTTGTTTGGTTGTTTTTGTTTTTTTTTTTTGTCACTAATTCCCAGCTTCCCGGGTTAACAGCCTCTTTCTTTCCTTCATGAGCTAGAGGGGAAGCTTGAGGCCCCTGCTCAGTTTGGGCCTGGAGCAAGCGTTCCTCCTTCCTCTATTTATTATCAGATAATAAAACAAAAGAAAAAATAATCTAGTGAATTTTTGGGCGCATCTGGCATGTTTAATGCTATTTTTTTGATACTCTTTCCAAACTATCGGTAAGAAAACAAATCATCCCTTTGAAAAGGAATGCAAAACTGAAAGGTTACAGTTGATTTTATTTTGACTCAGACGGATTCTGTACTTTCTCTGCACTAGTGTTAGTAGAAAACCACCATTTTGAAATTGGAACATGATGTTTGTTTTCCTTCATTATTAACACTGGAATAATACTTCATAGGTCACAGTGCAAACAGACTAGTGAGCCCTGTATATATAATTTGCTGGAATTCAGAGAAAGAGAAGGAAATTACTCCCTTGTAATCCCCCCATACCAACAGTATCAGCACACACCTTGGCAGGAACAAAGATCAGGAAGCATGTAGAACAGCATAGAGTTGAGTCCTGCATGAAACTGCCAGCAGCTTTTCTATAGCATGGTCCCAGAATGCATTCTCATGGGTTAGTATTTAACAATCTGAGCTCGGGGTTTGAGTTGATAGCAAAACTGGAGAAGCTTTCTGTGTTTTCACATCCAGCTGAAGATAGTGTTTTCCTCAAAACTCATAGACAGAAAGTATCTGTCTGCATAATTCTCTCCTGCTTTTCATTTTGTTTCTTTCAGAACATCAAGCTCCAGCTCCCAAAAAACATCATGACATGGAACACTTATGTGAACAGAAAAATGACCAATTACTTTTATTTACAAGCTGAACTATTGGACTCAGGTTTGTCTTTCTCTTCCAAAAAATATGTATAGTGCCTTAATTCTGACCAGATATATGGATTAGTTAATAACTTTGAGGAGAAGATCAGAGCAAATTCATGCCTTTTAAACTGAATTTCATTTCATCTTTATATTTTGTTTTGAATTTTTAAATGGTTAGGCCATCAATCTAAATCAGTAATAAATCTTCAGTAAATTCAGTAAATAAATCTTCCTTTAATTATTGTGAACTACTCCAAGTTATTACTACTTGTAAATGCCTGCTGATTTAACTTTTTGGTTTGGATTATCAGAATCCAAGAGCTGCTTGTCCAGCTTCAGAAAAGCTTCCAAGATTTTCTGAAGTCCCCAGTCCTTTCTGTTTCTTGGATATGGTAATCTTTATTAATTTATTAAGGATAACACCAAGTTTGGCTTGTTTTGTTTTGTTTTTTTCTGTTGTTTGAGGTTATTTTTTAGGAATTTTTAAAATAATTGACATGCATTAGCTCTCCCAGAAAGATGGTGCATTGTACTCTTTCTTATGTTTTTAATATTAGGTACACTAAACTGAGCTTCTTAAGAAATAGAAAAAATACTGTTCTGCAGGCGTAATAAATTGTGCTAATCTTAGAGTTTTTTTCATATCAGCTTGCATTCATATTTGTGAAAATATCTTTCCAGAATTTACTTTGAATGGAATTCATCCTTTATACATTAAGGTATTTATTCTCATACTGAAGAAATAAAATGACCTATTAGTTACAGGAGCATCTCTGGCAGTGTTCTTTGACTATTTAATATATCTGCAATGTGCAGGGAACCTATTTCCAAAGCATAGTGGTGTTTTTATTTGTTCAGATGGTTTTCTTTCCCTTTTCTCCATTTAATCTCAACACAACAAAGGGAAAAAAAAATGAACTGAGAGGTGTATGAGGGCATTTTATTTACAGCATTATATAGTAACAATAAAATAGGAAGGACAAAGTCCTTATAGGAAAAACAAAGCTCAGATCCATAATGAGAGTAGACACCTAGAACAACCAGACTTCAGTTCTTTCAGTTAAAAAATGAAATTCAGCTGCTTCTTGTTTTCGTGACTTCATCAACTACCTAGAGAATTTTAGGTACTTCACTCAGAAAGGCCTGCAATTTTTCTTCTCCAGGGGTGTAACTCAACAGGCATGCTTGATCCACTTCTTAGGATTTATCTCACCTACCCATAAGCTTTATAATTTAGATGTTAGTGGCTGTGATATTCACCTTCAGCTCCATTTACAGCTAGTAAAACACTTGCAGGATGCAGTACATCAGACTTATTGTTTGCCTTACTGTCCACAGAGCCCTGTAAACTCCCAATTCTCTCCATTGACTGTAAAGGGATCTTTGACAATTTATTTGGATTTCCTATCTACTGCTCATATTAAGCCAGCTGAATTCTAGCCATTCAGCCTCATTGTAAAATATTGCGTTAGCTTCTTTCTCTATAAAATTCACCAGAAAGGAGAAGGCAGAGGAGCCTACAACCTATAAAGAACAGGATAGACATTAATGCGTTGATCCAGGAACAAATTCCTTGATCTGAGGGGATTCAGATTCATCTCTTCCACTAATCAAGATAAGGACCTCTTTACAATACAGAAGTGGGGGAGAGGTTTACCTATCACACCATTTGCTGAAACAGGGCCAGAAAGGGATATGGTACCTTTTCATTTCCCAAATTCTCTTTAACATTAACTGTATAAGCAGCAAGGGAAGTCAAGACTAAAATTCAGAACTCCCACTCTTAAATGAGTGCATCAATGACTATGTAGCTGGTTGATGCTCCTTTACCTCTCCTGCCTTGACTTCATGAACCTTGCATTCCTTCTTCAAAAAGCCTAAGCCTGAAAATAAAGGTAGACAGGAGACTCATATGGTGTTACAAGGATGAGGAGCATTGTACCAGGGGTCAACATATGCTGGTTTTGTGGTAGGGCTCTATTGGGAACATGTAGAGCCCTATGTCTTTTCAACATACAGAGAAGGAAAACAAATGCACTGAAGAGATCTGAGCCATGTGCCTAAGCTCCACAGGGGTGGTAGGAGGTCAGGGTCATGTCTTTTTTCAGCATCTCCTAATTATAATCTCATTTAGCTTGAATTGTGAGATGATTTTTAAATGCCTTCCTCTTCTCATAATTATAGCAAGAACTTAAGTGTCTAAGTTTGGTTTTAGAGCTTCGGCTTGGGGATCGAATAGCTACAGCTGTATGCCACTTGCAGGCTTCCACATCTTTCCCTGGATTTGTCCCTGTTATCTTATTAATAGTTTTGTCAGCATCATGAAATAGCCCATATGAACAGGTAAAATTTAATTTATCCCAAGCTTATAGTGACAAAAGCAGTTAGCAAAGAAATGCCAGAGAACTCAAAGTTATCAAAAAATGGTGGAAAATTCAGCAGGTTGAAGTATTTTTCCATGTAATCAATAAGAAATAAATACAAAGGGAAAGAGCTGGAGTAACCATTACCTTTAAAGAAAAGTTCTAAACCAAATTCAAAATCATATATCACAAGACAGAGGCATGATAGTCTGAATCAGTCTGCCTTCTCACCCAGTGAGTTTAGGTTGAATGCAGCTGTGAAATCATAGTACTGAAGGCAGGACTCTATACTCTGAAGCACACTCTGTAAACAGGGCAACACATCACAGCAGCTTTAGTATAAAGTATAAAACACACATCAGGAAATGACAGTAAAATTATCAAATGTAATTTCTGTTCAACAAGCAGACTAATCTCATTTGTGTTCACCTTTGGCACCATTTTACAAGGCACTTCAAAGACTGCTCTCCTAACTGGGGTAGTCAAATACCAGTTGTTTGATAATATTGGCTGTGGTTGAAAAGCAATAAATGGAGGATTGGGGGATCTGGTTGCAAGAACTTTCTTGGTATCTTCTTGAACCGTATTCATGCTGAATACTATTTGTAACACAGCAGAAAGCAAAAAATGCAACTAACCTCTTGAAGATTTACAAGGGTTGTTGGAGATGCACAAGACTCATACTTACCTGCTACACAGGTTCAAGGGCCACTTCTCAAAATTACCGAGGACTTTGATATAGCCACTTAGAGCTATTCGTTACTCTCCCCAGACCTGTTGTGTAGTAGCACACCTGGACCGCTTTTCTGCACTGAATGCAACAGAGAACTTCCATACAAACAGAGATCTGATATTTGCTGCCTTGAGAGTACTTGCAGCTATGCAAAGGGTCCCTCATTGTACAGGAAACTATGAATCCTGTGTCTGAGCTTTCAAATGCAGCTGTGCTGGACCAGTAGACATTGCCATGACTTGCCCAAACTTCTCATAAGGAGTTATTAATGCTTTTCTATGATCTTGATGTCTACTGCAGATAATGCACAGAAAGTTTTATTCTCAGCAGTTCTTTTCTTCATATAAGGCTGTCAGTCTGCACAACTGATTGCCTCCTTTTACCCAGACTGGTGTCTATACCAGCTGAAAGAAACAACTAAACCCTATGTAATAGACAGAACTGACCCTAAAAGTGTCTTGAAGCTCATAATGCCAAAAGCCAGCTTGATCCCCAGAAAAAAATCTAGTTTAGAACTGCTGCCAGGTTTATAGGCTTGAGATCACATAAGCTCATGTGAAAGCCCATCGTTTCTGTGATGTGCTTGTAGCCTTCCTATGTAAGCTAAGGGGTAACAGAAAAGGACTCTCTGAAACAACACAGTTGCTCTGTGTAGAAATCACACTAGGGCAACTGCAAAAGGATAAAGGCAGCTGAGACTTGGGGCAAAGGTAAGTAAAAGAGTCCAAGGAAAAGGATTGATACTGATCTCAGAGCGGAGCTGAAAATTAAGAGGAAACTCTCAGGACCTTCAACAAGAAGCATTGTATGGAAATGAAGCATGACAGAAAGAGAAGGAAAAAGAGACAGCATGTAAGAAAGCATGCAAATGGGAAGAACCTAAAGACAGAAGATGAGATCATTGAACTAGAAAGCAAGAATAAGGCAAAAGATTGAAAAATAACAAACTGAAGATATGAAAATTGAAACAAATGGCAAATGAGAATCAGGTGGCACTTTTCATGACGTTTTTATACCTAATGATGTTTTTTTGCCTTAGCTCAAAAGTAGAAGAAAGGAAGTGATATTTCGCTTGTCTTTCTCACAGGGCTGTAACTGGACAATATGCCTCTAAAGGACTACTTGTTCATGTTTCCATTCAATGTGCTTGAATCACCCTCCATCTCCTACACCAAAATGAACTTATGAAAATCCCACAAGCATTTTATTGATGTATCAAAATATTAAGTGCAAACCACCAGGAAGTCAAAAGGAGATGTTTCTGTCCCATGATTTCTAAATAAACCTATAAAAGTTGAGAATTGTATTCTTATTTAAATCCATTAGGATCAAAATCACTCTTTTAGGAAATGCCACTCAGAAAATATGACATTTTTGATGTACTGTTACATGAAAAAAGGAATAAGTATGATAGATAAATTATGTATCTTCTACTACTCTCATTAAAAGAGATACATTTGGGAACATGTTATTGAGTTTATTCCTTCATCAACTGCAGCAAATCTGGGTGGACTTAAGCCTTAGGGTCACAGCTAAAATCCCAGCAATGTACAGATGCAGCTGTTTGCTGTCAGTCATCAGTAATATTTTACCTTCTCTTTGAAGCTAATCTATCCATCAAATTGTACACACCTCAAGAGGCGTTTTTTAATATTTACTTTTTGAAAAGGAAACAAAACATTCTTTTGGCAGAAAGTTTAACTACTGGAGGCTTTTCGTTTTCTACTGATCACGTGTTTTTGGAGTAGTGCAGGGGAAAGAGAAATAACAGCCTTTGCTGATCTTCTTAAACACTGCAATAACAAAATCCAAGTAATTTCTGTATTAGTGGGCCTCTCCCAAATCCTTTAAAATATTCAATAGGAAACTCTTTGAAAACATTAAATTTTCTTTGTCCAAACATGAAGAGTAAGGTAGACTGAACCGAGCTGGCAAACAGTACCTGCCTCTTGGCAAAAAGTGGTCTCTGACTTGAAGGTGGGGACGAACAGCAATCAGCAAACACTTCCCCTGAGCTTTGAACATATTTTATTTAATTTTTTAAAGTATTGAGTACTTTGGTCTGGTTATTGTAGGCTTCGCTATAACCCAGTGGTGGCACACAAAGAACATACACATACACACTCTGGTATTTTTCTGGTTTGTAAGTTAGTAGCAGGGATTTCCTGGGAAAGCCTGGTCCCACATGTTTTCTGGTGCAGGGCTGTTTGGCACTATGGGGCATCGCTGACTAAATATGCTTGCATTCACTTTCAACATCTGAGTTTGTATATTTTCTAGGAAATACAGCATATCTGTTAATACAAAATTTGGTGATGACTTTACCTCTTAAGGACTTTCTTGTTTTAGCTCATTTTTAAATGAAAGTTGCAGATAAGTCACAGAACAATGATACTGAAACCGTAAGTGAAGAAAAGACAAGGAAAATGAGTAAATCAAAATACATTTCTGAGTGTCTACTGAGTAACATCAAATGAGAAAAAGGTACACTTTGCTGTTTTCCTTTTCGTAATTTATTTTCAATTTCAGGCAGTTTTGAGCTACAAAGATGGAAGTGATTTGCTTATGGTTCAATTAGGATTAATAGGCTTTCACTCATTCAATGCAAAAAGAAAATTTTACTTTAGGAATGGCATAGGAATTTAAGCTGCTATAGTTTAACTTATATGCGACACTAGTGGAAACATGAATTTTAGCTATGAGGTCATAGCTTCCCAAAGGAGCTCTTTAACAGACCTTCATGACCAGGCTACTGTGCAGAGTCAAAGAGTTTTTGACATGGTTTTTATTCTGAAATATATTTTACAAGAGGAAAGACAAATGAGTTAAATGAAGGATGTATCAACCTACGCTCTCAGATAAAGCTAAGTTAGCTAAAGCTATACAGAAAAATATACAAGGTTAATATATTAGATATGTGAACAAGGCATCTGTGTCATTTCAAGACAGTGTAGTTTACATCTCTTTCTATATTTCTTCCCAACATTAGTATTTCTAAAGCAGCCCAAACAGCTGAGCTATCTTATAAGTAACAAATGGTTTGCACTGGAGGAGAGAAGGCATAGTGTTGAGGATACCACTAGAAGCATGGGAAAATACAAAATAAAATCCTTAGTTAATTTATAAAATAGAATTCACCATAAGAGATGCTTTTAGAATCCATTGTAATATTTGTAAGAAGCTCACTCACAGTTCACAAATCATTTATAAGTCATGGGCCACATTAATAGTAGGAAACCTATGCTTACTCAGTGTGTGTAAGTGTGAGCACTGAAACTGAAAATAACTGCTGTTGTATACATTTTGTATGTTCTGGATTTCCAGTGTATTTAGTATTCAACTACAAGCAGATAAAGTTATAAAAAGGAAAATAATGAAAGATGGATTTCCTTTTACCTAAACAAAGTTTGATCTCATTAGTGAAGTGAAAATTTATGAAAATATTATTCAAGTTGCCACAATTTGCAAAATATGTGCTTTCTGGAAGAACATGTCCTCACATGTAAATGGGCAGTGCAAGGCCCCACACTAGTATTTCTCTGACCTTCTGAGAAAAATACTTGTGTGAGTCATCAAGTAGTGAGAAAGATCCTAAAATTCAAAACTAATGATCACTCCTTTTTCTCTACTGCAAAAGATGTCCTATGTGACTTAATAGCACTTCTGGAATTAGATAATCATATCAAGTGACCAGATATGTCAAGCACTATATTTCATAGCAGCCACAAACATCAATCAAGACTACACAGGCTGAAAACAGAAGAAAACTTTGATCTGACAGTAGCTGTTTGCTTTAGGTTGCAGTTGCCATTACAAACTCCTGACGCAGATCGGCTTCCTCTGAACTGGAAGTTGAATGAGTAAGAGCAAATGTTGCAGATGCAGCAGTCATGCACGTTGGGAGCCTTGTGATTAGCCCGAGCTGCTTTCCTAACCTAAACTTAATTCCGTCACAAAAATGGCTTGCCCTTTGTTCCTGAGAGGCAGATAACCTCATTGAAACATTCAGTCTGCTGCTGCCTTTCAGGGACACACTCTCCAAGACACCCAGTTCAGGCTTAGAAAATCTCTGGAGTCTGTTTTGTGCTCAGACTGAAGATGTTGTCATATTTTCTATTTAAAGCACAGGGTTGGGTGACAGCAAACAAAGGTTCTGTTCCTGGTTTGCTTTTGACATCCTGCATGCCTTTCTGCAAAGCCACTTGGTCTTTCTGCACTTCAGGTCAACCATCTATACAGTCAGAATCACACTTATCTACCCCAGCACTCCACTTACGCACCTCACTGTGTGGGTCCAAATTCTAACATAGGCTATCATCCAAAGGTTTTTATTGTAGAAATTGCTGTACATATACACCAAATAATTTCCTATTCCTGTTGCCCATTTCTAAGCCTATTACTGGACAGAAGTGTCCAGAAGTGTAACTTGGGCAAATGTACCATTGCTGCAAATGATGTTTCTTACTTAGTTTTGAAAGAGAAAAATGGATTTGTCAAGTAACCTGAGATTCTCCTGGGAGGTTTCAAGTACAAAACATTTTCTTAGCTTTTGTATGAGTGTTCTTTGCTCACTGTTTCCAACACTGCCTTTTATTCTTAAATCGTACTAAACAGTTAATGAGAAACTGAGAATTTAAAATTCTTGGGAAAAAAAAATGCATGCCTATTTTTGGCAGTAGTTTAAACAAATTGGTTGAATTTTATGGCACAAGGTAGGCACCTGGCTTAATTTTAGTATGCCTGCTGATCTTTGGCAACAACATCTGCTGCACACAAGGTTAGCTAAAACATTTTCATAACAAGTTATGGTTGCTGCATGCTAAAGAAACAATCAGCCATCAGCCTGGTTCTTCACCTGTCAATGTTGAACACTTGCTTTAGCTATCTCACTTTACTCCTGCATATGACACAGCAGGCACAAATATAATAAATAACAAAATATTCCCCCCATGCATCTTCTAAAAACTCAATATTTTTGAACTCTTGGAAATACTAAGGAGATTTTATCCTGACATTGGTAATGAGGAATGTATCTCCCCCACAATTTTTCATTACATTTTACTAGCACTGTATCATGTTCATGTATAAAAAAGTTACTGTAAATGATAAAATCTTATTTTACTGGCACTGCCTTATAGTCAGTAAGCTCATACAATAATATGCTAATGCACAAAAATAACTTTATTATCATAACATAATATTATTAATACAGAAGAATGGGTGATCACTAAGTGATCTAGTGTCTCAGTGGTTCTGTATCTTTAAAATTTAGAAGATGCTCTTCTACATTTACAGGCCAAAACCAGAAGTGTGTGACAGATTAATATAAAAATTACACACTCTGAGAGTAAAAAAAAAAAAAATAAATATTATTTTTTATAGTGCTAGACAAAATAAATTCCAATATATTTTCTTTTTCATTAAAAGGTAGATCTCCCAAAGGTTTTCTGGGGGAAGATATACCTTGGAGTTTTATTGTGCTCTTTCCCTGTGTAGGCACTATTAGTCCTTTTAGAGACAGGACTCTTGTCAACATAGGCTTTGTTCAAGTACTATGACAATTTTTACATTTTTGCTTTGTCACAGTTCTGTCAGTGTCAATGTGATTATACAAATATTAATCTTTGAAGCAAGTTCATGATGAGCTAGAGAATTGCTTCCTTCCTCCATCTGTTGCAATATCCACAGCCTACCAGACTCCACAAGGTCAGGAATACTTGTCTGAGGACACAAATGACCAAACAGCACTGTGGTATCTATGATGCATTAGATAGAAAAGGATTGTGTATGGCCCATTTACATAATTAAATAAACACAATTATTATTATCACATATTAAAACTTATTTTTAAACTGCTATTGACATTCAGATCATTACTTAACTGCTTCTGTACCCAAGATCTGCATTTGTGGACTCTTGACTGGGTTCCTCGGTATAAAAAAGACAATGATACGTGGAAGCAATTCCAGCTAAGGGCCAAGATAGTCAAGAGTCTGGAAAACAAGACATGTAAAAAGGCTGAGGAAACTCTTTTTATTCAGCATTAACAAGAGAAAAGTAAGGCAACATGTCATTGTTGCCTCTAGCCACTGAAAGGTTGGGTACAGAGACATGCACCAGAATAGAATGAAAGGCAACAAACAGAAGGACTGAGGGAAATTCCAAATAGATGTAAGCAAAAATGTACTCTGGCAGCTATGGAAGAAGAGAGAGTCTGTGGAGTTTCCATGCTTGCAGGCTATCAAAACCCAGCTCCACACTGCCCTGAGCAGTCTGCTGCTTGATCGTGCTTTGAGCAGGGGATTGCACCTGATGGTCTCCAGAGGTCTTTTCCAACACGAATTACTCTGTTGTGTTATACTGTCCCTGGTCATTCACCCACAAAATGGGAGCTTAGCACTGAAACTCCTGGCCTTCTTACAAGATTTACAAGGTCTTAAACTGATTAATTTGCATGTAAGTGCAAGAATCATGCACCCATCAATCTTACTCAGTTCAATAAAGAAAGTTGTACTGGATTGTATGTAAAAGATCAAGTAATCACTTCCAAGTAGTGTCAGTGAGAAAAAAAAAACCAACAAACAATAAATAATTCAACTGAATTTACAGCAATTTGAGGATTTATGTTTAAAGAAGGACCTGTGTTAGTTATTACTATTACATTTTACATTACCTAGCATACAGGCTAAGTTTAAGTGATTCACCAGAAGACTATTAGGATCATAACTGTCTATATAATACCCATACATGTATTTTTTAATAGTATAGAAATGAATTTTTAGAAGAATTTTTAATGAGGTACTTACCTTTATAATTTGATGTAGCAATTATAATCCTTACTGGTAGGGGGTAGCTTTCTTTTGAAGCCATTCCCTCTTCCTTCCACTTAAAGAGCTGAGGAAAGGGGATTTCTTTTCAAATAATATTTACTAATTCTTTTGGTCTACACTTAATTTATCAAGGGCATCATAAACCCTGTATTTAGCGGTGGTGGTTTTGTTCTTTTGTACTAGCATTTGTCTTTGGGAAACTTGAGACTTTCACCCCACTATAGACTACATCAGAAAATGAAAGACTGCATGGTTTTATTTCCCAGCTTCATTACACTTAATAATAAACTTTCATTTAGGAACAGGGGGATATCCAGTGTGAAGTGTCATGTTCTTACACTGAGAATGGTTATGCCATTTCATGAGAAAACTAAAATTAAGTATGACATACATCAAAATACCTATAAGTCAAATATTCTGCATGTGGTACAATACAAATATGCTTGATGGGTGAGCTTGCATATTGAAATGAAAAAACACCCACCTTACATTCCTTAACAAATGTTAATTAAGATGACATCTATAGGCTTATAAGGAATATGCAGTCAGCAGGCATTGTACAGAAAGAACACTAAAGAAAAGAAGTCACCCTAAATAAGTTATCTTAATATTATCAGTTTGTGTCTTCTGTTTTGCATCCATATTGATTTTATAGGTTTGCAGTATTTATTATGAGGTTAATCTTGTGATTTGTTGTTACAAATAGATTTTATTTTTTTTTGCTTCAGACTCAGTCCTGTGATGGAGGAGGCCATTCCTTATCCTACCATGTGAGTAGAAAAGTGCGTGAGCATGTTTCTCTCACCTCTTTCTTTAGTTTCACTGAATTTACAGTTCAAAATAGTTTACAGAGACATTTTAGGCAATGTTGCAGTTTCATGTGACTTCACTATGGCTATTTCATACAGTTTTTGATTTCACATATTATTAAATCCCTTTTAGTATAATCCTCTTCAAAAGAATTATTATTCAATCAGGTTAAACGCCATCATTTTTTTGCTAGTGCAATAGTTATGATCAGCAAGAGCAAAATCTGGTTATATTTTAGTTTTCACACTACCTCAAATTACACAGGAAGTTCCTGAGATAGCATTGCCTGTCCAGAGAAAACTAGAACATCCAGTTGGTGAGCCATATTTCAATTTTTTAGGAATTAAAAATGTCTTTTAAACGAAAGACATCATATTCATGAGAGAATGTACCAAATCTAGAGCTACTAAATAAAGACGTGCAATAAAGATGAGGAAGAAGATTCAGAAAGAAAGGCCTCAATTTGCACTTAGAAGCCAAAGCTTGGTCCACATTTAGATGCTGCCTGGAAAGGAAATTGTTTTCCAGTGATAATTCAGCTCCCTTCCTTAAGAGGCCCCAATGGGACAAACAAGCCCTTTTCTATCACTATACCTTACTCTATTTCAGCTTAATCCACACTCCATTCCATTCTGTCTTACAAAATATGTCAAGGTAGTAGCACAGGTATAGAAGCAATCCGCAGCTAAAAGACATTTCAGCAAAAATTAAGGTATTTTATGAAGAGGAGTTTCTGCTTTATTTATGACTCCAGCCTAAATTGTGTTATCTGGAGACCAGCACTTAAAGATATCTAAATTGTTGGTTTGTCCACTGCCACCCATGTTATGTATCTGAGGGAATAAACTTTGGTTCCCGTAAGGCAAAGGGGTTGAATATCCTTCCTGTGGAAATGTGGGCTTAGATAGAGAGAGGGATGAAAAGGGCATTACACTGCAGAGGCTTGGATGCCACATGCTCTCAGCCCAGAGCTCTAGAACCAGGCACTGCATCACAGACCCACAGTGCTGAGAAAATACGGAGGTGTATCTCACAGTCACAGAGCAACTCCTGGTCGTTCCAGCCCCTGCAGTGTTCAAGGACATTATCAAATGTCAGGGGTTGCCGCTTTCACAAGCTAGGTGGACTCAACTAATTGACAAATGTGATCTACAATGCCAGTACTTGCAGGTTTCCTTTCTTCCCACCCCAAAGCACTGAATGAGGCATGAGCAAACATTTGAAGTCTAATGTTGAATCTTTTTCCTGTTCATCAAAGCCCTGCACTTCCCACTCCCAAATGGGTGAATTAAAAATGTTTTGAGTATCTATACAATGACTCAAAACCCCACCACACATAGTACATATGAAACAAATTGCACAAGTGGAACGTCATTGTAACTGTTGCTAAAACAATTTCCTTTTTCATTTCTGAAGCGCATTTAAGAAGGAGGAAAAATGTTGTGAGAAGTAGGCACATAAAAGAGAATGATTTTTTTGAATTAAGAAGTCATGTTGGGGCAGATCACTGATGTGGACACTTCAGGAGTCTCTGCTGTGTAACCAGGGGATTTCCCAGCAGAATGTCTCAGCTCAAGGTGAGCACAAGGTGCTGGGGTATGAAAGAACAAAATAGTTCTTTCATGCTTTTGATTTGAGGATTTTCATAATCCTCAGTGAAAAAGGTTTGCACACCACATGCCTCTGAGGATAAAAAGTATTGCCCATTAAAGGAAAAGGAAAAAGAAAACAAAGCTTCTGTGGCCTGATTAAAGCTGGTTAGCAGTTTTGTGGCTGAAAGCAAGCTCGAAGAGCTCATCCAGGTTTTCACATCTGGGCAGATGTGGGCAGATAATAGAAGCACTTGGGACACTCAGAGTTAAAACAATAGGACTGAGAGAAGATGGGGGACATGAAAAGATGGTAGTGAATGGTAGTTGAGAGCCAGGGAAAGCAAGGATATGACACAGTGTGTCTGCAGGTAGAACACAAGATGTCTGTAAAAGAACTCAGGAATATAAGTGTCTCAGAGGATGACAACATGTCTTAGAGGTGTGGGGGGGGGGGGTAGGATGAAATGTGGCAACAGGAGTTTCTGTGAGAAGTTGTCAGGCAGTACTAGGGCAGGCGTTGGTGTAGGGGTGAGTGTGAGTGTCAGGAGCGGAGACTGAAGGAGGGAGGATTATGCGCAGATGTGGTTCACACTGTCAGAGACAAAACATTAGGGAAACAAAGGAAAGCAACAGAAAGCAAGCAGAATAGGACTTTGAGGTTAGAGGGTGGAAAACTATGCTCCACAAAAGGGCTGAATGAGAAAGATACTAGCACAAGAGAAAAGAACTGAAAGACAAGTCACAAATCAAAGGAAGAAGCAGCAAACAAAGGTATTCCTGTGGAGGAGAAAAGTAGTGTTGGAATGAGAATAGATTTAAGAAAGCATAAACAAGAACGAAAATATTATGCACCCACAGGAATCTTCAGAAATTGTTCCCCATGTATTTATGTAGCTATGCAGGATTCTGCAAATGTGGGTCTCAATCTACAAAGAAAATATCGTATAATATTTGGGTCACAAGCCATTTGCCTTTATTCCATTCATCTTTTGTGTTTGCATTGTACGAATACAGTATGAAACACGAAACTCATCCTCCACTCACAGTACTTGCAATAAAATATCTGTAGCTATTATACGATGAATTTCATGAGGCAATGTTGTTTTCCTCTTGGAACTATGTACAATTTGGGTATCTATTTAAGGCAGACAATGGGCTCAGAATGTAGATTTCATAAGGGTGCCTTGGGTGAAAGGGATGACATTATCAGGAAATTTTAAATTCTTTCGTCATTATCAGAAGACATCATTCTCAGTGACAACTTCTCTGTGATTAAGCGAGTGATTTTATTTGTACAGATTATGCCATGACAGGCAATTTCAGCAGATACAAGGCATCTACTAGCACCCTTTAGGCTCTTTGCTGTATTTCTAGCCTGGAGTGCCATAACCTGCAGGCTCCTCCTTGCAGCATCACTGGCAGCACAATAACACACTCCCTCAGTCACCCCTGAGAAACTGCTGTTAGACACAGAGCACTGTTAAGGTCAGACCTTCCCAGGATCCCAGCTGCCTGCTCCCTGTCCCTGCTTACCTAAGCCCCAGTGGGCTGTGAGGACACCTGTTTCCAACAGCAGCTTAGAAAATACCTGATTAATAGTGTGAGTTTCATAATTGCACAGCTCCTGCCATCTGTTGGAAACATGAATAGGCCTCATTTCTTCCTGGTTTAGTTTTGTTGTGGTTTTTCTTTGTTTGTTGGCTTGTTGTTTTTTTTTTTAGGGGGATATTCAGTTTCTCTCTGCAAAGTGGGGCTCATTTTTCTCTGTTTTAGAGCAGAGGACATTAAAAGCTTGTGTGCAGCCTGTGATAGGTGAGGAAGACTAGGCTTCAAAATCATCTTTCTCTTTATGGCACATAAGGAATGTGATCTGCTCATTCAATCCACAGGAGTCTACAGCTTTCAATTACTCTCTTCTCCTCATTTCAAAGATGGCTCCTCTGCATCTTGTTTCCCAGTCCATTGTCATTTCAAACTCAACAGAATGAAGGTTTACACAAAATACGGAAGCACACTTATGGCAGTCTTCGGTATAATAACTGGAGGATAATTCATATAATTCTATCTAATCTTTAAGAGAAAAAGAGCAACAAACAGTTTGCTGCCATATCTGGCACTCCGGAAATCCGTCTCAGGACTGCCATCAAGCCAGACTAAATTCTCTGGTACATGGCAGCCACCCAGCTGGATCTTCGTACCCAGAGGCAGAGGAGCTGCCCACAGCACAGAGTTAGCTGTACAAGTACATGAAATCCTGGCAGGACAACCAGGGAATCTTCTGTATCAGCCATAAGAGGGGATGGAGTCTGACCCAGAGGAAATCCTTCTCTCAGACTTGTCCCATGTGGCAAAGCCTTGATTTAGCAAAATACAGAAATAAATGCCCAACTGTAAGACTAGTGGATAACATAAAAAGAATTCATGGTACTACACAAAGTATATTACATATGCAGGGGGACTACATGGCATCACATGCAACACTGCAGTACAATCCCTTTCAAATTTTTAATATTTTTAAATTGCATGTTTTATCTCAAATGAAAAAGGGTTGTGCTTTGTTTGGCTTTTAATTTTATCAGAGTTAGACAAATTACCTTTAGTCCCCCAAATATGATCAGCAGTTTTAAAATCTAGCTGATCCTAATCCTCTTCCATAACTCTGCTCTGCCTTGGATATCATCCCTGACCTCTGTGTCACAGCGCTTTAAAGACATACAGCTGCTGAGCTCAGTACAGTGCAGACTGAATGCCTGTCAGCTGTTTTTTTCAGCTGAAGGGTAAGTTACATCTCCCATCGTGGCTTAGTGACTAAGTCAAAAAATACAGCAAATAATAATGTTTTACATTTTCAGGTCTTTCAGGTCTGGGAAGAGTGTTCCATGGTTATATCAAGGTTGGAGGTGCTGTAGGAAACATACCATAAATAGCTGGATCTGCATTCAGCCTCATGGGAAGAGGGGGAGAAGGAGGTGGGATGAATGGACACAAAACCAAAACAAGAGCAAAACCACATTATCTCGCTTGTGCTTTTTGTCAAATTTAATTTCTCTTTCTTTACATACTTTCTTTACATACAACTCTTTTCTCTGAATCCCATCTTATAGCATGTATTTTTCAGCTGTCTTGTGCAAAAGCAAAAACAAAGTTGTTTTTAACATACATTCTAGCAGCTGAACAGCCATTAAAAATGATGAGGCTTATGAGGCAAGGCTAACTGTTACAGAAAAGTTCATGAACTGTAAGCAGCTTCATTTCCACAGGGAGTTATGGCAGAGGTCGGTTTCATATGAAACCTCCTATCGCACCAAATCAAGTCAATCTAGAGCTCTTTGATGCCTTATCATATATTATGAACAAAGGGGAGATAAAGAGGACAGCAACAGTGAAAGCAGAGATGAAGAAAACTGAGAGAGAGCTACTAAAATTGAACATTTCCTGCAGCTCGTCACTTGTCACAAGTCAAGTGTCAGTTCTGTTTACATATTTCATTTTCAGGCCCATCTGTGTCTGAACTCAACAGTCAAACTGAAGGTGCAGCACACTTGAAGGACTGCAGGACCAGGGGAAAAAAAGAGCAGCAAACCAAGCAATTCATAGGAAATATTCAGCTCCCTCTGGAGTGGGACAGCTAGCTATTCTCAGGCTACTGGGCCTTGCATGATACTAACAATGGCTGTCTACCTTTGGGGTTGTCTGCTATGCATGGATTGTTACAAGCAGGTTCTACAAACAGCACAAGCTGGCAGGTAAACGTAACTGATTATGGTTGATAATAGTCACAAGAGGAGCAAGCTCTCCCCCCCACATAAAGGAATGATTTTGCAAGCAAAGTTATATGGGAATGCCAGAATGAACCAGCATTCCCATTCTGACATGCTGGAGAAAGTAACACAGTTTCCTTGTGAAACATCCTGGATCCTCAAGTGGGTGCTGCTAAATTCATTTGTGGGTTTCATAAACTAAATTACAAACACAAACTTTAACTAGAAATGTAATTCATTTTCTTTTTGTAAACAGTAATCTCTGAAATTTTAACTGTGTCTTTAACACAGGCTAAAAGATCACACAAGCCAAATGATCACTATGGTTTAACCCAGCAGGCAGCTAAGCACCATGAAGATTATTGCTTGCTTCCCCACAGTAGGATGGAGGAGAGAATCAGAAAACAGGTAAAACTTGTGTGTTGTGATAAAGACAGTTTAGCAAGACAGAAGGGGGGGGGGGGGGGAAGAGCATGCATAACAGGTGATGCCCTATGCAACAGCTCACCATCTGCTACCCAGTGCCAACCCCCCAGTTTTATCATTCATCATGGCATCATATGGTATGAAATATCCATTTGGCCAGCTGGGGACAGCTGTCCTGGCTTTACCCCCTCACAGCTTCTTATGCACCACAGCCTCCTTGCTGGCAGGGCAGTATGAGAAGCCGGACATGTTGGCTGTGTTTCTTAAGCTTGTGGGTTTTCTCTCAAAGTACTAGACCAGGGTGGCTGCTCCCTTCAAGCCTGAGGGAAATGGTTCTATGCAGAAATGTTAGGGTGGAGGGGAAGGAAAAAGGTTTAAACAACTTCGCTTTATAGATGATTCTTACAATAGCAGAGTTTGATTAGCGCATTCAACACAGGAAACTGAATAAAGCTAGAGCAAAAACATCAGACAGGTGTTCAGAAGGATCAGATGGATATCTCAGAATAAATTTATAGTTTCATCTTTGTAGTGCTTCCAAAAAAGAGCTCATAGTTGATTCCTGATGGTGGTCTAATGTTTTCCAGACCTACAACAGTATAGGTACAAATCTTAATTCTGTGAGCAATTTCATTGTAACTAAATAGAAACGGACATTTCCAGAAATGGACTCATATGCATCATCCCCACTGCACTCTATAGTTTAACCAAGTTTTGCTACTAGAACTTTTGCAATCCAACACAGAAGCTCAAAGATGTCATCAGTGTGCCTCAGGACTACTTACTGAGTTGAAAGGAACAGTGCTCTCAGAAATTCTAACTCTCCCTTGCTTCCTTCTATTGATTTTTTATTTCTAAGAAACAATAACAAGCAAAGCAATTTTTCTTTCCAAGCACAGTACCCTGCCTCAGTTTTCAGGCAATATTTTCAGCTGGACCACTGTTTCCTGTTCTTCAGTACACCGCAGTGAATATTCATAGCACTAACACAGAATTGGGGCATACATGTTAGACTTCATGCTTTCGAATGTATACAGCAAAATGAAGAACAGCTGCTCTGCTCATGGATGGCTTTGGTTATTAGGAAAATATAATTTCTTATCTCAGTGTCTTTGCAACCTGGGTCTCTCCAATGTGAAGAAAAATGTAAGAGGGCACAATTTGGTGGGCTTTCATAGAGAAAACTTTTGTGGTTCAATCACAGAAAGCAGAAAGGGAGCACTGATGATTACAAAATCACAGCAGAATAGAAGATTCTTGTTTTATCACCAGAATTCTCAAGAACTTAGAAACATTAAAGAATTTAAATTAAGGTACTCTTTCTTGCTTGCTTTCTTTTTTTTTTCTTTTTATTCTTTCATTATTTTTGCTTCCCCTTCCTTCCTTCCTTCCTTCCTTCCTCTTCTTCTTTCCGTCTTTCTGTCTTTCTCTTTTTCTCTTTCTCTCTTTCCCTCTTTCCTTCTCCCTTGTTCTTTCTCTCTTCCTCCTTTTCTCTTTCCCTTTTTCTCCTATTTCATCATTCCTTTGCTACCTCTTTCTGTCTTTCTTGTTCTCTCTCACTTATAAAGACAATCATGGTTTACTTTCTAAAGCTCAGATTTAGCAAAAGCACTGTGAAAAAAAGCAATACCACAAAGTGAGCAAGATTATACTCACTCTTAAAGTCAGAGCTGTCTTTTAAGGATTAGGAAGAATTGGAGTACAAGTTTATTCAGAATTTTCTTAGCAAAAACGTTCCATAAATATGACATTTTAGTATGTCTTTTGAAATATAATACTGTCATAAACATATATGAGGCACATAGTCTATTCCAAATTAAAAAGATTAATTGGAATATTAAAAATTAAGATTAAATTTAGGATAATGAAATGGCTTACTGCAAGTTAGTCTTTTACATAACATGTGAAGTGTTATTCCAGCCAATATATGATCACTTAGCTGACATCTATATCAGCCCAAAGCTGTGGCAAAGAAAGAAGGACTACTTTCATATCACAGAACAAGCCTAACGCAATAATCAGAATTTTAACTGCTGAATAAGTTAAATGCAGAATGGTGGTAGGGCTACATCGAAGAAACAGTCATCACTTCAATAAAGGATTGTAAAAAGTAAGAAGAATGCTAAAAATGACAGATTACAGCAGCAAAATGGGACTGATATCACACACTGGTGGGAAAGAGAAATGGGTAAAATGCTCAAACTCCATCTGGGGATGCCTTGTGTATACGTTCTGCTCTTCAGGATGAGAGAGCATATTTACACTGAGGCTGACAGAAAACTGCAACTTGACAATATCTGCTGACAGGTCTGAACAAGAACAGAAAAAAAAAATTGTCCATGTTAGTGAGATTGTGGAGGCTAATCAAAGAAAACACTGCTTCTTGGAAAAATATTGTGTAATTCTTCTTTGTTCATGTGGGATATTCTAGCTACAGGTCATGCTAAATCCAAGCTAAATCCACCCTCACAACTTCAGAAAGATACTACAGACACTGATAAAGCAGTTCTGCTCCAAGGTAGAACTGCTTCATTGACTTAAGGTGATTTCCTGTCAGGTTTTCATTGAAGTCAATAGAGTTGCATAAAAGACAAATAAAAGATACTGAACGTAAAACTTAGGATAAAAGGTTAAATTTAAAATACAATTTTGCTTTGATACTTCAACAGCTATTGATACCTGCAGGTAATGGGATGGAACTGAGCTTAGTTTGAGGTTTGTCTTTTTTTTTATCCCAGAGAATACCTCCTAGAGCAACGCATGGGTCCCTAAGAACAGCATGGCTGTCAGCTGCCTTTCTCACCCAGCAGTATTCAGGTCCATTGCCTAGAGTCAGCAGAAGAACCTTGATATGAACATCTGCTTCATCTTCTTCCCCTAGCAGCCACTAATGTCCATGGCCAAAGGCCATATGAGTGCTATCCCTCATCTTCCAATAAACCCCAGTTTCCCTACAAGAATGCAAATAAGATAAAGTAACTTGGCCTGGCTAACTAAGGTGCACAGATATCACATATTCCTTTCAGTTGTCAGCACAATTACCTGATATAACCCAACCTAAGGACTTTACATAAATATACATACAGAAATATCTTTGTATAGACCTGAAACTTTGAGTTAACATTGAGTTGGGTATCCCACAGCCCACTTCCCCAGCTAAGATGCACTGGCTAAGACTTCATGCATTCTGTCTCAGATTTATAGAAAGGTATGAATCACAGAATAGAATTGTAGAATAGAATCAAGTAGGTTAGAAAAGACCTTTAGTATCATCAAGTCCAACTGTTACTTCCAGACTGACAAGTCCACCACTAAATTATGTCACTGACAGCCTTGTCTACATGGTTTCTGAACACTTTCAGGGGTGGTGATTCCACTACTTCCATGGGAAGCCCATTCCAGTGCCTTGGCTTTAAAACTCTGTCTTTTCTTTGTCAGATCCAAATTTCCCAAAGTTCTCTTTTGCCAGGCCCAAGAACTCACCTGCTCTCCTCAGCCAACTACTCCAGTTTCCCATTACTCCAATCTTCATTACTGTGGGCGTAGCTCTGCCTGCAAGAAAGATGACATTTAGCTGACACCTACCACTGGAGATGTAAAGCTCTTTGTCTGCCTAAAGCTGTACTTCTGGACCTGTTCAGAATCATTTCAGCCTTGATGGTTTGGGGCAGTTCAGCAACTGATCCAAACAATAAGCTTGCTAGGATTCAGAAGCTAGCTGTTCTTGTCTTCCTTCAGGCTTCACCTAGCTGGTATCTTAACATATGAGAGAGACAGAGCTCTACATAAATCATGGTCTTGTTTCTCTGCTATCTAGCATCTGAAATGCTAGATCCCTCACCTATAGCAATTAGGATTCGGTTTCTTTTCTGACCTAGTTTCTACATACTCTGGAATGAGCATTACATACTTATTCCTGGAGAAGTTGTCTATTATGTCTGGAAAAATGACAGCAGAGGCAGAGAAAGTGTAAGTGTGAGCATGACACTGGAAGTTTAATAACAGGAAGACTGGTGTCAAGTATCTTTTACACTGAAGAGCTTCCTGTTTCATGCTAAATAGAAAGCAGAACAAGAAACAAAGCCCACCACTATTGACCATGATGGTTTGAAAACAAAACATGATTCTTTTACATTTGCTTTTTCTTTTTAAAAGAGTGTTGGTGGTAATACTTCAGAAACATTCTTTCAGTTGTTAATATTGAACAGGGGGAACCAGGCCCTTGCACACCAGCTGGGATGCCAAAGTCCCAGTATTTGATCTATGAGACTAGCCCATTTTCTCAGCCTTTCAGTCACAAGTAAACAGGGTGGCTTCCTGGATGGAGGTCTGCCTTTTGCAAACCCCATTCCTGAACAACTAAAGCCATATCAATAGCTTTCAGATAGATGCACCCATGCTATCATTAGCTCTGTTAACATAGTACTGTTGAGGAATACCTTACAAACACACTACAAAGGCTGTGTGTGCACAAAACCATTTAACTTTGGCACAGCATCACACAAATCCTTTAACACTGCTCCTAGACTCTAGGTATTAAGGCCATGCTGCTTAAAAGGTCAGGAAATTGCTGCACTGCATTTCATTGTCCCCCAGGTAGACATGTCCTAACTTGCTCTGTATGTTTCATAATAAGCCAAAGAAACCACTTGGACTTTGAAAATTCCATTAAGTACTTGGCAAGAAGGTGCTGTGAAAAACTAGATACCAATTAACACTCAGTTACAGATGAAAGTTGGATGTCTGGAAGGATTGTGAACCTCCCTTCAGTACCCATCATGCCACTTTTCTGATGGGCAATGAACATATGAACAATGTTCATATGAAATAGGACATTTCTGAAAATATAAATTTGTCAAGTTTTCAACTGTGCGTGTTTGCACGCTGAAATGTCCATGTATGGTAGGATGGCATTAGCCCTAGACAGGTAGTGGCCATGTAGGGTGGTAAATACTCCAGCTGCCCCATGTAGCTGGCTGTCTACATTTTCCTGATAAATCCAGCCTTTAGATAGCAACTGAGCTAATGAATGACTTTTCAAAGCTGAACTCAGATACTCAAGAGCTAGGGGGAGGGCTGAAAGGCAGAATGATGAGTAAAACCTCAAAGGTTTGATAAGACATAGAGTTTATCTAGAAAGAACTTCCCAGATGTTTTTTTTTTTTTAATTACTATGTTGTTTGTGTGGTCTGTGCCAAGAGCCTTACACAATACCAATGGAATTCAGATTGCAACTGATAAATCATTCGTAATCACACAGAAGGTACTAGTGTTGTGTATACAGATGTCATTTTCTGACACACAATACAGTGGAAAATTTCAGAATGTTATTATTTGAAGTAAACTAACCTTCTCTCACTGTACCTTCCATGAAGTAAAGTTTAATCAGCACCTCTGTGGCTAGACTAACACTTGTAAGTGCAAACAGGAAGGTACATGTGCAGAACATAACAGCTGTGCAACCACTGCTTGTGGGAGAAGGCAGCACAAATTTAAGCAGCTCTGTGACAATTAAGTTTGAAAAAATTGCATGTGAAAACATCCTAGACTGAGAACTACTCTTTGGGCTAATTCTAAAGCAATTATACAAGCTAATTATTATTTTTTCTTCGTATAGCTTTTTTGGGGGGAGGGGGGCTTCATTTTTTGCTTTATTAATTGCAAATTCTTCACGTGTTTTGGGAAAAAATAAATTACATTTTCAACAGTCATGATGTCTCACACAGCTGTTTTCAAGAAAGGGTAGATGACCACTTACAGCTGAAACCCAGCTCTTTATTAACTCCAATATACCTATGTACTTATAAATGACCTCTGTACTCGTACTATTTGGAGTTCTAAGACAGGTAGTCAGTGTTAACTCAGAGCATTTTCACCCTTAGCATGACTTTAACTCTCCTGCAAATCATAAATATTTTACAGTGTGAGAAGCAGGATAGTGCAACACGTTTTTTCAGTTATTTAAATGTCCTACGCCAAGTGACAACTGTAAGACTATACCCATTCATACTGTAACTAGACTCATAATATGTAAATATGTGCAATAAAGTCTATCCCACAGCATACAGTACTGTAACATAGTCTGAAAAACAACTTTTGCAGCTAAGATCCTTTGAAATACATTTTCTATCAGTTGTACTCGCATTAAAGCTGAACAAAGCCTCATAATAGCATGGAAACAGTAGGGGAACAGCTTGATAGTTTTGGCTCTGAGCTCATAAAATGCAGACTCTCAAAAGGAACTGTTCTGGCATGTTCTGACATGATGTTAATACAATTACGAACATCACAACATAGACAGATAGGAAAGTGGCAAGTTGAAAAAATTTTACTTTTTTTTCTTCCCTGGAGGAATCAGGCTGGTTTATCTTTCCCTGGCTTTGCTAAAACTGTCTTTGGAAATTGGGATAAAACAAAACCTTCTTTGATTTACCTACAAAGGAAATAAGGATCCAGAAAAACCTTGCTAACCAAAGAATAAGTCATTCTATTAGTTGTTTCAAGCATGTCCAATTGCAGACCTTGGAGATGCTTAAGAATTACAAAGCAGAGAATAAGCACGCTTAGTGCATTTTCTTGCTTTATGCACAAACTGTCCCTCTGTGCTGTAGCAAGCACTTCTTATTTTTACAACAGCCTTATACAGTTGTGTGAAGCTAAAGTGCAGCCCTGGCACAGATCTGCCAGTTCCTATTATGGTTGTTTTCCTCTCCGACAAAGGAGGATCTGTGGCATGTGTCCCTGTGGTAGCTCTGTGATATTCAGACATCCCACTGGCAGAAAGCAGCTGCATCACTGCTGAGCATTTGGTCTGATGAGTCTGCTCAGTTTTATGCATGAATAAAATCAAATGTGGCAGGGCTGAGATTAAAGTCCCTTAGTTGCCATTCCTTTCATATCAGAGGCTAAATGTTGCAGTGCTAACCAACCCTTACTCCTTTTCTCAAAAGAACCAATTTAAGACCCAAGCCGTCCTCATTCTCATCTATGCAAAAGCTTCTGTCAGCAATGAGGGTTGGATGTGGCATAATAAGAATTATGTTGGTAAGTCTCTACCTCAGCATGACGAGCGAAAGAGCTTGCCAGAGGCTGTCATTTAGTAGCACTCTTACAGACGTTATTTTATTGTATTCTTCAAATTTTGAACCACGTAGCTACTGTGCAGAAACTAAAAGAGATTTTTTTATGAGCACACAGCGTGAGCACACAGTGGTGAACAGGGACAACTATATTTTTGTACTGGTAAATGCTATTTAAGAAAACCTTCTTTATTGTATTACGATGTAACAGTCTGCAGATAGCCCTATATCTAACTCTCACATAGGTCTTCGTCCTCTTCCTTCTGATATATACTCTACCCCAAAACTACAGTTCTGGTGTAGTAGCTATAAATATTCTGCAGTTGGAGCTCTGCAAATCCCAGGACACCACACAATAAACTGATATACAGCAATTCTTTATAAGGAAATCTTGATGATATCTTTTTGGATTTAGTTTTTCTTTATCATGGGCATCAAGTTTCATGAATCAGTTGGGGAGGTATTGAAACTGTTAAAACTAATCAGATCAGATATTTGGTTAATAAATTTAGTTGAAATAGAAAAAATATTTAAAAAATTAGTTATATTGTTGCTTCAAGACAAACATGTAACAAGACGAGGTTCAAAAGAAAAAAATCAGAATTATTTCACTAAATCCAAGTTGACTAACAGATTACAGTAATTGGATTGAAAGGCTCCCTATTTCTATTGATAATAGGTATAAGTCTAGTGAGCAATAGTTAGCCTCTATAAGAAACAGAAATATGCATACTCAGTACCTCACAGTACTAGACCAAATGTAATATATCTATGATAAGGTCTAGTTTCACTTCTTTCAATTTAGTGTGCTTTTCAGGGTAAGCTTCTAAAAATACCTAGAAAGTGGTTTATTATTTTTATTTTTTTTTAATGACTTTGTGGTCAATTTGTCCCTAATGGGTTTAACAAAATAATTTGTGAATTGCCACCTTAAAATTTGCAAAGCTTGTAACCATTTTATTTTAATCATGAATAATCACGAAACCTTTGAAAGACAATAGACAGATTTCCAGAATACCTTTCTGTAGCTTTAGGATTTAGCTGCTTTGTGGTTATGCAATGGAATGAATCTTCATGGCTTGCACATGCAAGGAGGTTTCCACTTCCAATGTACAGTCACAGCCTCCTCAGCCATCAGACACAGAAATACACAGCATTTTTTCATCACTCTGTCATCACTCTGTCAATTCCACAGGGGAAGTGAGGCTTAATATTCCTTTTGCACAGGAGGAAACTGTAAAAACAGGAAAGCACAAAGAGTTGCACAGGACAACACCCTGGGGTGTGGCCTCCAGGGGAGTAGATCACACTCTGCCTTATGAAGTATCATGGGTGCCCGGTCCGGATCTGAACACCTCATGGCACGTGTGTGGACCAGAACTGCCTGTTCCTCACATGTTCCTCCCATAGTGAGGGATCTCAGTAGCATTTAGTGGTCATATGATGCTTAAGAACTTTCCTGGATTTACCTTCATGACAGTAACACGTACAGGGTAGGTGTGTGTTGTACAAAGTACAACAGCCTGTAACAGCTCTTTATTTTTAGACTACACAGAAAGTGTATGTGTAAGTTAATAATTTGGAAAAGCAGTTCATGCTTTCTATTTCTTTTCAAATAGGTCAAGTTCAGGATGCTTTCTATGAAAGTTTCTTAGTTGTAAGAGCAATATACCTCATCAGTTCAACACAGACATGCCTCTTACTAACAATCTCAGACTTCCTAGCAATAGAGGGTGACCTATTCTACCAGTCTATGTACACACCACCACCCCACAGAAACATAAATCAAGAAAGACAGTGGACATTCTAGGACAGGAAGAGGTGTTTTGACTGGACACTTCTTCCTGACTGAAAGGAGGTGAGCAATCTGGCAACTTCGTCTAGAGGAACAACTTCAGCCAATTCAAATAAAGGCATCCTCCAGGCTATTGTAACTTCTGCCAGGAACTGATTCATCTATGGGTAAGCTTCTGAATGTGGGGGATGGAATATCGTGATGAAAAGAGGGAAGCTTTAGTGTTTTTGACAAAACAAGAGGGTGTGGGTTTTTTTACCCCCAGGTTTATTCTTCTCCCATTCCTCCTTGCAAAAGTGTACTAAGCCCTGGAATAGCTACAAATCTAACTTCTTAACAGCATTGGACAGGAGTCTTCAGACAGGGCTTTTTTTTTTTTTTTAATTCTTTTAATCAGAATCACTTTTAAATGAAAGACATTCATGAAACAGGCATAACATTAAAGGTAATGCTAAATCAAGAAGAAACTCTGCTTAGAAGTTTGATAGTACTGAAAACAATTTTGAATATTTGAAAAATTTTCTTAGGTTGAACCACACTCCCATAAAATTAACATCCTTACTTCTTACAATATTTACTGCTGGAGTCTTTCTATTGCAACTATTATTAAGAAAGCCTGTGCACAAAGCGTGCAAAATAAGACTTAACACACATTTTTATCAAATTAAGAAACATATCTCTTTCACATCTGCTTTCATCTACCAGCATAATACCCCTTCCATATAATTATATCCCTTTTCCATAGAACAGGACACATGAATTGAAAAAAAATCAGAGAAAGATTTATAAGACAAAAATGTACATAAGTTCCTAGGTGCAAAATTAAATTCTAAATTTATATACAAATTTGTCAAATCTCAAGGAAATATCTATGTGAAAATATTTGCCTAAATATGTACATGCAGGTAAATACTCTTTGTGTGACAGAGAGGTACAGCAAGGATCTAAGATTTTACAAATAAATCACAGAGTATTATTATATGGACTGTTATCTAGAAGAGAATTAAAGGGTGAACTAACATGATTAATAATTATTTTAAAGCCTTCTGTCTTTTCTAAACAATCTTGTATTACTCCTGACTTAAAAATCTTATTATCCTCAATGCCAAGGCAACAGGATAAACAGAATAAAACCTGTAAACAGAATACAGTACTCACATCTTTTGCCATCATAAGGGCAATGATTCATTTGAAACACAAATTAGTTTTTGACTCATGGAAAGCCAATATGCCTTGCTTTTAATATTGTAAATTACATGACCTGAAAGCAACAGTCTGATTTTGCATTTTGATAGCTTCTTGACCCATTGTTTATTTTTGTTGCAGCATAGTTATCTTATTATGTGTGAACTGAACTGTAATGTCTGTGAGGCAAGGACCCTTTTAGTCTTTCCAATAACTACCATAGTGGGATTCTGTTTTGTTCTAACACATTTTAAGTCATCTCCAGCATTCAAGCACATCAAAACAATTAATAAAGATCGATCATTATTATGTTTGCATTTCTTGTAAGGGAACTGCAGCCTGAAGAATTCATTTTCTGAAGCTTTCAGGCGTTTGGTTTTGCCTAAAGAGACTTAGTTCACAGCATGTTCACATACGGAGTTGTTCAGGCACACGCACATACTGAAAAATGTTCTTCATTCCTCTGGGCAAGTATGTGGAAGTAACTGCTCTGAAATATCCCCCTTTTAGAGCCCAGTGGGTTTGCCATGATAGAGCTTGGGCAAGTTTCAGCTGGTACACAAGCAAATATCAAACAACAAGGTGAGTGTAAGCTGCCAGTTACAGCCTTTTCTGAACATTTTTTAGATCTCTCACACATTTCAAAAGCAGTATCCGCTGAGTAGCAAATAGCTAGAGGAACAAAGCTCTATGGCTTTGTCCATTTTCCATGCAATGCTTCACCTCTCACCTGTCCTGAGTTTAGCAGATTCCAGAAACACAGCTAAGAAACTGCAGGCAGTATCATGAAGCTTACAAAACAGGAAAGTTACTTACACCATTACACCGGTCAGTTGTAATGACATACAACTCTTATTGCTTTGTTTACAGAAAAAGTGGATATCTAGGGGACCTTAGGCCTGTCATACAGAGCCTTTTGGAAGTAATGAGCCACTATACAAGCCAAGCAAGCTGTTATCACTTCTGGAAAAAAAAAATATGTACATAAAAATGAAACTGAGTGCCCCAGTGTACATTCTGCCATTCAGAAAAGAGCAGAAGGCATTCTTCACTCATTCTCAAGGCTCTGTGAAAGCAAACCTGTGATAGAGGTTTCCCTATCAAATGGCTAATAGTCAGAGTGACTGGCATTGCATGGGCACAGGAGGATGTCTTAATTGGTAATAAGTGCTATCATTCCTGACCTATTATTATTTTTGATAAATTTTTCTGTTTTTTTTTCCAACAGCTGCAATTGTCAAAAAAATTACTTGTCAAATGCTAATTAGGAGAAGAGAGCATTTAAATGGTATTTTATGTCGTGGAAGGGAACTAACTGAATGATATTTAAAATCATGATAATGAATGGTTATTTCCATGTAAAGTAGTGGCAATTCTACACATGTGAATCTTATATTTAAAAACATACATCATAATACTAGAAAGTTACAAATTCCCAATTGAAAATAGAATATATATATATTTCTATATATTTATATAGAATAATATATTTCTCTTTTGGAGAAAGAATATACAACATTTGGGTAACAGCTTCAGCAATAGACATTTTAGATTCATTCTTATTTAAAAAACTAAAATATCTGAGTAAGCTGTAGATTGATTTAGTCAAAGTAGGAAATAACTTTTCAACATGTCGTGCATAAATTTTGACTCTTTTGGATTTATCCGTTTTAACCAGCATATGGTTTTTGCCTCCTGACACTTCAGGTAGAATCGTGGGCCTAATAAAATAATTCATAAAACTCTCACTGGATTTCAGTGAATCTGAGTGTATTAATTGCCAATCTGATTATTGTCCCTATAGAAAAGAAGAAAATTTACTGTTCTATGACACTGCTGTGATTATATGGGTCTCAACCGATCAGGATCTCTCAACTCACCAGTAATCTCGCCTTCAACAGGAATCACACTCCAGGCAATACAGCCACAAGGTTACTGGTTCGCTGTGAAATTATGCAGCCTCTTTGTGGTGGCTTTCCCTGTACCCAGTTTTACCCAAAACAGCTCTGAGGTGGTGCAAGATAACCTACCCTAAGTGAAAGTGAGGATAAGACACCTTGTTCAGGGCCAGGAAAGAAAGACTTGGAGAGAGAAGATATAAACTGGACTGACAACCTAGCTAAAAGAATAGAAGTCTGTGAATCAATCATGCTCTTGGCAGAGCGAATGCATGGTGCTGGGGTCTTTTATATTTTTTTTTTTCTCATAGGAAATTCACACAATGTAAGAAAAGAAAGTTGACCCTTCTATAGCTCTGCTATTTACAGTCAGAGGTATGACTTTTCATGCCTAACACCCCAAGAGATGTGTTTCCAAGAAAAAATCAGTACGTTCCTGGCCGTATAAGACAGCTGTAATGATATGAGCCTCCATCGACAGAGTAATTTTATGAACTGTTTCACACAGGTATCTTTATCTTTTGTGTTTTTAAAATAACAAAGTGACTCCTCCTCCTTCTTCTCATGGAAAGTGAAGGACACCTGGTAATCTGTTCAGAGATGAAATAGTGTTTTACCTGTACCATTTCCCTGCTTCTGATTAGCTAGTGAACAGTGTTGCATTTTCCTTAGCATGGCTGTGGGGAGGCAAAAGATGTTTGTGATGTTAGGATATTATGTGCCAGCTATTCAGAGACTGTAAATGGCAATGTTCATCCGAGTGTACTTTGAAAGCTACAGGTTATGGAAGCTACAGAAATTGGCTATCAAGCTAAATCATGACAACAGACTGATTGCAGCAGCAGAATGTTGTTTTTAAAAACACTTTCATTTTACATTTTGACCATGGAAGACTGACAGCTCTGCAAAGATCATTGAAAGTGACTGCCTCTTCCAAACATATCCATGTCAATACCAACCTACATATACTCACTAGAGTATATCCACAAATACAGCATCTTATTGAATGGCTTGTGTGCTTCTTTCTAATTCAGTGATGGAAACAATAGTAACAGGTCTAAAGATAAGGGTGAACGAAAGAGGATTCAAAAAGACCAAGGGACACTACAGCCCACCCTAGGCTGCTAAGAGGAACAGTGCAGTACACATGATGGGGATCTTGTGATATGATGACTTATGGGTTAGCTAAGCAGTTATTTCCCCTCCCACCATTCCCCAACTCATGCTAACCCATACCACAATGCCATCCACTCCTGATCATATTCCCAGCCCTCTGTAACACGAATAAAAAAGTCCACAGTGTTTGAAAAGGTCTGTACCTACTTCTACCAGAGGTTTCTAAATTGTTTCCTTCTCCTTCCTGTAAACATCTGAGTACCATCCACAGACAAGCACTATTATTTCTAGCCATGAATTCTCCTCCTTCCATATTCCAAAGGGCTGGTCAAGAGGGAACTGGAATGAAATGCATTACCTTAGAACAAAAATGTTGGTTGTTTTTTTTTTTTGTTGGGATTGTTTAGGTTTTTTTTCTGTTTCCCAGTAAGCAGACACTGGTATGGTATTTTTTATAAGTAATTTGTCTCTTGCTTCTCATTTGATAGTTGTGTCTTTGTTGCCCTAGACAAAAAATCTTAGGATGTTGGCTTCCATATGTTTACTTCATGAGCTAATACTTCCTAGATTGCCTCTTTCACACCCATGTGTTTTAAGGCAAGGCACATATAGCACTCAAAACACAATTACTATGATGAACTTTCCAGCCTTTAGGCAGAAAGCTACAGTGAAAGGGATATAGAGTTTGGGAAGGTAGTTTTATGCTTTGTGCAGAAAGGAGATACTTTTAAGAAGTGTATGAAAATCAGGTTATAATTTTCCAGGCTAGAACAAAAGAAAGGGGCAGTTTCAGATGTCTAGGGGTGAAAATTATGTCTTTTATATATTTGCAATTCGATGTGCCAAGGCAGCAAAGGAATTAAATGTGCAAATGACATCATGTCTACCTCAGCACATTTTCAGTCCAAAAATTGCACATAAAACCAGGAGGCAGATTTTGAAAACTGAGCTGACAGGCTGAAGCAAAAATGTTTGTAAACAAAGCCTGTCCATTTCTTTTAATAGTAGGGAACTATCTTGAACATTCTTCCTAAGCTGTTCTAATAAAGAATGAATACTGACGCAACTTCAGCAAACTGGACTGCGTGATAAGAGCTCTTCCAGAGCAACTGACCTTTCCAAACAGCCAGTCATCTGGAAGATGAGAAGTTATGTAGCAGGGTTAATGTGATTTTCATATACAAGCCTGCATTAGAGAATGGCACAAAAGGATGGTGTGCCTTACCAACAGGAATTTGAGCATGACTAGGTATAAATCAGTTATTGAGTTTTACAGTTTTACAGCAATTTCTTTTTTATAGTGGGCTTTTTCATAAAAATCAGTAAATTTGGCCGGGGTTTTGAACCAGTTTTTTGAGGTTTGTAGTTGGTGTTTTCACTAGACAGCACTAACTATTTAAGATACGTATACATATCAAACATATATATATATGTTTTATCCTTTGTACAACATTTAGAGGCTAAAAACAATCCTTAAATGCTTAGCTGTACCTTTTTTTATTGACACAGCCTTCCTGTTCCTATGACTAGTTTCCTCAAAGGAAAATGTGACGTGTTGGATGGTTTCCCATTTTCTGTTCAGAGAGGAAGTGTACAGGCCAGCCAACATTTGGCTTTTCTGTTAATCTTTAGTCACTGAAGAACACCTGCAGCCTAACCGTTAGCTTGTTCTACTGTTCAAGGTCTGTAACTACCAAAATGCATTATTCAACAAGGGGAAAAGTTGACATCATGCCACCCGGCAATAAAATAACCTGTAATTTATATGTAGTAGTATAACGTAGACACACAGAGCAGAATATTTAAAAGAAAGATACGTCATCATTTAGAATCATATGCAGAAAGCCTATTCTTCTTCCTTATCCAGGAAGACAAAAAGTGAAAAAATTACAGGACTTCACATCCTGCTTTCATTACAGTCACAGCAGCCGTAACAATACAGCTGTAATCTGCAAGAAGAAAGCAAGAGGTAACAAAATCTCCCTCCCACTTTGTGTTTCACAACTGGGTTGTGTAGTGTTGCACATGTTAAAGCAACATATCTAATTAGCTTTCTGACATAATGAGATGGCTTTTGCATGATCAAATTGCAAATAAATACAAGGAACAGATCCAGGTACCTAGGAATTCCCAGAACACCTCCACAAATGTTTCCACATGACGAAGGAAGAAATATTCTCCATTCAAGCTTTCAGATAGATGTAGCGCCATGAAAATACTGGTAATATAAAACAGTACATCTTGATATCACACATTTCACAGCAGCTGACCACATTCCAAAACAGAAATGTACCTGGACCACTAAATTACATTACTCCACCTCAGTTTCATACATGTTGAGGTCATGTTTATATCTCATGTCTTATCAACATCATAGCACCCAACATCAGCCACTGATTGGTATTCTGTCATACCTTAGAATCAATCTACAGACAGGCAACTTCCATGAAATTTTTGCTCTTGCCCTTCATATCTCATGCTATGAATTATTACATAGCTGTTTTTTTTGTGACACTCTGAATCATACGTGTGAAGCAGTGCATTATTGTGGAAGATCAACACCTCAATGAAATTCTCCAAAAAATCAGCATTAGGATCAGGATTAGACTATAACTAGAAGAAGCAAAAGAGAATAAAATCTCCAAAACCTCCCAAATGCTTTTTGGACTTCTAAAAGTTTACAATATATCCTAATCATAAGGGGCTTGATTCAGAGCAAAACCAATTGTTTATTTTATACTACAATTCAAATTGTTTTCCTTAGTTTACCATACTAATACACAGATATATTCTATGGACATTCTTTCTGTTATTTCTCTACAACTATTCTAACTACTCATTTCTTCTCTTTAGGGTCTATGCTGAAGACATTTTGCCACTCTCCAATATGGGAAGGGTGCAATGGGAAAGTCCCATCAGGGAGAGGTGAAAGCTTTTCTTCAGTGGAAGGAATGCAGGCTTGTCTGTTTGGAAAGACAGGTGAGATGAAAACGTCTTCGCAAGAAAACTACTGTCATTTTCACTGTTAGACAACACAGAAAAAGAGTGGAAAATATGTCAGGATGATGTCATTTCATGGGTTGCTGCTTATCAGTCAGGCAGTGTGCATAGACTGACTAAAGAAAGATCTGACTGTAGATAGAGCAAAAATGTAACTTGGCCCAAGACCACGTCTTTCAGAGGAAGGTTTCACAATAAATTTGAAGTATTTCATAAAACTGACATACTGTCTGAACATAACTGAGATAAGACAAATTGGTAAGGTTTCTTCTTATTCCTTCCCCTCTGACAGTATCTCATGGAATGACACTAAGCAGCTCTGTAATCTCTATGTGCCTCGAGTTACCTGCTCTGGAATGGCAGATTGAGGTTATTTACTTGCCTTATCTAAGTGGGTTTTGTCACAGGTATCTGCTTTCAGAAAGGCTTTCTGTTGAAGCTGATTGCCTAGGCTTTTTCTACTTGCAATGGGTGTCACATCCTGTCTAGAGAGGTGTAAAATATTTGAATGCTATGTTTGCCTTCAAAAGCCTTGTTTCTGTCTTTCCAGTGACTATAGAGGGAGCCTTGATGGCCAGTTTAAAGCAGACAAATAAAATAGAGGATAATGAGTCTCATTTGTCAGGAACTCAAATTAAGGCTTATTGCTTAAATACTACATTCCTACATTTGTATTTGTGTGTCAGTAGTTCTTCCATACATTTACACTGTTGCACCAATAAAACGTATTTATATAAAATGCCCTCCTACCTTAAACCTTGAAAGTAGTGAGGGATTCAAAAAGATCTCATGTTGATCTCTCTGTTTCAGTTCTGCCCTGAGCAGAATTTAGTTTGCTTTTACACACCGCCTGTGATCTCATTTGATCTAGATGCCTGCTCGTCACAACTACTACTTTTTTTCTCTTTGCTGACCTCTGAAATTGTGTTACGCTTCATGCCACTCCCTTACAAAGTCCTGCAAGGGAAACAAATGCATTTTCAAATCCCCAGTGGCAAGAACTGAACCCAAGTTCTGGGCAGACAATTACAAAAGATACAACATCTTCTTCAAAATGTGGGCTTGATCCTGAACTCTTTACTTGAATGGTGCTGCTGTTGAAGTTAGTAGGAGTTTTGCTTAAATAAAAATGCAGATCCAAGATTGTAGACTGTGAATTTATTTTTATAAGCACCAAGATAATATATATACTTACATATATGTAAATGAAAGCATGGGTTTTGTTGAGTAGAGAGAGATTATCAGAGCTAAGTGTGAAAATTAAACAAGCGACTCTCACTGGCTCAGTACAAATACTTTGTGCTTTCAAAACCCTCATCATCATCTACATCTTTTTAAGACTTGGTAGAGCTGCTGCAGAGGGGACATTTCAATAGAGTTAGCTGTTGCTTTGAATTTTGTTTTAGCTATTAGGTTAAAACAAACAAAAAAAAACAACCCAAAGCCTCAAGGGGACAAAGAAATAGGAACTGCAGGCAAACAAGTAGAAAGTGTCATCCTCAAGATATCTCACAAGGGAACAGCAAACATGCCACCTGTTCCAGATAAACCTGTAGTCTCTAAAGTTCCTTTTGTACACTTAGTTAGTTCAAAAGATACTCCATTTACAATGAATGTATTTTTTTTTATTTTAATATATTCCTTATATAGATAGGGCTATGATTTTTTGTGTAGGGAGGTGCAGTTATTTGCCCATTTTTCTGATATGCGCAAGCTATTTACTCTGTTGTAAGTAACTTTCCTGAGTTTTTTTAATTATGTTATTAAGCTGCAGAAGACTGATCCTTAAATCCATAATGTCAAATATTTGTTCAGTAATTGTATTGCTAAAGGTTTCGTGTGGCTTACAATAACCTGCAGAGACCAGGCGGTTAAAAAGGACCCATTATCCTAACAGGTGAGTCTTTCACCCAAACTTTTCTGCAATATATACAGGACTGAGTTTTATCCAAATTGCAGTGACTTTGAAGTCCTACAGACTCTGTTAGAAGATACTTCAGAATCTTCACAAGAGTAAATGATGACCAAGTCAGGTTGCTTTGAGTGAAGAATAAGAACTTTGCACTGTTACACTTATGCAGGTTTAAGTATCCCGGCAGCTCATTTTGCTCCAGCTTTAGTGCATTACACTGCACAGTGCAAGTCTATCTAAATCTGTGGCATGCATCTACAAATTTGAATTGTCCAACTTTGGGTAGGTAGACCAAGAGGGGATTTACAGCCTGTACCTACCAGATTTAAAATCTTACTGATTGATGTTTGATGGTTTAGAGCTTTTATTTTAAAAGTTTCCTGAAATGAAATAACAATCTGACACATACAGGGTTTAGGGATTTTTTTTTCCCTTAGCCTCATTTCTGTGGAAGGCTAAAACTTTCTTCCTTATTTCCACCCTCTCCCACAAAAATAGAAAGAAAATAATCATTCAAAAGTGGTTATCCAGCAAGAAAAAATTCTGCAAGGATGTGTGAAGTCAAAGATATGTAAACTGTGCACACCACTACCAACTGAGGAATAAAGTCCAGCTTCACTGGACTTTACATGAGCTCCAAGTAAATGCATTCTGCATTACTTGGTGTACTGTCTTTTTTTTTCTGTCCACTCTTTGCCAATACATAAGGCTTACAATATCCAACATTTCATATTGAGTATTTGTTTGTGGTATTTTCATTTGTATCACATACTGTGAATATTACATCTTAAAAAATGTAATCAGCATTCTTTTGACTTTCTTATGAAGTCTTCTTACTTTTCCTAAACTAAACAGATTGCTAGAGCAAAGGCAGAAAGCTTACTGTGTTTCAGAGCTGTCGTTTGGTTCATATCTATGATAATGAGGATTTGTCAGTTCTAGTTCCTCACATTAAATCTGTTAGTATTCTGTATGCCTTGGACAGGCTTGCTCTTGATTACCAAGCCCATAAGGTTTTGCTTTGATAAACTCCAGAGAAGAAATCTTGGCAAGGTGCTACCCATGGGCTTTAATTTCTCTGTTTCTAAAGAAACAGTTTATACACAAAAAAGGAAACAAACCTTTTAAATGATCCACCATTCCAATTTAAGCCCGTTAGGAATTTTTATGATTTCATGCAGCTGTATTCTGAAAGGACTAAAATGAGGACCTTTATAACACTTGGCTAAAATATTCTGTATCTTTCAAGCGTCTTTCCAGTAAGAGTTTTAGCTGCATATCACAGAAATGTGCAATATGCTTTTTAATATCTATCATCCTGTAGCCATTATCATATGCTCTCATCTGTTGCAGATGACTGTGAGGAGGAAACTAAGATGCTCTGTGCAACAACTTCATGTTAGCAAAGAAATCTGGTGGAACTAAACATTTCTCTTTGGAACAGCTGACACAAGACTGCATTGCCAATGCCATCATCTTCACACCATACCTTTGTAAGGTTCACATTTAAATAAGCCCTAACATTTAACTCCACTTGCACACGGGGTAACTTGCTTTCCATTTGGCACACTGTTATGCTAGATTTCACAAAAGTTATTGCAGTTTAATCAATAAACACTGTAGCAGGGATATCCTCAATAAAGATGGGAAAAAAAATCAAGAATTTCTTACAGAGATTTTCAAATATACTGTTACAAGAAAATTCACAAAGAAATATTTGATGGCTTTTTGGTTTGTTTGGTTGTTTTTTTTTTCAGAAGCTGTAATATCTCTGAATTAAATATAATAATGTGTTGCCAAAGTATCCAGAGCATCCCTTAATGTAATTTTCATCATTTGATGAAAAAAATATCTGTTCACTCTTTTCTGCCTTAAATAATTCTTTCACAAATGCAAGAGTGGTAGGAGTCAGAATAAGCATGCAGAGGAGGCAGAGAAAACAAGAGATGAAATGATGACAAGTAGAGAATAAAAGAAGTCCTACCCTCAGATAGGCAATGATAGGTCACATCCAGGTCCAGGGATCACATTTCTAGTTTATGCAAATAGCTGGGAAAAAAAAAAAAAAAAAGGATATGCTTTGGGACTCTTCTCCATGTTGCAAAAAATTCAGGTTAAGCAAGAGTATGATATACATAGTCAAGAATAAGTCTGCTTATGTGTGAGAGTTATGCGTAAGGAAACCATCCTTGAAGATCTGTACATGTAATAGACCTTTGAAGAGCTTAGTCCATTTCCTTCTTCATACAGTGACCTCAGCTGACTTTTCACAATGTCTGCTATCATGAAAAAAAAATTGTGTCTGCAAAAGAGCTGACCTACATCTAAGTGGTATAACCAGCACCTATACCAGTGGTATAACAGAAGCTAAAGATAGGAAAAAACTAGAGGTACAGCACAAGTTTATGGCAAAGGTGACTGTGCCTTAATAAGGGGAACAAAAAGAGGAGATAGATAGACAGGTGCAGCAAGGTAAATTCTTGTTAGACCTACAGAAAAATTTCTTCCCAGGGAGGGTGGTCAAGCACTGGAGCAGGCTGCTCTGTGAGGTCTGTGAGAGCTCCCTTTCTGGGGATTTTTAACACTCAAAAAACCCCACCTCCTATTTGAAGTTATTCCTGCTTAGAGCAGGTTGGACCAAATCACCTCAAGAAGTCCATTCCAAATTAAGCTATTTCAAACTGCTGTGGTGGTGTCATTGCATTTCACACCTTCATATCAAAAGTGTATACAGTTCTAGGAGTGTTACACTAATCAAAAGATAGCAGCACTTGAATGCAAACTATGACATGCAACATAAATACAGTCCATGTGACAGGAGAACAAAGTAGGTGATTCAGAGTTGCCTTTTGGTCATCAGGAATATAAATAACAATGTGTATACTTACAAACTTACTGACTTTACGAACACAATAGAATGCAAATACCTCACCAGTTTACTTTTCCCTCCAACTTGAATACCAGCAGTACAGCAAAGTTTCCTGTCACTTGCAAGGCATACTACAGCATTTATGTCACCTCTTCCAGTGCTAGCAAAACTGGACTAATACAGTAGTAATAATAACTACTATTTTAATACAGTACTGTAGTTCACATTTAGTCAGGCCCAGCTGGCTTTCCTGTATACTTCCAACAAAAGAATGAACCAGACATGAAGAGGTAAGTACAATGCTTAGTACTTGGACTTTCAAAACATTGGTTTTCATTACGACAGGTAACTTTCTTTTTTTTTTAATGTATTTGCACAAGAATCTAAGAAAAAAAAGAGAATGCAGTAATGGGATAAAGCATAAAAATTGGATAAAACTTAAAAAGATTTATTTATGTATTTATTTTATTAAGAATGTGATTCAGGGTTGGAAAAAGAATGGATTTTTTAAAAGAAAATAAACTCCTTGCTCAGTGGAGCTATTCCTGGAGAAATTCCACTGTAAGAGAAAAGAATAATACAGATAGAGGCAGAAATATTTTAAATTCCTGGATTAAGAACTGCACCCACTGGAAGTTAAGAAGTGCATAAAATTTGTACCAAACCCTTATGAGAATTTCTAAGGATATGTTCAAATGCTTCACCATGTCTCATGTCCCAGAGTCATTTTAACAGCGTAAAAGCACCAGGACTCACTCTCTTACCAAAGAAACTTAAACAAAACAGATTTCAGCATAGCAATGAAGACCTGGCTTCAATCTATTTAAGCAGGTCCTGCTAATTTTCTCTAATATATCTTGTGTGCCACTCTTTGAAGTAAGTAATAAAAATGTGTAGCAGTACATCCAGAAATACCGTCCTGTGTTGGAGTCCATGCATTGTAGGTCACTGAAAGATCTTACACTTTTTAAAAGCTAACGGAGCATGGCAAGAGAGTTCCTGTTCAGAGCCAAAACACTGCAAATTTTGAAAGAGACTTTACATGAAGACAAAAGCTTCCAAAACCGTTTGAGAAGATCTTAGAGATTTTGGATTAATTCCAGTGTTAATTTCTACTCAAATGCAACATTCACGCAAATCTAACTTTGCTCCTTCTCTGGCTGCAGGCCTTACTCTGTGCCAAACAGCACAACAGAAGGGAAGAAGTACTATTTGCTCCCCAATATGGGGGCATGCAGTGTGCTGCTGGCATTCCCTTCAGCTCCACACTCCCCAAAGCCTTTGCCAGGGACATTGCCAAGTCACACCATCCTGGTTCAGGGCCATGGTCCCCTGTCCCATATGTCCCATTAGGACATGGACTGTTGAGACAAGATTGGTGTGGTCTGGTTACTGTCTTCACTCAATTTAACATAAAATACTAACAGATTGCACTTAGTGATAGCAAAGGAAGTTTCATCTGCAGCATCTGGATTCCAGGCTCTGGATGAGAAAGAGGAAACATGCTGTATTTCTTAAAACAGGATAACCAATTGTAAACCAGCAACTACTCTTTTGTTGTCTTTAGGAGATTCAGAGGTAAATCATATTGTCTACTCTGTTATCGTTGTGAATTTGCTGAAGAGAAAGAAAGGTCTGCTCTGGCACAAAAAAGAGCCTCCAGCCTGCTAACTTTGACATTTTGCTGTTCCTAAGTCTTCTGCTTGTGAAACCCCACCAAGTTTCCCCTACGTCACTCTTGAAGCCTGTTTCCTGGTCACTTTGGCCTCTGCAGGAACTTGGCAAACCTCTTCTCCATGTGGGTGCTTGTGTGTCATAATAAATTGTCCCCTCCCATCCATCCACTTACCCACCCATTTAATAAAAGTGCAGAAGTGACCTAGGATTTCCTCCACAGGGAATGGACAGCAAATATGTTGAATCTGGCAGCAACCTCCTCATTTCAGTGACTTATAGACTTTCCCTTATAGTCACAATGTGACAGCCCTCTCACACACACTACTGGTTGTCTAACATAACAATAGCTCACAAATATCATCTTCCCCAGTTGCTGTCCCTAGACCAAATATTATTTTCCCCAGTCGTTTTCTCTTGACCACATAGGTCGCGGTCATATGGATACAACTGCTATTATCGCACCAGTGCAAGTGAGTTACAGATAACCAGTACAGGTTTGATTTCCCTCCAATAGCTAAAAGTCATCCCAGTCTAAAGACTGGGATGGACAGGCACAGACAAATTTCCGTCCCTCGTATTTCTTCCCTGGGCTCCAAAGTCCAGATTTAAAGTAATAATACCTGGTTTCCAGGGAGTATCTTAAGAAGTGGGTGAAGATTTCAACATTCATCCTTATGCAGAAGAGGTTGCCTAACACACGGCTCATCTATCTTAGGTTGTCAATATACTAGTTAGTTTTCTACTAATGGGTGTTGATAATCAGTGAAAGAATCAGGCAGTTCTAGCTCATTGAAGATCTTATCCCAAGGTAGAGACAAGAGGCATTGTATTATTAAAGTACAAATTACTCTCCATTGGCTCTGAAAAGCCTGGAAAACCTGCCCTGATATAGGTATGTGCAGTACAGGCAAGTAAAACTCCAGCATCTCATGCCCTGTACTTGAAAAATGGAATAAAAGTGAAAAATTAAGAAACAGGTATTAACATTTTAACTGACTACTGTCTGAAGTGGTTCTGAATGACGAATGCATACCCCTACTAGAAGCAGTCTCATGGCTCAATAATGGAAGGTATGGAAGATATGTCTTCACATAGTTCTGTAATTAGTCTTTTTCAGACCTGAAGATAGAGCAGTGTTATTTAATTATCTGGAAACAAGCTGCTTAATAAAATACACTATAGAAAAAACATAGGTTGTGAAAAAAAAACCACAAAACAAAAAGAAACAAAAACAAAACCAAGATTATTTACTAACCTACAGACAAACTATCTATAATATGTCTCAAGCAATCCTGGTATTGAATATACCTTGCTTTCCACTTGGGTATATCAGAGTTCCTATTTAGTGCCCTTCCAAGTGTACTACTAAACTTCACACTCCCCTAACCCCCATCTTTCAAGAGCAGCTGAACCTGAATAATTAGGCACTTCCACCCTATGTTAGCATTTCTTTAACCCCACGACCATAAATGTTAGCTTTTCTAATTGATGGATCATCTGATCTAGGTTTCTCCAAATCCAACTTTTCTCAGAACTTCATGTTTAACTCTTCATTACCTAAAGTACCGGACTTCCAGAGTAGCCCTATTAATTTCAGTGGTGTTTCTCTAGACTTGGAGCAGCCTGTGACAGTCTGGCATGAAATACCAAGCCACATTGCTTCTCGTCTTGTCACAGTCATTTATCCCTTACTACTGCTTCCTAGCTTTGGAGCATTAGATGTAGTTTTTCACTATTGTCACCTGATGTCTTAAAATAAGGGAGCAGTAGTGCTCTGTGTGACAGGAGCATATGACAAGGAGAGGAAGGAGGAAGGCTTGACATTTGTTCAGCCTGGTGCTGAGCAAATCGCAGGAGGAAGCTTGTGCCAAGAACAACGTGTTGCTCAGGAGGCTAAGGACATCAGTGTAGTCTGTGACATGTTTTTGGGTACTTGAAAGAGAAAAGACTCCATACTCAAGTTGTAGATGTAACATTAAGCACAGCCTTCTTTTTTTTTCCTGGGAGGAAGGACCTCTGTCTCACTTCCACCACTTTGATTACAATACCAACTAATTACAGTACCAACTAACGCTTAATTAAATGCAACAGTTTGTCCCTGGGGTTCTCTGTAAGACAGAAACATTCACATATTAAACCAAAGAATAGCAACATGGCTGCTGGGATATTTTGTTGGAATTATGTTGCCAAGTCCTGCTTTTCATGGCGCAGCATGTCAGCCGTGCCAAATACTTGGCACAAAACAAACTCCTTATAGAACTTTTGTTTTATATTTTTTCTTAAACAAGATCAATGTTTGGAAAAAAAAAAATGCCAAAATAAATGTAAGTCTCTTTACTGGCAGCTGTGCAAGCTTTTAGAAGCAAGCTTTCAGTTGATTTCTGCCAGGAACATCTGCCTTGAACTCATTTTAGTCTCACTAAGGTTGTCACCCTTCCTAAAGGAATTCCTGTTTCCCTTCCTTTCACACACATATGCACTGTTTATCAGGGCATCTAGAGGAACACACAGATCTGTGTGATTAAGAAAAAAAAAGACGGCCTGTCACTCATCATATCCCTCAGATTCAACAGAAAGGAAATTCATTTTAGTGAACATTGAAACCAAACAATAGCAACTCTGCAGCTGGTTTCAGGGGTCTGATGTCAACAACTCCAAACACATTTTTATCTCATTTGAGTTTTATTGAAAAAGCAGAGTGCTTGATAAACAGTGACTGACAAAAACCAAAGTAAATTAGCTTAGCAAGTAAAGTGGGATGAGAGGACAATTGTGCCACATTTGCTTTGAAACTTATCAAAAAATACATTTTTTTTCTCCTGTGAAGACAGGCTGAGACAGCTGGGCAAGCCTGGAGAAGGCTTTGAGGAGGTTTTAGAGCAGTCTTCCAGTACCTAAAGGGGCCTACAAGAAACCTAAGAAGGGTTTTTTACAAGAGCACATAGGGATAGGACAAGAGGGAATGGCTTTAAACTGGAGGTAGGTAGACTTAGGTTAGATATTAGGAAGAAATTCTTCCGTGTGAGGGTGCTGAGGCACTGGCACAGGTTGCCCAGAGAAGCTGTGGCTGCCACATCCCTGGCAGTGTTCAAGGTCAGGCTGGACAGGGCTTGGAGCAACCTGGTCTAGTGGAAGGTGTCCCTGCCCATGACAGTGACTTGGAATGAGATGATCTTTAAGGTCCCTTCCAATCCAAACCATTCTATGATAAAATGCTAGCTAGTTGAAACATAATTCCTGTTAAGGTTTATCTAGAAAGTTGCATTTATTTGCCTGTGTATAAGAATCACAAGCTTAATTATTGAGAAAACTGCCCTTTTTTGAGATTTTTTGCATTTAAAACTGTTAGAAGTAAAAGAAGTTTTCATCAATGTTTATTCATCCCCTCAGCTAACACAAACCTTCTTACAGATTCACAACATTCAAAAAAGAAAAAAACAATAGCTGAGAGATTTTTTTTTAAGGTCTCAGAGATGACATTATCTGTTATAAATGATTTTTGCTTGCTTTTTAAGAGGTAGCATGATCCAGTTGCTTTTTCTATTCTCTACGTGGGATCTTCCTGTTTTCTTTAGCTCCCACACTAGTCTTTCTTATCCTCTATAAGAAATCCAGATGGCTAAGGTTTTGGACAGCCCATGCTCGGTGACTAATGCATAAATGCAGAGGATGTTACATTGCCTGAAGAATAGGCAATGAGTAAACAATTGAAAGATTGTTTACAGTTTCTGCAAAAAAGAAACTTATGAAAATGTTTTTCACAGCATCCAAATCCTACCCTCCCATTCACATGTTTTGTAAATTTCTGAGGATCTTTCAGTGTTTTCCAGAATTCTTAACAACAAAGTGCTTCAGGGCTACAAAATGCATAAAAAAAAATTGTCTCTAGTGCCTGTAAACATCAGGAGGTTTTCATCAAAATATGCAGTATTAGATAGCTCATCTAAGTGTAAGAGTGGCCAGTGACTGGTCAAACAGAACCCAGACACTGGGCAGTCCATGGTACCACCTGGCAGCTCTGCAGGAGCCCTTATACACGGAGATGAATGTGTCTGCTGTGCCATCTCCAGTCATGGAATGTAGAATCAAGGCAGACAGACGTCCATACGGATTATTGTCATGGACTGAAAAATTGGTGAATTGTGTGACCTAAACCCTCCCAAAGAAAGCAGGGGGAGGAAGAAGGAGGAGAAGTTTGCTTCCTGTAAAGGATCAAAGCAGAAAAGCAAATCCTAACTCATGAACTAAGTGTAGTGCATCATCTTAGGCTACATCTGTGTTGGTAAATTAAATAGCACTAAAAAACATTTCTGAACACCATGCATATTGTTAAAATAGTCTGGGGCATGTGTTTGTCTTAAATGAAACAACATTATCTGAAATACAACCATATGGGCTGGCTGGATTTTGCATCTGCAGTGTATACGTTCAAAAGAAAATTCATCCATACAAAGGGGACAAATGTCTCAAGAAGAAATCTCTTGAAGCACATTAAGAATGGCAGAAGAATAAGGATTACAGATATCATACCTACATATAGATACAGTTACAATAAAGGGATGCCTATATGCTTTTCAAAGTAAAAATACAGTTTCTGGATTTATGGATTAAGTCAGTTTATGCTCCACTAGATGGTCTAAAGATAGTTACTGTAGGCAATAAACAGCTCTGTAAATTGACTAAAAGATTGATGTTGTGTTAGTGGGAGCTAGCACAAATGACAAAGAAGAAAAATTATGGCAATTAATATGCCATCTGATGTCTCCCCCTCTGGGAAATTAACATTACAAGACTTTCTACATAATTTTTTAGAAATTATATACCTTTGCAGTTATCTTTCATGTGATACCCACTTTAAGGCAGTAAACAGTTCATGTTGTCTGGTGGCTTATTTCCTTCAGTTACTAGCCCCTGCTCAGAAGGAAGATGTTGGCAGTCAGTCAGGTCTTCCATAGAGCACAACAATATTCCCAAGAAACAATAGCAACTATGATGCCCTATAGTGACTTACTAGGAAAACTCTGTGCTTGGTCTCCAAGTCTGGACAAATCAGTACAAATCAGTTAAGTGTACCTGTTACCTGGAAGATCAAGAAAAAAAGTATTGTTTTCTGCCATTGGCACAGCTAAGACCTTTTAACTATTGCACAATTATCCACAAACCCATGACAATACGAACTACAATGATCCCAAGTGTAAATGAGTAACCAAGCAGTTTTTGAAAGGCAGAGAAGCAGCATATTTATGGGTAGGCTGCATGCTACGATACTAGGTAATGTTATCATACAAATAGCAAACATTCCCTAGCTGCTACCTCATGAGATCAGTTTTACTGCTGTGGACACAGGAAGGCAGCCTAGAGGCTCTCCAAGTGTGACAGCGCACACTGTCAAATCCAACAGAACACACAAGGTAACTCCTCCTTGTTTTACCATTACAGGATAAAAAAGGGGAGGCTGTATTCCTGCAAATGGTATTTTGGAGGACAAAACAGGCCTGTGAACATGGCTTGTCTCCATTTACCTCCACACAGTGCTCACCCAGTTTACCTTTAAGAACTTACTGTCTCAAAGGTCCAAATTCTTCAGTGTAACTGAAACTGCTTTGCAAAACAAAGCAGCCTTCATCTGGTTTATTGAGCTCCTTAAGAATTTTCCTTATGTAAGGCAAAACTCAGGTAATCCGGAGACATGAAAGAAATGCCTTTGCTGTTTGAACATTTCACGTTGATAGAAAGGAAGCATTTGGGGCAAATGGAACATAGTTTAATGTCTCCTGCTCTTAGAGACATCTGTTTCGTTAAAGTCTCCTTAGGCTGCTTTAAGGGGTGCTAGTCCTGGACTTACACAGGTTAGACCAAGAAGTGGAGAGTACAGAACTGTATTGCTGTCATCTTTTTACCAAGGTACAGCTCAGTTGTGGCATAGTAGGGCTGAGCTCTGACTGTTGAACCCGCACCACTTGGATCATTCCAGGCTTTCTACTCATAACTACCTTAAGTAAATACATTTTCACTTCCAAACGTTTTTACTGGATTTGAGCAGCTACTAAAGGACAATACTGCTGAGTTAAAATAGAAATGAAAATCCCATGTGCTCTGCTACTAGTGGAGCTTTTACATTCATGAGTCATATTTCTATCTGGTTTGACTGTGATATTACTATTTTCTTTCATTCTTTTTCCAGAAGCTGCCTATAGTTACATCTGATGACAGTTGTTGTTTCCATTGTTGCTTTCCTAGTGCAGTGCCCAGAATGGCGTATCGGTTTGCTGTACATAGTAAAAGACAAAAAAAAAAGAGCATAAAAACAATCTGCCAATTAAAATAATAACAACGTGCCTCTGACATAGGAACAGCACTGAAAATCTTCCATCCAGGACTCCCAGAGATGTTCCTGAATCTGCAGAAACATCACATACCTGATGTTTAATTAATACCTGTATATATTTACATTTCAGCTTGTTCCAGAAGACAAGAAGGGGAATCATTATGAAAATAAAATAAAAAATATATATACTCCACAACAAGATTTCATTAATGTAGTAGTTGTTAACAAAGAAACTTCTCCTGTCCTGAAGTTTGTAATCCTCTATTGGAAGGCAGCAGTTATTTAACACTGAAAATGAATGATACTCTACCGCTCCGAGCTGCAACTGAAATTGAGAACTAGTCAGCAGTGAACTCTTCCTCTATAGGATTCTAGAACGAGGTAGTCAAGGTCCCTCAGGTCTGAAATGCTTTATTATTATTTTCCTCTCTCTCCCATCTTCTTTAAAGGACAAGCAATGTGGGGTGATTGTGCACCTGGCTTTGTGACTGTGAAGAAGAAGGTCTGTGCTCAAAAGAATAAACCTTCTTTCTTTAGCTGCAACCTTGGCTATCTTTTCTTTGTGGTAGCTGCAAAGCAATTTACACTACAACAGAAATGAAATTTCTTTTAGCTCCAGAAGTGCCAGGAGACCAAGGTGAAAGGGTGAAGGAGCACATATGAACTAAGCTGCCCTGGTCCATGATCAGAATGGAGTGAATCATGGAATGATCAGAATCCAAATTCCAGGACTGATGGGGTGCTCTCCAGCCCACAGACTTTCACCATCTCATTCTTTGAGACATTTCTGCACAAGCAAACCTGATATTTAATCATTCAAAGTATGACTGTATCCTTCAGTGAAGGATATTTTCATCATCTTACATTAGACATCAGACTTCAGAGCTTCAGCTGATATTCAGGGTTGTCTACGTAATGAAAAGAATCAGTGAATCACTCACTGAAAGAGTTGAAGTTTGACCTCTCTCAGTTCACCAGCCATTCCAGCAGTTCAAAGATTTCTGCCTAAATATGGGCTGCCTGACTGCCTCTGTGTGGGACGTTTTCACTTCTGTGATTGAAATCCAAGACACTAACACAGCATTTACATGTAGTGACTCTTCAAGGTAAAACCAAACCTACTTCACCTCCCCAAGAGAAGCTTACATAGACAAAATAGAATCAAGGTTAAAACTAGACCCTAAACAGTTAAAGGAATACAAACCTGACACCCAACTGTGAAAAATAGAGAAGTACCACCAAAAAAAAAGAGAGAAAAGTAACGCAGTAAGTGTTACAGTAATCTTCATGGTATACTAGATATTTTCCTTTAGCAGTTTCTGCAGCATTGTGAAGTACAGTGCAATCCCATGTCACAGGTGGGAATTTACTATAAAAATGTTAAGATTCAGAACATGTACAGTATCCATATACTCAAATTTAAGTGTTAGCTTAGTGTTAGAGCACTCAAGTCCTAAACGCTTTAGAGGGAATATGCTTACATAAGTCTCCTTTGGGTTAGATCAGAAGCCTCTGTCATTGGAATGGATCTTCCAAGCCCAACAGATCACTTCTTAGAACTTTTGGGGAAGCAGTCTTCTAAAGCTGTTTTGAACAGCTGAATATGGTCTTTTGCCAGATGATGTTATGTAAACCCTCTTTGTAAAACCTATGTTACAACCATTGACGGATTTCTAGAGGTAGTTTGTGTGCCCAAATATTTAAATTCATCTTTAGGAAAAAGTAAAACAAAAAACACGGGGAAAAGAAAAGAGAGGAGGGAAGAGAAGAGGACAGGAGATACTGACAGGTGTGGGGCGTCAGCCAGATGATGTTATGTAAACCCTCTTTGTAAAACCTATGTTACAACCATTGACGGATTTCTAGAGGTAGTTTGTGTGCCCAAATATTTAAATTCATCTTTAGGAAAAAGTAAAACAAAAAACACGGGGAAAAGAAAAGAGAGGAGGGAAGAGAAGAGGACAGGAGATACTGACAGGTGTGGGGCATCAGCCACTTCTCTAGGAGACCTGTTGAGGGTTTGACCCTCTCAATAAAGAAATTCTTGTTAATGTCCAGTCTAGACCTCCTCTAGTGCAGTTTTGACCCAGTCCTATATGTCTTATTACTGGATGTCAGGGAGAAGAGATCACTACCTGCCTCTCCCCCTCCCCTCCTCAGGACACTGTAGAAAGCAATGAGGTCAGCCCTCAGCCTCCTTGCCTCCAAACTAGACAAGCCCCAAGTCCCCAGCTGCTGCTTACAGGACATGCCCTCCAGCCCTTCCAACAGCTTTGCTGTTCTCCTCTGGAGGCATCTGAGGGCCTTCACATCCTTCATTAATGGTGGGGCCCAGCACAGCTCACAGGGCTCCACGGGTGGCTGCACCAATACTGAATAGAGTGGGAGAATCACCTCTTTTGACCAGATGGTCATACTATCTGAAGCACCCAGGGTGCAGTTTGCCCTCTTTCCTGCCAGGACCCACTGCTGACTATTGAGCCTGATGTTGACCAGCATTCCAATCTCCAGCTGTTTTCTGCAAAAGTCTGTCTTTAACTTCCTCTCTGCAGAGTAAAAATGAAGCTGGTAGGAACTTTACAAGGGTCAGGCACACAGATATTTGTGCAGGCTTTTCTATTTCAAATGCACACAGGCTGAAAACATAATCTTTTAGTTCTTGCTTTGTACACTTTGCACTGCTTACCATCATAGTTCATGGGCCATTTCCACGAGCAAGCCCTTCATCTCTTACAAAGGGCTGTTACTGGCTTCTTGAAAACTGGAGGAAATGAGCAATGGGTATACCACAGACTGTGGGAATCTTTGGATTAAACCTCCAATAACTATAGTAATTAAAACCTTTTCAATGATAACAGTATCATTGGGAGGTATTCTGAACTGATAGGTATTTAGGGGAAGATAATGCACCAAAAATATAAAAAACTACTATAAATACTGAAAAATCTAAATAGGCAATGCTCTGAAGTTGTAGTGCTAAGAACCCAACAGAGGTATATACATACAGAAAAAGACACAGACATCAAACCAAATTTTTTGCTTTCCAGTAGCCTGTTTAGACTGTCCATTCAGATTTACTTTCCAGTAGACTGAAAATAAAACTTATGTGCATATTCCAGTCAGCTTTTCTGGTTTTCAGGCAAAATACTTTTCCCAAATACTTAAAAGTTCTTCTTTGGATATTTATGTGTTTTGCAAAACTGGCATTTTGCGACAGAATATTGTGGGAGATCTCCATCACAGCCTGCTACGCACAGGATCTCACAGAAGGCATTCAAAATAAAATGGCCCAAAAGCGCACGCAGGCAGCGGTGGCACCAGCAGTATATGAAACCACTCCTCTCTGTCTGTTCCAGCTGAGTCAGTGCTGGCTGAGAGCTTCCAAGAGCCTCTCTGTCCCCTAACTCATTTGTCAGCAAAAAAAGTTACAGCTCTGCTGCATACCAAACAAGGGGGGAGCAGCACCCTGTCCACCTCTACCTTTAGTTGAGAAGGCGAAGGCATAACTTGTCCAACTCTTGTTTCCCTCTCTCTGTCCAGAATGACCAAAATCCCTGTATTGTAGTCTTTTTCACATTAGCAAATCAGGCTTCCTGACATTCTAATACCTTATTTGCTTCCAGTCCAAAGATCCAAAAATAGGATCTTCAGGGATGATAAGCTGTTCTATGAAAATATCTACTTAATGTTCTGTCAAAAGTTCTAGGTTCAAGAATTGTGAGAAAAGGGATAGAATAATGCACCACATCATAAGTCCACTATGCGCCAAAAATCTAACAGGAAAGCAGTTCTTGTCCTATAAAATTGAGGGAAAAAGAGAAGAGCAAGAAAGCCAACTAGAAAAGCTCTAAAAAACTTCAGACAGAGAATGATGGTCCTTTCCGATCCTAACTAATCTATGATTCTATGATTACGGAAACTATAGCCTAGAAAAGTGGTGGCGGGTATGAGAAGGGATGTCAACAGGAGGGCATAATAGAAATCTATAAACTTATGAGTAGCTGAATACAGCATGACTGTTCCTTACCTTCTCTGCAAAACACAACTCAATCAAATGAAAATGTCAGGAGGTAGACTCAAAATAAACACGAGATTCTTCTTCAGTACAATAGTTAAGCAAGAGAGATATTCTAAGCATAGGACCTTATAGGTATCAGACACTTATATGGGTTTAGAAAATATTTCGTTAGGTTCAAGGAAGAAAAATGATGCCTCACAGCCTTCACTCACGTCAATGCTGATCCGGTAGGCTAAAGGAATCTTTTGGCCATAAATCGTGTCAGCCTAGAAGGCTGTTCTGGATAAGAATTACGCAGTCTCCCTGTTTTTGCATATTGCTTGACACCAGCTAGCAGCCACTTCCAGAGACATGTTAAGAGAATAGATGGACTTTCATATTCTCTTGTTAAACTACTCATATGTTCAACATTCATTTTGATTCCAGACTGGTACAAAAGAATAGCTGGTGCTGAAAAGCACCAGAAAAAAAAAAGCTATTCTGGCACACAGGTACCTTCCTTCTCATTTTTCTGCCTGATTAGACACCTGTAAAATACACTAACATGCATTAAAAATCTTCCACAGTGATCTTCCAGTTCATGGATTTGTACCAACACACCCACAAGTACCACTTATCAGATACATTTCTGCCAGTATTCAGCTCACAGGTTTTGCAGCTCCTAAAGCCCAGCTGTTCCTCTAGGTACAACCATAAACAAAATAAAATGGAAATTATCTCCAAAAGGGAAAGGTCATCTGGAAAGTCCTGCACCATGTTTCACCTTGCAGTGTTTTCAGTGCAGTACTTAACAACAAACAATCCAGACAGTGAACTTTGCTCTGTATTATCACACTGGATCAGCCAAAGCAAGCAGTAGGATCACAAAGGCGACTACGTATTGATTTTTTGAGAGACTGCACATAACTTCAGAGAGCACCAATGACAGCTTTTGCTGTCAACACACCTCACTTTCCAACACAGTAGGAAATAAAACCTTATTCACCTTTCAGCTGAAGATTTCTGTGATTCTGACTATTTCTGATTAACCAGCTTATCTCCAGAAGCTTACAAGTTAGACACCAAGCGTCTGAGATAAACAGGTCACCTTAAATATAATGTACTTTTTTTAATTCCACAAGTGAATTGCTGAGTCACCCATACCCATCCCTTTGAGAAAAAGAATAATGGAGCCAATACAGGCCTCTGGTTCTTTAGGTTTTTGTAATGATAGTTTTTATTACATGGCTGATAAAGGACAGCAATTTTCTTCCCCACACTTATTTGTCTACAACCAAACAACATTAAGTGTTTCAGACTCTAGTAATTATCACATTAATTAAAAGAATCCCACTTAACTCAGCCGTGCTGGGATCTTGTGTATTCCTTTGTCTCAGTAAATATTCCTGTTGACATGAATTACTCACTGAATGAGACACAAACACATACCATCCCTGGTGTGGGGCTGCATCTCTCCACTTGGCCTCTGTACCCTGTCTGTTTGAACCTGGATGGCAGTCAATGACAAAAGTAAAATTCTTTTTATTATTGCAATAAAAGATAAACACAGCTCAGCAGTCTAAGCATTATAATAAAGGCAAAAAGCTCAGTATTTTTGACTGCAGAGAGAGTTTCTTCCACAATGATAAAGGTAATTTAGCTAATAGTTTTTAATTGTTGCTCACACTGCCTGCTTACCACAGCAATATGGAACAGGCATCAGAGCAGCACAGGAATAACAAAACCATTTTAGGAAGTAAAACATAATTCAGAACATCGGATGTTCTGAGACATCCCTCAGTGCTTTGTCAGGTTACAGATTATTTTGCTGTCCTGAGAATTTCCCTGACCTGAGTTAACTGTGGCTAAAGTTTATCTCTCATTTCCTGCCCTATCCCCCTCATAAACCCCAGCTCCTGGTTACACTGTCCAGCACCGAAATCAAGCCTGAGTGTGTCACAGCTTTGGAACTCTGGGACAGCTTCAGCCCCGTCCTTGAGGCTGAACACTTCCTTCTTCTTACCTTCTCATGCCTTGCATGAATTGTGTGTATCTTAAACAGAGAGAGTAAAAATAATCTCAGCACTAGTTGCGAACTACTGTGAGCCTAGGGACAGCTTTGCTATCCCAGACCAGCCCCCTTTCAGTGAGGCAAAACATAGCAGAGCACTCCAAAACTACCCTAATTAAATTGATTAAGTTGTGTTTCATTTTCTACACCAGAAAATATGTCTATTATTCCTTCTTTTCTCCTTCTCTCTTTTGTGATTATATAGGTTAAAGTATTCATTGAGTCTTCTGCTAGCATACATTGCCTGCCAGCTGTCTCTGAGAATGTATTTGCCTTTCAGCAGGTCTGCTTTTTGCTCTTTGACACCCCTTTCAAAATGTCACCCCTGCACTGAACTGTGCTGCAATTAACTAAGGGCAAAATGTAAATTCATAAATATTTCAGTTTCAAAGCATTAGAATTGTTTTATATTCCTTTACTAAATGGAAATTGAAGCCAGCAAATCTGCTATTGAATTGGAGTCTGTAGCAGAGCTCATGCTCCATTGGAAGGGGACACAGGTGACTGTCAGCACAGAGGATTTACCACTGCCTCTCCTAGTCAGGCATGACTTTACTTTGTAAACTCAGCCATGCTGCCTTCTCACACAAAGTTAGGTATCCTTAGAAAGCTGAACCCAGCTTCACAGCTTTGTTCCTAGATCATCTACCAAGCACCCTTTGAATGAAAGACGCTGTAAATGCATGCCAGTCCAACACATTTAAATACAGACTCTCTTAGCTGCAGTCTACACAAGTAAACTGTCTTGTGTCCTGCCATGTTGGTAACTATCTGTAGGCCCAGGCACACAGTTGTCATTGTATGGAATTAAGGTTTCAGTGAACACTGCACAGAGACAGAGAATAGCAGAAAATGCGTAAGGAGACATAGAACTTAAATCAAAGAGGTTCCAGATTCATTAAATTCAAATTGTGAGTAGTATAGGCTGGGATTTTTCACCAGTGTTCAAATGAGTGGGATATCTGAATCCAGTTAAAATTCACTGTAACTAGAAATACTTGCTAGGCTGTTTTAAAGATCCCAGTATCCGCACACTTTTTTTTTACCAACAGTAACTTCCTCCAGGCTATTTTTCACTAATATTTGAATAACCATAGTCTTCTTCTTGTTCACCTCTAGTGTAAAAAGACTGCTACAAAAACTAAAATCATGTGTTAGACTGCCTTAGATAGAACAGAGATGATAGAAATGCTAGTTAATCTCACTACTGCAGAAAACCTAATCTTTAAAATGCTATAGAAGAGATTTTTCATAGATAAAGGAACAAGGAGCCCAGCAGACAAACTAGAAACCACAAAGTAGTAACTTTCAAAGTGATGACGGCACCATGTCTTAATTATATACCAGTCTGAGCCTGCTTATATGCCAAGCATATCTTTAGATGCAAAGGCAAACTGTCCTTTTCTGCCAGGGAAAGACAAATCCTGTCTCAGTGTTTGCAGTAAAAGAAGACACATGGAGGAAACAAGCAAAGTGATTGGTGAGCAACCACTCAAGCTCATCGATCACGGGAGTCCAAGGAAGAGGAAGCACAACCACTGATTTGGACCTTACATTTTACCCTTTACCAGTTTCAAAGGTTTCAGTGGGTTTAGTCACAGGTTTATTTAGGTCACCTATTTCAGTCTTCCCAAATCAAAAAGTGAAGAAACTAAAAAAAGAAAAAGCTAGCAGGCAGTCATTGTTTTTACTGAACAGTGTTCATATTTCTTAAATCTGAGATTTTTTTCCTATATTTTTGTAATCCTATTATTTCTTTAGACAACCACTGAATACTATTACTTTCAGTGAAAACTGCTGAGAAGTGACTTACTGGCTTGAGCATAGTCCTGTGCTACCACATCTATTTAACTTCCATAAAAAAGTTTTGTGTTTCTGTCTTTTATCTGCAGTGAGTGGACCGTAGTTGTCTGCCTAGCTAAATTTTTCAGTGCAAGTTTTTCTCCTCAGTATACTCACATGGTTCATTCAAAAAGGGAAATGCAGATGAGGAGTAAATGAACTCCTCACTTCTGTATGCATCAATGCAGAACAGTCAGTTGAAAGTAAAAGTCATTAAATGAAAAATTATATTCTTGATTTTTTTTTTTCTCCTGTGGTTGCTCTTTCATCACAAAGTTAGTTTATTAGTCGTCAGAGAACAGAGCATTTTGGAGACCACCTATTTAATTTCCTTTCAACTACCATATCCAACAGGAAAATCTAAATTTGCAAAATTTGTCAGAAAAAAAAATACTATCATCACACTGTGTAAGATGTTCTTACACTGCTTAGCCGTAAGTGAAGTTCGAACACTATATACAAAAGCTATCTCTGTTTCTAGCCGTTACAAGTTCATTAGACTGAAATTTGATATACAAATTCTTAACCTCATAGAAAATTTTCAGCTCAGAAAACTTGCCTTACCAAAACAACACCTAGGGAATTAGACAGTGAAAGAAATGTATGTTTGAACTTCATTATTAGAATTAGTTTTTTCAGTACAAACACTACAGCTGGAAGTATGTTGAGTACCTTCCCTCAATCTAGATTTTTAGGATTTTATAATATAACCCAAACCTATTGAGTCACTTTCAGTCAGGCCTGTGAACGCAGTGTAGGGGTAGATGGCACCATACTCTTTTCTCTGAGATGCAGAAGATATAAGAAAATTTGCTGCTACTCCTGTTCAAGAGTGACAATTCTGTGTCCAAATCAGTCTCCTTACAGAGCATGTCTATTTGTTTTACAGGCAAAGGAAATCAAAGCCCTACCTATGAATTGTGTTTACGCACCTTAAATACCTGAATCAGCTCTAATTCCAGGGTCACTGCATACAAATAAAACAGAGAAAACCAGAGTGTAGTAGCACTTGATCACAGCTGTCTCTTGGATAGAGCTATCAGCAAATTACTTTGTTTACAGCTTGGCTACACAAGAAATAAGTAAACTTCTCAGGAAGTACCAAGATAAGAATTTCCCTAAGATAGTACTTAAAAATTCTGTCTTGAAATTGATTAAAACTGTTTAAAAATGTATTATTTATTTTCCTTATATTTTTCTGTGCTTGTTCAGCTATGCATAATGCCTGGAATTCATGCTCATTTTCTCAGGCAGGCATTCCTGCTCCTTTGTACTTCTAAGAGCATTGCAGTTATGGCATCAGTACACAGTTTTAGCCTATTAGTTTGCTGTAGATTTCAAAATCAATTGTCCCCAAGTACAAATATATTCAGGGTGACTCAGCTGTAATTTTCCCCAGTGACTATTGAATTCACAAGCACATTTGGAGGCTTGTGTAAATAGTTATAAGCCCAGAATCTAAGGAGGAGTACACAGGGATAGGTTGCATGTTTGCCTGAGACCAAATGCTATGCATCTCAAACATTGTCTGAACCACAGTTAGTGGGAACTGGGCCAGTGACACTGGTAGCATGTATCTGCCCAAGTAGACAAACATTTTACTGTGTCTCCATTGTAGACAACTTACTTAACTACCAACGCAGCAGGCAAGATGTGCTTATTCCATCAATGTGTCATTCATCTTGACTTTAAAACAGAGTTGAAAATAACTTTCAGATAAATCTGTTTTCAATCTAGAACCATGTATTAATGCTTTTTAAACTTACACAGTATTTACTTTTAATATATTGCATGGAATACTTTTAGTTATCTCTGCTGTTGGGCACAGTTGTAGCCAAAAGAAACCCCAGCAAACCAGTGACCTCACTTCCAGGCACGCAGAACAAACCTACTAGCTAGCCCTGACTATTAGGCTTGAACAGGACCAGGCTGCAATAAGACTGCAATATACCCGAGCATGAGCATGTAAGTATCTCTAACAAGCATTCCATTCTTTCAATATTTTGGAGCCAGTCTTGGATACAGGACACACAAACACTATGTGGGGAACTCCCATCACATGTCTACTTGTCATTGCTCAAAAGAGTGGTGCAACAGTCCAGCCGAGACTGGCTGTTTAAAAAGAAGCACAGGATAGGGCTTCAATCTCTCATTATCCTGAGAGTAGTTTCCTCTACAGGGAGCAACCTGCTTACAGAATAAAGATACGTCCACTTTAGTGATAACATATGCATGCAAGATGTGTATCTCACACTCATTTGGTAGCTGTAGACAAATGGTATACATTCAATGGGGCTGTGAGAAGCAGTTAAGGTCATAGCTGAGTATAGCAGCTCTGAGGATCTTAGTGTAATGCACTGCAAAAGCTCTGACATTTTCTCAGTATACTCACCCAGCAATGCTCTATCCTTAGTAAGGAAAGGTGTGAGATTAAAGAAGAAAAAATTAAAAAGCATGAGAAGAAACAGACAGAAGCTGCCAGCTTATGCTGTAAGCAATCTCCAGATATCACAGTTACTTTATTTCTATTTTGGCTGGGTTTTGGTGAATACATTTTCTGAAGGCAAAAAATAAAATAAAAGTGAGTCTGAAGACAGAAATCAGCTAAAACCTGACAAACCTGTAAAACAGTTTTCAGCATCCTGCCTCTTGATTGCAGATGTCAGAACTTGAGAAAATAGCAGTTGGGGTTTTTTTGCAAGGCTTGTGGTAAAGATGCGGTAATATTGAGGGAATGTGAGATTCTTGTGGAAAATAAAATACAGAAGGAATGGGACTCACTGGTAAACAAGAACTTTTAACAGCTAGCAATGGTTACAAGAGGAGATAATAAGAAGATGCTGAATGTTAACTCAAAGCTGCATTGTGCTCCTCCCACACATTTAGTCCTCTCTGGGTCAGCTGCACCTCCCATCAGTTTCCTTACCCTCAAGCCTTGCTACACATGCTGGCCCTTGTGCAGAAAGGTTAGAATCAGACAGTCTTCTCCCCCATAGCCACAGCCACTTTCTGGGAGGAGTCTGTAATGGAAATTTCTACTCAAATTCGCATCTTTCCTCAGCAGTTCATCTACACGCTGTTTTCAAAACTCTAATGCCAAGGAATTAGACATTGTTAACACAATTGCTATCTATGATGATTATCTGCAAAACTGCAGGCAGAGCCCATAGGAGCTCTCACTGCTGTTTTGTGCTGAGGCCCTACTTTTCCTGCTGGCGTTCCATGGCACAAGGAACTTCGTCTGCAGACCAAACTTGAAAATAGCACAATTTTATAGAGAACATCTGACTCCATCAGGGAAATCCTTGAGCTGGAACCAGCTTCTCAGCTTTATCTTTACAACCTATGTTCTTGTCTGAAAGCAAAAACCTCAACAAAAAGCAAACAGCAAAATCCAACAAAAACCAACACAAAAGCAGAAAGCTGGAGGAGGAACTAAAAAGCCTAGAATAGTTCAGAGAAGGAAAACAGAATAGACTGTTCCTTAACAGAGAGCAAAACCAGACAATCAGGATTCCTCCATTATATACAGGTGTCAGGGTGAAACAGTTTGATGCAGTACATCGCAGACATGACCTCCTGGCATGAATTGCAACAAGATATGGTGGCCACCAGTTGCTGACCCAGCGGCTGGTATGATTTTCCTGTGAAAGAGTAAAGAAGTTCTAGTTACTGTGAAGAAGTATTCCTGCACAAGACACTAATCACCCTTGGTGCAGCGCAACACTGGCCTTGATAAATTATTTTCCCTATCTGCCCTAACCCTCTTTCTGTCATGACTGAACCTTTTTCTCATACTGAAAGATGGCATCATGGTGACTTGTAAAAGCAAATACTGAAACATGTATAACACAAATGTCAGGGAGTGCTGGATCTCTTCTGTGCTGGCCATGCCTCAAATCTGTGCTGGTTTTATCTCAAATCTGTGCTCAAGAAGCTGATTTTAATCTTTAAGAGTAATTTATTTTAGATTATAGAAGTTCCAAGTGAGACAAAGTGGTGGCTACAACATGGAGAACTTAATTTATAATAGATGTGGCTTTAGCAATTTGTGATATTACTGACTTTAACTGCTTAGTCCAGTCGCACAGCTGTCCCACACATCAGGAGTTACATGTAGGCCTCTGATAGCAAGTTACAGTCCTATACTTAATTTATATGGTCACTAACTTCACCTTTCAGTAATATACCAGAATTAACTCAGACTGAGAAGATCACACAACATCAGTTTTGCTGGAATGGGTTGCCCAGGGAGGTTGTGAATGCTCCATCCCTGGCAGTGTCCAAGGCCAGGTTGGACAGAACCTTGGGCTGCATGGTTTAGTGTGAGGTGTCCCTGCCCATAGCAGAGGGGTTGGAACTAGATGATCTTAAGGTCCTTTCCAACACTATTCTATGATTCTATGATTCTATGTATTTATGAAGACAGAAACATGCATAAGAAATGTAGTTCAGACAACTTTGGACAACTAAGGCCAGTGATTAATTAAAGCATAACCCCAGTGTGCACCCCTCAATACCATAAGCAGGAAACTACTTGGGATGGAAATCAAGCATACCTTAACCCAAAGGTGATCATAATTCTAAAGCCACGACAACTTCACAATGATATTTTGGAATTAGCAGTCATATATAAACAAACAAAAATTATATGCCCAAAGTGCTAACACTAGCTCCTGATCTGACACTAACATGCATGATCAGATTTTCCCCCCTTAATATTCTGAATAAGATTATTTTTTGTAAAACAGGGATCAGGCTTCATTAACTTTCAACTTGGAGCATAGAACAGCTTCAGTGATATTTATAACTATGTGATTTCTCTGCAGGCCAATCACTTAGCGAACTAGAAGAAAACAACTCATAACAGGATGTGTTTGTGCATTTATGTATCAAATGAGTTGAATATATGTATTCTTACAAAGTAAAAATCTTAGTTAACAAATGATACAACCTGAAAACACCAAAAGTGATGTACAGGATGAACACTACCAAAAAAACGTGCAGTCACATAAATAGAATTTGATTTGCTATACGGTAATCAGTAGAATCATAGAATAGAATCGTTAGGGTTGGAAAGGACCTTAAGATCATCTAGTTCCACCCCCCCTGCCATGGGCAGGGACACCTCACACTAAACCATATCACCCAAGGCCTTGTCCAACCTGGCCTTGAACACTGCCAGGGATGGAGCATCCACAACCTCCCTGGGCAACCCATTCCAGTGCCTCACCACCCTATCAGGAAAGAATTTCCTCCTTATATCCAATCTAAACTTCCCCTGTTTAAGTTTCAACCCGTTACCCCTAGCCCTGTCACTACAGTCCCTAATGAAGTCCCTCCCCAGCATCCCTATAGGCCCCCTTCATATACTGGAAGGCTGCTATGAGGTCTCCACCTGAACAGCCCCAACTTCCTCAGCCTGTCTTCCTACAGGAGGTGCTCCAGTCCCCTGATCATCCTCGTGGCCCTTCTCTGGACTTGTTCCAACAGTTTCATGTCCTTTTTATATTGAGGACACCAGAACTGCACACAATACTCCAGGTGAGGTCTCACGAGAGCCGAGTAGAGGGGTAGGATCACCTCCTTCGACCTGCTGGTCACGCTCCTTTTGATGCAGCCCAGGATACGGTTGGCTTTCTGGGCTGCAAGCACACACTGAAGCCGGCTCATGTTCAGTTTCTCATCAGACAATACCCTAAATCCTTCTCCACAGGGCTGCTCTGAATCTCTTCTCTGCCCAATTGTAGCTCTGCCTGGGATTGCTCGAGCACAGTTGTAGGACCTTGCACTTGGCATGGTTAAACTTCGTTAAGTTTGGCATCAGCCCACCTTACAAGTGTGTCAAATCCCTCTGGATGGCGAAGCAGTAGAAGCAGCACACATCCTGACTTTCTTCACTGTCGCGGTAAAGCAAGTTTTAAGAAGCTTTAACAAAATGGGTGCCAGTTTTAACTATATACTCCAGAGAACACTAACTTCGAAACATACAGATTGATATTTGGAATAATTATATAAACAACAAGAACTTTAAGAAACTCTTATACGACTGATCTGATGCTCCTTTTTTCTAAGGATGAGTTTTCATTAGTGTATTTGTTCACTGATAAAGCAACAGTAAGTGATAAAATATTAGAGGTTGGGGGGGGTTGGTGTATTTTATCACAGGTAAAAAAAAAGCTCCAGTGTCCAGCAAATCCTAAAGCCTTTCCTGCTTAAAAACCAGGGTATACAGGGGAGGAGAAGAGATTCCCAGCTATAGCCTATTCTTGCAACTTCCACGCATTTAGTGTCTGAGTGACCTTCACATCTGACTGATGTCTGCCAACACAATCAAAACTTATTTGCATATAGAAAAGATATGATTACATTTTCCTTAGAAATCAGATTAGAAAATAATCCATTGCTACTGGAAGAAAGACGAACTAATAATTTTGTGCTGGAAAACAATGTACATTTGTAGGTATGATGTAGAGAAAGAATTTCAAGGCCCGCTTTCTTAATTAGTAAGCAAGAGCAACCAAGAGCATGAAAATACTAATAACAAAGCTTTCATTCAGGTTTCAATTTCCTTCTGCAGGTATCTGGATATTTCCTCTCCCCCTCAGCATGGGCCCAGGGAAAGAGTAAGTAAGCATATATGGAAAATCCAAGCTACGAAACAAAAGCATTATCACCAGTTCAGTAAAATCTGAAGGTTCTGTTCATCTACTTTCACCCATACAGTTTCAATACCTGGCAATGTGAAAGCAAGTGCTAGAGCTAAACAAGCTGCAGCAGCTGGTCAAATGCATTTTTTTGTTCCCTTTATTCAGCAGAAGCTTTCATTACGCATCTATGACAGCACTACTAAGAAAATAATCTTCTTACCAGCTTTTACTTAAAATTAAATCCCACTATGTTAAATAGCCTGATATTTCTAAGCAGTACAGATCTGAAACTTTATTTTTCAATATTTCCTGGCTATTCCTTATTTAATATAGGAGGAAAAAAATCAGAGCTTGTCTGGGTATTTCAGCCACAGAACTACAAAATAATTATGACAAGTTCCAAATATTGAATTTTCCTAAAAATACCCACCTAAAGCATTTGTACCTCTTTCTAAATTCACTATTAATTTTTCATTTTACATGGAGGTATTCAAAACTTCAAGGTGCTTCATTTAAATTAATCTTTAATAAGATTATTTTTCCCCTGCTGATGCAATGATCTAACTCTGTCATACAGGAATACAGTAGTATATATTCTATGTGTGTATAACATTTATATACATATATATGTAGACATGAAACAATCACCTTACAGGAGCAAGAAAATGTTCCACATGGCTTAGTTCTCAGTGCTCTGCCTTCATGCTTGTTCAAATTGTCTAGAAAAGGTCAGCATGCTCCATTCACTTTCCATTTTTATGTATGGAAAACTGTTTAAATATACTAATTTCATAGTTTTTCTTGTGTGAATCTTAGATGTGTTGAATTATTTTTTCTTATTTCAATAAGCATCCATGCAATCTGTGAAAAAGTTACCAAACACAGACATAAGTACCAGTTTATCTGAATCTATTCTAAAGCTACTTTTAGTTAAGCAAAGACAAATAGCATAAAGAACAGCCTTTATCATGGTTGTAGCATTTTTGTCTATTCTGCATCATGTATGACCTTTGAGAAAAAAAGTCTTAAATCAGTCAGCACTAGGATTTGAAACACTATCTAGTATTTAACATAGTATTTAACCTTCATATGTCAGATTACTCTTAACATTTATTTTGATCTGTGAATGAATATTTTCACTGTATAGCAATACAACCATCATTCTTTAGTAGATATTGCTATTCTTAAAGAAGACCTAAAATTTGAATGCACCCCAGATAGGCTTCTCAAAAAACTACATAAGTCCAGGATGAACCTAATCCATAATAGTTACTATGTAGGAAAAAAAAGTTCCATTTCAACTCTAAACTCTAAAACAAAAATGCAAATCCCTGTTCAGGAAATGATTCTGTTTCATAGAATCAGTGGGACAACTCCAGGAACAGTTTGGGGTTTGGGTTTGGGTTTGGTTTTTAATTTTTGATATTTTCTTCTAACTTAGTGCCTTAATTATACATACCTGTATGAATGCATAATGCATACATTCTTCTGTACCCTTTAAAATTGCTGTCATTAGCATAACAAATCATATAAGAATATCACAGTTCTCCACCTATGACTCTAGTCCATACTATACATGCCCAGACATGTATAGCACCCAGATTGCTCAGACAAGCAGTGAAGAGAGTGCAAGAATTGACTATGTTCTACAGCTATACCAGACATCAAGGTCATAAAATGAACACTCTTAGGTAAGGTCAAACACAAATAGCATGGGCAGATACGATTCTCATGCAAGGCTAGGAAAACAACACCTAAGTATTGAAAACAAAATGTAATTTATTTGGTGTTTTATGCATAAAATAACAGTTCTCAGGAGGTTCCCCATGGAGCCTGGGGGGCTGCTCCATTCATTCTCTTTTAACCTTCATGTGCAACTAAAGTTATGAACAATACTGAAGCAGTAAGACCTGTAATGCTGGGCTTTTACACATAGGAGTTCTTTACAAAAGTGGTTTGGCAGAAGGATCATAATGCTAAACTGTCACCCATGATTTAGCTGACACAGGTCTATGACACAGAACCAAACAGGTAGCCTGATGGCAATGACATTGCCAATTGAGAGTGAAATCCTACGCTTTTTGGTCAGACCTCCCGTCACCTTTGGAAGGAACAGAAAGAGTCATAAAGGAGAATAGATCCTCAGCAGCTGCAGCCTTTTCCTTTAAAACAGGCATGATGAAATGAACTAGCACATTCTCCATCAACATTTGATTTAGTGTTTTAGATAAACTAAAGAAAAGGGAATGATATATTTATGGGAGACTGCAGGTAGTTTCATTCCAGGTGTTTAAAAAAAACTGGCATTTGATAAAATAAAAGAAATTCCTCTTGAGCTGATCCTTTGGAATGAGCTGCTGCTGAAATGGATGATATAGCAGTATTCATCAAAGCAGTGGCTTCTTTAGGAGGAAGGAAATCCCCTTACCTCTGGTTTCACAGGGGAATTTTAATAGAGATTGCCCAGAGCCATAGACACTATTTCTACCCTGGCATGTAAAGCACACACCTTAAAGTTAACAGTTGGCTTTCTTGAGATCTACAGTGTTAAGGTCAGGCTGTTTCTCAGCAGTAGCGCAGCAGATATGCACTGGATTCACAAAGGCATGCCAGCAATTCTGCAGAACAGGCTTGTGCAATGTCTTCATTATTAAATGTTTGTGGGTGTATGCAGGTTGTGATCAGTCAACAATTCAAACGTGACGTTTGTCTTTCTGGACAAGGAGTCTATTTCATGGTTAACTGCAATTCCAGGAATATTCTTTCAGGCCTATCTGTTATGGCCAAAGAACTGCATTATCATAACCATTCACATTTAGAAGTCAGTAGGGCTGTCTGAGAAGTACACATGCACAGATTTTCATAGAAATCCTGGAATGGATGTTCATATTATGATAACATTAAAATACAATGTTGTCTTGCTGATATCTTACCCTAGCATCAGTCTACCTTGCAAGAAAAGACAGTGGTAATAAAATAAAGGAGAAAGATTCATTTCAAAGTCTCAAGCTCAGGATATGCAGTCCTTTCTGCTTTGATTTTATTGATAGGAGATATCTATATAAATAAGTTCACAAATCCTGTAAGATCTAAGTGTAGATAAATGAAATGCTCTGATGTCAAACAACAATTATTTTTAATTGTCAAGACTTGTGTAGTCCCCAAATAACCAGAAATCTAGCTTATTATAATGCCATAAAATAAGATACATTACATTACACTTTAATTTGGAAAACTTCAGTAAGCAGAAGACTTGAACCCTAAGGCAATTAAATGATATATATTTTATTTGCTTAAGGAGGGAAAAGAGTGAGTAGTCCAAACCGATATTTTCCACCATAGACAAGTTCATACTTCAGTTTAAGCAGGTCTCTAACTGAAAGTATAAAAAAAATCTGTTAGTCTACTGCTAAATTCTAACCAACCAATCCACCTAATGGATTCTATGAAAAAAAAAGAAAAATTGGAAACAAGGCATTTTTACATTTAGGTTGATAATCTGCAGCCTGTTTCATAAAAGGTAGAACTCAGGAAAACTGCATTTAGTTGATACCACTGAAGGAGCTTACACAGAGGTTTTGTAGAGTTAAAACCTATAGCTGGTGGTTGCTAAATAGATTCAAATTTGAAAGCCTTCTGCATAGAGGAGTTTAACTGGTTCTAAGAGCAGTGAACAGTCACATCAGATGTATGGTAGACAAGTTGTTTTTCAAAGCTCACAGATGCCAGAAAGCAGCAGGAAAGAAAATATAAACTGTTTTTTAACATAATCATAAAGGAAGACAGAACCAAAACATTTACCACAGGTGCTGTGTACTTCTATACCTGGACCTCCATTACAATTTCTGAACAATGAATGCAAACCTAATCATCAGCTGAGTGTGTCTATACTTGCACTGAAAAACAGCTGACTGTTTTTATACTTCAGCTGTTGACAATATCCTGGAGAATACAGAGTAGGAGATTTAATACACATAGGCACGTTTTTGCAAGCCATGTGTTCATGATCACACTCCATAATGCAAGATATCTAACACTTTTCCTTTGAATTAGTTGTCCCCTATTAATTTCTTCTCCCTGCAGTAACACAGCAGTTTATCCCTATTGTCTTTGAAATACTGCACGCTTCTTAGGGTTTATGTTTGGGAACAGAAATCTTAAAAGTAAGTACAAAACCAAGATGGACACTTTTTCACATAATTTCCCTGTGTTTGGAGTTCTTAGTTTCCTCTTTCACCTTTGAGAGAGGCAACACAAGCTAAGAGAAACCACAGGCACCATGAAAACAAATTTATCTTGTGCAAACAAAGCTTTCATCTTGTTACCTCCATGTGCAGTATATCTTGCTTTACTAGTTTTCAGTTACAATTAATGCTAATACCTATTTCTATTGTTTTTCTATTTCCTTTGAGGACAAGTGGTACAGAAGAAATACAGGTTCCTTTTGGCTTCGTTTCTGTGCTAGCAGGAGTCAAGTGGACTCCATCACTTGTGCAGAATTCCTTGGTGAGGGAAGTTACAGGATAGAACCACAAATTAGGTACACTGGGCTTTGTGCAGTGCTCTTCACCTGTGGTAAGAAGGAAGACTTGAGTGCAGTTCTAGTTTGCTAAGGTTTTAGCAGCCTAAACTAGTACAACCCAGCCAGGTTTTGCTGCTTATGAGACTTACCTAACTCCCCATAATACAACTGGCACATTTCTTCCAACTGTAAACTTTTGAGAAGTACTGAGAGCTTTTGTGCCCAGCAAAATGTTGTTAAGATCACTCTGCCTGCAAATCCATCAGGGTGGCTGCTCTTAGACTCACCACAACCTCCACTGCGCTCTCACAGCTGAGAGAGAACAGAAAATAATGGGCTTGGGTGGATGTCTAACCATCAGTGCAAATATTTTTCATGTGGTTTTCTTACTAAATGCCAGCCCTTCTCTATTAAACAACCTTCTGGTAACAACAGATCTCAGCTACAGGTACAGGTACAGAGGCAGCAACATACGTTACTGCTTAGGTGAAAAGAAATAAGTGAAAGCTAAAAATAGATAAAAGTAGCTAAAAATAAATAATATGAACTGAAATGAAAGAGACAAAGAGTATTTCAATGACAAAGGCAAGACCAGGCATGTTAAAATCATTTGGAGAAGTGCAGATCTGAAAAACTTGATAATTAATACATGTTGGCTAATCCAAATTAAACATGCCAGTAGTTTGTCAGGTTATAAAAGTCAGACATATTGATTAAAAATATTGTCAAATAATTAATATTTTTCATTCTTTTGTTTTCCCCTAAGTACTTTCAATCCATTCGAGAACCATTTTTCCTTGCCGTGTCTCAAATTTAAATGACATTAACAGGAGAAGCAATTCAGCAACAGCTTCCATTTCTATCTGAATAATGTTACTTGATGATTGGTTTCTACTGCACTTTAATATCACATAAAAATATTGGTATACTCACAGTCTGAAAGTATCTAGACATCACTAATCCAAGATAGTGTCAGCTATCCACTTCATTCTGCATTTGAAGGTAGAAATCTAACAGTTAATACACTGTCTCCCTCACAAAAAAAAAAAATAAAAAATCAATGGTGAAAAGAAGATATGACAGAAGAAATAAGCAAGGATTAAATGCAACCCTAGAGACCTTGCTTTAAGCTCAGATATTTCCATTTGCCTTGCTGTCCCTTATTATTTGCCTATGTTTTTCAAAGCTATTGATTTTCAACACCATCTTTTCTCTTGAACAGCTGTCACAAATCACAGAATGGTTGGGGTTTGAAGAGACCTCTAGAGATTGTCTCATCCAACTTCCCCTTCCAAAGCAGGTTCACCTAAAGCAGGTTGCACAGGATTGCGTGCATATGGGTTTTGAATATCACCAGGCAAGGAGACTCCGCAACCTATCTGAGCAGCCTGTTCCAGTGCACTGTCACTCTCAAAGTAAAGAAGCCTTTCCTTATATTGAGATGCAACTCCCTGTGTTTCAGTTTGTGCCCATTGCTCTTTAATCACTGAAAAGAATCTAGCCTCATCCTCTTGACACTTGCCATCGATAAGATCTCCTCTCGGTCATCTCTTCTCCAGACTAAGTCGGCGCAGCTCTATCAGTCTTTTCTCCTAGAAGGGGATGCTCCAGTCCCCTAACCATCTTCATAGCCCTCTGCTGGACCAGCCCCAGTAGTTCCTTGACTTTCTTGAACTGGGGAGCCCACAGCTGGACACAATACTCAGATCTGGTCTCACCAGGGCAGAGTAGAAGGTGAGGTTCACCACTCTTGACCTGCTGGCAATGAAGCTGGGGTACCTTTGACCTTCTTGGCCACAGGGACGCATACTGGCTCAGGGACAATTGTTGTCCACCAGGACCCCCAGGTCCTTCCCTGCAGATCTGCTTCTTAGCAGGTCAACCCTAGCTTGAGCTGGTGCATGCAGTTATTCCTTCCCAGGTGCCCTTCCATGCACTTGCCTGTTTTAAACTTCATTAGGTTACTGTCCACATCAGGTAACCCTTTTTCAGGTCAGAAATTTGTTTTCCAAGCCACTGAGTGGAACAGGAGCAGAAACATCCCAGGAGTGTGTCCCACCCACCAGACTATTGGGCATCATAGAAAAGCTCTTAATCTGTTGGCATTAGTTCACTTGGGATAATAATTAAATACTCATTGAGCCAAAGAGAAGTAGACAAGGACTTTCAGGCTCAGTGGTTAGGGCACTGAGGTGGGAACAAGAGATTCCAGTTTCACTTCATCAAATATTTAATTATTTATAAAGAAGAACATCTCCAAAACATTTAGAAAGACTCTTTCAAGAATAGACAACAACCAAACGATTATCACATGTGGACACCAAATTTTAAGTCCCTGCCTCTTAAGAGACAGCATAAGGATTCAAAGCTCACCCTCTTATATCCATCACTGTACTCTAAACATCGGGCAGCTGAGTAGAACAAACCTAAATATTGGCATGTCCCCAAAATCTCAGCCTTCTTATATGTTACATTTCATGGGAAGTGTCCATGATTTGGTAGTGCTTAGATGAATGAATTTGCAACTGCAAAAGATAGTGAGAGTCTTAGCATTCAGACAGGGTTTTAGTGTGGACTAGTAGCTCCGGCTAGAAAACTGTGCTTAGAAATCCACTTTTCAGCAGAAACTAAGGGACTGAACACTTAGCAGACTAATAGCAGACAGCCCTGTCTAAACTTCACTATGCTGAGTCAGTGATGTGCACAGCATAATGGCGTAAGAAAAAATTGCATTTTAATATCATTTTTTCTTTCATAATTGGGTATTATCACAAGTTAATGTGAGGATATATTTCAATCTTTAGGTTAAAAAAAGACTTGTATAAGCCTTTAATCTTACATCGTTTGGTTTCAGGTTGGTCTTGTAAATATTTAAGTGAGTTTACTTTATCATTTACTTTATCATAAATCTCCGTAATTGTTTAAAATGGTTGTTTTCATCTAACTATTTCATCTTCTGATCCCTCCCCCAAAACATATGAAAAGATTAAAGAATTTGATTTTTCTCTTCTAAAGAATACGTATAGAAAATTTTAGATTAGCTACAAGACTTGAATCCACCAGCCTTTGCAGGCCCACGAAGAATTAAGACACAATTTTTCATAAAAAGGAATTAAAAATGCAAATAGAATTTGTCTGCCTTTTTTCTCTTTCCCTTATTATATATTTTACATATTTTCTTTAAAAAAGCAACACAGATAGGAATAAGATTCTCATCCTGTCAGTAGAAAAGAAATTACGATATTTCCACTGATGCCAATAGACATGGCACGTCTACGGTAAGAATCTGCTGTTCAAACTGAACTTTCTTTTCAACCCTTTCCCTGTTGGATATAGACATTGGAAAAAGCAGGGGTTCCTTACCATCAGCATCTGCACACTCTCGTGGTAGTGCTAGAAGAGGAATTATGACTACAGCCCTGGGGATTAGGGGTTCTGGATTCCTGGCACGGCCACAGATTTCCTGCATTTTCTTGACTAAATCATCAAATTTCAGTAGGCCAAAAATTTTTTTAAGCATTTCAGCACTTCATCATGTAGGTAGACACCTAATATCATTTCCTGCACCGCTAAATGGGGATAATGCTGTCTTTTCCCCATGGAGTGTTGTGAAGCTCAAGTCATCATTAACACATGTAAAATGCTCCAAAAATCACATGTTGAAACCTGCAGAGACAAATAAAGCACACTTGCATTCTTCTTTACAATTTCCTCAGGCTCAACAAACTCTTCAGAAAACGGATATTTAAAGCATGACCAAGTTCTATTTTGAATGTTTGACCAAACTATAGAAAATGCCAGTTCATACAAAGTGTAACATCAGCAGAGTATCTTAAAATGATGTTCAGTTTCTTTGCCACATGTACTGTAAACATGCATCTTGACTCACTGAAGAAAAAAAAAGTCTGTGAGAGGTATGTTTGAAAAGGAGAAAAAAGTTATGTAATGGTAAAGCAGTGAACATTTTTAAGAATATAATTCTAGGCAGTAGAAACCTATGCGATACCTGTGTTTCTGTGAAAAAAAATCAGACTTTGTGAAAACAGATTTATGTCCACTTTAATTTTACATACAGGTTTATATAAAACTAGTGGAAATGATCTTTCTTGATGATCTTTAAGGTCCCTTCCCAACCAAACCATTCTACAATTCTACGATTCTATGAAATGTAACTGTGGATTAATAAAATGCCAAACTATTTTTAGCTGGAATAAAATGATTGTACATTGTGCACACTTAAGTCACAGAATAAATAAATAAGTTTAAAGTTATCACTATAGTGCCATGTCAACTTTAGCTAGGTTTAGCTCAAATGCTATATAGATCTTCAGTGTAACACAGCATCCTGAAACAGTTGTGTCATCTGCTTCTTTGTAAATGTAGGGCAGAGTCTAGTTCCCAAACTATAACAACAATGAAATGCACCATCTCTGTGTTATGGTTTTATTATACAAGGCTTTAAATGGTAAATTTCTTAATTGATTCTTTATAGCAAGTTAAGAATATTAGTATTCTATTGCATAACTACTTTAGAGATGGTCAAAAGGCAGGAACATAAATAAACACCTGATCTGATGACTCCAAAAACATATTAAAATATATACTAAAATAATAACATTCTATAAACATGGTTTGAAATCTTTCACAGTTTAAGGGCATCATGTGATTAGCCTGGGTTTTTTTTATTTATCTGGTAATACAAAGCTTGTGCATGTACATCTTCAACTGGGATGTAGTTCACACAATTTTAAAAATATATCTGATATGAAGTACCAACTCAGAAACACCTTCTAACAGTGTCTATCTTATCCCCAGAGGGACTCTCTGGCAGTTCTCTGCAACGCAGGTCTGAGCTCTACATCCCAAATCTCTGCTGACTCTGCTGACAAATCTTTCTGCCCTCTGAGTTTATGTATTTTGCATATATGTAATTTATATATATATTGCTCTCTTGTTATTTTTGTGACATTCTAAACAAAGTTAGCATCTCTTGGTCATCTGTTATATACAGATTCCTCTACAATATATGCATTTTTGCTATGTACACATTGTCTTACTGCCTCTGTCCTTGGTAAACTACTAAAGGCAGCAAATGAATATATGTCACAAGGGAGAATGGAATCAATGTGGTCAAGGTAATGTATTCTCAGAGCTATAAGTCTTTGCAGGAGCTTTTTAAACTTTGTTTTTTATACGAGAAAAAGGAAGCCTATCGGCCAACATAGCACAAAAATTTAGAAGATCTTTTTAGAATATTTTTTCCCCTTTTTTCTCCCACAACCCAAATGCATAGAGAGAAAGATTTGTGAACTCATGTTGTAGTATCCATCTGCATCAACATTAGGGGAAAAACACTTGTGTTTCAACTGAGGAGTACAGATACTGCCTGGCCTAGCCAGCAAGCAGACACGCAATTTTTACCCAAGTGGATGTGTCACTGGCTTCAAGAACCATTTATTGCTACTGTAAAAAACAATAGGAAATCATGACAATCAAAGCAGAAGAATGAGTTTTAGTGGCAGATAAGAAGCTACAGTCACAACTCCAAAAGGAGAAACAGGTGGTAGAGCAGGCTACAAGTTCCCCAGTAAGCAGTAAAACAACCTGCCTGCTGATTATACCTATAATTCAGGGAGAGGTTTTGTCTCCTAAAGAGCAAGGAGTGTTATATTAAGTCAATCCAGCTCTCTTAGTGGTACATGCATTTTCTATGTGAGTATTAACAATATCCTAGAGGTGACCCATAGCATGTCAGAAGTGACTTAAATATGCTGGAAGCTCAGTTGGAGTAATAAAAGTAGAAATAAACCATGAGTAAAGGTCAGTCAGGTGCAAATGTATTTTGGAAACAAGATTGTTTTGCACCAAGGTCAACTAGAAAGCCTTAGCCTCCTTGACAAAGAGCATCCCAGGAAGGAAGACCTGTAGCAAAAAAGTTGTGCTCTGCTCTCAAGGAGGAGAGAAATGACCAGGTATAGACTCCCAGTTCTAGAAAGGAAAGACTTGAAAATTTAAAGATGTAGGTAGTAAAGGACTAGAAGAGAGCAAAATACAGTAAAACAGCCTTGCCAGAGAATTAGCTTCTAGGGGAAAAAAGAAAACAGCAAAAAGACCATATGGGAGATAAAAATAAGACTTATTGGACCACATTCTGATGTCTTTACATATGTAAGGGTATAGGAAATAAAGAGAAGCAATAAGAGGCTGAGCATACAGCCAAAGCCATGACAGTAGTGACATCAAGGAAATGTGGTAGAACAAACTGTGAGATATGTACTGGTATAAGAGTACAAATTATTTGAAGGAACACAAGGGAAAATCCAAGATTATATTTTTTCAGTACATGTACTTATTTTGAGCATAAAAAAAAGGTCAAAGGGTAAATTCAAGTATGAAGAAAGAAGGGTAATGTCATGGTAGACTTCGATCTCTAGTCAACTATTGGAGATATGTAATAAGTCTAATGCAACATCAATAAAAATCAAATACCCTCTTAGACAAACTTGCCAAGAGATAACAGGATAAAACAAAGGAAAAGTGTTAAAGAAAGAAGAATTGAGTAATTACCTGAGGGTGGAAAATAAATTGCATGAGTTTAATGAGAAATTACATATTAATCTAGGAAATTGAAGCATCAAAAGAGGGGTAGTGTCCTACAGAAAAGCTGACTTGAGACGTGAAAATTGATAGACATTATTTCTTGATAGATAGCCCAAGGATTCAAGGACCACTAGCTACAATTTAAGAAGTGTTCAAAGAGCAGCAGTAAGGTGTGACCCAAAAAAAAAGGGAAATGTAGGGTATGTATTGAGAGTGCCTTATGGGTAAGAGACTTATAACCACTATTTGACATATCAGGAGCATTTTACTTATTTAAAAATAAGGAAGAACTTAAAATTGGAAGGAACAGAGGTGAAGGTAGCCACCAGAGCCCAATCATATAATGTAAATGTAAAAACTGCATACAGTTTTTAATACATTAAAAAAAAAATAAAAACAAAAATTCCACAAATACATTCAAAATGAAAATATGCAAAGGGAATTAGAAGAGGCTAAAAAACAAATGATAAGACATGATCTATTTTCTGCTCCAGTCCTCATACAGACAAATACCATGGGTACATTTTTTCCGTTAGATAAATTTCATCTATGGAATGTTTCCTATCCTCAAAAAGGCAGCTGATATTAGTGAAAGCCTCTTTGGAATTATTTGTGTCTATATAGAAACCTTTTCTCTTATGAAACTACGAATGATTTTGGATAGCATTCAATACTGTATGTGGCAACTGGTACAGTAAAGCTGGATGTCCAAACACTGGATTTAGAGACACAATGGAAAACTTTCTGTTCACACTGGTGTTATGCATTTATCTCAAATCTTAATTTTTTCAGTGTTCTTCAGTAATTTAAAAACTGATATTTCTCCCTAAAAATCTTAGAGACGCTTTTATCAAAATACTTTGTGCTACAAAACTTAGGTTGCAGTGTTTACATTTGGACTCAGCGTGAGAGTATGTATGAGATTCAGAAAAACTTCAGAGACTCTGGGAGGAAGCATCACAGCTAGCAATGATCAGAATGCTTTACAGCAAATTGCAAAAATTAGCTGAAGTCAGGTAATTTTTCTGTGTCATATTTGAAGTACAGAAAGTGAAAATTAGTTAATATATTAGTAATATAGTGTGTGCTGTTCAATCATGTTTACTGCCATGACATTCCTTTCCTGCTTAGGGAAAGAATAGTAAGGCAGGATATAGCATAAGAAGCACCTTCCCCTAAAAACATATGAAATTGTTTGGTATTCATCGTACCGGCAACCATCAGGATGCATTGATTGAAAATGCATGTAGTAGATCGAAAAAAGCTCACTCACTAGTGATATGGGTTCTATTTAAAATGTTATTCCAAAGTTACGATTCCTCATCCCATGATCTAGTCACACTCTTGCACATCAATAGCTACTTCAACATTCTATCTAAGAATCATGCTCATGTGTCATCATTTCAACCCAAAGTGGCTTAGGAAAATACAGATCTACTTCATCTGAAGATGTGTATTCATTATAATGGTTACTGATGCACTGGAAAAGTTTCTCACAGTAAGTGAATTTCCTGACAACAGGGTGCCACTGGGGAGACACACTCCAAAACATACTCACACAATCAAATAACAAATATCAAGCTTAGGAAAGTTCATTTATTCCTTTGCTGTAAAAGCGTTTTAGAGACTATAATTTTCCCATTCCACGTCAGAATAAAACCAAGATAGTTGAAAATAATATAAAAGGTGTATACAAAAATCTTTACTTAAAAAAGGAATAACAGGTACAAAGTCATTCAGAGAAGCCTAATGATTAGGGATCTAATTTGGGATGCAGAAGACCCAGTTTTAAGCCTTGGTATGCATTATTTAGTGGCAGGACTCTCTGGTCCTCTGTCTCCCCAGTAGCTGTTCTAACTTCTAAGCTGACGTGACAAGTTGTGACTGAAGTTATCCTGCTGAATTCTGATTGCATAAATAATTAAATTTTTTTTTGAGCAGAGATTTGAATGTCATTCTTCCCAAATGAGTACTCTTAACTTCTGGGTAGTGAAGTTCCTCCTCTCACTAATTTTCTCTGGTTCAATGAATATTCAATATTTTATATAAAGTGGAACTGTTCCAAGAAGAGCAACTGAAGAACAAGCTGTATTTTCTTTTAACTTGGCTCTTTACTGTGACTGCTGCTACACTGTCATGTGTTCATGTTAAAAACATGTCTGGCTCAGCACCATGCAGTCTGACAAATTTTCCTGAGCCTCTTTAAGAACTGCATTTTGAAGGACCTTATGTTCTCATTGGTCTTATAGTGCATATTATCTATCTATTCAGTCGGTAAATTTTTCATGTTTTCCACCCTACCTTTTTGCAGTGCCACAATTTCTGATGAAGTTTCATCCATTTTCAACAGCAGTTTTCTGCAAGTTTCAGTGTGATCAAATTTGATTTTCATTACTTTATCAGCTTTTGGCATACAAGGTACCATGTAAAGAGCAAGTGATTAACTTCAATTGATCAAAAGAGCAGAGAGGAAAGGAAAGACAACAAAAGATAATATGACATTACTTCAATGTGCAATGAATGTAAGAGCTTGTATTGTCCTTTTTTTGGTATCATGTGCACAGCAAAACTCTTAGGAAGGCTTTTGAAATAACAGGCATATGTATATCTTCGCTTCTTTTTAAAAAGTAAAACGCTATAAAAAGTGAAACTAAAAAAAGGTACTAAAGGGATAATATTTATGAAAAAGAAGACTACAAAGAAAGCTTGAAACATTTTGTTTTAAAATAGAAGAGCATTCTGAGATGAAAGAGAATTAATCAAAACTGCAATGAAACATAGACAGTACTCAACAAAGGAAAGAAAAATCTTAAGTATGTCTATTGCTAAAGCATAGTTCATAGTGATTTATAATTCTCTCATGCAGCCTTTAACTAGAGCCCTTAAAGTCTTAAGTGTAGTCTTTGAGGTTATGACAGCCTTAAGAAAGAGATTGATTAATGAGCTTATTGTTCTTTATAACAATCAAAAATATACCTCAATTGCAATAAGATCTCAGGAGAAAACTCCAAGATTTTCCTTTGGGGGGACACCGTCATTAGGATGGAAGAACAAGCACTTTTTCAGTCCACAAATTGTTTTATTTTAAAACAATATATTTATATTTATACTTATATTTATATTTATATTTATAATATATAAATATATATTATATTTATATTAAAACAATAAGCATGTTATTTTTACTGTTACTCTAAAATTAAATTTTTAAGTTTCTAAAATATGTGATTTGCTCCTAAAGAGCAAATCTTCTGCATTCAAGAAACTCATATGACTCCAACAGTCAGTCCCTCTGTGTGACACGTGTCTGAAACATGCAAATCATTCCAAATTCCAATGTATGGAATGTATGGACATAACATATTATGTAAAATCTGGTAGACAGTATTTATTAGAGCTATTCCACTATTCAAAACCAATGTATTTTGAAGCATCCCATCTAACCCGTTGCAGCTGTAGTCTTTGCACTCATACTTCTCAGGTTTTCCCTCATATTTTGGTACTGATGTGAAATGCTTGAGCTTACCAACCTCAGGTGTGAAAATCCAGACCTTTAATTTTTTAATGATCCTAATGCCAAAGGGTATCTGATTCAAGCTTCTTCAATACATGGTTAAAATAAGTACCGGATGGGATAAAAAAGTTAATTGCTGTACTGCTGAGTGACTGAAGTCTTTCTCATTCAGAAAATTAAAGAACTAAGACAGGTATTTAGGCAGCATTTTCCCTCACTGGTGGGAAAGCTCACCTGCAGTTATTCTCCAGTGCTAGAGAGAGGAACAACTTGTGGAGTTTAGATAATTTTCCTGAAATGTTCATAGAATATGGTATGTCTTGAAGGAATGAGGTAATAAGACAGTCATTTTGAAATCTTGGCTGCTCTCAACCAGCACATTTCTCTTTCCTACCTTTATTACTGTATTATTTCCCAATGCACTTAATACAGAAACCTAGCAGATGCAGACAAAGAGTGTTATGTCTCTGGTCAGCAGGCTGGCCCAAATCATAACACTCCTATCTGTCACTGTTTTCTGGGATCACTACTTCCAGCAAATTCAAGTTCTAAATTTGGCCTGAAGACTGAAAGACAAGCTTAATGGTGCTACAGGGTATTATCATAAGCCTTTGCTGACTATTTTCTTACGTTTCAATTGAAGTCTTAATTATGGTATCACAAGGCATTACGCCAAGAATCCCATTTTGTTTGAGCAATCCCATTATCCATCTTTTTGCCTGTTGTGATTCAGCTAGATTGCATTTTTTGAATTGAGTTTCCATTTCCACTTTAAGCAGTGATGTGATTCTACTTGTACTCTTTTCCATTACCATTTCTTGGTAAATGGATTAGTATGAATATTGTTTTGTGTCTTCTTTCCAGAAAGAGCAAAATAAATGTTCTAGTGGATGAAGCAATATAAGTAAAATCCACTTTCCCATGGAATATTATACATAATTTCATAAAGAGTCACACTGTTTTTCAGCTGTTTAGGAGGCTATTGTAAAACTAGAATGGATATCCTAGACGTAGAAACATAAGGAGTAATTAGAAACCTTTTATCCTGGGAGACCTGTGCCTAAATTCTAACAATTGGTAACACAAAAAGTGGAATTTGTTGCTATCATTTAAATTATCAGTGACATTGGTACATTTCAGTATTGTAAATCAGTGCATTACACTCTGCTTACTAGAGATCCAGTACTGAAGTATACAAACTTGAAGGCAGAAAAACTATATTATACTGAGAAACCACCAATGTCAGCCATTAGGTGTTGAGACTGACAAGTCTACAGATGTATATCACGTATTTGCTATGTAGCTTCCCTCTTTTTTCTTCAGCTGTTTATTTGTAACTCTTGAGGAATAGCTGGAACATAAAAGCTCTCTACTAAGGGCTGACAGGGACACAATGTGTACAACACCTAGAGAAGCATTTGATTTGCTTGGCCAGGGCTGATCTTGGTTATATCAGTGGAACATAAGCTGCTACCATTCCCTGCCACAAATGGGTATCTTGAGGGAATAAGAACAACAAAGTGCACATACCTCCCCTGAGAACTTGACTGTCATTGTTGCAAGAAAGAGAAATACTTCTGGTACCTATTGAATTTTGTTGGAAACTCATAATAATAGAAATATTCTCCCTTAAAGTTTCAATGTAAAGGTTATTTCATCTTCAGTGACTTACTGCTTGGATAAAACTATTCATTTTTTCCTGAAAGGAGTTTATTTATTTTTCATCTTGTTTTACTATGCATCATGTGCTATCTTATCCTCTTTTTCAGTGTAAAGGTAGACCAGAAAGATCATAATTTCTTTTTTATTATTTCATGTGTTTCATCTTTTTCTTTACTTAATGCAATAGGGGCTATAAAAATCTTTCTGTAAACATATATACATATTTGAAGATATCAAAGGCTGAGATGTGGTCTGGCATTTTTGAATGACATGTAACATGGCGGGATGTAGACTAATTGCTATGATGTAACAGACAAACTATTTGGCTAGTGCAAATGCTACTTCCTTTCTCAATTAAGGGTGCTGCTGCTTAATACTACCGGCTATATTCTGAGGAGACAGCTTCTAGGAAGGGACAATAATTTATTCCTCTAAACTGTTAATTAAGATACAAACACAATGGCTTTTAAATCAGATTTAGCCTGCATTATTGGTTCTGGGTTTTGAAATGGAGATTGCTGTTGGCAGCTGCGGGCTGCACACACAAAGTTAAGACATAAAAGACTAATTTCTGTCTTACCATATGGAAGTGCAAATTACCCCCTTTCTTTATGATGAACTGAACTAACTGCTTAAGCTCTAGAATATCACAGCAAAATTAGGCTAAGCCACTGGGATAATTTCAGTCTTGGAGAATCAGAAGTAAATTTGAGTCTCCTGTAAAGGCAAAGCAGTGAACAAAAATAGAACAAAAGCTAGTAGTACGTGAGACTTTCCTTCCCAAAATACTCAAAAGTTGGGATTTAAGGCAACATTTTGTTCTTTCTTATATCTGTTTACTTCTGGGAATCATAGGTTTAGGTGGGAATCATTCATTGAGGGGGGAAAAGACCCTTATGATTTCGAGTCCAGTCATTAACCTTGCACTGCAAAGCCCAACACTAAACCATGCTCCTAAGTGCCATAACTACAAGTCTTTTAAATATATCCAGGGATGGTGATTCAACCACTTCTCTGGGAAGCCTGGTTCAATGTTTGACATCCCTTCCTGTGAAGAAATTTTCCCTAATCTCCAGTCTAAACCTCCCCTGGCACAACTTGATGCCATATCCTCTTGCCCTGCAGCTTGTTCCTTGGGAACAGAGACCAGCACTCACTTCACTACAAACCTCCTTTCAGGTATTGTGTGTATGTTTTTTAATATAAAGCTGAAGTTCTGTTTTCCTACTGCTCTTGGGATTACCCTCACAACATTCAAGAAGGCTACTTGCTTTGTATTTTTCCAGAACCCTAAGAACAATAGTTTTAAAGCAGATATACAGTGGCCCACTTATTCATATATCTTGTTGAAGAGACAAATAATTATGCACACAAACAAAAAAAAACAACAGAAATCCCTACAAATATTCATATAAGCTATAAAATGAAATCACTGATGTTATTTTTGCATTCCTGTTGTACTTTCCAGTAGTTATGGAGGAAATTAATATTCACTACAACAGTAAATTCTAATGCCAATACATTTCTAAAAGGAATTTTTCAAATTGGTATTTATCATGTTCAACAATAGAACACAAAGGAGATAAAGCAACACATTCAGTCACAACACCTTAAATTTGAAATATTTAAAACTGACTCTGAAAGAAGTTTTAGACCTTGTTCAGAGTAAAATGACAAACACACTCATATCCATGAATAGTCACAAATAAAATGGGTTAAACACGTTAGTTTTCTCCAGACCTCTTGTGTGATCATCCATGCCATGGCTCTAAAGCTGTTACTGCTTTCTGTGCAACCTCTAAGGTTCACCACACGTGTGAAAGTGGGCGCTGTGCATGGTAAATGCTCAATGGAATGCACACTAGCGCTGGTCTCCTAATAGCCTGTGTCATATCGGCCAGGCTTGTGCATTTTCCTAAAATGCCCTTGCCTTTAAAGGAGCCACTAGACTTCACAGTAGAAATCTGAATAAGCCAATGCTAAAGAATTCCAGAACTAGGGCTTCTACCATTACTTTTAAAAGCTCTCCCACAGTGAACATAGTTTAAAAGCACTCCTTTCCCTATATACAGGACAACATTTTGCCTGAAATGCATGTCGTTATCACAGAAGGCCTGGTGCTGGGCATGCTTCTTGTACATGAGCACCAACAGTATTTACTGCACAGAACTCTTGCAACACAGTGTAAGAATTCTCCAGAGTTCAGTCCTTGCAAGGGCTATACAGTATAGCACAGTAAAGTTCTTTTGTGGAGCAAGTACTTTACAAAGCTGGCACAGACTAAACATTTCCATTTTTTGTCTGAACGTGCCTTAGAAGAAATTATTTCTAAGTCATGCAGCAATTAGTTAAGGCATGTGGGTGCAGATGTACATCTGCAGCTCTGAATGCTGCATGTTGTTGTCAGCTTTTCTGTATTTCAGTTCATTCTTGCCCTAACCTGAAATTAAGTTCAGTTGTAAGGTGTTTAAAAAGATATTTTTTTATAATCCCAGCATGTAAAGTCAATATAATAGAAGATCTCAATCATGCAATTTAATATGGAAGCCTAACGGCTAAAGACAACAGGGAATTTGGCCTTTAATTCTTTAAGACTTATTAGAAGAGTTTCTTTAATTATTAACCTATTGAAAATGAATCTGTGCATATAAAGTATCTTTTCTTATAGAAGGAAATGTAATACACAGGAAAATATTTAATGTCTTATTGAAATGGGGGTGAGGGAAAGTAAGAGAAAAAAGCATGCATTAAGTTCAGTCATAAATCACAGATAATTCCTAGCTATTTAACAAAATGCCACACAAAGGAGCCTTTCTTCAGAGAACTCTCAGTTTCTAAGCACTACTCACACATGACTGAGTAGATTGCATGAGGTAGCACAGGCCTGTATATATCAGCCTCCATCAGATCAAGAAGCTAACAACCTGAGGTAAAGATTCAGCAACATAGGCAACATAGGGATATGGATCATATGACTGGATCACAGGCAACGATAATTGTCCCTGTTTGCAGCTAATATGCTACTGACATGGATTGCTTTCCTCTTTTATGTATTTGCAGATGAAGTGATTCAGCTAACCATGGCTGAGCTAACCGCTAAGACAGGGAAGGGGCAAAAGACAAGAGAATTAACAAGGCAACCTGCAGTTATTTCACCCAGATGCAGGCATTTGCATTTGTGTCTGTTGAACATTCTGAAGTTCACCCCAACTGTTCATCCTGTGTTCCACTAAATAACAGCCCATCTCTCCCATGTACCAGTCCCTCTCCCAATTTTGATATCACCTACAAACTCATAGAGAATTTGCTTTTTTCTTATTATCCAGATCCATTATCTCTTGCTGATGAAGACATTTAACAGTCTTAGATGCAATATTCCCTCCTGAGGAACACTGCTTGTAACTAGATCTCATGGTACTGGAAACTTATTCTTGCTACTTTTACTTCTTTTTCATCACTTTCCAAAGTCTTCTTGCCTGCTGTGCATTTTTCTTTTTTTTTTTTTTCCTTTTTTTTCCTACTCCATCAAGGCTTTGTTTTAGCTTCTACGTTATGTCAGATATGTAAAAAACCTCCATCACCTTACAAAACCAGGTCACATTTCTTGATTTGAGTAGTTGATTTCAGAGAGTGTCACACTCTGTTACCCAATGCAGGAGGAATAAATTACACTAATATTACCCACTTATGCTAAACTGAAGGCATTAAACTGAAACCCAGCCTAGGGCTGCAATAACGCTTTGTGAAGTACTGATTGTGTTGAAAAGCTTTCATATAGAATCACAGAATCACAGAATCATGGAATGGTTTTGGGTTGGAAGGGACCAGGTTGCTCCAAGCCCCGTTCAACCTGGCCTTGAACACAGCCAGGGATGGGGCAGTCACAGCTTCTCTGGGTAACCTGTGTCAGCGCCTCAGCACCCTCACAGGGAAGGACTTCTTCCTAATACTTAATCTATCCTGTCAGTTTAAAGCCATTACCCCTTGTCTTGTCACTATATGCTCTTGCCAAAAGTCCCTCTCCAGCTTTCCTGTAGACTCCTTAAGGCCCTGGAAGGCTGCTCTAAGTTCTCCCTGGACCATTCTTTTCTCCAGGCTGAACAAGTCCAACAATTATCTCAGCCTCTCTTCATAGAAGAGGAGATGTCAGAAATCGTATTTTTTTGCCAAACAAGGCAGAGGAGCATTCTTCAGCATTACGTCAGCTGATAAAATTTAATTAAAATGACTTGTGTGCAGGAAAAGCATGAGCAGCAAGGAAATATATGGTTAAAAGTTTCGATTTAGTTCACCACTGCTTGCATCTATTTCAAGAACTGTTGTTTAAAATTACACACAAATGGTCTAATGTGCTGATGGAACAAGAAGTTTCAGAATTTCCAAGGTCCTTGTTATTTCTGATTACACATAACCTGGATCTACATAACTTCTTTTGCTTTTTCAAGGAATATTTTTATTTGCCACAGAAAGGGAGGGGGTGGGGAGGATAAGAAAGAAAAGAAAGTTGTTGTTATATGAACTGAATTAGTTGGCACAAAATGAAACCAAGTCTTAACAGCCTTTTCCTGAGGCCTGATCCTTTTGCTCTCTCACATTTAAGTCTCTCATCAGGAACAGATGCAGAGAAGAGAGTTAAAGACCTGCTACGAAAGTTCAGTACTAATCCTCCTTTTAAGTTTCATGCCAGGGGCAAGTAATACTATATGCAAATCTGCACACAGAGGAAAGTAGAGGAAACCTGGATCTCCAGGAAATCTCATGGACATAAACTGACAAAGAGCATTTGGAAAACACATGTTTGTCAGTGCAAGAAACTGGTATCCTGGAAGTGCTTGTAGAGTCAAAGATGAACAGAAATTTCAGCCCAGATGCAAGAAATCTTCATAGTACAAGTGGCCAGTTCCACCTACTGTGTTACAAGAAAAAATGGAACATAAGGAACAGTTTAGAGATTAAAAATATGGATTTCCAAGGAAATAATTGTAAATTATTATAATTACAATTATAATAACATTGTCTTTTACATATCTCCACTCAAGGCGCAGACAGAAACAACACAGACTCCGCACTCCCTAAATTATCACAAACAATTTGCAAAAAATGTGAGGCTGGTTTCTTCAAGAATTTTGGTCCATAATTCTGTTAAATAAGCCCTGATCTACATTCAACCCCTTTCTGGAGCTGTGTAAATGGTATTTTGGAGCAACATGGCCTATTGACATTTTCGCTGTGACAGTCTAACACCTGAATCAGGAATTTATGTTTACCAATACCAGAATCAAGAATTTAATTCTCTACGGAACTGGATCCTTTTGATTTGAATTTCAATATAATTTTCACAGTTTTCTAAAACTTAATCTAACTCAGAAAAAAAGAGAGACAAAGGTTAAAATAAAGATAAAAACAATTCCAGCATAACTAGACCAGAAAATCAGGTACCATTTTCACCCAGTGACAATGACTTGTGAAACTCAGGTTCAAACTTTTACAACAATGCATTATTTTATTAATATATTTTAGGGAAGATCTTTTGGCAAATAAGAGCTAGAATGATGCAAGGGCCTCGACTATTCATGAAGTTTTAAGAAAACAGATCTAGTGAGAACAATAAATTGAGAAGGTTTATGGGCAAAACAAATGTCTGTGGTTCTCTTCTGTGACTCATTTTAGTTTTTATTATGTTGCCACCAGTCCCATAGGTAATTTTTGTTAGTGACTCAGCAAAAATGACAGTCTTCATGACCCCTGACTTTGTTTGTCTGGACATCCTCAGTTCGTTACACAAGTGTCCATAGTGCTAAGCATGAAAACCATCCTTGCAATTTTAGACTAAAGGAGGAGACTAGAGAGGAGAAATGAGAGACAGGATCATGCTTCAGATTCCACCAACCTGTCTGACCATGCTTGAGCAAGGGCAACCCACGTTCAATAGAATCAGGATGCAGTGCAGCCTGATGTGCTGTTTGGATCATATAATGCAGTAGAGGCTATAGTACCTTGAAGTACCACTTACTCCCCCAAGCACAAACTTCTGCGTATTAGCGCTACACTTCTAGCTCCCTGAATTATATCAGATAGTGAATCTCTATACAGAGACATGTCAACAGTTCAGAGTGTTATATGATGTAAGTATTAACCAGCTTCATCCTTCTGTGTACATTTGGGAATTTTTGTTTCCAAATGAAGCTCAGTAGGAGTTAGATGAGAATCGTGACTATTTCAAAGTGCCAGTGGGTAGAGAAGTGAGGGAAAGTGCAGTGCCATTTCTCTTCCTTGATGTTGGTGAAGTAAGTATGATTATTAATAGATATTTTACAAAATGTTTTCAACTCTCTTGTTAAGCAGCCTCCCCCTTATCCACTTTTGGATTAAGTGGTATTCAGGAATCCCTTAGTATCTTCTGCAATAGTTTAGGACCTGCTCGGAGCTACACATGTTTTCTAGTGATAATGAGGAAGAGAGAAGAGAGCCACCAGACCCATTCTCAGTACATGTCCTCTGCCCACTGCTGAAGTTTTAGCAGCAAAGAGCAGTTCTGGCAGCTCTACACATATGAATCTTTTTCCCAAAGATTCATTGACAAATTTCTTTAATACCTACAGAGCTGAAAAGAAAGGCCATTCTATAGTTGTCACACAAGTGTGGGAAAGATATATCTTCACTTAACCATTCCCTCTGACACATAGCACACCTCCTCTACATAATATACATATATAATATTAATGAACTGTTTAATTTAAAATACATTGAGTTTTGTCCTCTGTTTAGCCCTGCAGACTAACATATGACAAACCTGGCCTGACGTTTTTTCAAAACCTGGTTGCTTGTTTGCTAAGCTAAGAGGAAAGGGTTTATGCTACTTTGGAAGAAGTCCAGGACTATGTGAGAAACAGCTTTAGCACCAGGCTATCCCTTATTTGGTTATCCATTTTTGGCTACCCGTTTGAGAAATGTGGAACAGGATTAATTTCCACAACTATAAATGTCTACACTGTAGCCACCTACACCAGAGCTAGTCATCTGGACTCTGCAATGGGAGGAAAGAAACAGGTGCTTGTAAAATGCAACAAATCTTGCTTATTTTAGACATCTCTCTTAGAATGAGATGAATCACTCTCTGCATGCATTTATTTTTCTTCATTTTTTTAGAAGAGCTCAGATATCTCAAAGAAACCTACACCATAGATTTCTGAAGATGAGCTGAATCCCACCCACTCATTATTATGATGGAGTCCTTTAAAAACAGAATGTTGTGCTATCATCTTTTTTATTTCATACTGGTGTAACATTTTTAAGTGCTTCTGAAGTTTAGTAATTTGTAAATGTTTTTTGACAACGTTCTTAAACATAATAAATTAAATACTGAAATGTTGTGCAAAGTGTGTAAGGAAACCATTGTTCCCTTCTCTGCTTTAGAGAACTGTAATTCTTCAGCTGGGCAAGCATAGCTGAAGTTATATAACCAGGACAGGGTATATGCAATTATCTCTATACACAAAGTGCCTGTCTTATTTTAGACCAAGAAAGGAAACAATAATCATATATTGAAATTAAGCATTTTTATACAAGGGAAATGGTAGTCATCCTATGGACTTTACTGGCAGAAGTATGCATATTAAAACCACGAAACTATGGTGTTCTTATATGCCTGTGTCGCTCAGGCCTTAAAAGAAACATACTTTGACGGTGCCCTTGAACATTTCATACCTCAGCTTGTCCTGAGCTTGCTGCCTTAGTGCTGAATCTGCAGTGTAATCATCATCTCTACCTTTTTGTGTTAACAATGTAGATACTTATCTCCAAGCTAGCAGACTTCCTTTACAGTGAATGTAGTGGGATGTCTTTCGGCATTTTAAGGGCACAATTCATCTGAGCTGTTTTAGACATGTACTTTAAGAAAAGCTGAATCACAGAACCACAGAATCATTAGGGTTGGAAGGGGCTTTTTGAGATCACCTAGTCCAACCTCCCACCAAGGCAAGGCACTGGAGCAGGCTACACGGGAGCATATCCAGGAAGGTTTGGAATGTCTCCAGAGGGGGAGCCTCCACAACCTTCCTGGGCAGCCTGTTCCAGTGCTCTGCCACACTCATCATAAAGAAGTTCTTCCTCATGTTGAGGTAAAACTTTAGTGTTTTAGTTTATGGCCATTGCTCCTCCTCCTGTCACTGGGCACCAGTTAAAAGAATCTGGCACCATCCTTCTGGCACCTGCCTTTGAGATATTTATCTGCATTAATGAGATGCCCTCTCAGTCTTCTCTTCTCTAAACAGGCCCAGTTCCCACAGTCTGTTCTCATAAGAAAGATGCTCCAGGCTCCTGATCATCTTTGTGGCTCTCCACTGGATCCTCTCCAGTAGCTCCTTGACCGTCATGTACTGAGGTGTCCAGAACTGGACACAGTACTTCAGATGTGGCCTCACTAGAGCTCAGTTAAAGAGAAGGATCACCTCCCTCAACCTGCTGGTGCATCAGAAATGCCTTTGTCTTTCTGGATTTGTCACTGCTAGTGAAACAGGGCTGCAGTGAAAGTACTTGCACAGGTATACCCATATCATTACTTTACGAGCACAGCTCCTGGCATGATTTTGGCTCATGCCAAGCAGCAGTCTCCAAAGAAAAGAGGACCAAGGACCATTCTCAAAAAGCAGTTTGAACACAGCAAACTTATTTTACAACATAAGAGACTTTAGGCCTATGGACATGAGCAGCGCTATGCCCTGCAGCTTTGAGGCTAGGGACCTCTCAATTTGGTCACTGTATCTGGCCACAGGTTGCAGAGCTGATTCTAGCAAAATCCAATAGCTAACCTCTGCACCACCAAAGATGAAAGTTACTGTATGCCAATGTGTTCACTGCTCTCAATGTGAATGAATGTACTCAACTTTTGCAACATTGAAAATGTAGCCTGTGACAAGGTTTTAGTTCATGGCACTCATAAATGCTTTTTATGCAGACTGAAGAAATCCATTATCAGATTTTAAGTGAGCATGTTTCAAAAATGTCATTATGTCTGCGGCTAACCAAACACCTATGATTAGGCTTTTATTGCTGACATTTCTAAGAGAAAATGGAAACGTTCTGTATTTTAACCATCTAGCTGGTTTTCTAATTGCAGTCTGAGAATACCTGCACAAACATGTATTGATTGCCATCTATTCTTAACACAACATAAATGCTCTGTCAACCTTCTTTCTGCTCCCACTTCTCACATTTAGAGGCTACCATGGTAGAAAGCTTATCATGGAGAAAGCCCTGACCCATACCTGTATCTGACTTTGTACATTGATAACTAGACACAGACCTATGGACTTCCTGGCAAATATTCCCAGCATGCATGCCCATCTTTGTTGACACAAGTGCTGAAATCTCTAATAGGTGAGTTTTCAAATGTGAGGACTAAGTCTATAAATATATCTAGAAATCACTTTTGCTGATGTGAAACATCAAATGTTAGCAGATACAGGACTGTGCATTTATTCAGGAAACTGAAATAAAGTAGAACTATCCACACTCCCTAGTTTTGCTAGCACTACTAGGTTTGGTAATTAATTTCTCCATGCTTACTGGCCAAGAAATTTTAGTAGCTGAAAATTTTGGTAGCTATGAGTACTCACTGCAGAAAACAAGTCAGCTGGCCAAATCCTGCTCACTTCATAGTGGTGTAGCTCTGGAGTATATCTGCCTTAGCACTAACTTGGAATGGAAATAAATAATGAACTGCTGCACAGTGCAGCAGAATTTATTATTTAATCTCTTTTTCCCAAAGCTGTTAGTGGCATTACTGTAAACTCTTCACATAGATATTAAGTTCCTGAGACAATGTTCTTGTACTGTGTAGGATGACTTCCCCAATGGACTTAGAATTCCATTTTTTAGGCCATAACTTTATACAAAACTTTGACAGAAAATTGAAAACCTGTCAAACAGCACACAAATATTAGTTAATTTCCTTACCAATCCTATCTATGCCCCAAATTCTATAACACTTCCAGAGACACTACTTTTATCTCCTTGATAAATAAGATTTTTATTCCATATTTCTGCTGGGAAGCAGAAGCCATTTTCTTACTATAAAATTTGGAACAATTTTCCATAGAGGCTGCAGTCCAAGAACCTTAACTAATGTAAAGACAGAGACCTAATTTTTAGGTGATAAAAAGGAAAGGACTTAATATCCAATATGCGAACTCTGTTTAAATTTGCTTTTATTCCTAAATGTCCTTGTTTTGAGAAACTTAAAACAGGACCCACCCAACCAGTTCTGAAGAACTGTTGTTTTGATAGTAGTTATCATAAATTATGTCATGATAAAAGGAAGCTACAGTTAATAACTTAGTCTAAAACAGTCACAGCAAGATCCTACTAGGCTATGTTGTGGCTTAACCCACAACTTCTAAGACATGAATAAAGTGAAAAAAGACAGGGGAGATCAGAGGCAAATACTCTTCTTCCACCACTCTTCCAGAACTACTATATCACTCTGTGAGTTATGTCAGAGAGGAGCAAATGCTGCTCCCCACTAAAATTAAAGACGATTCTTTTAATTATTACAGTAAATGCTGAGGCAAGATTTTAATGAGATACCTTGTTATAATCATTTGCTTGGCTTTTATTTCCTTCGTTAGTTTTTAAAGGCAGAACTGAAAACAGATCACAGTGAAGGTACAATGTGTGTCCTTAGGTATCTATTTAAAAATATTTTTTGTTAAGAATCAATGTGGTTCAATGCATTAGTGTACTGACCTAAAGATCAAACAAGACACGTTTTATTACTTATTCTGCCAGTAAATTGCCTTGAAGCCTAGTATAAGTCACTGTACCTTCCCTTTTAACATGCTGTGTACCCTGCATGCTGTGGCCTTAATGCTTTCTAGTGACTCAAACAAATAATCTTTAAAGAAAATATCATTCAAACAAGTAGATTTAGGAAATACCCACTTTTTTAGGGTTTTTCTGTTCACTGACTAATCTTTACATATGGGATAATAAAGCAAATGTGTGGAGCAGCTCTAGGGATGAAGCATTAGAAGCATGTGCTTCTTGTAACAGCCTCTCCTCTAATTTTTTCTGTGCAAATTTGCCCAAATACCGTTCAATTTTCCTGGTGGTCTATCCTGCTCTACACAGGTCTACTGGAAGGACAGTCCACTCCTTGGCATAAATTAATTTCTCGAATGAAAAGCTTCGATGGTAAATAGATTTTTTCTTTTTATGATGGTATCTGTGCCTGTAAGAGGTTTCTGCTGTGTCAGTTAGGATATCGGATTTAACTGCAGACCAAGCCAAAGATTGTTCCAGCTCTTCCATTAAAAAAATTATCTCAATTTACTCATTGCTTCCTGAAATTATTTGGCTATAATCGCCCTGGGCTAGTCTTTGCCCAGAGCTGTCATTCTGCTTCAGGATTTCAGCAAACAGACTGTCTTTAAATGTGTTTTAAATCTGAGAAAGCTGAAGAAGAAAAAAAAAAACACCAAAACCAAAAAACAAAACCCCAAAACACTTTCTATACAATGATACATTTTCATTGCTGGTCAGGTAACGTTGAGAAAGAGAAATACTCTGAGGGAAAAAACAGTCCTCAATGAGAAAAAAAGTCTTGAAAATTGTTTTTGGAAAAACTGATGGTGATGTTATTGAGTTTTGCAGAGTTCAATATTATATTTTGGGAATTATTCTGTTTTTATTATTTTCTTACCCTAGCAGGACCATATGAGCATGTGCAGTTAAATTAGCTGATAGGAATACCTCCAAGGAATGCATTAAATAGAATCATCATTAGGAAGAAAAAAACTCAGTGTTTTCTGCCCATATTCTTTGCTCTTGAAAAGTATTCAGGGTGGGAATTGCATTAACTTGTATTCTGAAGGCTGTAAATCAGGAGACGGTGAAAATATGGTGTAATTCACATAAACATATCTTAATGATCCTTCTTTTTTTTTTTGCCAGATACTGTATTGTACATGTATTATCAGAAGTTACTGCTTAACATATTAGACCTATGCTTCTTTAATCGAGTTCGCATTCAAGACATCTGCATCTTTGATGAATTCATTAGCTTCCTAGTTGAGAGTCTGACAACTGTTACAACAAAGTTTATTTTGTTTTAAACCAGAGGAAATGTTCAGGCCAGAGAATCTAAGTCATAATTCTATTACTTCCATGCTGCATCCTGCTGCAAGTTTCACTGCTATTTCACTGTTACTGAAAATCATAAAATCACAGAACGCTTTTGGTTGTAAGCGACCATAAGGAGCATCTAGTTTCAATCCCCTGTCTTGGCAGGGACACCTTCCACTAGACCAGGTTGCTTGAAGCCCCATCAAACTGGCCTTGAACACTGACAGGGATGGGGTAGCCACAGCTTCTCTGGGCAACCTCTTCCAGCTCATCACTACCCTCACAGGGAA